>NC_142034.1:41997722-42640414 GCF_982192425.1 Myodes glareolus
CCCTATTACCAGTAACACTGGGGATCAGGTTATGGGAAACACATCAGAAATCATAGGCCTTCCTGGAATAGCTTTGCAGCCATCTCTGCTGAATCTACTAGCATCCATACTTGAGAAAGGGAGGAGAAAACTGAGTCACAGGGGAAAATGACCTCCTCAAGGTCCCATGACCACATGGCTTTGACTCCCAGG
Source organism: Myodes glareolus (assembly GCF_982192425.1). Lineage (NCBI taxonomy): Eukaryota > Metazoa > Chordata > Mammalia > Rodentia > Cricetidae > Myodes > Myodes glareolus. The sequence goes on from NC_142034.1 coordinate 41,997,915, forward strand.
CCTGCTGGTTCCAAACTCTTTCCACCATGCTTAGGAAGACAGAGTGATTGACAGGACCATCTTAAATCCCTTAGAGACATCTGGCTCTGGTTAGGTGAGGGATAACAGTGAGAGGGAAACCATTTTCTGGGACTTTGTCCATGAGCAGCTGAACTGGGGCTGCTCGGTGACCCATGGTGGTGCCTGACCTAATGGGCCAAATCAGCTTTATAACTTACAGAGATCTCTGTGTGATTTTCTTCAGGGCTAAACAGTTATGGGAACCGGACAGGACAGAAAACACAAACAAGCAGGCCCCCATCATGTTACACCATGGAAGACCACTGGCTCCTAATCTTATAGTTTGAGAAAATAACAATATAACTACATAGATTTTGCTATAGTCATGCCTGCTTCCTAGTATAGTTCTTACACTAATAAGGGTGTATTTAAAATTTTGTTTTATATTATGTGTGTGAACATTTGCCTGCATTATGTATGTGCATAATTGCATAGAATTCCTGAAGAGTGCCCAGTACAGTAAGTTCTTGCAACATGTCTACTGGGAGAGCAGCCTCCATGGGCAGTTTTTGAATGACTTATTTTAGCTCATCTCTCCCATGGCTGTATTTTTCCTTAGACTTTTATTATTACTGATATTATATTTTATATACATGAATGAACCCATTTTCTGAACTCCCCGTTAAAATCCAGGTCTGTAAGGGCAAGGACTTTTCAGTGTTTCCCGTTCCCGTAATCACAAAGCTTACAACTATGACTGCATTCAGGCAAAGCAATTTTTGTCTTGTTTTAGTAACTTGATTATGATATGTGGGATGTCAAGTTTTCACTGTGTTTCTTCTCTATGGGATTTGATGAATTTCTTGTCTCTGAAAATTGGTATCTTTACTGCTTTTTAAACATTTCTAATCATTATCTCCTCAACTGCTTTTTTCTGCCCTGTTCGCTACCATCTCCTAAGATTCCAACTCACTTTGCTGCTCTTTAGCCACTGTGTTTACAGTGTTCTCTTTTTTCTAATATTCTTTTCTCTGTTATCAGATTAGGAAATTTCCCACTAGTGTCCTTTCTAGCTTGCTAATCCTTCTTCAGTCACTTCCAGTCTGCTATGAAGACCACCGAGTCAGCTTTCAGGTCTTAGAATGGTTTTGAATTAATTCTAGATTTTTTTCATTTGGTTTTCCTTTGTGGAAATTGTTTCTCTGTTGGTCTTTTTTTCAGTCTATTGTTGGGGTTGGTCATCTGTTTGGGTCTTTGTTTTTCATTAAAGCATACCTTGTGGTCATCAGTATAGTTAGAATACCTGCTAAAGGTATTTTCCTCAGGGCTTGGAATATAGCTCAAAAAGAACAGCACTTGCCTAGCATGTAGGCTGAACCTCTCTCTCTCTCTCTCTCTCTCTCTCTCTCTCTCTCTCTCACACACACACACACACACACACACACACACACACACACACACACCTTTTTTTCAGACTTTCAACATCTGGTTCATCTCAAATTCAGTTTCCACTGATGGCTTTTCTCTTAGTTCAACTGGTATGCAGTAGAAATTCTAGATTCAGTTATGTTCCCCTTAATAATACTGTTTTTTTCTTCTTCTAAAGAACAACAACTTGGAAGGACTCAAATCTCAGAGCTTGTCTGTTCTGTGCTGTGTGGAGTAGCAGCTAAAAGCCAAGTTCTGTCTTTTTTTGTTTCCTTTGCTAAGTTTCTTGGCGTCTGCCTTGCACATGTATAGTTCAGAAATCAAAGAGCTGGACTGTTCTTTTTTATCGTTGATGTTATAATTGTAGGCTGTTGTTTGATTTTGAGCCATGCTAAAATTTAGCATTTTTTAAAAGTTTATGTAACACATTTAGAGCTGCCCTCCGGTGGCACTCTCCTAGAGCATGCTTCTTCCACTTCCTGGCTGCAGTGCCCGCCCTGAAGCCTCTGTTCTGATTCTTCAAGCCAGAAAAGCAAAGGGTTTGCTAGATGTGTGCTAACCACTCATGCAGTGTTGCTAGCTAGGTCCTGCCATTAGCAGGTTAGTTTTCTGTCGACTTGACATAAGCTAGTTAGAAGAGAAGAGGAAACACCAATGGAGAAAATGCCTCTGTAAAATAGAGCCAAAGGCAAGCCTAAAGGGAATTTTCTTAATTAGTGATTGATACAGAAGAACCCAGACCATTGTGCTTAAAGCCACCTCTGGGCTGGTGATCCTGGATACTGTAAGAATAGAGGTTGAGCAAGCCATGGGGAGTAAGCCAGTTAGCAGCACCCCTTCACGGCCTCTGCATCAGCTCCTGCCTCCAGTTCCCTGCCCTGCTTGAGTTCCTGCCCTGACTTCCTTAGATGATGAACTGTGATGTGGAAGCATAAGCAAAATAAACCCTTTCCTCTCCAAGTTGCTTCTGGTCATGGAGTTTCACTCTAACAAAGACAGCAGGGTGGGGAAAAGGCATAAAAATGGAAAAATTTGGACTGGAATGATAGTACAGCGGGTAAGTGCTTGCCAAGCCTCACGATCTAAGTTCAGTTTCTGGAAGGCATGGTGGAGGGAGAGAGCTGATTTTCAAAAGTTGTCCCCTGACCTTAGCACGTGTGTTGTGGCATTCATACATACATATGACGCACAATAACAACAAACAATAACATGTAAAGCCAGAGCAGGGAAGACAGCTCAGTAGGTAAAAATAAAAAGCTTCAGAACCTAAGTTTGATTTTCAGGAACCCGCCAATAAGTAAGTAAATAAATAAATGCCACAACCAGGCATAGTAGCAAAAATCTATAATTGCAGGGAGTCCCAGGGAGGCAGAGACAAGCAAGATTCCTGGGCTCACCAGCCAGCCATTTCTATTTGGTGATCTCCAAGCCAGTGATAGACTCTTTCTCAAAACACAAGCTGGAAGATTCCTTAGCAATGATACCCAACCTGAGGTTGTCCTCTGGCATGCCTACCACTCACACACAGACAGACAGGCAGACACACACACACACACACACACACACACACACACACACACAGAGAGAGAGAGAGAGAGAGAGAGAGAGAGAGAGAGAGAGAGAACTTAAAACAAAAATCTCATTCCAATTCTTTAGTGTCCTAAATGAGATGCCTCTGCAGTTTCTTCTGGCTTTTGTAGCAGTACCTTCAGGGTTTGCTTGGTTGCTTGGTTGCTTGGTTGCTTGGTTGGCTGGCTGGTTGGTTTGGTTTTGGTTTTGGTTTTGGTTTTGGTTTTGGTTTTAAATATTTGGCGCAGAGTCTGTGGGTACTCCCCGTGCAACTCACCCATAGCCTGAGCTTGTCTCATTTCCTGTCCAGAAGGGAAATCCCTGCCTCCACCAGCTAGGTCACTGCCACTTGTCTTTGCAAGGCATTTGCCTTCATGTTTGGGGGCCTGGTAATAGCCAGCTTCTAAGTCAGTGACCAGTGCCTCCACTTCCACGTTCTTATTTCAGTGCCACCTCACCCCTGCAGGTGAGCAGAATGGCTGTCTAGGGTTGATAACAGATCTGACGGCGCCACCCCAGCCTCAAACACTCTCTGCTCTGGGTCATCATTTTTGTTCGAACTACCAAGTCACACCCCATTCCTCACCTCTATACTTTCTCCCACTAAGAAATGGATAGGAATGGAATTTAAAGCTACATACCCTGGTTCTGCTATCTCTTCTGACTGTTGTTCCATTTGTCTGCTCATCCCTGGTGCAAAGATTGTGCTGCACCATTTTCCTCTTCCTGCTGTTTTAGCAAGAGCTCCCCCAAGTTTATAAAAAAAACAAATCTGGCCAAAGAGAGCCTCTATATTGTCATAGCTGATACTCAGCTCTCCATAATACTAAGCTTCACCAAAAGCCCTCGCCATAGCAGACTGCCTCTTCCTTTTTGAAATGTATTTTTTTTTACCTTATTTTTGAAGTTTTTTTTTCTTTTCTCTCCTTTCACCTACTGACCCCACATCAGTGTCCAAAACACTAGACTCCAAAGACACCATCACCACCTGTCGTCTCCCTCAATCCTCGTCTGTTCTATTGGCTTTCAATACCACCCCCACACTAACAGTTCTCGAGTTTATATCTTTAGCCGGGACGTCAGCTGAATTCCACACTCCTAGAGTAACCTGCAAATTCAGCCTCTGTCTGGACATCTAACAGGCATACGGTCACATTCTGACCGCCACCCCCGCAACCAAATCTGTTTCTGTTTCCATCGTCCCCCCATCAGTAAACTGCTACGCAACACGGAGATATTTACTCAGCAGAATCTTGTACTTGTCTCCGACTCCTCTCCTCTTCCCTAGTTTGTATTCTTCCACTAGCAAATAGTTCTACTCAAACGTAACTGCAGAATCGACAGGCCTTCCACTGCGTGCTCTGCTTCCAGCTTGTACAAGTCACCATCACTTCCAGCTGGTTGTTTCAGCCCCTCCCTAACAGGCCTCCTACCTTCTCTCTTGCGCCCCCTAGAGTTTACTTGTAATGAAGCAGCCAGGAGCATCCTAAAGCAACCACTTAACAGGCTCGCGCGGTCTGTTACTGGTTCAGAAGCTTCATGCCTAGTGAAGGTCTCCAGAAAGGCATGCAAGGCTCTTCATGATCTCCCTCCCTGCCCAGACTTCATCTCCTGCTACCCTCCCCCTAGTCTGTGAACTTGTAAAGTTGGTCCTGCCTAAGAGCCCTTCTCTCAGGCACATAGCTCACACATCAGGACGATGGTGCAGCCATATCAGTGGGTCTTCTCAGATCCACCCTGCAAAAGAGCAGGGACTCCCGACCCCACACTCGGCCTCTCAGCCTGCCCTGTTTTCTAACAGATCCCGTAGCATGACCTGATACACCGTGTATTCACTCAGTTTCTATCACCTGCCCTCAGCGGATTCGAAAGACCGCCCATTGTCCTTGTCGTTGCTTTGTAGCTACAGTCTCCGTGGTGCCGGGGACATGACAGACACCAGAGAAAATCTACTTAATAAACAGTTACATGAATCAATATTTAATTACTAATTTGGTCTTAGAATGATCTAAGGAATGTTTAAAAATACAGATTTCTTTTTAAGTCCGTGGTTCTTGATTCCTGGAGTCTTAACAACCTAGTGAGATAAAAAAAAAAAATCTCCCAGATCCCAGCCTTTCTGGGTTCCAGGTTCTTCTTCTGTAAAATAGAGAAAATTCTTCACAGCCCTGAGGGCTCTGGCTCAAGGTAACTAAGAAGGCTTGTATGTAAATGTGCTTAGTGCCCTGCCAAGCATGCTGAAGATACCTGGTGATTGGGAAATCCATTTATAAATAAAGATAAGCCTTAGGGTCACACAAGGAAATGTAAGAATGGGGATGTCTGGGAGGACTAGATAGGCCTATTCGACTCTGAGCAGTGGAACTCCAAGCTTAGAGGAAAGGCCCTGCCCCACCTCACCTCCTTTTTCCTAACATGTGAAGCCTTGGTCCTCAGCCTTCCTGGCTGTCTCTAACACATGCCCTACAGATCCTCATTCAAATCTTTTTCCCAGGATCTAAGGACATAATGTCCCCTTTCCCAAGTCTTCTCAACAGGAAACAGATTGTTTGCTGTGTGCCCAGCGCTGGCTGTCTTTGCATCTTCAAAGCTGCTTCCCCTCTGCTGATCCCGAATCCCCACTCCTACCAATCCTGTGAGCCTCAGAGCCCCAGGGACTCGCTAATGGAAGCAGGCTCCAGTCTCTAACCCAAACAAGATGTGAGATCAGAGAAAAACTCAGGGGGAGAGACGAGGGGGGACTCTGCCGCAGAGGACAACAGAGCTGGAAACCACACTGTGCCTCTGTCCCAGTGCCAGCTGCCTTCCACATCAGCACTCACATTCCTTGGCAGTGCCAGCCCAGAGCCCTGATCTCAGTGAGCAGGCAGGCCAGCTACAGTCATCCAAAGCATAGCTTCTCTAGGCAGGTTTCTGAGCTGCCTCAGAACCCTCACCACCACCTCTATTTCAGTCCCAACTTCTAGAGAAGCGGTGTGATCAGAGTCAGGTGGTGAGTCCTCTCCAGAAGTGCTCCACCTGGCCCCATTTCTTCTGAAGTTGGCCTTCACTTAGGGCCTCTGTGCTCTCAAATGATGCACCCCCACCTGGACTAGTCAGAGTCTCCTTGGTACCCCTCCTCACATCTGCTCCTATGGCCTGCACAAATAAACACACACAATCACTTTCTCTTTTCAATTCCTGAATCATTTCAGAGGCTCTGGAAGCAATCTTCCCAAAGCCCCAGTGCACAAGCTCTGAGGATTAGAATCCCAGTGGAGCTCAGTCCCAGGAAGAGCAAGGACAGGCTGCTGCAAAAATGCGCATTCCCTTCGTCTGTCTTCATGCACACGCCCAAAGCAAATTCTAAAGTCCATTTAGTTCGCAAAAGTTCTTAGTGCCTGTTACACGTTTCCATTCTCTCCATCAGCCCCAAGGAATCCTTGATTTCACCCATTTTACAGGTGAAAAGAGCCAAAGTACAGAGAAAGAAAACAGGAACACATCATCCAGATGAGCGAATGCAAACATTAAGATGTGAAAAGCAAGTCTTAGGAGGGCCAGGGTTAGTAAGGTTCCTGCCAGGTCTCAGAATGGCCAGAAACCTTTTGGCTGTTATATGTTACTAGTTTGTTGAGTAATGTGTATAGTGCGAGCCTCCTCTGAGAGCCTCTTGTGTTTAGCAATGATTGCTTCCTAGCCATGCACGCACACACAGACACAGACACAGACACACACACACACACACACACACACACGCACGCACACACGCACGCACGCACGCACGCACACACACACACACACACACACACACACACGACCACAGGGTGTGGGTACTAGCCCAAACGTGGCCTCCAAACCTCTCTCAATACCTCCTCTGCTTCCTCTTGCTGTGCTCCAGAAAAGCTCTCAGTGGGGTTCCCACAACAACTCTTTCCTGGCTGTGGGTTTTCCAGTACCAATACTAGAATCCTTTCTGCACTTTCTGGGCTGCTAGAAGACATGCCCTTCCCCCCATCCTCTTTCCACCCCAGTTCCCTCCATCTTGGTTCTAGGCAAGACCACAGTCTGTAAGAGACTCACCTGCTTTGGCTTTGCTGCTGGTCTGGTAGTGCCTAGGGACCCACGCATGCAACATCCCCAGGACCGATTTGCCTTGGTTTTGCTTGCAAAGGAACCAGGTCCTTCTTCTCCAGCCCCACCAGATGGACTGTCATCCTTAAGGATGGACTTGTGCTTGCATTTACATTCCACCTTCTGTCGATCTTCTGTAGTCGAAATCTGCATGTTCTGTTTGTCAGAAAGCAGAGTGTGGTGCCTGTGTGCCTAACTGCTCATTTTTCCAGTGTGGCTAGGTGGCCCATTTCGTGATTCTCCCTTCCGCAGAAAAGGCACGTGCGGAGCCTTATGGGAAGGAGAATGCACTGAAAGCCCCCAGCTTGCTGCAGTCCAGACAGCTTGGGCTGGATCTCTAGGCACTGTGATTCGGTTTGTTTGTTTGTTCTCAGTAGGTTGGAGGGACCGACTGTAGCATCAGCCATCTCTTGCCATTGAATCTTTGCCTCCTCAACCCCATCAGCAGGGGCTGGAAATGGTCCCATCCATGCCACTAGTGGCATTATCTCTGGTCCCACATTTCTAAGGGTCTTGCCTTAGAAAACAAGTCCTCCCTGAGATGGAGACCTCAGCAGAAATTTGACGTGTTCTATTGGAATGTGGCTCATTCAAAAGTGAGAGACTAAGATCACAAGCAAATGCCCTGTCTGTCTGTGTTACCCGTATTAGTGACTCTGGTCATCGCTGGGACAAAATGCCTGACAATTTGACAATTTGACAATTTGAATGGTGGTGGGGAAATTACAGCGGCAGGAGCGTAGGGCAGTTGGTCACATTTTGTCTGTGGCCAGAAAGCAGACAGAGATGGATGCTGGTGTTTGAGCTCACTTTCTCCTTTAACTCAGCGTAGAACCCATGGAGTGGCACCACCCATGTGGAGAGAGGACCTTCTCATCTCAGTTAACCCAGTCAGGAAACTTACAGACGTGCCCAGAGGTTTGTCTCAGAGGTAATTCTAGACTCAGTCAACTTGGCCATCTATTTTAATCGACACAGTATCTAAACACCTTAGATGTCTTGTGTTCAGAACATGCTCTCTATACAAAGAACATCGGCTTTAGTGCTAGGCAACACTGAACTGGGACGCCTGGGACTGGTTAGTAGCTTATGGGAACTTGGGTGAGTTGTGTGGTCCTCTGCTTCTGTCTCCATCTGTACCAAGAGACAATGACTCCTCCGTTGAAGGACTGTAGCGAGGAATGAGCGACACAATGCAAGAAGAACGCCCAGCACACAGTGTAGCATACAGTAAGTGCTCAGTTACGGTGGCCTCCTGTGCACCAGGCCATTCTAGCCAAAGGGGGGGCGGTGCAGTCTGGAGTTGCTCCCATTTCCAACAGAACAAAGCTCGAGGAGGTGACTTGTTTGCCATCACACAGAGCCAACAAGAAGAGCAAGGACTCGACATTACCTAATTACTACCTCTGGATTTTCGCTAATTTGGTGATTCAAGCCCATGAATCACATTCCCAGTGCATCTAGCTCACTGGCAAAGTGGATTTGGGTACTAGAGGAGAAATCAGCTTTTGGCTCCCACCGGCCCCCATGTTTCACAGTCAGCCATTGCCGGGGAAGTGGCATCTGCGGCAGGTTCTGACTCACCATCCTGGAGACCCTCTCTGGGATCTAGAACCTTTGGCTGTGGTGCTGACTACTCTGATAGTCTGGATTCCCAGGGTCCTTTTGCATTTACTCCCATGTGTTTTCTTGCCGTTAGCGTGGCATGCACAAGACATAGGTCAACTGTGTGCTCGATGACATCTCACTCTCTATTTGAAGGGCAAGAAGGTTTCCAAGTTGTGTCTGGGTGCTGTGAGTCTAGGTGAACACCTCCAGAAAGGATGCCATCTGTCTCCCCAAGTTGTCAGGTCCTGGAGCCCGAGTCCCTCTCAAGAGCCCTTGTGGGGGAAGCTCATGCTGTGGCAGGGGGTCCAGAGGTGACAAGGATGAAAAGGATGTGCTTAGTTTCTTTCCCTGTTGCTGTGATGAAATACTCTGGCAAACTTACAGGAGAAAAGTTTGCTCATTGCACCCCTAGGTACAAGCTCTAGGTTATACCCCTGGGTGCACAGTTCTAGGTTACACCCCTAGGTGTACAGCTCTAAGCTACACCCCTGGGTGCCCAGCTCTACATTACACCCCTAGGTGCACAGCTCCTTACTTCCTGGCTTAAGCTGCAGTCACTCGTTCCTGCATCTACACTCCACCATACGATGTTAGCCTTCATCTTCACCAAAGGCCAAACCAAGAGAGCACTTGAGGTTGAGATTTGAACCCCTAAACTAGGAACTAAATTAACCTATTCGCAGTAACTTAACCTGCCTCACATGCCCCCTCATAGTGATAAAGCCAACTAGGACAGTGGTGTGGGAGAATTGTCTGTATTCTGTCAATCATATTTTAATAAAACGCTGATTGGCCAGGCAGGCAGTATAGGCGGGAAAGCCAGACAGGAAGTAGGGGTGGAGCAAAGAGACTGAGAATATTCTGGAAGCAGAAGTTCCCTCCGCCAGTTCTGCCCAGACCACTGGAGAGGAAAGATGTAAGCAGCCCCACTGGAAAAGGTACTGAGCCATGTGCTAACATAGATAAGGATAATGGGATAACATAAGTTAAAAGAGCTAATAAGTAGCCTGACCTAATGGGTCAATCAGTTTATAATCTTATGGAGTCCTGTGTGTGATTTTCTCTTTGGGGCATGGTGGCTCTGGGGTACCGGGGAGGATAGAAACCCCAACAAGCCGGCCCTTCATGTTACAGGACAGGGTTCAAGAAAATAGATCATGGGTCTCATTCCTTGATGGGGTCATTTCATGTGAGAAGAGTGAGTGGGCATGGGGGCACATGCCTATAAGCCTGGTACTTTAGAGCCTGAGGCAGGCAGATCGTGAATCAAAGGGCAGCTTGGGATACTCAGTGGGGCTTTCTTAAAGGAGAAGGAGAATGAAGAGGAGGAAAGGGCATATGGATGGTGCTGTCACAGAGGTCATGCCCTGCACCTTGTTTAGGTCTCCTCCAAGATTACCTGTTCTCCATTGCTGTAATAAACATCACGGCCAAACAGCAGCATGGGGAGAAGAGGACTTGTTTCTCCTTACAGCTTGCTAACCAGCAAGAAAACAAGCCATGGGAGACGCTCAAGGCAGAAACCTGGAGGCAGGAACTGAGGCTGAGCCACAAAGGAACCTGCTTACTGGCAGGTTCCCTTTGGTTTGCTCAGCTTGCAACCCAGGACCACCACCTAGAAGTGGCGCCATGCCCGGTGGGCTGGGCCCTCCCACAACCTTGCTTCCAGGCGATCTGATGGGGGCATCATCCCAAGTGACTAGTTAGTGTCAAGATGACAAAGGCTCAGCATCACACCTTCTTAAAGGTACCACCTCATGATAGAGCGTTAGTCTAGGTGGATGCAAAACCCTGAAACTCTGGTCCTCTCATTGAAAAGAAGGAAGGTAGAGAGTAGAGAAATATTCAAATGCAGACCAAGTAGGTGTCCGCCGTGTGCTGTTAGAGAAAGACAAAGCATTTCCGGGAGCCAGGCTACAATGGGCACCCATCCACCCATTCACGTCAGCTGTGCTGTCTGCTTCTGTTGGAAATGGGGACAGTCTATTCATGTCCCATAGGGATTCCTAAGGATCCTTCTGGAACTGGGGATTTAGCTCAGTGATAGAACCCTTGCCTAGCAAGCACATGGCCCTGGGTTAGGTTCTCAGCTTGGGGGCAGGGGAGTGAGGGGGGGAAGATCGTTCTGGAAATAGATATCTTGTCAGCAAGGCTTAAGAAAAACAAAAGTAGGCCCTGACTTTTCTGTGCTGAACCAGAGACTAGGAAGAGCAGTTCTTCTGAGGACAGGCACGAAAGGGGCAGAGTCGATGATCCCCACGTGCAGAAGCAAAAACAAGGCAGAGAAGCCAGTGGCTCCTTACACCAGAGCTCTCTGTGGGGGACTGTGTATCTGTTCGGCCCCTGAGGCATTTTGTGTTTTGCTCCAGTGAACTGTGCTGAGGGATCAAAGAAGGAACACCTCACGGGGAGGTGAAATGCCAGAGGGGTAGGTCTTTTGAGGGATATGCTTCCTCCCTCCAAACACACCTCAAGGAAGCTCTCCGTACTGCATGCATTACACACCTCATTCTCTCTCTCTCTCTCTCTCTCTCTCTCTCTCTCTCTCTCTGTCCCGCCTACACACTTCTGAGCCTCTGGCCTGCTCCATGCACCACATGCCTGCCACGTAAGATGTTTCCTATGGATTTCCCTGAAAGAAACATTACATAAGCCCAGCGTGAAGGAGCACACGGAGTCCCATGGAGTCACACAGAGACAGCAAAAGGTCACTCTTTACGTTCCATTACCAGACAAAGGTGCTAATTCAACAGGGCCTGGGGAGCACCCTGCAGCGTGATGATCCCCGAGTTTCCCATAGTACTTAGTACTTGGTTTTATAAGCATGGAACAGGCTTGGAACACTCTGAAAATGAACACACCTGCCATCCCCGGCATTTGTCACCTTGAAGATTGCGTGCCTTGCAAACACATTGTACTGTTCCTGAACCGAGGGTAAGGTCTTTCAGCCCATTTCCATTCGTGCCCCGTGATGATCAACTGAAGAGCTGAATCTCGAAAGCCAAGCCTTGTTTCTTTTCTTAATCCGTTGCTCATTTATTCCCTTGAAAATCTGAGACCCGGAGTTCCTGCTCACAAGCAACTCGGGTTCCTGGTAGGGAAGCAATCAAATCAAGAAACATTGTAGTGGGTGTTCTGAGAGAACACCCAGAGCTACGGGAACATAAGAAAAGAACCCTGGGAATTGGGGAGATGGCTCAGCCAGGAAAGTACCTTCTGTACAATCATGAAAACTAAGTTGAGTCCATGGAAATAGCATTCAAAAGTGAGGCACATTGGTGCATACATGTACTCCTAGCCCACGGATGTAGAGGCAGGAGGATTCCCAAGGTTCACTGACTAGGCATTGCCAGCCAGATCAGTGGATTCCAAGTTGATCTCTGGTCTCTACAAATGCCACCTGCACAAGCATGAATGTGTACAGGCACACACATGTGTGCATGCGTGCACAAACATACATACACATGCACACGCACACATACAAAGAAAAAAAAAGTAAAGAAACCATCACTGATCTAGATTCAAGGGAGGTGGTGTCAGGAGGCTTCCTGGAGAAGGTGACAGCTGAGCTGAGTTTTGAGTAGGAGAAGACCAGCAAGATATAAAAAATAGGGAGATTGTGGCACAGGCGAGGAGCAAGGCATGGCAGAGCATGGTACTGCCAAGGCAGTAGCCTAACACAGACTCAGCAGAAAGGAGGGCTCGTGAAGCAGCCACTGAGATCTCCTCAAAGAATGAGCAGCAGTGAGCTTCTCACAGTGCCACTCAAGGGCAGGGCTTCACCGCTGGTGTTTGATGTCTCTGTGCCATCCACAGTAAGGCCAGTGATCCGGCAGACAGCCTGGAAGACCAGGCTTGCCAACCTGCTCACTGCTCCTGACCTCAGCCACCCCTCCTGCCCCACAATCTGCCTTGACTCACAGTCCTGAGCTTGACCTGTGGCATCCGCCCACTCCTCCTGACTCATTGAGACAGTTCCTGGAAAGCAATCAAAATAAAACATGTTTTGGTGGGTATGGTTTAGCGGGAGGTCCTTTCGGGTCCCTCTGGAGTGTCTTGCTATGGCTGTGTTCTCACCATCGGGCTGTAATTAAATTTTAAATGGAAAGTACAAGCAAGGCTTTTTAGAAATCACTCACCTGCAGCCTGTCATTAAAACTAAAATTCAGAGACAGGAAGTGACTTCCCCGGCCATCTAGACTCGGCGGAGGATCTTCTGACTCTCTGGCCACTGAGCATCTTAGGAATGGCTTCTGCTGTAAACAGGAGTTGACGGTCCAGCAAACCCAGCGATGAACAGACATCCATGGCTTGAAGTCTGAATCATTTCTTGACAGCTCCCTGGAGTTCCATAATGATCAGGTTCCCCTAGCAAACAGCCAATAGTCAATGTCCATTATTTAGGCATTCAACAGATAGTACCTGAGTACCTTCTCCATGACAGATTCCATAGGAGACACTGGGGAGCTGTCTTAATCCATCTCTGTTACTACAATAGAATGCCTAAGAATGGGTTCTGTATAAAGTGAGAAAATTTCATCAGTTCCTCCATTGCAGAAGCTGGAAAGAAAGTTCAAGAACCCGGCGTTGGCCTCTTCTCAGTTTCTGGGGCCTTTATGCGGCATGAGCTCATGATGAGAGCTGAAAAGCAGGCAGGGATGTGCAGAAGCTAGTCCACACTGACCGACAGTCTCACTGCACGGACCCTGTCTCACAGGAGTCCATGAACCCAGTTCTGTAAGAACTCCATGAGTCCCACTCACAAGCCTACTCAGTTCTTACATGCCCTACCACCTCTTACCACTGTCACACTGGGGGCCACGTTTCATCCTGAGCTGCACAGGGGACCAACCATATTCCAGTTACACAGGAGGCAAAGGAAAACAATACCCAAATTGGGGAGTTTGCATCCCAACAACAGAGGCAGGCCATAAACATGAAGATGCACCAAAAAAAAATAACTCTGACACAGACCAGAGGCTAAGCAGAAGGAGAATCAGGGAGACCTTCCTCAGTGTTGAGGAAGTATCCAAGGAGACTAAGAATGGGGGAATAAACTAGGGAAAGTGGGAAGGAGGGAGAGGGCTGAACAAAGAGAAAAGTCTTCCATATGTATGGAGGTGGGGATATCCAAGCAGGCTGAAGAAACACTGTGATCACAGATGTACGTGGAAGTGGAGGTGTCCTAGTTAGCTTGTCAACTTAATATAACCCAGAGTCACCTGACAGCGGACTCCCAGTTGAAGAAGTGTTCAGATCACATTGGTTAGTGGAAATGTAGGAGGACTATCTTGCTTGCTAATTGATAAACAAGGGATCGGCCCACTGTGGGCAACACTATTCCCTAGGCAGGTGGCCCTGAGTTGTATAAGAATATTAGCTAAGCATAAACTTGTGAGCAAACCAACACGCAGCAGCCCTCTGTAGCCCCTGCCCCAGGTTTCTGCTTGAATTCCTGCTCTAACTTCCCTCAAAAATGGACTATGACCTATAAGTGTAAGCCAAATAAACCCTTTCCCCCTCAACTTGCATTTTTTTCAAGATTTGTCTTTAATTGTGTATACAGTGCTTTGCCTGCCTGTATGCCTGCATGCCATAAAAAGGCACCAGATATCATTATAGATGGTTGTGAGCCACCATGTTGTTGCTGGGAATAGAACTCAGGATCTCTAGGAGAACAGCCATTGGTCCTAATCTCTGAGCCATCTCTCCAATCCCCACAAGTTGCTTTCAGTCAGATTGTTTATCACAACCGCAGATGGCAAACTAGAATGGGAAGGGTGGTGGGTGTGAAGCTGCAGGGCGATTGGTAAAGAAAAGTCCCCAGACTATCTTGATACAAAATATATAGCTTTAATAAACAGAAGTAAGACTTACAACAGCTTACACCAGAATCCAACCGATCCGTCCGGACACAGGAGCCAGGCGAAAAGAGGGCTAGCGGAGCGCGTTTGCAAAGTTTATAGGCAGGCTTTTGCCTGAGGGCGGCATGCCCCGAAAACAGAATATGATTGGCTGAACTCCCCTATCATGGGTGTTACTGTTTGGGTGAAGGGCTTAACATTGTCTCTGAAGGGTTTGGCATCAATTCTGAATACCTGTGGCTGAGTTTTGAGCAAGAAGAGGGATAGAGATTATGTGACTTTAGGTAGATAAACCTAGACATTTGTCTGGGGATTTAGGGTGGTGACAAGGACCTTGTGAGGAGGGCTGCGGAGTGACGAGGACACTATCATGCAAAGGGCCATCCCTGCCAAGCCTTTGATGGGCTCCTGAAAACCGCCATTGCTGTTGCAAAGACCCCAACAAAAACTAGTGAGCATATAGGATTTGATTTAGAAGTCTCATCCTGATCCTCTTTGAGACATAAAGACTGTGACGTCATTTCTGTAAACAGTACAGAGAATCCTAGATTATGGAGTCTAAACCATGACTTGACAGAGTAGGAGACCGGCCCAGAGAGAGCAACGGCTCATCCAAGGCCACTTAGTCTCTGCCTTGATTGAGAAAGCAAAATAGTTCAAAGAGAACTAGATCGTGAGTACCTGCTCCAGCCTTTCATTCCTTTTAAACACACTGTGATACTCGAGAAGTTGCTGTCTGTCTCTGAGCCTCAGTTTCCCCACAGATCAAACAAGAATATTGGGTCAGAAACAGCTGTGATTACTTCCTTCTCTGAGGCATGCTGTGTCTTCTATCTGATGAGAGGAGAAGGAAGGCAGCTTTGCAAACTGCCTGTGGCCATTTGCTAGGGGAGTCGACAGCTAGCAGCAGGTGGTGCCAGCCCCAGGTGGCTGCAGCAGGAGAGGACAGGAGGAAGAAGGGAGGGGCATTGACATTCTCCCGGTGCATGCTGGGAAGCTGGCAGGGCCCAGATGGACAGCAAACCCTCTGACTCATGTGGAGTCATAGACCGCTTGAGAAGAGTCACTGCTCCCCTGTTGCCGTGACAACTTGTCTCTGGATTGCGCTCATTTTCCCAACACTCGACTCTCAGAGCAGCACCCAACTGACCTACCAGCAGAGACCAGATAACCCGGAGGGTAGGGGGTGGAGAGAGGAGGCTGTGTTGTTCAGAATGCCAGAGTGGAATTTAGATCCAGATGTGTCTAAGGACTGCAGGGACAAGGATGCTGGGGGCTGGGGAGAGGCGAGGATCTTTACATCATAAGCCAGCCCCATTTCACAGAGCATTAGCTCTCCTTAGCTTTCACGTGTAGAAAGAAACCAATGTTAAGTTCACAGCTGCCTGTTCTGCAGTGAGATTGCTGTGTGACCTTGGGTGGGCCATTTAATGTCTCCAAACCATGGTCTCCAACTGTAAGATGTCCCTAGCAGTTCTGTCCCAAGAAGCCATGCGCTGCCCCTGCCTGAGCTGCTAGCTGTGCATGAGAGTCAGTGGAGGCATTTGAAGAGTCTCCATGTGGGAAATGGAGTCTTTTTTAACGTGTAAAGGTCTCTAGTGATCTTATTTTATTTCCATATCGTTATGGGGACACTGAAAAGCTGATTTTCTGGACATTTCTTTCTTCAGAAGAAAAAAATGCTTTAGGGAACAATATATTAGGTAACTGCTGATTTGAAATCAAGGGGAAATCAGAGCCACGTCTCTCTGAGAGTAGTATAAAAGCCATTAGGGGAAGAGGATTTTTCTTATCAGTCTTCAATTTTTCACAGAGATACAGTTTAAGATGTCTATTTGTGTAAGATGAGGGATTTCAAAGCTAAATGTCCCTCCTTCAGAGTGCTGTCAAACCACTTCCTCCTGGCCCACCTGCCTCTCCCATCTGCTTCTTCAGTAGAAGCTGGAGCCGACTCTGGGGATTGCTAAACAGACGTTATTTCAAGAGGCCCTGCTCTGTCAGTAAGTGAAACCCCTCCTCAGAGGGGCAGAAGCCCACACAAAGGTGGACAGGACCCACCGTTCATCTTTCCAGCTTTCTGTGACTCTGAGGAAGGTGAGACCAGGACCATTCCAGGATACAGACCCTCCAGCCTTGAGACATAAAATTCTCTTGCTCCCCAGTTCCAGCCTTGAACCACTTGGGACTCTGAGCATTTCCTCCAGGCTGAATTCCCTGGACATCACTCCAGTCTTCCCACCTTGGTTTTAAACTGGCAGCAACCAGGTGTCCTTCAACTTCCTGCCTTTTGCTCACGTTGAACTATTTAACTGCCACCACCCAATCTCTAACTCTTGGCCATGGAAGACTGGGACGTTTACAGATAGGTCTCAGGGACTCCAAAGTCCTCAGGATCTCATGCAAAACTTTGGTAAATTGGAGTCCATTGGGGAGGGGGCGGGACTAGATCATCTCATTCATTCCAATCTTCAAGCAGTCATTGATTTTTTTTTTCTCCTGTTGCTGGGGTAAACTGCTATGAACAAGGCATCTTGTAGAAGAGTTTGTTTTGGCTAAGGGTTCCAGAGAGAGAGAGAGAGAGTCCATAACAATAGGCGGTGGGGTGGGTGGCAGCAGAAGCAGAAAGTTTGAGAGATTATATCTGCAGCCACGAGCTCGAAGAAGAGATACAGAAGAGGGCAAGGCTGTGAACTCTAAAAATCTGCTCTCAACCACATACTTCTTCTAGCAAAGGCTGCACCACCTCCCCAAACAGCACCACAAATGGGGACCCAAGCATTCAGATACCTGAGCCCGTAGGGGACATTTCTCACTGAGTCGCCTCAGTTGGGGAGCTGGGGATTACCTTGCCGGGCCCTCTGAGGCGCTCTTGTTTCACCTTGTGTCCACCACAGAAGCTGGAATTCGGCCAATCTATGCAAGAGGAAAGTGAGCGTGGCCACCACTCCCACCTAGTTCTGCTACATGGGGTATGACATCTGCTGAATCGCATAGCACCGAGCCGTGCGTCGTCTCTGCTCAATAAAACTCATCTAGGAGGGAAGGAGAGAATTAGAGGAGCAAATGAGGGGTATCAGAGGCAGGCGAAGGTCAAGGAGATGCCAAGACTCAAGTACACATAGACCTGTTGGAGATGCCAAGTTCACAACGGGAAGCGAAGAATGGGCCTCAGAAGGAAAGGGGTGGGATTGCCTCAGTGAGGCCAGCAAGGACTTCAGATACTTTAGCCTGTCAATCACAAACTGCAGAGGCACTAGGCTGATATAAAGAGCCCTTGACTCCGAAATTGGGAGCCGGGCATCTATGTTATATCCTATTATTTATCACCAGTGTGACCTTAGGAAAGGCTCTCCAAACCCCAGTTATTTCACTTATAAATGAGATGTTAGCCTGACCTCACTTCCACTGTTATTGTCACAAGGATCGGGTATGACATGGGGGTTATAATGAGAAAGATGATGGCCGCCGACAGAGGCTACCCTGACAGACTGCAGCCATTTGAAAGTCAGTCTTCTAGTTCCTTTTTAGTATTTGTGACCCATGAGTGTCAACAGAACTAACCTGAGGTCATAGGTATGCTAAATACTTGAATATCTCTCTCTCTCTCTCTCTCTCTCTCTCTCTCTCTCTCTCTCTCTCTCTTGCTTGCTCTCTCTTTCTCTCTCTCTCCCTCTTTCCCCTCTTTTCTTCCGTCCCTCTCTTTCCTTCTCTCTCCCTCTCGTTCTCCTCACTACCACCTCCTGTTTGACTCTTCTATTTGTCTCAAACCAGGGCCTACACACTTCCTCTAACACAGGCAGCACTGCCTTCACGAACATCACCACAAACTGTGTTCAAACCCCTAAGCCTGTGGGGCACACTTCTTATCCAAGCCACCACAGCTGAGCACTCTCTTGCTGGGCCCTCTTAGGTGTTCATCTGCGTGAGCCCAGGGCATGTCACTATTGCTCTTGAACCTTCCATTCATCCTCCATCCAAAACTGGAGGCCCCTTGTGTACTCATTCCTCCATCATTTCCCCAATGTCTACAATCATTATTGGTGAATGGAAAGCAAAGGGACCGTCCTTCTGAAGCTCAAGTGATGGAGGACATTAAAGTGCCCCGGGTTTCCTTGGGAGGCAGAGCACTTAGAACCCTCTACTGAAAATAGGCAAGATCACCACATTTTAACTTGAATCGTGGCAATGCTGAGACCAAGGTGGCACCTGCAGTGGGAGGTTCCCAGAGTGCGTGTGATAGGCTAGCTAAGCACAGGGAATTCTTCTTTCTTCGTATCCCCAGGAAGCAAGTTCTGGGTAAGGCTCCATCTGGCCACACGTGATAAATATATTTCTGCTCAGGAGAAACAAGCCGCCGCAGAGCGTCTGCATGGGAAGCAGTTTCCTTTTCTTTCGGGCCACACCAAAAGGAGCCCAACCAATGAGCCAGAGGGAGAAAGAGACCAAGGCAGAATTGTATAAATGACTGAGGCAAAAGACTTCGTTTACTAAAACCCGAAAAACAAAAGTACTGAAAGTGTGTGTGTGTGTTAGTGCCATGTGTTTTTGAAAAGAAAAAAAAATGCGTATCAGGACATTGGCAGGAACACAAAAGGATTTAGAGGCTTGCTGTTGTGGTGGCTGTTGCTTCTGCAGGGACAGGCATGGCAGAGGCAAGAGACATTCTGCAGGGAGAGGGCTGTGTGTGTTGTCTCTAATACCGCAGCCACTTAGGGAGTGCATACTTGGGATGAGGTGAGGCGGTTCTGGTTTCCCATCATTCCCCGCGGCACCACTTGAATGCCATCCAGTCATTCCAACTCCACCTTTGCCACTGCTGTCACCCCTGAGATATGGCTATTCTGTATGTACCCCCCAGCATTTATTTTAAATCGCCTTACTTTTTAAATGGAAATGCCAACCTGAGATTTAGCCATGTAATCACGGGTGGGAAGCTACTGACTATGTTTTCTTGATTATATATTAAAATAAATACATAATCATCAATGTCCGAGTTTATGCTAGGTGAAGTTCACTTGTCTGCAATTAGTGACACTCACATTGCAAGCTGAGAAAGGCTTTTGCATGATGAAGTGCGTCTATTTGGACAAAGTACACCTTTGTATAATGGAAAAACCCTTCAACTAAGTGGCTCAAACAAGATAAAGGGAAGAGATGGGCCAATCCAAGGCCTTGAGTGGCTGCTTTGGGATGAATAGAGGGTCAGATCCCAGCTTTTCAGTCCCATCATCCCAGCCTGCTCTGCCGCTCACTGAGCTGCTTCATAGGCCAAGCATCACCCATCTCGTCTATGTTCTGTGAGGAGGCAGGAAGGCAAGAGCAATGATGCTCAATTGAGTCAGCTCTCTTTAAGGAACTTCTCCTCAAGTTCCTTGAATGAGTTCTTTTCTATCCTTTTGGCTAGAACCTTATCAGATGGCTCTCTATACCTGACTTCAAGGGAGCAGGCTTTGGAACATGATGAGAATCAGATTTATAGGTAGCTCTTGAACCTCGAGCATACCCCCATTTGACCTCCATTTTTGTCTGATTTTGCTATGATTTTGGTATTGACTTTTTTATGACCTTCTCCAGAGCTAGAATTTCAGAAAAAGTAGGTAGCTACCACTGTTCTCTTTACATCTAAGATGGAATGCTGCTTCAGAGCCTCACTCACTGCCCTGAGGTAGATGAACCCTCTTGACCTTAAGTCTGGCTCCTACTTCAACCTAGGTAACGGTGTTCCCTAGAAACCCCTTCCAGCTTACCTATACCCTAACCTAGGCTCAGCTTCTTGGGAATCAACATCTGTTGACTTCCCATAGAGTTTCCTGTGTCCCTGCGCAGACCCTTAGCATCTCCGCAGCTTCTCTGGCTGCCTCACTTGGTCACTGGAACAACAGGGTTGCCACACGGCTGAGGTCACGCTATTGAAATACATCCAGATCATCTCTCTCCCAGAGCCAGATGGGTTCCAGAAAAGACCGGAGATATAGCCTAGGGGTAGAGCATTTGCCTAACATAGCCAAGCCCTGAGTTCGTTCCCCAGCACCATACATAGCACAACCACCAATGAGTTCCAGGTCTCTTTCCCCTTCCTGTTGTCCTTTGAGACTTTTCTTCCTCTCCAACTGGCTTACACTAAAAAATAAAATAAGAAGCATTCTCTAGCTGGCTGGTGGCAACAGCTTTGAATTCAGTCTTTACTGCTTTCTAGTCTTATAAAATGTCGAGTTTTCAGCAGGTGCTCTTGTCTCGGAGCATAAGCACTTACTGCGGATGCCTTCTCCATGCACCCCGTGTAATACCATGTAGCACTGCTGTCTGGTAACTAAGGATCAGCTAAGGCTCAGCCTTTTATTTAATAGCCAGCTCCACTGTGACAGGAAGGCATCGTTGCCAAACTTATGTATAACTCACCGATTCCACTCTCTTTTGTAGCTCAGCACCCAGCACTTTGTGTACAGCCAATAAACATTTACCCAAAGAATGAAGGAGGGAGATAGAATATTTGTTCTCCCAGGTTCAAGTCACAGAAGACTCTGCGTCCAAAGGTCTCAAGGATAAACTGCATGTCAACACTCCTCAGCCGCCCCTGCTAACGTGGTCACCCACCTTTCCTATAAAGGACTGGTGGGAAAAATATTTTAGACTTCAGGGCCATATGGCTTGTCACAATGATTCGACTCTGTTACGGGAAGCCGAAAGCAGCCAAAGACAATACGACCGAACGAGGATGGCTGTGTTCCAGTAAACGTCTCACATGTCAGAAAATACTGTGCCCTTTTTGGGTTTCTTAACCATTTAAAAATGTAAAAATTCGTTCTGCTCACAGACTGTACGGAAGCAGGTGGTGAACCACATTTGGCTGCAGCCCATAGTTTACTGACCTCAGATCTAAAACGTGTATGGTTGTCAAGCTTCCGTGAGCATAACAGCTACCTGGGATACTGGCTAAAATAGGTTGCCAGAGACTCTTCCAGGAGGGCTGGGGGAAGAGGAAGGAATTTGCATTTTTAGGAATCAAGCAAGCAATTCTGATGAAAAGCTGCCTAAAACCTTTCTCAGATTTTAAAACTTGCTTCCTTACAGTTATAAGTGTGCTGGGCTGACAGACCCAGAAAGGGCAGTGAGGTAAACACAAAGTTCTCGGTCAATGTTAAGCTCACAGGTGATTTCTCCACAGGCATACTCGGACTCCTGATTCTCACGAGCTCCTAAATCACCTGGAAGTGACTTTTCCTCCCCAGGAGGGAGGTGAAACACAGTGGCAATGCACAGATACATCCTGGCTGAACCCGAGGAGAATTCAGAGAGCATGTGGACACAGCCTATTTGGGTACTCAGGAAGAGGAGAGGGATATAGATTTGGGTGCCTAATTAGAGGTGGCTGCTTCTCTGGGCTGAGGTCAAGAACCATGGCAGATCTATTGCTGTGGAAGATTAAACCCAGCCCTTGAAAAGAACAAGAGACTTGAGGTTTCCTCCCAGCTTCATTCCCTCTGAGTCCTTGGAACATGAGCTTCAGCTTCCAGATGGGGTAGGGGTGGGAATGATGGATGGGGGCAGATAAGACGAGCCCTCACTACACCATGTACCTTGGCTGCACTCTATGTGCCTCTGGGGAAGGAGGGTTTCGTGGAGGCTGAGGGTGAATTCACTCTGGAGAGCGGCTCCCAAAGGGCAGCCTCCAGTGAGCAGGGGCAGCATCACCAGGGAACTCTCTAGAAATGTATGGTTTTCAAGCCTTGCTGAGACCCTTGGAGTCTGAATCTCTGAAGCTAGGGCTCAGCAATAGATTTTCTCATTTCCCGGGAGAACCTGATGGCCACTCAGGTCTGCTCTGCACTGTCCCTAAGCCCCCAAGCCTAAAGTTGTTGAGAGATAAAGGAGCTCCGGTCCCTCCCTGCACAGTCTGGGCCTCCCTGGGGAATGTCTTGCTGTGACAGCCTTCATGCAGCAGAGCTAGCATCCGAACAACTCATCTCCCTAACTGCACCCAGCCCTCTGATTGCAGTGTTGAAGAATAATCGCTCATTTTCCTAAGACCTAATTACATAATGAGGCCTTCATGCTCTGGGGGCCCCTGGCACTGCTAAATCGTGCATCCAGGTGTTGGCCCAGAGTACAACAGTTGGAGGCCTCATTTGAATACTGTTAACACACTCTGTGGCCCAAAGTGCTTCCCGCAAAGGTGGCCTTTTCAGGCCTCTTGCCTCCCTAATGGGGTTTCAACAGCAGATCTGAATTCCAGTGGAGGCCAGCCAGAGTGCCCAGGGCAGCAGACTGTATTCACATCATTGCGAGTCTGCTTGCCAGTGTGGGTCCCTTAGCTCATCAACATCCCAGAATCTGGAGGTGCCTCTGAGAAGAGAAAGACCTAGCGCCTCTGCTGACCTGGGTGAGATTCCTTGGGCCACTGAGTTTTCTTGAATTTTATTCAAAAAGAACTAAGAGCTTATTTTTGCTTTGGAGGGTTGGCCTGGAGCCTCAATTGAAAAGACTCAGTGAAGTCTTTGAGCCTATACTGCTATGAGCAGGCTGGGGATCCCAGGGGCCAGCTCTATCCTGCACTGGTCGCTGCTGCTGCTTCCTTCTCTGCCCGTGGCTGTGATTCTTTGATGGTTCTACATGCTATTTTCAAGGGTTTGGTTTTGAATATGCTGGGCTTGTCCTCCCCACCCGAGTGCCTAGTTGAATTCCACTCACTAGTGTGTGTGTGTGTGGGGGGGGTGTTAGAGGGTGGAGGTGGAGTTTGGGGAGGATGCTTCTCTACAGATCACTTCCCAGGTCTACATTCATTTCTCCTTCTCTGGCATCTCCTCACCCCCTGATCCTTCCAAGCACGGCATTGTTTATTCTGCCTTGGTTCCCAATTTTCAATTACATAGGAAGCTCTCGACAAACGGAACTGTCTACCGGCTTCATAATTGTAGTTCC
Source organism: Myodes glareolus (assembly GCF_982192425.1). Classification (NCBI taxonomy): domain Eukaryota; kingdom Metazoa; phylum Chordata; class Mammalia; order Rodentia; family Cricetidae; genus Myodes; species Myodes glareolus. The sequence continues at coordinate 42,021,416 of NC_142034.1, forward strand.
ATTGGCTGGTAATTAGCAGATAGGCAGCAAACGCTAAATAAGTGAATTAATGAATGAACAGTAGGCATTCGGGAAGTTTTTAATGAATAAATGAATCTTACCGAGGCTCAGGCTGTATTTGGGATAAATTCAATCCAATTCAGCAAACATTTACAAAACTTCTACTGTTTGCCAAGGGAAACCAAGGTGGACAAAATATGCTCCCTACATTCAAATAATTTACTATCCCATGGGCTGCGCATTTAAGAAATGCAAAGTTACGTCCCAGGAAGCAAAAGGCCAGGGCTTTAAGGCCCCTTCTCCTCCTCCAGCACCGCCCCCATCAGTCCTGCTTCAAGAAACGTCTCAGGGAAACAAACCACAGAAGCTCTGCCTTATTGTTGCTCGCTCAGGAAGACTTCGGCCCCAACCGTCTCTGTGCTTCTCCTGTGTCTGTCCACACGCTTTTGGCTTTGTCTGCTGCTAAGTGGAACTCATGAATGATGCACATACACCGAAGCAAGATGAATGATGTAACATGCCCAACCAGGATGAAGGAGGTGCATCTCTCGCCTGCAGGCTGCTCCTGGGCTGTTATGGGCAACACGTGTGTGACAACTTCTGCCCCACAGAGGTGTGCTGAGCACCTTCGTGTGTGAGGTGGAAGGCGGAGGAGAGGACAGCGGCGGAGGAGAGGACAGCAGCAGATGTCCCCCATCTGACGGGGTTGGCAAATGAGGCAAATACAGAGTATGGTATCAGAGTTGCTTCGGAGCAATAGGATCAAGAGGAGGGAGGCCAGAGTGGAGAACAGAAGTTGGGGGCAGTGGGCTTATGAGAAAGGTGGACATTGGTTCCAGCAGAGGAATAGCCTGGGCCTGGTCATGAGTGAGAAGGAGCCTAGAACACAGAGGAGGGCCTCACTGCAGGAGAGGAAATAGCAAGAGAAAGTAGTGGGGGTGAAGCCAGAGGGGCAGGCAGGGTGGGATACACCCTGCGGAGGGTTTGGGTCTCTGTCTCCAGGACAACAAGAAATCACTGATTAATTTTAAGCAGGGAGGGGCCTTGCTCCCATTTTCATAGAAAAAAATCTCACACCGTCCATAATGGAAGGAAGGTGAGGGGTGAAGAGCCAGTCGCTGTGGTCCATGTGGAAGAGAAATGGCCTGGGCAGTAGTGGGGAGGAAGAGGATGTGAATGAGTGAATCTAGAGATACCCATGTGCTGTTGTCTTTGGGAGAAAACTTGTCCGGAAGCGGGATGCACATGCTCAGTACAGCCTTGATGGGACCCTGCACCTAGCCAGAGGAACCTAGAAGAGCAAGTGTTTCATGTGGGCTGTTGACCAAACACCTTTGTAACACATTCCAGAGCTGCAGACTGACTCAAAGTCACATGGGACTCCTGGGAAGAAGAGGTCATCCTGAGTTCCAGAGCAGCAAAGGAAGGAAGTGTTATCTGTCTGTGCCTTTAAGGCACACAAAGTATAGTTGTGTAAGAATGCACCAAGTACAGATTCGCAGGCATGAGAGAGAGTGGTGGGAGGTGGGGGACCAGAAGTCCACAGTGGTGATGGGTGTGGCCAGGCCATGACTGTGGAAGGAGGAATGGCGCAGTCTGCTGGAGGAAAGGATTCTTAGAGGGTAAAGCTAACAGCCCCGGGGGTCTCCAGTGAAAAGGGAAGGAAAGGGGCAGGAGGAAGAATGAGTCTACACAACTATGTTCCTGGATGAGGAGAAGACACCCTGGGAAAGAGGAGAGAAGGGCAAAGATGGGGGAAGACAGGAAAGGAGAGACAGGGAAAATATGGCAGGGTTGGGAGGGGAAAGGCACAGGGTGAGGCCGGGGAGCAGCAGGTGAGGGAGTTTCCACCCAAGGCAAAGGCCACAGAAGGACCTAACTGGATGCTGACCAAGACAGACAGACAGCCTAGGAGGAAACATCTGCTGCCAGGGGAGACTGTGTACTCAGGTCTGGGCGAGCAAATTCTGAAGTCACTGCAAGATGCCTGTCTTAGTTAGTTTTCTCGCTGTGAAGAGGCACCATGACCATGGCAACCCTTATAAAGGAAAACATTTAATTGGAGCTGGCTTACAGTTTCAGAGGTTTAGTCCATTATCGTCATGGCGGTGTTCAGGCAATCATGGTGCTGGAAAAGAGAGTTCTATCTCTTGATCTCCAGGCAGCAAGAGACTGTCCCACTGGGCATGACTTGGACATATATAAGGGACCTCAAAACCCTCCCCAACCTTGACATACTTTCTTCAACAAGGCCATGCTTCCTAATGGTGCTGCTCCCTATGGGCCAAGCATTCAAACACAGAAGTCTGTGGGGGCCGTTCCTATTCAGACAACCTCAGTGTGTACGTAGAGATGAAATACAGATGCGCAATGAGGAAGGTTTCAGGCATGGCTAAGCCTGAGGATCCACCCTATGGGAGGACAGGGACGTGGGATCAGTGATCAGGGAGTGGAGAGAAAAGTGAGGAGCGCAGGACAGAACTCCAAAGCGAAAGACCACACAGGAGACCTAAGCGAAAGAGCCAAGAAGGTTGGACCCGGCAGAGGGAGGGAAGATTACAAAACTGAACTGAACTTTATCAAGCTGGTGCGTGGTCACATGGTCTCTGATGGTCCCATGGGCTGGTAGACAGCAGGTAGAGGACCACAGCAGGTAGAGACACTCCAGCACTGCTGACATTCTCCTCCTGTGTCCTATGTCACTGTTGTTCATTCCTCCCCTCCCTGTTCTGAATGCCAGAATGATGGAGAGGAAATCTTCACGAAGCTTTTCACTGTGCCAGAGTCATGGGACAGGTGCCAGCCCCCCTGAGACTTTAATGTCCCTTGAAAATGTTGTCTGAGAAATAGTATTGTATTATGACTGCATTTCTACAGTGGAGCATTTCATAATATCGGGAATAGCCCGGAGGAGAGGGAAGGTACAAGGCCAAAGTACAGTCTGTGTAAGAGGAGAGAACACTGCTAAGAGGCAGGAGTCCCCTCTGAGAGAGGCTCCCGGGGAGAAAAGTACACACTGGGCACCATCCCATCCCATCCCTGCAGCACCGTGTAAATAGCAGCAGATGACGGCAAAGCATTAGACCCGTGGGGAAACATCTCTGCCTGGGAACTAATGCTTGCAGAAGGGCTCAGTCTGGCCGCCTAAGAAAGGGTTGGAGTGGTCAAAGAGAAACTAAAGGCAAGACTAACAGAGCAGAACCCTTGGAGCAAAGTGTGATGTAGAACTTGGTGTTATCTTCATTTGCCTGACTCACGTACTGAAGCCTAGAGAACTTTAGGACCTGTAGTCACACAGGCTTTGAGGAACAGGGCCAAGACGTGAACCCAGGGTTTTCTGACACTCTTTCTGGCAGGGCAATGGAAAGAGTGTCAGGTTTCAAACCCTGGGACAAATTGCTGAGGTGCCTGTTTACATAACAAAGCAAACACTGTCCTCCAGTCTCTCCCTGCATCCCTCAGTCCCTACCTGTTACAGGATCCTCCTGGCTTATATATCCCTCCCCCAACCCTGAACCCAGTAGGCAGTAGAGGACTGGGCTGCTTTTCCCAGCATACACACACACACACACACACACACACACACACACACACACACACATACACACACATATACATATATACATACACACACACATATACATACATACATACAACACATATGCATATTTCCAGTCATTTTGGTTACACATCCACTTTGTACTTTTGGTCCTTCTGGCTGCTGCTCCTGGTTCCCCTCTTTCTCATCTCTTTTCCCCTCCCCACAGGACTCAGCTCAGTCTGGTCACGTCCACTCTGGACTCTCCCAGGTGTCCCTGCCTCTGGCCATGCTCCCCCGCAGGTCTTTAAAACCTTTCTCCTCTACCAAACCTAGGAGCAGCCATTCCCTTCCCTTTTTATGACTTTTTTTTTCAGTCAGAATCTCTGTTTCAGAACCACGCAGAGTAAAACTTCTGGGTTCCCCTCAAGAGTAAGGGAGGGCAGAGATGGGAGAGAAGGGGAAACAGGAAGACTCTGCAGGAGCCAAATCCTAGACTCTGAGGATCCTGTTTCCCAGGGGTCTAAGGAACAATGAAATGCAACAGGATAGAACTGTCCCTCTATATGGTATGTATGTATGTGTGAATGTATGTATGATATATGTATGAATGTATGTATGAATGTATGAATGTATGTATGTATGTATGTTGTTAGTGTTGGTTTGGGAGTTTTGTTCTTCTTTTGTAGACAGAAGTTGTAATATAATCAGGTTCTTCATTTGTCTGTGACCCTTAGCAGTGGCCAAGGTCCTCAGCTGCAGAAGTTAGTGACTACATGCTGTTCACGCTACTTGCTGCGTTTTTTTGTTCTCCGGGCATGCAAGGCTTCATCCTGGCCTGGGCAAGCCTACATCTGGGCAATAAGGCAGACTCACCCAACCCTGATCTGAAGCTGCATATTATGAAGAATCAACTAAATGTTTTGAACACAACATGTCAGCCCTGAGGTAAACAATCCAAGAGGACTCAACAGGGAAGCCAGGCAAGGAGACACACCTAGCATCCCAGCACTGGGGAGCCTGAGGCAAGAGGATCATGGGATAAGTCAGCTTTGTCTAGATAGCCAGACACTGTCTATGCCTTAGTTAGGGTTTCTATTGCTGTGATAAACACCATGGTCAAAAGCAACTTGGAGAGGAAAGGGTTTATTTCATCTTGTAACTCTCAGGTCACATTCCATGGCTGAGAACATTCAGGGCTGGGGTTGGGTGGGAGATCAAAGAGAAGAAAAAAAAGAAAAAGAAAAGAAAGGAGGAAGAGGAAGAGGAAGAAAGGTGGAGGCAGGAATTGAAGCAGGGCCCAAGGGAAAATGCTGATTACTTCCTTGCTATCCCGGGCTTGCTCACCTGTTATTCTCTTATGTGCCTCGGTAAGGCCTACTGCAGGAACTGGCCCCGCCCACAATGAGCTGTACCCTCCCCCATTAATCAGTAGTCAAGCAAAGACCCTACAGACTTGCCCACGGGCATCTGGGTGGAGGCCTTCTCTCAGTCGCCATTGCTCTTCCCAGGTGACTCTAACACGTGTCAAGTTGCCAAAAACAACAATAACCCCATCAACCAGCTCAGTCTCCAAATAGCCAAATAGTAAATAAATACGATAAAATGCCTGCATACATTTAGACTCAACAGATACAGGTAAGTATCCACCCAGACTTTGAGAAACGGGTGATCTTTAGGTAAAAATTCAGCCCAGTTTTCCTGAAACATTGGCATGCTAGAAGCCAGATAGTTTCCACCACGAAAATAGAACCATCAATGTTCCGATTCCCAGAACACATTAGCTTAATGGAGAGAATTTTCCCTATATTGAGGGCTGTTTTTATATATATATATATATATATATATATATATATATATATATGTTCTTAAACATTGGATGCCTGTTACCACTCATCTGCCAGTAAGTGCTGTGGGTGATACGGAAAACAAGTGGGGATAAATGTTAATGGAAAAACAGGAACGCGTTTCCTTCAAAATATCTAACATCATGATCCTTTTCTGTTTGTGTCGCAGGCACCCATGTGCGTGTAATGCGACCTATTTCCTTCTAGAAAACACATTCCCCGTGTGAACGATGGAATTAAATATCAAGATTTCATGGTATTTCACACAACAAGCAGAGGCGACCACATGCTCTGCCTGTCTAGGTCACTTTGAGAGTCAGTGGGAGGGAGCGGGGGGGGGGGGGGGGGGTGTTCCTGATGCGAGAAATCACTCTTGCAGAGGTGGGAGTGAAACCTCACGGTGCAGCATCTGGAACGGGGGAAAACTCTTTAGGTGCCGTGAATGCTAACCTCTAGTTCCAGACAGCCCAGATGGCTCCACAGCCCACGCTAGCTAGCCCTCTGTCCCGTGCCTCAATTCCCCACAAGACCCCCTTTCTTCTCCACCACAAACCGCGCGCTGATGCCTTTCTGGCATTCAACCCCTGTTCCTGTTTACTTTACCCCACTCCCTTTTCACCATTTCGACTCTCCATGCTTTAAACGGGATGCTTTCCCATAATGTCTGGAGTTCTGGGTTTTCTTTAGCAATCAGGAGAGAAGATAATCTTATGTCTCCCTTCTCATGACAGGAGACCAAAGAGTGATTTAGCTGTTTATGGTTGAAAGTATTCCCTGTGCCATGGGCTCTCCAGTTCTTGTTAGTCAAAGTGTGGTACAAACCAGCAACAAGATTACCACTTGGGGAAACATCAGAAAAGCAATTTCTCAGGTATCCGAATCCAGACTCGTGCAGGCCCCCTGGGGTATTTGTTTGTCTACTGGAGATCTAGAGGCCATGACCGGCTTCCACAGTCCCAGCCCAAACTGCTATCTTCCTGATGGAGTCTAGCAACATCTGAGTGTGCAGTCTGACTCCCTGTTTTAGGCCTCGTTCACTCTTGCAAACCACGCTACTTCAGCCCGGCCGCTTGAACACCATCTTCTTCAAATAAGAGTCCATTTTGAACCCGCTTTCCCCAAGAGGCTACTATGCCAAATTCCAGCCTGCTCACAACTCTGTCCGCTCGAGGTCTCTCTCCTCCAGGTGCCCTGCACCACAGAGCCTTGCTCCCAGCTGCTCAGTAGGCGTCCAGTCGTTATCCAGGTTCTGAAACTTCCCAGCCTTCTCTTGTGCCCTCTGGAACAGTACAGGCAGAAAACACCCCAACACCTTCAGCTGTCCCTGAATGTGCCCCTCCTCCTGTTGTCTTAACTAAAGCCTCTTCCAGGGATCTCAGGCACTTCTCGGGTACAGGCTTTGTTCCTTCAGTTTCCCCATAAGCCAGGGCTGAAGTAATGCAGCTCGGCTCTATGTTTCTTTTCCATGCTTCCAGGCGACATATCTCTCTTATTTCTTAAGTGTACGTATACACCTGCTCTTGGCACTTGTGTGTGTGCGCGTGCGCTCGTATGTACACAGGGGGGGGAGACAGAGAGAGAGGGGGGAGAGACAGAGAGAGAGAGAGAGAAAGAGAGAGAGAGAGAGAGAGAGAGAGAGAGAGAGAGAGAAAGAGAGAGAGAGAGAGAGAGGAGTGCCAGGAGAGATACCCCATCTCTTTGAAGATCAATGCCTCCAGCTTTCTCCGTTATCTGACCATCCCTGTTGTTTCTACCTGGTCAGGCCTCTACTCAACTGCCTCATCATATCCTAACAGGCCCACCATCGCTCTGTGACTTCCAGCTCCTCATGGATGCTGTGTCAATGATGCCTGGGCCTCATTTCCTTCAATGCTCCCTTCCTTGCCTATCACTTCAGCTACCCAGCTCCACACTCATCAGCCCAACTTTATTGTTGCTGACGACTGCTTCACTTTCGAAGACTCTTGACTTTTAAGTATCTACTCTAAAACCAACTTTCTGCCCTCCCAGTCCACTCACTCCAGAGAGAACGGCACCAGCACTCCTTAAACTGTTTACACCGAAGACCCCGCAACCCCCACGTTTTAGCCATAGCTGTTCTTTGATGGCATGTGATGTTATCATAATCACTCTCTACCAAATGTCTCTTAATTTCTTTGCCACTTCTGCCTCCTCTTGACTCACAGGTCAGCCCTGCGCTCAGTCAGATCAGATTCCCCACTTGCTCTGAGTTGCTAGAAGGGAAAAAAAATACATGCACACGAGAACGGGTCTAACTTCAGATCCCTAGCCAGGAATCTGAAAGAGGCACTCGGTGTTGCCTGGCAATCCCAGCACACTCTCACAGCAAGTTCACTCGCCTATTCTTCCAAATGACTGCTTCACACCTTCTCCTGTGTACTCAGACTCCTACAGCCTTCCCCCCACAACACTTCCATTTGCAAGCACAACAGCCTCAGTGCTCGGTGCACACTTGAACACAATTAGGCAGGCACTCTGAGCCTTCCACAGCTTGCGGAGAGAGCCGTCGTCTCTGCCTTCCCCACTGTTCCTGTGGATCCAGCGGCTCTGCCCATCCCAGAAGCCACCTCTCTCTGTGTGTCCTGGATCCCCTTCATCTCTCTAGCCCAAAGAACCTGCTTCTGCCTTTCTGCCTCCTGTGTCCCTCCTGTTCCTCCATTGCTCCAGAATCATCGCCTTGGACAGACAAGCTTGTTCTCAGGCCTTCTGCCAGCTGCACACTCAGCCATTTCTCTCTGCAGTCACTGCTCCACTCTTTACCGATGCCTTTCGCAACAAAACTTCCTTCAAATAAAAGGTATCTCTGCCGGCCTGTGTTTCTGCACTGCCTCGTCTTCCCAACCCACCACGGCACAGACCTTCTACCTTCTACCTTCTACCTTCTACCTTCTACCTTCTACCTTCTACCTTCTACCTTCTACCTTCTACCTTCTACCTTCTACCTTCTACCTTCTACCTTCTACCTTCTACCAAGGCTGTGGGTGGCCACCTCTCCGTTCTCACACTGCTGACTTCCCTTCAGAAGTGGATAGTGTTCATTTTTCTTTTCTAGAGCACTCTCTTCTCTTGGCTTTGGAAAGGGTTCACTCTCAGGGTCCACTCCCAAGTCCCTGGCCCTATGTCCAGCCCTTTGCAGGTTCCTCCATTTTTGCTGAAACTTAATATTCAAGTGCCTCGGGGCTCTGCTTGGGCCTCTTTCCCTTCTTTATCTGCGTCCCTCACCCTTGGTAATCTATATGCAAATGGCTCCTAGATGTATATTTCCAGCTTTAATCACTTCTCAGAGCTCAAGTTGCAATACTCAATGGGTGACTGGACATCTCTGCATGGCTGTCTAATGGAGGTCTCAAACTTGTCATGGTCGGAACAAAACTCTTGATGCCAAAACACTCTGTTCCTAATTCATGTGCATGTACACACACCTAGACACACACAGACAGACACATACAGACACACACACAAGCATGTATGTGCATACACATCTTCACTGATAAAATCCCCAATTGCTCCCCCTGCCCCATTCTTTCTGATTTTACAAAGTGTCACCACTGCTTATTATGCTAAACCAAATGTCCAAGAATTCTCCTTGATTTCTTCTTGAAAGCTTCTGCTCTCTTCCCCAGTCAGTTGACCCATTAAGGCTGTTGATTCTACTCCAGAAATACACTGGAAAACATCAATGATGACTCCATGTTTCCCACCTTGCTGTGAGTACCTTATTCTAAGCCACTACCCTTTCTTCAAAGTCTGGTAGGGCGAGAAGTTGGTGGTAGAGTAGATACTTAAGGTCAAGGGTCTTCAAGAGTCAACCAACCATCAGCAACAATACGGTGAAGGGTGGTGTGTGCAGAGCTGGGTAGTTGAAGTGATAGGGGAGGATGGGATGATTGGAGAAAACGAGGCCCAGGCATTGACAACACAGCCACAGGAGCTGGAAGTCACTGAGCGATGGTGGGCCTGTTAGGATATGATGAGGTAGCTGAGTAGAGGCCTGACCAGGTAGAAGCAACAGGGATGCTCAGACAATGGAGAAAGCTGGAGTCCCTAACCCAGTGTTCTCTGGCTTCCATTCTTGCTTCCATTTTTGCATCCTTCCATTCCTGGTCCCTACACAAGAGCCAGAGGTATTTGCTAAAGACCTATATCTGATCAGGCCATGTCCTTTTATACAGAGAGTAAGATCGAAACCCAGGGATTGTGATACTCGCAACTCAGGCTCCCCTTCCTTCTCCAACTTCAGCCGTGTCACCCCCAACCCCGCCCCGTCCACTTTTTGATTGAATATTCATACTTCTTTTCCTCCTTGGGACCACTGAATCATTTCTTCCTTCTCACCAAGCTTCACTGTCCTTGGGATCTGGCTGCCTTGTCCAAAATAGCCAAGGCAACGAGGCCTGGAGCCAAACCTCCAGCAGAAAATCTCTGCCCCATACTTTCCATCCATGGTTGGAAATTCTGACTTACTGACCATCACCCCTCACTAGAGCAGAAAGCATGTGGGAACAAAAGACCTTGCCTTAATCTACACTATGCTTAGCATAGTACCTGGGGATCCAGAAGAACGCAATGACCGTGGAAGGAAACCTGAAAGAATATTACTATAAAAAAATGCTAATCTCCAGCCCTGCAGGGGTGATGTTTTGTCCACTCTGGAGAACAAAGCCTTTTTTTTTTTTTTCAACCTGAGCACCTTGCTGCATTTGAGTGCAAATGGATGTTTACTAATTACAAATTAGCCTTATCTGTACAAGGCAGCCTCCTCAGCCAGGACCTCTAGTGGAAAACACGCTGGTAGTCGGGGGTTCAGTGGTTCCTAATTTAGAAAGTTCTTCACAAAGTTTCTGTTTCTTTTGAAATGTTCTTTCAGTTTGCCTCTGTCCTTAATTCTAAATCAATAAGCTTTTGCTATATATCATGCCGTGGATCCTTCAGACTAATAATTCATGGTCATTCATTACTCATTCAACAGATGTGGGTTGGCACCTATCCGGGAATGTGTAAGTGAACATAGAGATGAGATGTGGGGTCTGCCCTCAAAGAGACTCTGTCTGCTAGCTAGACATGAATAAATGCAGTCTCGAAGTCATCAATTCATGACGTGTTAATCTATGTAAACAGAGTTCAGTACCAGGAGAAACCTTAGAAAGATCCAGTATCATCTCATCTGACAATCATTCCAAACCTAACAGATACGGTTGTATAGACAAGGAAACCGAGACCCAGAGAAACTAAACCCATGACTCAGGTTATGCAGTGATGGCAGCTTTTTAGTCAGTTCTTCCAGACAGGCTGCTCCCCACTGGCATCTTCCTCCCGCAGTTGTATATCAGGGACAGATAGTCTGGGATAGGTGCCTTTTTGGTGCCACTTGCCTACCAGGTCACAGTGTGACTGCCGACATCTGACTTCATGTTCAGATGCTTCATGTTACCACATGCCTGCTCCGAGGATCTTGCCACCAGCTCCGTCTCTTCTCCCCCATCAGCGTCTCCTGCTTCACAGAAGGACCTCCCTTCTCTGGCAATTGGTGCAAAGACTGTTTCAAATGCATCAGTGAAAATCCACTGCAGACTGGGCTTTGAGTGTGGGGAGTGGAGACTGAGATGTGGCTCCACTCTGGGAGAGCTGACCATCTGGCAGGGAAGTTGAAAGATGTAGCTGGGGAAAGCAGATTTCTCCAAGCCTCTGTTATCTGGGGGAGGTTCTCACTCTGGAGTCCAGGCTCTTCTGAATTCACCACGTAGTTCGGGCTGACCTTGAACTCCAGGTGAGCCTTCTGCCTCAGTCTCCCAAATGCTTTGATTAACAGACAGGAGTCACTCACACCTCACTTAAAGCCAACAAATTTTGACCCTGCAATATAGTTAGTGCTCTATGAGGCAGGAGCAAATTCCACAGGGCACCTGCACACTTCGTGGAAGCACCTGGAGAGTCTTCAAAAAAGTGTAAGGTACCCCAAGCTCTGAAGAGCAGGAACCATTTGTAATGTGCGGAAAGCGAAGGCTAGCTCCGGTGTAAGCAGGAAAATACCGACGAAGGCCTCCCGTGGCCCTTTAGGGCCTCCGGAGAGCCTAGCCATGCTTTGTCCACAGAGAAGAGATGGAGCCACATCTGGATAGGGACAGGTAAAGGCAGAGTTGATGGTGGTGAGGATATACTGCCTCCAGAATTAGGCAGAGCTAGGCCAATGGGCCATGGAAGGGAGGATCACACAGAATGTTGAGATCAGAGAATGCAGAATCTGAGTTGAGTCTCTCTTGTGTGACAGTTTCATCATCTAAGAAGTCGCATCTTAGTGAGAGAAGCTGGCCTGAGCACCTTCTAATGCTGAGTGTGGGAAGGAAGCAAAGCAGTGGCAGCTAGCTCCTCCTGTGTCCAGGGAACCAGCAGAGTGACCGGGGAGATAAGGCCAGGACACATGCAACACTTAGTCATGGTGGGAGGCAGTCCATGACAAGCATCTGTTCTAGTGGCTTGGGCTCTTGGCTGCTAATGTCCAGAGGGAAATTAAATATCCAGGGAAGTTGAACAGGCTCTTAGAGAAGCTGATAGGATCAGCCAAGAACCCCAGGATTAGACTGGAGAGAATCAGGAAGAGGGGACTGATCCAGAGCTGCTCTGAACTGTTGAAGGGTGAACTGTCTCTGCTAGAGAGTGTGTCCTATACGAGGGTCCTTGCTCACTGTCTGGTCTATCCCTGGGCATGTCAGCCCACCCAAATAGTTCTGAACTATTTGGATAGAAAAGGCCAGAGCCTTGGGTCCCTCAGGTGCTCACAGACGTTATTCAGCTATGACTTAGACTTCTTACTCCTGATCCCTGGCTGTTCTCAGCATCTCCTTTTTTCTCCCCAGACCCCTTGCTTAAAGCTACTTCTGAGTGCTGCTGACCTTGGCCAATCTGTGTGGTCAGATTTTCTGCCTGTGTCTTGGGTGGATGAGTTTCTACTCCCCCTGAACAACATCTCAGACTGGTCCAGCTCGGTTCTGCAGCCCTGCCCTTCACGGCCCTCCTGGCTGTCTCTTAACCCCCTGTGATAGAGTACCTTGGGTTGATTCGTCCAAACAGGCTCAACCTGGGACTGAAGAGGTACAGAGAGGAGCTATGGGAAAGATCAGGGCTTTGCTCAAAAGCTCTGCCATCTGCAATATTCAAAAGAGATCACACAGAGTCACATCAGAGAGCCACCTCCATGGCCACAAACAGAGCTGTGGCCTTTCTGGCATAAGCAGAATGAACAGAAATTTATGATCCACTCATAGTTAAAACATAGCCTTAGCAGGCCTGTAAAGAGCAAACTAGGCACTGCATTCCTCCATGGATGGCCACATTCTCAGGAGGGAAGCCGGCAGGAAGGGGGGCCCTGGTGGTATCAGACAACATATGCAATAAAAACAACCCATAAATCTGTATACAAGCATGTAAACACTTACAGGTCGCAATAGGCACACAAAGCCATGTAGCTATAAAGAATAGCAAGCATACCAATGTGCCCATCCACATACAGCACACATACACAAACACACAAGTCCACGTTTTCTATGAAAGCCAGTTTGCACTCTAAATTCCCAGCACAAAGTGATAATGGTGCTGGTGACCACTTGGCTTTGCAAACTCCCACGTGGCTCCCCTCCTTCTGTACTCTGTGTGTGTGTGGTATCGTGGGGGCTCTCAGAAGATTTAAGGCTTTCTTCTGCTAATGTCACCTGTCCCTTGATAGTGGCAGGATTGATCTCTGTTTATTCACAACACATTTTATTTTGCTAAGCAACATTAAATTGGAATCCAAATAAGTGAGGACTATGTGATTATTCTTGGTGCTGCTTTCCTTTGCTTACATCTGTCTTGCTGTTTACGCGGCGGATGGAGACCATTCATCACGAAAAGGGGCATCTGGAAAGGGGCTTCGTCAACTAATGCAACCTTCAGCTTAGCCCCCAGTTCCCTTGGACCCTCACTAGTTTATCTCAAAAAAAACCCCACTAAATCCCACCCATCCCTCGCATGCTCAGTTGTGTACCCATCATTCAGGTAAGAACCAGCAATTCAATACATACATAGCTGTTTGGCCAAATACCCACCTTCCAATCGAAAGAAGATGGCTCAGTTGGAGCTAAGGTAATCAAACCCAGGTTATGCCTGTACACATGACTAATTATTAATAGCATCCTATACCAGGGAATTATCACATTGACACTGATTAATAAGCAACTCAAAAACTCCGTGACACATTAACAATCAGTCTACTTGGCTGGGTGGTGGTGGCACACACTTTTAATCCCAGCACTTGGGAGGCAGAGACTTGGGATCTTTATGAGTTCTAGACTACAGAATGAGGTTCAGGACACAATACCCAGGGCTATCATGCAGAGAAACCATGTCTTGGAAAAACAAAACAAAACAACAACAACAACAACAACCAAACAGTGTACTTGCTCATAAGACTATGGGGAGGTCGGGATCAGCTATTTAAGAGGGCTCTGCTGGCTTGGTTTTACTCAAACCACAAGTCTGCTGCTGCTTCATGAGTCTCTCAGTCTCCTTGAGCTGGCAGGCTGACTAGACAGAATTCTATCCTCGACATAAGAGAATTACAAGAGATCACGCTTCGCAGTGCAAGCTCACGTTCTGTCCCCTAATAGCCCATCGCTTGAGATGAGAGTCACAGCTAATCCCAGCATCCGTGACACAGAGAAGCATATTCTCTTCCCCGCAGGAACAGGCAAGGGACAAATATTTGCTAAACAATAATGCCAACCAGGGTCAGCAGACACAGGAGGGGACTCCTTAAACAAAGAGCTACAGAGTGAGTTCCAGGACAGGCTCCAAAGCTATACAGAGAAATCCTGTCTCGAACCCCCCCCCCCAAAAAAAGAAGAACCACTTAATAAATACCTCATGCTTTGCAGACCATAAGGTCTCTGTCATAATTACTCAGCTCTACTGCTAGACTGTGCAAGCATTTGTAAGCGATAGGTAAACAAGTGGTCATGACATTGACCAAAGCAGGCTTACTATGCAAGTCACACACCAAAGTGACCTGGTTTGGATGGCAGATTACGTGATTATTCCTAGAGTTTCTCCATGGATGATTCTGGACAAACTTCACCAGAACAACCTGGAAGAGGAAAAGTATGTACATATCATACATACTGATTCCCAGTGCTGCCTCCAACCCCACAGCCCTGACCTATACAGTCAGGGAAATGGTGCCCAGGGCTCCAGACGTTTAACAAACCCTTCTTGGGAATAGATACACAGTATTAATTGATTCCTACTTGAAGACCTTGAAGACCCCAGAACTTCCTAAACTTGAGAAAATGCATGTTTGTTCTGAAAGGCCCTTTAGAGATTTTATTTTATTTTTAATTGTGTATCTATGTGTTTCTGTCTGTGGGTTTGTGCTTGTGGGTGCAGGTGCCCACAGAGGCCAGAAGAAGGCATCAGATTCACCGGAGCTGGAATTACATAATTACATAGCATTGTAAGCTTCCTGTTGAATACTGGGAACCAAACTTGAGTATTTAGGACATTCTCTAACTGCTGAGTCGTCTCTCCAGCCTCTTGAAAGGCTTTTAAAGACAAGGGTCTCAGCTCTCTATTTGACCTACATTTTTAACCTCGCCTTTTTCTTCACACGCCTGTCTACCTAAAGGCTGAGACTGGGTTAAGAGGCCCACAGGACTTACGACACACTTCTTGGGGTTTCAAGGTCATGGGATCACACAAGTAATGCATCCCAGGCACCTCACGAGCCCCATCTGGTCTTAGGTCAGCCATGTTCAGACAAACACACATTCATAGTCATGTTCACTCAGTCAGACACAGGCTCTTCTTGCATCTTACCATCCCAGCACACACACAGTCCTGCAGAGCTGGTTGAAGAGCGGGCAGGAGTCCCCTCTGGAGTCTACTTGAAGCATCATGAGCTCCTCCCTCCACAGCACCTGGGACTCTTCTTGGCATTAATTTCTCCAAGTCTTAGAAGAGCTGTGTCTGATATCATCACCCACAAAACTCAAGCGCCCTTCAGGGAAGTCATACCTAAAACATTAGTATTTATCTAATGGAATGCTAGCCAAATCTAAGACCCCAAAAAAGAAAAAAAAAGGAGAGATGTGAGGATAGATACTAGAGAGGACAGCATTCAAGATCTTGTTAGAGCACTTCCTGTGTGCCACTCACTAGCCTAAGTGTTGGGGGAAAGTGTCTAACAGGTATGGTGAATTCCCAGTTAATTAAGAACTTCCTGGAGAAAACAATTATCGTTCTTACTATTCACTGGAGATAAAGAACACTCTGACAGACTGAGACCAGCCCATGACGACGACCCCTTCCCTGTTTCTTAGGGTCTTTCCCCTTCTGATCCACACTAGCTTCCAGGCATTGCCTGCTGGTCTCCAGGGAAGCTAAGGCATCTCTCCAGCAATTGATTTAGCCACATAGGCCTCCATAAAGCACAGCATAGAGAGTGCATAGTTGACCTGTATTTTTTTTTTAATCTTGCTCTGATTTTTAGCATGGCTGACATTTCCATATTTGCGGCATTTGGTTATGTATTAGGCATTTAAGATGCATTTATAATATTAACCTTTTTAGAGGGGCCACTTTAAAAGCAGTCATCCTTGCCTGCTTAAAATGCAACTCTGAATGTTACCTGCAATTCTAGCAGTTGGAGTTAATGAATCAAAGCTCTGAGATGAGTGGGAGGTGGCAGGGAAGGGAGGGCTTTGCTAACAAATGACCTCCAGCAAAATACCAGATACCCATCCAAGTGTCAGCACTGCCACGTCTGAGAATGTCTCTCCCTTCTGCAGCTAAAACCACACTGCACACTGTAGGGCCTCAGTTTCTACCTTCATTGGGTGTCAGGAGTCAAAGAGAGAGGAGCCTGTCCTGCCATGAAGGGAGTCAAACACCCCTAACTTTCGCAAGCACCAACACTGAAGTCAGCTTTTTCTCTTCACCGCTCCTGCCAAGCCAATATTTGCAAAGATGTTAAAATGGCTTTTGAAATGATCCCTGACAAATTTTCCAGGGACACAGCAGAGGTCAGCAAATGACGGTCCCTGGGTCAGCTAGAGCTGTGTTGTCTTGGGTAAAGCTTGAATGGAGTGCAGCCTTTCCTGGTCATGCGTACACTGCCAAGGACTGCTTTTAAGTTGTTTTGCTTTCTTCATCTGTGGCGCTTCAAGACCGTGCCACACTCTGTCGCTCAGGCTAGCCTAGGGCTCACTATGTAGCCCTGACTGGCCTCATACCTCAAACTCATAGTAATGCTTCTGTATCAGTCTCCCACAAGATTCTGGGATTGTACCCAGGAGCCGCAACACCCTACTAAGGGGTTTCAAAGTGGCAGAACTGAATAAACCACATGCATTACACAACCAGAATATTTCCTAAAACCTTTCCTGACTATAGCCTCTAGGGCTAGAACTCTAGCCTATCAGCATGAACTCTACAGCCTTGGAGGGCTGGCCTTGTTGCCACAGCTCTTCCAGAGGTGTACTCTTCGTCCTACAATGCTGCGCCTAGCCCAGAGTCTCTTAACCTTTCTAATCATTAGTCCCCACTAGAGGAAAGGTTGATGTGGTTTTTTTTATTATTATTTTCAGAAGTGTTTTCGGAAGGAAAAAAAAACCCACAGTGTAAAATTTTCCATCTTGACCATTTCTAAGTGCACAGTTGAGTAGTGCTAAAAATATTCACATGTTACATAACCAATTTCCAGAACCTTTTAATCAACCCAAACTAACGCTCTGTACCCATTAAACAACAGCTCTTCCTGTAGCCTCTGGCACCGCCTCTTGTGTTCTTTGTGGATTTGATGACTCTGGATGTTTCATATCATAGACTCACACTGAGATTCTTGTGACTAGCTCCTAAGTAAACTACTTAGCAGTGTGTGTGTGTGTGTGTGTGTGTGTGTGTGTGCGCGCGCGCGCACACGCGTGCATGTGTGTTGTGCAGATACACTACCCCATGCATACCCACGTACAGACCAGAAGTTCACACTGGGCGTCCTCCTCCATCACTCCCTATCTTACTTTTTGAGACAGTGTTTCTAACTGAAGCTGCAGGTCACAAGACTCAGAGGAAGCACGTGTAGCAAGCTCTTTACAGTGAAACCAGTCAAGGTTAATCTGGATCCTGCCGTTAGCTACTGCACGCCTTTGGGCAGTAGCATTCCTGAGAGCCTCAGTTTCCACACCTGTACAACATAGAGCCATGATGAAGGACCCATGAATAGAACTGTATAAAGAACTCAGTGAGCACCCAAACATGGCAGGCATTTCTAATCTGTTTTTCTGTGTATATACATGTGCATAGAAATGTGTGTGCATGCGGAGGCTGGTGGGACCTCAGCTTTCACCTTCAGGAACGGCATCCACCTTCTTAGAGACAAGATCTCTTGTTGTCCTGGAGCTCATCAGTTAGGCTAGCCTGGGTGTTTAGTGAACTGAGTCCCACGGATCCGCCTGTCTCTGCTTTCCCAGCACTGTGGTTACAAGCAAGCCTAGCTTTTTTTTTTTTTTTTTAACATGGGTTCTGGGTATCAGAGTCAGGGCCCTGTGCATGCAGAGTAAGTGTTTTATCAAATGAGCAGTCCCCCAGCCCCCATGGCTAATCTAACTAACAATGGAGCCAGGGCTTGCACTTGGAGCTCCCAGACTGGATAGTTCCCTTTGTGCTACCTCCGTAGGTGCTGCAGTGGCAGGTGCACTGGAAACAGGCAGGACCCCAGCTCCCATGAGACCACTTTTCATCCAAGAGCAGGTAAGTCATCTCAGGAGCACACAGTCGGGAGCCCAGATTAGAAGAAAGGAGGCTGGAAGCTCTCAGGAGATATTTCTATCCAGTCCTGGCAGCCTGATGAATCACCCTCTTCTGCTCTAGGAATATTTCTGTCTCAAGACCAAGGCCATTTGTGTAGATTGAGAGCCTTCCCTGCTCCTCTGGGGCTGGAGCACCGTGACAAATCTGACTGCCCAGTTCCTGTTTGTATCAGTCAACTGAAGCCCTGTTACCTTCTGTCTCATCAAATGGACCTGGCTTTGCCCCTGGGAAATGCCGTCCGCTTGTCAGCAAGGCCAGTTTCTTCTCCGGGCCTCTCTGTTCTCATTTGTGAGAGGTACCCATGACAACTCTGCATAGCCTTTGGGAGGATCACCCTCCTGGGCCACTAGGAGCTCTCAAACTCTCGGGCATGCAGCAGTCACTCACGCATGTCATCGTCTCCTCCAGGACTGGTCACAGACAGCTCTCTCAGGTGCAAAATTTAAAGTGTGACAAAACTTTCAGTAGGCAAGTTGAAGAACATTTTAGTGTGATCTTTCTCAAAGAAGAATCAAAACTATTTTGGGAATATAGCAGAGTCAATAACGTGCCAGCCTAGGATAAACGGAGCCCTGGGTTGGATCCCCAGCACTTCATAAAATTGGCCATGTCGAAACACACCTGCTATCTTAGTGCTTGGATAGTGCTTGGTCTGAGCCAGTTGGAGCCGGTATGAACCAGTTGGAACCGGTCTTAATTGGATAGGACCGGCCTGAACCAGTCAGAACCAGCCTGAACCGGTCTGAACCGGTTGGAACCAGTATGAGCCGGTCTGTACCAGTCCAAGCTGGTTGGGGCAGGTCTGGACCGGTTTGAACCGATCTGAAGTGGTTAGGACCAGTAGGGGCTGGTTTGAACCGGACAGAACCAGTCTGGGAACATCTGAACTGGTCAGAACTGGTCTGGATCTGTCAGAACTGGTCTGAACCAGTCGGAGCCAGCTTGAACAGGTCTGAGCTGGTTGGAGCCCGTCTGAACTGGTTAAGACTGGTCAGGACCCGTTTTAAGCGGTCAGAACTGGTCTGGGATGGTCTGAACTGGTCAGAACCAGTCAGAGCCAGTTTGAAACAGTCGGAGGTGGTTTTGGTTTGGTCAGAACCGGCTTGAACTGGTCTGGACCAGTTTGAGCCGGTTTGAGCTGGTCAGGACTGGTTGGAAACTGCCAGAACCAGTCTGGACTGGTTGGGGCCGGTCTGAGCCGACTTGGGCCGGTCGGAGCCAGGCAGAACCAGCTCGAACCGGTGTGGGCCGGCTCGAACTGGTTCAAGCCGGTCAGGACTGGTTTGAACCGGTCAGAACCGCTCTGGACCAGCTTGAATCAGTCGGAACCAGTCAGAACCAGTTTGAGCTGGTCTGGACCAGTTTGAGCTGGTCGGAGCCGGTCGGAGCCAGCCGGTACCATTTGGAGCAGGCCAGAACCGGTTTGGGTCGGTTTGGGCCAATTGGAGCTGGCTTGAACTGATCTGAGCCGGTTTGAACCAGCATGAACCGGTTGGAACCAGTCTGAATTAGTTAGAACCGGTTAGGACCAGCCTGAACCAGTCAGAACCGGTTTGAACCAGTCTGAACTGGCTTGGACCAGTCTGATCTGGCTTGGACCGCTCGGAGCCAACTTGAACTGGTCTGAGCCAGCCAGAACCGGCCTGAACCAGTTTGAACCATTTGGGACCAGTCTGAACCGTTTTGAACTGGTCAGGACTGGTTTGAGCCGGTCTGAACTGGTCGGAACCGGTTTGAAACAGTCGGAGCCAGCTTGACTCTGAAGCCCATTACGGGGATTTCAAACTTGTCATTTGCATTTAATCTCTTTCAAAGCCTGGCTGCTTAGGTCATGAAAGCCACAGTCTTTTCCACCCAGCAGCAGGCGGAGGCGGCCTTACCACTACCGTATGAGAATCAGCTTAAATGGATCTGTTTTGTAGCCCCACCCACAGGAGGCGCTCCAGCCCTCTTGGTCTCCATTACTGTGATCAAGTCTGTGTCCTCCAGTTAGAACGAAGAAGCCGTCATTTCACCCTGGGTTTGTTTTCAGCTTTTAGTGGTTTGAATGCCTCTCATTTCTGGAGATTTTAGGCATCTGGCAATTATCGTTTTACCTGGATGTTAGTACTGATATTAGCCTAACTGCTTGCATTTATATTTTCCCATCAGCAGGTTCTCACAGTTTAATGTAAAAGGGGATAATAGACCTATCTTCTCTGAATCCAGCTGCCAATTTGGCTCACATTACTCTGGTTTACAGACTTCGGGGACTAGCAAATAACCGGCAGGCTTGTCAGGCCCAAGTTCTCCAAGTGATGAGTCAATCCTGACTTATTATTATCTCCTAATAGTTTACACTGTATTATTCCGTAATTACTTCATGAATCATGCCACCAGCTCGTGTGTTTGTAGCTCGCCTGTCTTCTTCCATCTTCTGCCAAGAGCACCATTGCTCTTTCACTTGCCCCAGGAAGGCAACCCCCATCACCTGCTGAAACACAGGACCCTTTGTGGGTCGTTGTCAGAGAGGATGACACATGAGCCACCGTGAGCTTGGGTTGGGGTGCTCCTCTGGAAAGGAGAAGCCGTTGTCTGCATTCTAATAACCCTTCTGCACAGCACTGCACAGCACTGACCACCTTGCCTTGGCTGATGAGAGCTAAGCATCCCCTGTATGTGGAAACCCCCCTTAGTTTAACTGACCCGTGCAGTCTGTTTGGGACAAGTGCCATGGCTGTGATCATAGGGCAGAACTGGAACCTGGCCCGACAATATGATTCTGTGTTTTGGGACAACTTCACATCGGTAGCTCCCACAGACAAAGCAGGAAAAGAGGCACACCAAGTCACACAGAGGAGTACGCCTGCTCTGGAGCCAGGAAGACCCAAAATTTGAACCTCATTGTTGCCTTTCACTCCTTTAGTGTCTTTCTGTACTTCAAAGCCTCAGTTTTATCATCTGCAAAATGGGTACATTAGCGCCTCTCTCTCACAAAGTGCCTCAGCTAATGCTCCTTCCTCTGAGTTTCTTTTAGGGTAAGGAAAAGAAACAAATTCCCCTTTAAGAGTCTGTAGACTCTGGAAGTCCTTAGGGTTTCAACTCAGTTTCAAACCCTGAAACAAGGGTCCTCATGCCAAGGGGACTGGAACATAATTGCATTTGTGAGACACTTAATTTTAGACTTAGAGCAACTGAGCAGTGAGTGTCCTTGTCTGGCTCCTTCCTGGGGGCGTTGAATGCCTGCATTTTCCAGGCTGAAGAAAGGGTTTGTTGTGCCAACACCAGTGAAGAATGGTGCTCCTCACAAACCCTCCTTTTGTTTAAGGAGCTTCCCCATCCTGAGGCTCTAGGACCGGCTCTGACTCTCCAAATTGTCAGAAAGGAAGCTTTAGCGTGTAAAATGCAAATCTGCCCCTGGCAGGAGAGGAGCCTACCCACAATCCTCCTCAGCTCCCCGCCCCCAAGAGTCTATGGGCATCACAGAATGATGTTTCTAATAACATGCAAAACTTTTTAATTGCTTCTTAACGATTTCTTGTCCATAACGTTATTTATTTGAACAAGGCTTATTTTATCGTGAAAGTAGTGTGAGCTCAAGAAGAAAGGAGAAAATTCACATCATCAAGTCACCAAAAAACAATGAAGGCGCTTTAAGCGCCTTTGTGAATTTTCCTGCTGTCATTTTGTTGTGCTGAGGTATTTCCACCTAGTTACAGTTCTGCATCGCAATTTTGATTCTATCTTTTCCCCCTTTCACATTTTAATATAAACTGGCCCCTGCCCAGGACTCTCCGATAGTCTTTTAACCAACCACATGATTCCCCCAGTCCCCAGACTGGGCTCAACCCCTGTAATGGCTGCACAGACTCAGAACGTCTGGGTTGTGTCCCATTACATCACAGTAGAAGCGAGACACTGATAAGCATCTCTGGGTATGAAGCCGTCTCCACAGTAAGGCTGTTCGCTTAGAAAATCACCTGGTCCTGGTCAGAGGAAACACATAGTTTCTTATTTCTCCTAATCATCAAATAGTTTCTTCAAGACATCTTAAAACCAAGCAAACAAAGGGCGAATATGAAGGCAGAGGAGAAGCTTTTCCAGCACTCTGGAAAAGCAGGCTCCTAAAAGTCCTGTACAATCTGACCCCTCCCTTCATAAAGAGACAATGGGAATTTGAGAGGCCAAATACTAACTTGACTGTACGTGCATGCGTGTGTGTGTGTGTGTGTGTGTGTGTGTGCATGCGTGCGTGCGTGCGTGCGTGTGTGTGTGTGTGTGTGTGTGCATGAACACTGCGTGCAGATATGTATGCATGTGCATGTAGAAGGCAGAGACCTATGTTGCGTATCAATTGCTCTCTGTCTTGTATTTTAAGATCCCTCAAGGTAGCTTGCAGATTAGGCAGGAGTGAGTGGTCAACAAGCCCCAGGGATCTCCCTATCCCCACCTGCCAGTCCAGAGGCTCCAAGCACAGTGCAGTACCCTGCTTCCACACCAGTCCTGGGAATTGAACTCAGATCCTCACGCTTTCCTGGCAAACACTGAGCCATCCCCCCAGCCCCAAGGATTGATCATTGATGACTGAACAGAGAATATACAGGCAATAAGATAGATTGGTGCCTAGCAGACCCCCCAAAAAATCAGTTAGAGAAAGGCATGGTGTTACAATTCCTCTACCAAGATGAAGTTTTGGGAGGAGAAACAGCCAGAGGATGTGACTCAACCAGAGCTGTTCAGTGTCAGCAGCCACCAGCCCCGTGTGGCCACCAAGCACTTGTAACGTGACCAGTCCAAACTGCGATGGCTGTTCTACATGCGTAAAAGGCACACCTTCTTCCACAGACACAACAGGGATAAATAAAACCCCAGGAACGCCTCATGAATGACACTTAGGTTTATTACACAATGGACAATAACTTTATATTAGTCAGAATAAATACAGCTGGAGAAGTAATTTCATTTGTTCCTTCTTACTTTCTAAAAAGTACGGTGACTGAAACCACGTGTGCATCTTACATTGTGCATCTCCTGGCAGCACCTGTGGGAAGCTACTGTGACATTTGTCTCCCTCACACTGAGGACAGAGTCAGGGGCGAGGTGAACCTCAGGTCACCAAGGGCTTAGACAAGAGACTACCACTTAGTCACAGGGAACTGCCTTGGGGTGATAGAGACCATCTGCCAGCACACACACACACACACACACACGTGCACGCGTACATGCGCGCGCGCACACACACACATACTCACGTGTGCAATTTTAACTCTTTGTATGCCAGCATCACGTGGTGGGCTTTAGTTTTTAGGAAGAAGGTGCATGCGTGTGGGTGGGGTCATAAGCCTGTGAGAGCCAGCAATGAACTTCACCGTGGTTCCTCAGCTGCTCTTCACCTTGTTCACAAGGTGTCTCACTGGCCGAGGTTCATCATTTTGGCTAGATAAACTGGCTTCTGAAGGTCAGGGATCTACCTGCCCATCTCAGCACCTCAGCACTGAGTAACCTGGGTTCGGTAGATGCCAGTCAGGTCCCTGTGCTTGCAAAGTAAGTGCTCTTCCAGCTGAGCCATCGTCCCAGCCCCAGATTGATGGGCTTCAAAAAGCACCGATGTGGTATGCTCTGGGAGCCCAGGACCCTCATTCAGATGGCCCCACTTATGCTCCCGAAACTCCACAGGTGGTCTCACTGTGTAGGCAAAATTAGAGCTGGCCATCCAAAGGAGGTGTCTGCTTCAATCCTGGCTCTACTGCCTGTCCACACACAGACCCTGGATGAATATCTGCCTTCTCCTATCTCTGTTTTCCCATCAAGAGACTAGTTTGAGGATCAAATGCTGTTATTTTATCTGTGGTAAAATATCTAGAAGGTTATCTAGCCCACAGGAATTTCTCAAAAACAAAACAAAACAAACAAAAAAGAAACGCTACTGTTCTCGCTTCTGGGTTGTGAATTGTTCCTGCCTGGCACCGCAAAGGACTCTTGGGGGCCCATGGGCCAACATGACTTGCATGGGAATGCAGACCACTAAAGGTAGCAAAATAAAAATGTGCCTTCTCTGCATCTTTCCTTCAGTTCAGCCCCTTTGGTGTCAGAAATTAATTATTCAGAAGAAACTGAGGCAGCGCCCAGTGGAGCAAATACGAGATAACTGTGGATCTGAAGGCATATAAAAGCTCTGATTTTAGAGACAAAATCAGACTGAAGACTGGCTCCATCTGCTGCCTCGCTTTGAATGAATATCTTCACCTCTCTGGGCCTTAGTTTTCTTCTCTGAACAATGAAGACAATAGCGATTTCCATTTTAATAGTGTGGTCAAAAGAAATACAGAAGAAAACCCACCTAGTGTCATACCTGGATATTATGGGACAAAATAATGTTAGTATCATATCCAAGTAAGCTCAGATTTCTGTCCCCCAACGCTGAGCAAATCATTGACACTCACGAATCCTAGAATCCTGGATGTAGTGTGAAGCAGTTGAACCCACAGGTCTCCTGTGGGTCTACCCCTATGAGTCAACACAGGAAAAAATGATGCCCATACACCTGGAGAGAGAGACATGTCAACTCAGGAAAAGGGATAGAAGCTGCAAGGGTGTGTGGTCCAGGGAAGCACCACAGCACAGTTGGGAAGAAAGGATGGGAAGAGAGTAGGCTCAGAGCCACAGGGAAGGCCTGCCTGCCAGGCTAGGTGCCATGTGGCCTGACCCAGTGATGATTGCCTGAGCCTCTGGTTCCTCACCTACAAAGTGGATTCAATGCAAATGAGCCCCAGGGTATCATGAGGACTCCCCTGTGAGGAGTGCCAGTGTATGGAGTCCGGCTCCGTACATGTAGACTCTGTTCTAGTAGCCTGGCTACTGGTCTCCGAGGCCTGTCCTCAGCCCTGCCAGAGGCTAGGTATCCAGAAACATGTGAATTCAGAGTTAGTTGGGGTCCCAGGTCAGACTCAAGGCTCTTTCAGCAGACTTAGAGCCCTTGGACCTGTAGAGGCAAAGTTCCTTCCCTCAAAATTGGCATAAATGTACACACAGAGACACACACTCACATACACACACACACACACACACACACACACGGGGTGGGGGAAGGAAGGAGGTGGGAGAGAATAGAAAGTAATGGACTTTAGGCCACAGAACAACCCCTGGCGGAGCTGGGATGAGAGCCATGGGGTGACAGACCAGGTTCTTAAGAGCACATGAGTCTCTGGGGCACAGAGGATGAGAGCTGATGCCTTCATCCCTGCTAGAACTTGCTTCTCTTCCTCAATGTTGGGGTCAGTTCTTTCCAGGAGGAGAGGGTAGTTCAGTCGTGTTCATACTGTGCTTCTAAACAGCTCCATACACTGAGTGCCTCTGATCTCCACAAGCCTGCAAGGCCAGGATGGTGACCCCCAATGTTACCGTGGAGACACTGGGACCTTGAGAGGGTGATTAGATTATCCCAATTGTCCCAGGTTGAAGGACAGCTAAGGACACAGCTAAGATTTGAACTCAAGTTCTCTTATACTAGGTTTGTGAATTAAAATCAAATACTCCTAAAAAAGGAAAGGCGGCAACCTGGATGGAAATGAGGACCAAGATCCACTGGTCATGTGATGAGTTTCTCCATCTTAGCCACGCTGCCTCTGAAATTTGGGCCTTGTTTATCACACTTGTAGAATATGAGTTTTTCCCAAAATGACTCAAGTGAAATTACTTCCAGATGTAAACAGCTGTGATGGGAGTCTGGGTCCTGCACCTGTTCCCTTAGGCATGCTCATCACCTAAAGCTTTTGTCCCTGCTCACATGACAGCCCTGTAGGAGATGACACTCTCAGCCAAGGAAAAACTAATAACCGAATCATGCTAAAGACTGCTTTTGGGAAGCACCTATATCCTTCTGCACCCCAGATCCAAAAGCACCCCATAAGGTGCATCCCAGCACCCCAATTCCACCATCTGAGGCCCTAAGAGAGGAAGAGATCCTCACCATTGCTCTACCCACAATTGAAGCATCGGGGTCAGAACTAGAGCTGCCAGTTCTGACCATACCACCCCACCATACGGAGAGTCTTCCTCTAAATCCTAGGCTTCATCCCTGTCTCCTATGACAGTTTGTTTTTCAATGAGGGAAGCTCTTGGCCAGTCAGTCAAGTACCCAAGCTGGGGGAGCAACTCCCCCAGAGCTTCAGGAAAAGAGGAAATTAAACAAGAAGAGATAGGTGTTTAGAAACACTCAGATCCACACCATTTCTATCATTAGCAGGGCATCTCCAAGAGACTTGTGTGTGTGTGTGTGTGTGTGTGTGTGTGTGTGTGTGTGTGTGTGTGGTGTGTGGTGTGTATCCACTGGTTAGTATCACAGGGCTTTCTGAATTTCTATTTTTATAAACTTCATAAACAACAACTGTTCTAAAGAAAAGCAAAGGCAAGGGTTTTCTTTTCAGCACTTCAGCCTGATTCTTCTTGCTTCACGAGAAAAGGAAAAGAAAACTGGCAGGCAATAAGAGTGGTCGAGCGGGAAACCCAAGGGAGAATAAGGTTAGGAGAGAAAGTGGGGGTCTTGTGTGCCTCCTGAGAGACTCTCTCAAACATAGAGACTTGATCACTGGAAGCGATGGCATTGCAGGTGGTGGGGGCTGGCTCCAAAGACCTACAGCATCCTGATATTCCCAGAAGAGGAACAGAAGAATAGCGGTGAGGAGAAAGAAATGGGGAGGGAAGGAGAAAACCCAAGACCTACACTTAGGATTCTGGGTAGTTTCCTTTCACTCATGGTCCTGAATGCAGTTCAGCTGCTTCTACCAACCTGCTGCAACCCCATCAGCACCATGGACAGCGTCCCTCCGCTTGTCTGCTATTGGAAACAGACTTCCCACCTTCCTGGTTCACCTTCCTAGAGCAACCAGGGACCCTTTGCAGCATGGCAAATGCCCATTCCAGGAGGTTGTCCTTCTAATCCTGGCTCATCTTCCATTACCTTCTGCATTAGCCTTGTAAACCTGCCATAGCAAAGTAGCATAAACTGAACGGCTTCAAAATAATGGGACTAGTGCCCCGCCTTCCAGGAGCTCAGTGTATAGATGATATGGTGAGAAAATAGACAATTACCCTCAGTACAAATTGTGCTGTACTAGAAGCATGTGAACTGCAAATTTGTTACAAGGGACCTGTATTCCTGAGGCTATGGTGAGAGTGTCACCATATGAGGACTGAATTATGATATAACAACTATTCTCCCTTACCTGTAATATTACTTTCTGTTTCTGCTACCTGTGGCTATCCACAGCCTGAACATAGTAAATGGAAAATTTCAGAAGGAAATAATTCAGAATAACCTCAGAAGTAAAAATTCCAAAAGTGAACATTTAATTGTGCACTATTCTGAGAGGCATGCTGGAAATCTTCCGTCTCCCAGTGCCATCCTGACCTGAATGTCAACCTACGATGCATGCATGGCTATACCACCTTCCCACCTTAGTCGGCAGGCATGCTATCCCAGAATCCTGTGGTATTCCTGTGGCCTCTGTGTCACGCAATAATAACTCCGAGCTGGGGAGGCAGTGTTGCTGGGAACTTGAATCTGACAAAGGAAACCCTAAAGTCCTTTTAAGTGAAAATTCGTGATTTTACAAGAAAAGGGGAAAAAATGGCATATGTTAAGGTTGCTAGATGTGTGATCAGAACAACTCTGCTGGGACTGCAGATGTGCCCAGATGTTAAGGGAGTACACTGCTCTCCTAGAGGACCCAGGTTCAGTTCCCAACACCCATGTCAGGTGGCTCCCAACTGCCTGTAACTCCAGCTCCAAGGAATCGAATGCCCCCTTTGGGCCCCCAAAGGGTCCCACACACAGAGAGAGGCACAGATAAATAAACAAAGAAGAAATTAAAAGATTGATGGAAAGGAAGAATGGGCACACAAGGAAGGAACCACATGACATGCGAGATAGTAGAGGGATTATGGGTACCCCTGGGGAGATGATGTATTGGTCTTTCCGTCAGAGAAGATGCCTGCTGAAACTTACTGGAAGGTAAATCTGAAAGAGGAAGCAGGAGATGCTAGGATGATAGACTTGGTGACAGGTCTCGGCTTTGCCATGCAGACAGTGAGAAGTGTACTCTAGCTTGGGCAGATACTTGGGAGATCAGCGAAAGGCTGAAAGTCACTGTCATGTTTCAAGTGTAAGGAAATAGGATCTGCCTCTGGGTGGTGTTGGCATTGGGGCAGAGACAGTTGCCAGAACTCCAGAGTTGGCTATAGCATGGCAGGAAAATGGTTGGAAGTCCCTGTGGGATGTTCTTAGGGAGGGCAGAGCTCTTTGGGGGAAGTTGGTGTGAAGTTCTCCAGATCTGCCCCAGCTTTTGGAGTTTCTGCTTCTTTCTCCGGGGGATATGGTGCTTGGGTTGAGAAGTGTATGCTCAGCAGCATCTAGTGAGAACCCAGTGCAGGCTTTGGGGTGAGTGTTGTGTTAAACAGCTCCATAAGCGGTGTTCCTGGAGGACTGTTGAGATGGGCATCATTTCCTCTATGATACAAGTGAAACAGCCGAGGCTCAGAGAGGTTAGGCAAGTTGTCCAATGATAACTAGCTGAGCAATGACTGTCTCCAGTGTTTTTGAGGTTCAGCAGCAAGGGATGGAGGAAAAGCATGAATGAAAGCCAGACATCCCCAACTTCCAACCCTATTCACGCTAGGTGTAGAGCACTTTGGTGCTGGGCGAGGTAATGAACTCAACAACTTGATCCCTAAAAAACAGTAATGGCTCGCTCTACAACATAGGACCTCACTTCTAAAAACTGAAATGAGATGGCATGTTCAAAAGCTACCTATCCCTTCTGACATGAGTAACACACAGCAGACACAAATCTCTCAACAGAAAAGTACCTTTCTGCCAAGATTCCAACAAAATGCTCTGTGATCTAAGGCAAGTTCCTTGACCACTCTGGATTCCTGTTTTCTTATCAGCAGAAGAAAGACTTTTATCAGGCTCTAAGTAAAGTAGGAACCCAGAAGTTACCAGCTTCTGGACACACCTCTTATTCTTTGTTTTCTCCATCTCAGCCATGCATGGCCCCAGCAATAATGACATCGACAAACCCTGGATTGCACAGGTCACAACCTAGCCATCACTTGTCAGAGGTCCATTTGCTCCACACATGACTTTCATCATCAGATTCTGTGCACTCTGCTGCCCAGATGTCTTTCACTCTTTTCCACCATCCCTGCAGGCTCTGCTCCAGCCCTCCATACTCTTTGTCTGATAGAGTGTGAGTTATCCCCATAGGCTCTGCTGTTGGAACACTTGATCCCCAGGTGGTGGTGCTGCTCAGGGAGACCGTGGAAGCTTTAGGAGGCAGAGCATTCTGGGAGGAAGTGAATCACTGGGGAGGGCTTTGAGGCTTTTTCGTCCTGGCATTACTCCCTGTTTGCTTTTTGCTTCCTTTAATGCAAATGTAACCTGACCAGTCAGACTCCAGCTCCTGCCATCATGCCAACCCTTACTGTTTCCTTGTCTTCTCCACCGTGGCTGTTTGGATGGAAGCCACATCCCAGCCCCTGACATCCATATTTCCAAAGAGTCTGAAATATTTGGGTGGAGGCAACATAGTGAGACACCTAACTCAAAATAAAAAGGTACAAAGACATCTGGGGATATAACTCAGTGGTGAGCATATGTGAGGCATGTGTCTGCTAAGCGTCGGTCTGGGAGGAGGAAGGCTATCTCAAAGGGCAACCATACTGTTAGCTCTAGATCATGCTAGCATTTTTCTAAAGCAGTTACGCTCATTTGCAAGCCCAGCAGCAGCACACAGGAGTTGTCTTGTTCGCTAAATAGTCCTCCAGTTGATTGTGGATCTATTTAGGAAGTCTGAGAGACAGCCAGAGTTTCTGATCCTCCAGAACTTTGTTCTCGTGACTCGTTAGTCCAACCTCTGCTTTGTAGTAAATCAAATAGCACTACTATCGCTGGTGGCTGTACTTGTGACTCCCAAAATTACAGGGTTCATGCATCATCTAGTTGTCTCTCTAACTCTGCCTGTCATGACGCTACACAAGAAATCACTTCCTCTGAGCAGTCTGTGTTAGCCTTCTTCTCTGCTCACCATGGCGGCTCCCCCAGCCCTCTCCTTCTCTAATCAGTCTGTAGGATAGTGAGATTCGTGAATGGGTATGTTGTGTCTCAGGGGTTGTGCCCTCTGTACTTGGCAGTGGAGAGAACCATGATGCCCAGGACAGACCAAGACCCAGGCTTTCAGAAAACGAGTAGCAAAGTCCATTGTATGAGTGGGTAAGTTCATTGAGAGTGAGGGTCAAGACTTCTGATTCTCTTGGGCCAAACCACTCAATACACTGCGAACTCAGCAGGCACCTAATAGAGGCTCGCTGCAATAAATTGGCACAAATCACAAATGACCTTCTCCCACTACTTCAGGGAAAACTCTTGCCACAAGCCCCAGAGTGGGGCTGGGTGGTCAGGTCTGTCACCTTGGATTCAGGTAGTATTCGGATCGTCCTTCCCACTGGCGTTTTCCACTGTCACTTGGGAGGCAAAATGGGGTGACTCAGACGTAGTTCTCACCCACGCGCAGAGCTGTCTTTGCCCCACTTTCAGCCTGCCACAGGCTCTGATCTCCGAGATCTGAAGTTCAGAGCTGGGCTGTTGGGGATGGAAATGAAGACAGCCCCACCTCCTCCACCCCACAGGCGCTCCAAGAGTCTCAGGAGAGGGCTAATTCTAACTGCTGTTGGCTCACTCTTCTTCCTCTGAGAGGGAGAAAGCAGACCTGGGAAGTCCTTGGGGGATGCTTTCCAGCTTCCAGACTGGGCAGAAAAGTCATTATGTCTTGGGTATACTGAGGGCCCATGCTGTCCCACTGTCCCGACTATCATTGAACATCCAGAACTGTGTTGTGCCTGATCAACTGATGAACCGCGGGACAGGACATTTGAACACCCTAGTTAGGCTGACGTCAAACTGCCCATAAAGGGACTGTAAACTCAGTAAAAAGAAAAAAAAAACACAAAGAAATCTCTCTCTCTCTCTCTCTCTCTCTCTCTCTCTCTCTCTCTCTCTCTCTCTATATATATATATATATATATATATATATATATATATATATCTCCCCCATGAGAGAATTCATTTTTGTCCAATATTTGATAGAGTGTGACCTGCTTTCCCCGAGGCTCAAGACCGGGCTATTTCTGGGACTTATCTCCATGAAGAGGCAAAGGGTCTCCTCTTAGGGAGAAATAAAATAGCAATAATAATAAGATGCCGGGAGCATTGCACTTTTATGATTTAGATATGGTTTATCTTCAACTCACGTTGAAGTTGGTTCCTGTGTTGGTCAGATCTCTGCTACTGTAACAGAAAGCTGAAATACTCAACTGACAGAAAGAAAAGTTTATTTTGGCTCACAATTTTGGAACTTTCTGTTGGAGGCCAATTGGTCTTTCCCTTCAGAACTGTGGGGAAATAGTAGTGGGGGCATGTGTAGCAGAGAAAACTCATTTACCTCATTGTGGGGGCATGAAAAAGGCAGAGTGAAAATCAGAAAATCTTTATTGAGGGCACACTGCCTGTAACTGGAAGACCTTCCTCTAAGCCTCACTCCTTAAAGGTTTTATCAGCTCCTAAAAAGGTTGCAGGCTGTGGACCTGATTTTGCCACATGGGCTGTTGAGTGACATTCACCAAAACCAAAGCAATTCCCAATACAGCCATGTTGGGAGGTGGTTGGGCCTTCAACGGGTTATTAAACTAAATAAATGCATGTGCACACGTGAGTGCATGTACCCATGGAGCCAGATGAGGGCGCCAGATCCCCTGGAGCTGGAGTCACAATCACTTGTGAACTGTCCTTAATGGCAGTCCTTGGACTCAAGCCCTAGCTTGAGTCCTCTGTAAAAGCAACAAGTCCTCTTAACTGCCGAGCCATCTCTCCAGCTCCAGAGTAAAGGAAGATTTTAAAAGAGGTGCTCTGATCGTTAAGAAGGATTAATACCTTCCTCCGCAGAAATGAGTTCTTACTCTGATAGCTTATAGGACCCGACTAATCACCGAGAGACCCGGTTGTAAGGGAGCACACTCATCAGAGTCAGCTGCTTCTCCTCCCTCTGCACATGTGTTCTCTTATGGACAAACACATCTGCCTTCCCCTTTCTTCCAGATGAAGCAGCATGAAACCCCCACCAGAAACTAAGCAAAAGTAGCTCCTTGCTCTTGGACTTCCAGAACAGAATGCGAGCCAAAACAAACCTATTTGCTTAATAAATTACCCAGCCTCAGGTATTTTGTTACAACAATAGAAAACACACTGAGAGATACATTAATTCTGTTTGTGTGTGCCCAAAGGACTCCTATAGGAATATATATATATATATATATATACAGTTAAATGATAAATATTTTAAACTATGGTGCAGGAGCAGTAAGTAGGGTTTTGTTTGTGTTTTTACCAAGGCTTGGTTTTCAGTTTTTAATTTTGGCACAGATAGGGCATACATCCTTGCCTGAGTAAGTGAATTCTCTTTCTGGATTTCATGGTTCATATTTGTAAAAATGAGCATAAGAATTTAAACAGCTCCTTCATCTATGATCTGAGTTCTTGTAACTCCATAACAGAAATGAATGGTACATTTATTAAATGCAGAATGTTTTCTGTATAAATAATGTGTATGTGTTCGTCCGACTAGTATTTATTTTGTGCTTGCCTTGTGCTAGGTGTTAACACTGACAGACACACACGGACCCGCTGACATGAAGTTAAAGGGGGTTGAGGATGTAGCTCGATGGTAAAGCAATCAACTAGCATGCAGAAGACCCTGGTTTCAATCCCCAGTGAAGGATTTCGGGGGATGGAGCTTTGAAGTAAAGGAGGAAAATCTTGCCAGGAAGAGAACTGGAAGAAAGGTGGATGCTCATAGTGCAGGAAACAGAGACATCATGACTTAAGGATTCTGTATGAGAAAGCAAATTAATTCCTTCCCTTCTGCCTGCTTGCCTGCCTTTCTTCTTTTTCAATACCAAGATTCAACCCAGGACCTCTTGCATAGTAGGCAAGCTATGGTCCCCACCTGGAAAGCACATTTTTTCCTGGAATCCATCCAAGTCTTAGATTGAGTCAGTAAGATGATCTGTTTTCAACCAACAATAACAAAAACAAAACAATGTCCTGTCAGTCTGGATTTGGTACTAACCTAGCATTGCCTCCAGCTGTCTCCTGACTGTGAGCACTCCTACCACGTTTCCTGGATCTCAGCAGAATAAGAGGATGGTGGTGGCCATACTACGGCCGTAGTAATCACACACTAGGTCTACAGTGAACACACACTCAGAGCTGTACTGATCACACACACTGGATCTACAACCACCACATGCAGAGAACTACCACAAAGAGTAAGAGGCTGGAGAGGTCAGTGGTTAAGAGTCTGACTGCTCTTCCAGAGGACCTGAGTTCAGTTACCCGGCTCCATGTGAGATGGATCACAATGGCCTACAAACCCAGCTCCAGTGGATCAGATGCCCTCTGGCCTCTGCAAGTAGCTACATGCATGTGAGCATAAATGGGTTCCAGGAATCGAATCCTAGTCATCTGGCTGTATTCTTATCCACTAACCCATCTCACCAGCTCTAGGATTGTACTTTGTAATTGCCCAATCATATCAATCCTTCTTTTAGGCTTTCTCCAAGTTTCTGTTTCCTTCAGACTTTTCCCTGAGACTATTCTTAATGAATTTATGCCATGTTATATACATGCATGTCAGCTCCCACCAAACAAAACAGCACAAAACAAAAATCCCCATCAGCATCTTTTCCCCCCATTCAAGCTACAAAGTCATGCTTGGTTCCCTCTGCTGCTCAGTACACTGGCCTCCCCACCATTTCAAATAGTGGGAAGCCAAGGTGTTTCTCTCTGGCATGCCTGCTACATTGCACTCCCTCAAGTCTTGGAGGTCATTTGCCTTCCAAAGGCAGATCATAGAAATTTGCGCTGAAGCAAAGGGAGGAAATGAAAACAAGTTAGAATGGCAGCCAGGCACCCTGCTATATTTATTTACTCCATTAATTAAAGTAATGAGAAACAAAACCTGCTGCTCAGAAGGAAGGAACTGGGGCTTCGCCTCTAGAAAAGCAGTCGTCTGTGTGGTGTGGGTGTGGTGTGTAGCCCGACTGAAGTAGCAGCAGGATCTTCTGTTATCAATTCCTAAGAGTCAGAAGGAGCTGGGAGCAAAAGAGGACCTCATTTTGGTACCCAACCCTCCTCCCAGTTTCCCTGGAAGTGAAATCAGTCCCATGATCAGGCTGACTAACTGGCAGCAGGTGGCCCAGAACCCAGTATCATATACAAACCCAGAGGTTTCCCTCTCTTCCCAAAGACAAGCTGGGAAGACATGGCAGGGCCAGGGCTGGGGGCAGAAGAGTGGGCCCTAGAAGGAAGGAAGGAGAACAGTGTGGAGCTCAGTTCCCTGTCCCACAGCCCTGAGGAGGACACATCACCAGCACTCCGTCTGTGATGAAC
Organism: Myodes glareolus; assembly: GCF_982192425.1. Classification (NCBI taxonomy): domain Eukaryota; kingdom Metazoa; phylum Chordata; class Mammalia; order Rodentia; family Cricetidae; genus Myodes; species Myodes glareolus. Next base: position 42,056,142 of record NC_142034.1, read on the forward strand.
ATGAGACTGCACGCAAAGATGACCATGGGGTCTTTGCTATAGAAAGAGGGTTCTTTGCCTGGGCCGAGGTTTCATTTTCTGGAAGCATCTCAAGTGTTTCTATTTTCCCTGCCTACAAGCACTTAAATAGACACATTCTATGTCTATCACATTCTCTTGGACTGAGAAGAGGTGGTATCTCCTTTGACATCTTCCTTAAGTATAGTCAAGTCTGAAAGATATCCATGATGTCCTGCTAAACTGTAAGCATGCATATAAGAGCCAAACCTTAGTCATCCCTGATGACTCACAGTGTCAAGCACAGTACCTCCCAAGAGGGGTCACTCCAAAACATATAAGGATGTAATTATTTGCTTAAGCCCAAACTCTTTCAGTGAGAAGGAATGGTAGATGATATAAGGGGACTTCTTCTCCTTCTCCTCCTCCTCCTCCTCCTCCTCCTCCTCCTCCTCCTCCTCCTCCTCCTCCTCCTTCTTTTAAGGATACCTCTTATATGTAGACAATTATCTTCCTAAGCCAAAGTACAAAGCATATGACCGTCTTTAAGCAGCTCAAAGACCTAGAGAACTGGCCACCTGCATCCATGGGTGATTCAACCAACCAACCAAAAACAGATTGAAAATACTCAGGAAAACACTGACACTGTACTGAGCCAGCACAGACTTTTTCTTGTCATTATTCTCCAAGGAATACAGTACAACAGCTATTGCCCAGCATTTTGTCCGTCTCTAGTATTGTAAGCAAGGTATAAATGAATTACAGAGCATAAACGCATGTGCAGGCTACATGCAAACATTAGACTATTTGCATGGGAGATTTGAGCATCTGTGGATTTTGCTATCTGCAGAGGTCCTAGAACCCATCCTGGAGATAGGGAGAGACGCTAAGTTGGCATATGGATAATGCAAAGAATGCCAGAAGGATGGCTCTCCCAACCTGGAGGCACAGTGGTGTGACCCTTATGGTCCATTCTTAGAGCTCTCATGAGGCCAGGGGGGCAACAGGAAGGACTATTCACAGTGAGCTCAATACATTAGCCAGACCTGGAGACACAGTTCTCCAAGAAGAGCAAGCCTCCTGCAGTAGGTGGAGGGTAAGGGCAGGGAAAAAAAATTAACAACTCCAGGCAACATCCAAAGTTCTTGGGAGCTTGATTAATTGCTTTAATTAGCCGGCCTGTAGCCATTAAGGCAAGTGGCGTGGACAGTTATAGCACAAGAATCGGACCCAAGATTAGGCCTTGGTGAGTGCACTGCCCTTCTTCCAGTGACCCAACCCAAGTCTCTAAAGCTGGAGTTGGAGCCGGAGAAGAGGATGTGTGGGGCATGGTCCAAGGCTGACCAGCCCTCATTAGCGCCCAGCTTCTTACCTTGTCTGCCTGCACATCTCCCTGGGAGAATTAAGCGCCTACAAAATAATTTGCATCTGGAAAATCTCCAAAGTGGATTTTATTCTCGCCCAAATGTTCCCCAGTATTTTAATTAACCTGGGCTTATTGTTCTAATTACTTGAGTTTTATATGGTGAATTGCTGTTCAGGAGTGAAGACGATCAGTAAACACGATTACCATGTATAATAATACCCCTAGCAAAGCTTTGCCCTTAAAATTTTATTTAAAAAATAATAATTAGTAACATAAATCTTTAATTTCTGGTTCGCCGAGGCAGACAGACTGAGGAGGATAGGAGAACAGAGCTCTCTACACATGGGAAGATTTCTTAGTAGTCAGTTCACTGTGTAATACTTTAATGGGCTTTCTTCGCTCTGAGAGATATCCAGGAGAAAAGCTAAGGATGCAGAAGATGCTGTGATGTATTACTGAGTGGGGGAAAAAACAAGACCTAACAAATTGTAGGTGACAGTAACATTCTTACATCTGATTTTCTAGAAACCACCATGTGAGTGTGTGCGCTCAAATGTGTGCTCAAAATATATGGCAAGGCAAAGAACAATGAGACAGACTGCTTACCCCTGGAAAGCAGGATTGGAGGCAGGGGAGAGGAGAAGAGAGGCTCTTCACTTACATTTTGAATACTGCAATATTAGTGTCTGAGGTCCATTATAGAAGTGTGACTTTTGAGTTAAGTGTTTCTGTAAATTCTGGAAACTACTAGTTCTTGAGTAAACAGAGAGCATTGCATTCTACAGAGCCTGGTCTGGGAGGCCTGTGTGCATGGAGGGGAGTCTGCTTGCAGGGTGGCTGCAACTATGCAAACCCAAGAGTTCCAAGCACCCTTTTATCTTCAACAGAAGCATCCTAAGAGCTGGGCCCCTTGGCCTGACTCCCTGGATTCTTCTCTTACATGCAGCCCTAATGTGACTCGCTTCCTTCCCCATTTCTTCCCTTATGAAATAACTGTTTTCTTGTACTATATCCTTGGCCCCACCCATTTCTGTCTTCTTTTTGAATTCCATCTTAGTCTCATGCTTAACTTCCACCTTGAGATATATATATATATATATATATATATATATGCTCTGGATCATACTATCACTGCATGGCCTCCCAAGCTCTCCTTCTTGGCTTCCAATCTGGTCTAGTGTTCAATGACACTTTAAAAAAAATGATGTGAATTCTAAGCACAAAACAATTGTTTATTTCCAGGGTCCATTAAAGGAACATCAAAGTAGAACCAGATAGAGGAAGGAATTTGGATAACGGGACAAACGTAATATGTGCTATGGAATAGTTCACTTTAAAGTGATTAATGTTTTTATGTGAATTTTAGTTTGATCTTTTTTTTTAAGTAGGCAAGAGGCTGGAGAGATGCCACGGTGGTTGGTTAAGAGTAGTCTATCCTTTATATGAAGGTTATGTAATGCTAAATTCAGAGTTTTTCAGTTATTTCTTCACCCAACATGCTAATTCATTCTTTAATAAGATTTTATTTCCCCACTAGTCATGACAAGGTGAAACAGACAATGCCCCTGTGTCCCTGGATGTCAAGGGTCTCAGGATACAGCAGGACTAAGTACCACAGAGTCAGTACAGGGGTTAGAATTTCAAGGACCTCAGGACAAAAGTTATCAGACGCAGTAGTGACACCAGCTATTGCCAAATGAGGCACGAAAGGAAAACCTCAGGCAGCCAGGTATCAACTCTGCCTTGGAAGCAAGAGAAAGCAAGGGAGTATGTTGTAAAGAAGAGTCACCTACAATATCCAGGGAGGGCGGGACTAACTCTGGGTAGGCAGAGATTGCTAACAAGCAAGGTGCTTCTTGAAGAAGGAATGAGTTTTGAGTACCAAGCTGATCATGAAGATACAGAAAGGGATGTTCCAAGCAGAGGGAGAAGCCTATGCAAACCCACTGTGTGTGCAAGGACAGTCCAATGGCTTACGATGCCAAGAACACAGAGGGCTGGTAGGGTAGAGGTGGGTGAAGATGGCAGAGAAACTGTGAGAGCCCAGATTCCTTCTGTGCTAAGATAAACTAGCAAAAGCCACTTAAACACAGGGCTTTCTTTAACTCACAGTTTCATCCGGCAGAGTCCATTGTGGCAGGAAGGCATGTCTACAGCCAGGAAAAACATGGCAGCAGGAATGGGAAGTTGGCTGATCATTTTCATTCACATTCAGGAATAAGAAAGGGAACAGGAAGTGGGACAAGTCTCTAAACTCTTGGAACCCATCCCCAATGACATACTTCTTCCAACAAGAGCCTACCTCCTACAGAGTCTGTAACCACCCCAAACAGTCACTTCCTGGAGACCAAAGGTTTAAATACATGAGCCTATAGAGGACATTTCTCATCCAAACAACTCCACCAGCCAAGGACTCTTGCTTCATTTTGTACATAGTTAAAAGACACAGAAAGGCACGTTTCCATCTATGTTCCAGAACTACCTCCCTGGGGCCTTCCAAGGATTAATAAATGTGAAACTAAACACCAGATGGTCTGAAAAAAAAACTGAATTAGCTTATTGGCATATATTCTCCGAGAAAATCCACATGAAGGTACACTCTGTTAATGGAAGGAGAATGAATCCGATTCCACTTGTGAATGGCCTCCTCAGCACCAGCCCAGAGCTGGAAGGATATGTCATTTTGCACACAACATGATTCCAACCATGGGACGGAAAGGAGAAAACCCAGCGTGAGTATGCAGAGTCAAAAGTTCACACCATCAGAGAGCAGTTGAAGTGGAGTCCAAGGTCAAAATTTTTATATCACTTTTCAAGTTAACATACCACGTTTATTGCTGGACTTTCACAATAATTAAGTTGTGAGGCCGGCCTAGATATCAATCAACAGATGAACAAATAAAGGAAATGGGCTACAATGGAATTGTATTTGACCGTAAAGAATAAAATCCTGACATCGGCAGAGAAATGGATGGAGTTTGGGTTCATTGGGTTAAGCAAAGTGAGTCAGACCCAGAAAGACCACATCTTTCGATATCAAAACAAGTATCCCACCATGGTGGCTATGCCTTTCGTGTTTCTCCATGGACTCTCAATAGGTGGAGGCCAAATGACACTTAGATGGTTGTCAAAGAGCAGCTGTGGAAGCCATTCTTCATCGTGTCGCCCTCGACGGTCAGTGCATTGACTCCTCCGCGGTTTGGGATGGCTTCCTTTGTGAGTACAACAGAAGGTTCTCTCCTGAGAGCAGTGCCGTTTAACCTCTTCCTCCCCCCCCACCGCCTCCCTGGACTTGTTTGCCATGGACCTCCAATCTCAGCCCCTTAACTCCATAAGCACATTAGCTTGAGTCATTTGTGCATGCTTTCCCAGCCTTTGTGGGCTTCTTTAAAAAGTTCGTTTCTCATTTTATTCGTATAGTGATTTAAGTTAGCTCAAACCTCTTGGCTTAGAAATAGGAATATATTTAATAAGAACAAAGTGCTTTTTATTCTATCCTGGCTCGTCTTTGCATCATTAATCTGAACAAATCTCAGTATCACTGGTAAGGTGGGCAGGCTCGGTTTCTGCCTTCTGGGTTCCACTTGAGCTGTGCTCTTGGACAGCGGCACTGTTTTCCCTTTGAGCGTTGTCCATGTGTGTTCCAGGTGTTGGTCTAATCATACATTTCATCTCCTTTCAATATCAGATGCCTTGTTTTTAGCATCATGGACTGGATTACACTGAATTGTTCTAACACATAGGGTAGTTTCTAGTATCCCCATTGTCCAGATGGGAAAACAAAAAGCTCAGCTCTTACACCCCTTGCTCAGAGTTCTGCAGAAAGCAAGGCGTGAGGTGAGATTTGGCCTGAGCTTTTTCTGATCTCGAAGCCTGTTTGCTTTTTTGTTGCCTGAGGAGTTCCACATTCATGGTCCCTTTATAGGCAGGCAAGCTCCTCTGCCTCCTGCAACCTCCTTTCTCCCTACCTGCTCAGCTCCCCAATTAATTTTTTTTAAAGCACAAAAAGAAAAAGAAAGGCCTGGTCTAAGCTGTATTGACAGAACTAAACATCCTGACTGGCTGTTTTTCTGACCTAACACAAGTGCTTCCAAGGTATAAAAATAGAATCTTTCTTTTCCATTTATCTTTGTTCTTGAGACTCACAGAGTAAAGAATATGCCAGACCCCCGGACTTGTCTATCCTTACCAAAAAAAAAAATACATTTAAACCTTTTACACTGATCTCTTCTGCTTTCTTATGAAGCCTGGGAATGAAAGCTGGATGTGCAAATCCTAACAAGAAATCCAAGTTACATAACAAACTCCTGCCCACCCAGGATCTCTAGAAGTGCAGACTTCAGGAGGAGCCGGAGATGCTTCTGCATGGAGATGGGCTTCTTCCTTCTGCCCTTTTCAACTAGAGGCAGAATGGCGACTTCTTACATTGGAACCTACATCTCAGAATGGCCATGTTCCTGGAAATACACATGTACAGCCAAGAAGAGCTGTGTTCCCAGAGACTCCCAGCAGAATCCATAGATTCCTCTCTTCCTGGACTGGAGTGCAAGGGAGGAAGGAAGGAAGGAAGGAAGGAAGGAAGGAAGGAAGGAAGGAAGGAAGGAAGGAAGGAAGGAAGGAAAGAAGGAAGGAAAGAAGGAAGGAAGGAAGGAAGGAAGGAAGGAAGGAAGGAAAGAAGGAAGGAAGGAAGGGGAAATGGGCACTATTGTGTTAATTATAGTATTGCTAGGGCTAGAGAGATGACTCCGTGGTTAAGAGAACTTGCTGCTCTTGCCAAGGACAGACAGGCGTTTGGTTCCATGCGCCCACACTGCGTGACTCATAACCACCTGTAACTCTAACTCCAGGGGATCTGCTGCCCTCCTCTGGCGTTTGAGGCACTTACAGGCACGTGAACACACAAACACATACATATAAACTAAGATAAAGCTTTTCTTTTAAAGAATGGTGCCACTAAAGCATTTTCTCTGCCAGCTCTTAATTCTCTCAGCAGACTTTTACCTTTTAGCATGGTTCCAGTGGATAAATGAGGGCCAACATGGCAGCGTGCTTGGTGCAGGGACCCGAGGTCAGTCCTCATTTCTCTAGCTCCAGACTCATCCACGCATAATCACAAGTGAAACAAAGTCTTGGCATCCACCAATGACCTTCCTGGGAAGAACTCCAGGAAGGAAGGGCTCAGCACTTCTGACAGTTGTCCTTGCCACCTTCTTGCCTGAACTTGCCCAATTTTAGCCCAAATCCCAGCAGTCATCCCTCAAAAGGGACTCTGGGCCACAGTCATCTCTGCCATCATCATCATCACCTGTGGCTTCCTGGCTTAGCGGTTCCAGTCCAGATGAAGAACTCTCTCTCTCTCTCTCTCTCTCTCTCTCTCTCTCTCTCTCTCTCTCTCTCCCTCCCTCCCTCCCTCCCTCCCTCCCTCCCTCTCTCTCTCTCTCTCTCTCTCTCTCTCTCTCTCTCTCTCCCTCCCTAGAATCATCCAGGAAACAACAAAGAAACTTCAAACAGCATTTGTAATAGACAAGTAAGCACAAGGCACAAGACAGGAAGGCAGAGAGTCAATCAGCCTTGCCAAAGAGGGATCTCTTAACAAATGTCACAGAGTACCTTCCCCTCCGGGTATGGCTTTTAGCTTTGCCTTTTGTAAAGAAAAATTGCTGAGATTTGTGGATAAGGATGAAGTGCACAGTCCTGGTATGGAGAGAACACTTATAAGAACTACTTATATATAATAAACATTTTATTGATTGTGATACCGGGTGACAGAAAAGTTACTGTGCTTCAGAGTAAGAAGCCCTGGAAGTCATGGTGGTTCAGAGATCACTTTGAACAGGATCCTAGCAGGAATGACAGGGCTATTCCCACTCGGCGCTGCTCCTCCTGCCTGAGTCTTTGCGAGTAATGGAAAATCCACACTCATTGTCCCTAATTGTTTCTCACTGATCCTCACGTATATAGTTACATCTCTATCAAGTGACAAGAACAGACAGCTCTCATCACTTACTGCCTGCGATGGTTCGCTTTAATTGTTAGTTAGCTTGACACAACACAGAGTCACCTGAGGAGAGACCCTCCGTGTGGAGCCTTGTCTACACAGGATTGGCCTGTGGGTGTGTCTATGGAGGATTGTCTCCACTAACTTAATTAATGTGGGAGGACCCAGTCCCTTCCCGAGGCTCCACAAGAGTGGAGAAATTGAGCCAGCAAGCCAGTATGAATGCAGTTATTTCTGTCTGCCCTTGGCTGTGGATGTGTTGTGACTAGTTGAGGTCCTGCCTGGACTTCCTCACAATGGTGAAGAGTGATCTGGAACAGTAAGATGAAATAAACTCTGTTCTCCATTATGTTGCCCTTGGTCAGGGCATTCTATCACAGCAGGAGAAATGAAATGAAGCTAGGACACTTCCCTTACATACAGGACGACTGGGGAGTTGCACTGCACTTGATCTTGCTGACTTTTAGGACTTGGCTATCTCTGCTTTATGCCACGTTGGTTCCGTAAGTTGTCTGTACTGTGCATTGGGAAAGCAATGGCATACTCTATTTGGTAAAAATAATCACTTCCTAATTTGGAGTGCATGAGAACTCCATTAAGGAGAAACCTGGACATCATGTGACGTCCTGTGTCTCAGTATTAAAAGTCGCAGTAACACTTTAGGAGGCTGCCATTTTAGGATGGCTACCATCACAGCTTGTTTATGATACACCAGGCGCTGATTTAATAGGTTGCCTTTACTACTCTCCTTTGATTCAATACTCACAAGATCCACAATGTCAGTGTTATGAGCTCCACATTAAAGCTTAAGGAGGCAGAATTGGAGAGGTTTCATGGCTCGGCCAAGGTCACATCTGTAATAAGTTACAGAGTTGGTATTCAAACGTAGGTCCTTATGTGCAATCCCAAAGACCATTGTGGAGTTTGAACTTTATTCTGAAGGCCACGCGGAACCCAAGGGATCTACAGTGGATGAGTGAAGGTTTTCAGCTTGGCAGCAGCATGAATGGGTGTGGGTGGAGGAGGGGAACAGTGGTAGTCCAGGTGACCCAATCCTGGCGACTCTTCTGAGAGTGGAGACAGCGAGAGAAGGAAGGTGTGCTAGAGAGCCACAAAGAGTCTCGGGCAATGATCTTTAGGGATCAGCAGAGTGAAAAGTCCAAGATGATACCAGGGAAGCCAATGTGGGTGTGTCGCTCGGTGGTGGAGTCACTTGTTGATTCTTAAGAAACTTAAGAAAGAGATTGCTCGCAAGAAAAGATGAGGAGAACATCACTGGTCAGTGAAGCATGCAAAAAGAGCTGCATATCCTGGCACCAAACTCAGAAGAAAGATTCAGCAAAAGACCTGGGGTTAAGGGATACAACTTGATTCATGAGACTTGAAACCAAGGAGCCAGAAGATTCTCCAATGAAAATATAGAACAAGTGAGGTAAAGATGTAGCTGGTGACAGGAAAATGCCTCGTCTATGTCCAAATGAAAAACTTTCTGTTTTCCCTGAGCTCTGGGCTACCTGCCACACCTCTCAGGATGCTAATGGAAATCTCCAAGCACAGAAAAGATATTATCTCTTCATTACCCCTAATTCTGAGATGTTCTGCTTCTAACAAAGCCAAAGGTACTCAGGGAACCCATAGTTTCCCGCCTGTGAGAAAGGGCATCCACAGAAAACGTGGCAGCTTGGCATTTCCCAGGACGGACTGTTACCACTGACACCCCCTCCCCCATACCATTTTAGTTAGGTTTTTACTGATGTGATAAAACTTTGACCAAAAGCAACTTAGGGGAGGAAAGCCTTCATCTGGTTTACAAGTTATGAGTTACAGTCCATCATAGAGGGAAGTCAAGGCAGGAACTCGAGGCAGGAACCTATGGAAGGAAGCAAAGGAGAGACCACTGTTTCCTGATGCTTCCCTTCGCCAGCTCAGCAACCTTTCTTATGCAGCTCAGGTCCACCTCCCTAAGGATAGTGCCACCCACAGTGGGCTGGACACTCATGTAACAATTTAACAACCAAGAAAATACTCCCACAGACGTGGCCACAGGGGTTTTCTTCCCAGATGACTTTAGCTTGTGTCACACTGACGAAGACTAACCAGTGTGCTCATTAATGACGTTAGCTCAAAATGTCAGGGTGCACAAATGCTGTTAAGGACATTAGCTCAGGGGTTCTTAATCTATGGGCCACAACCCCTTTGCGGGGAGCAAATGACCCTTACATAGGGATAGCATATCAGATATCCTGCATATCGGGTATTTACATTACAATGCATAACAATAGCAAAATTACACTTGGGAAGGTTGAGGACCACTGCATTATCTAGTAGAAAGAATATAGTCTTTGGAATTAGAAATATGTGGGTTCAAATTCCACATATCGAATGTGGAATCTCAAGCAAATGATTTCAACACTGCAAGTGTCAGCTTCACCAGCTATGGATCGGCCTATTCATACCTAGAAACCCAGAACCACAGCTGAATGGCTCAAGTGAGACAGAGAGGAGTCAGATGGTGCCCTGTCTACATCTGGCCCAGCAGAAAGCACCATCTCTCCCCACTTCCTCTCCTCAGTCTGAGATAGAGTCAGAACTGAGCAAGGGTTTGGATGGTTGGGGCCATCCCTCCATAAATTGAACCCACGGGGGCTCCAGGGTAGGTCTGTGCTTTCCCAAGTCATCCTTTCTAAGTGGAGGGTACAAATAAGGCTCCATCATGCCCTGAGATAGCCCTATTCATCTGATGACTAATGGCAGAACAAAACACAGCCTTCTTATAATATATATATATATATATATATATATATATATATATATATATATATATATATATATATATCACATCACTAAGAGAAGTTTTTCTCCCAGTCCCCAAGCAATCTCATGTACAACAAACATTGGAACCAGCAGGTGTGCGTTCCAAGAGAAAACGGTCTCTGGACTCTATTTGAGTAATTTGTTTCTTCTGGAAAAAAACATAAAAAGACAGAGCAGTGCAGGATGCAAGGAAAGGATCAAACCCAGGCGCAGGCAGTGCCCAGCTTCTTCAGAGGTATTTTTTATATAGGTTCTGAGACTGAGGATCAAAGTGAGGCTGCTCCCTCAGATCAGCCCACAGAACCTAACCTCTGTCTTGTTGGTGCACATCCATCACCTGCACTAAGGAGGCAAGTCTGGTGCACAGGGTGTCTCTGAAGATGAGGCTGTGCCTGCTCTAGTTTGAGGTTAGTGATCAGCTCAGATGCACACATCCTTAGAGAAACACACATCCTAGAGGGTATCTAGGCTGAGTAGTCTAGTCTCCGCCGTGTAGGTCACAGACCTGCCTCGGAGAGGGAGATGAACGTTTCCATCACTAGCAGGTGAATTGGGGGTAGAACCCCAGAAATACTGGGGTTCAGGCTAACTGAGATTCTAGGTGCCATCTGCTTCCATCAGACCTCTGTGTCATCTCTTAGCACACAGACTGGGCATGCCAGATGGCTAAGCAGGTAAAACACTGCCCTATGAGGAACCCATAGAAAGGCAGAGAATATAGACCCCCCCCCCCCAAGCTTGTCTTTCGGCCTTCAGATATAGGGTGCGGGAGCTTCCTCCACGCATATCAAATATACACACAACTAAAATTAAAATAAGAAGTTTTAAAAAGATCAAGGGTTGTCATAGGTGGCTGAAGAGACATTTGAGTCAATAAAGTGCTTGTTATACAAGATAAAAATCTGAGTTCAAGCCCCAGAACCAACACGAAACCAAACACTCGGGGGTGATGTATGCTTATAGCCCCTACCCTGGGGCAGCAGAGATGGGCAGACTCCTGGGTCTTGGGGGGCCAGCCAACTTAATCCACTTGGCAAGAGCCAGTCCAATGAGAGACTTTTGTTTCGAAAAACAAGGTCGGGCTTGCAAGGTGACTCAATAGGTAAAGGTGCTTGCCGAAAAGTCTGATTACCTGGATTCAATTCCCAGTCCCCACAAGGTGGAAGGAGAGAACCAGCTGATTCTTGAAAGCTATCCTCTTACCGCCACATGGGCGACATGGCATGAGTGCTTGCACACACACACACACACACACACACACACACACACACACACACTGAACAAACAAACACTTATTTTAAAAACAACCCAAAGTTTCCATGGACAAGCATCTAATATTGGTATTACAGTAACAAAGAGCATCAATCAATGGTTTGTACACTGATAGTATAGTATCCTGTGGTAATAATACGTATTACTCAGTTTTGAAGCCACTGGTAAAAACATTATCATGTTTGATTGACTCGCTGAAGTAGGGGAGATGATCAATATATCCTTCGGAAGTGAGAGGTTTTCCGCCAAATCTTTATTTAATGTCTTCCTGTGCCACATACCATGTTCAATATTGAGGTCACTGTCAAGAATGAAATGGTCTGGAAGACCTCCTGGTGTGGCGAAGAACAGGTATAGGAACGCACAGCCCCATGAAATGACGTCTGTTGCCGCACACGTCTCCCCCATAGTTTGGGGGATGGATATGGAGGGGGTTGGTTTTTAGTGGACACAGTGCTGCCACCCTGTGAGATGAGTGCCATGGGAGAAGAGGACACATTCGAGGAACAGAGGTTGAAGGAATCTCTTGAGGGTGGAGGTGGCAGTGACGGTGGAGGTGGAGGAGGAAGATGGCGAATTCAGTTTGGGAATATAGGTTCCATGGAATTCTGTGGGGTAAAGCACACACCTCTTCCGCGCAGGACTCCGTTCTGCAGGTCCATCAGTCCACATCACTGCTGCTCGGTCATTCGTGTTCAGCCTGTTAGATACAGACTTCAATTAGGGATCCACTTATGGCTTCTTATCGCCTTTCAAGGACTTGCCTTGTTTTTTCCTTAACAATCTGCAGTGTCTGTAGGCATCACATCAAACCAAGTCTCAGAAGCCAATGCCAATAATGTCAGGACAAGTGGCTCTTATGCCCATTCTCATGGGGGTGCTGCTGAAGGTCTCCTGGAAGAGCAACCAGGCCACATCTCAGACACAGAGAGGGACACATGGGAACAAACTAAGGACACAGAAGGAGGCCACATGTGTCTCACACTACTCCTAGAACACACTGGCCCTGACATGGGGACTGGGACTGCTCCGTCAGGACCCTGTGGCTTCCCAGTTCCTCACACCCCAGGAGCCTCAGCGTTAGTATAGGAGAGTGAGGGGAGAATGGAGAGTAGTGGAAGAGGGGAAGACAAGGTGGGTAGAGAAAGCCCTGAGAGAAGCCCTGAAGTGATGTAGCAGAATCAGGACCCTCTAGGGATGGGAGAAGGCGGGTCAATCCAACAGAATAAACTAATCCTAATCCACAGTTGCAGTGTGAGGAGAGTTAATCAGTTCCCGATCGAGAGACGCTCTTCCGCATGTGTAGCTCATGGCGCCTTCAATGCTGCCCTCCTGCCTGGTCCAGCTACAGCCATGTCTGCTTCACAAAAGAGACAGTTACCACAGGAAGGATTGTACGGTTCAATAACGCTATCTGCTCAATCTTTTTTCCCTACTAAAAAATCATCTTTATCTACTTTATGAAAGTGACTCATAGAGTTGATATGTAGGTGGTGCGTCTTTTCCAGAAATAAACCAACTCAATCCATTATTTTTTGGGGTGTCACCTAGGTTAAATTCATTTACTGAAATAAAATTGTTCCTTTGATTTCTCCTACCCTCCTACCTTGTTTTCCCCTTCCCTCCGTCTTCATTCATTATTCATTCATTCAACAGCACAGAGTTCCTGAATGAGTGTACCAGTGGAGGTGGGGGCACCTAGACCTGGAGTTTGATTTCCGACTGAGCTGGAGATTCCAGGAGCTGTTTAAACAAGATGACCCAGGGGGTTAGAAATCTAAAAGGAAGGAAGGTCCAAGTTCAAGTCCGGATAAGTTGATTGAGGTGAGGGTCCGTTCAGAAGAAGAGTGAGAAGCAAAAGGCAGGGAGTTCCGGAAACTGCAGTACCATCAAAACCTAGGCCTTGAACTTCGGGAAGGTCTGCTTCCCTTTAGATACCTGGCCTGGGAAGCTGTGGGTGGGGGCAAAAGGACAGGTAGATGCCGGAGCTTAGAGGGACCCTAGGAGGTTCTTAAGACCTAAGTAAACATCTCCCTGAGAGCACACACATTTGGAGCTTTGTGAAATAAGAAGCTGAAGGCCAGGGAGTCACTTTCCTTAATTAGCTCAGTTCTCTATCCCGGGTGAGAAATCCTTCTTATTCAAGCGAAGCTGTTTATTTAAATAAGTTTTTCCCTGTCTTTAGGGCCTTTTTAGCATTTTAAGGGATGAGTGTGGCAGCCTTGTTTACCTAGCTGAGTTTCACTTAATCACCTTGGCACCTGACTAATCACTACCACTTCCTCGGTAAGGACTTCGTGTAGACTCCTCCTCCCTAATCCTTCACCCATGACCTGCCCCTTCCCTTTCTTCCTGTGGTCACTGCAGTGCCTAGGTCCTTAGGCACTTACTTGGCTGGCTATTCTCTGTTTCCTCTTTTCACCACACTGCAATCCATTCTACGGCCTACTTTAAATTTCTAAAGCTTCCTGCTAATTCTATTCCTTCAGCTGAATATCCCCCAAGTGAGACAAAGTATAAGTAAATACAGTCTGACCGTCAATACAATGAAAGTGAGCCAACCCTTCTGTCCCCACCAACCTGGCCTTGAGCCTTTTGTGCTTTGGGCTGTGGCCACGCTGCTTTGTGCTCAGACAATATTCACTCTTAAGATCTGGTCTCAGGCCCAAGCTACTGAGCGCGAGCCTTCATGCTCTTTAAAGGAGTCCACGGGGCTGATATCTTTGCTGTCATCTCCACTTCCTCTGCTGGAAGGCATTCTGGTACAGACCTCACAGGTCAGTGAGATGGGGGGGGGGCAGAGGCAGATGGCCCTGGAAAGATTCCTGCCTGAGGAGACAGTGCTGGTGAGATGGTTCAGTGGCTAAGAGTGCTTTCTGTCCAAGCATGAAGATCTGAGTTCAAATCCCCAACCCATGTAACCTTATGACCACGCGTGTGCCTGTAACCCCAACACTGTCAGAAGGGAGGCAAAGACAGGGCGATCACTGGGACTTGGTGACTGTCAGCCCAGCTCCAAACAGTGCAAGAGACCCTATCTCAAGGGAAGACTGGTAGAGTAAGACATCCATCCATCCAGCGTCCTCCTCTGGCATCCATGCATGTTCACAGGTGCTTCCCCACTCCCCAAATAAATAAACATATAAAAGAAAATGACTTTTAAAAACACCTATTATTCTCTCTAGCCCTTAATTTCCTCACTTATAAACTGGATCAAACATATCGAACCAACTAACCCCTTAGGGACTCTAGCTACACATGGCAAAGCCCACTCAAAAGTCCCCTGCCTGTCTTCTCTAGGTGACTTCCTGGGTGAGGATGCTCACACCCTGCCATAAAGAACTTGGGTGACTGGGCTCAGTGTTCAAAAATATCCAGAACCAAGTCTGTATTAGAAATACAATCTACGTAAGAGTTCTACTCGGATACCTACTTCCGAAGACATTGAAGCCAACTAGAAAGCCAGCCTCAGTTACTTCTGCCCAACAAGTAAAAAATGCTAGCATCCTACATGGTTCTCACACTTCCTTAGAACCTGAGGGTTATGTCAGGGAGCAGGAATATGCAGGCAGGTTCACGCACAGACAGTTCACCTAGTCACCAGCTTTGAGACTGCACCTGTGAGGGGAAGGGCAAGTCACAGACCCACAGGATGTCCGTGCAAGGCTTATGATATCAAAATAGTCCACACGTACCATCGTACTCGAGAGCCCCATGAGGAAAGTGTCAACAAACATCAGAAGGCCTTCTATAGGACCATTGCAGGAGTTTGGGATGCACCAGGGTACAGGCTGGTGGTCCCTTCCTACATGGAGTCAGTATCCTAGAAGAGTCGTCTATTGTGTTGGGATGCAGAGGAAAATCTTCAAAGGGGAAGCTCCCAACCAGTGCATGGAGAAACACACTGGCAAAGCTGGGTAGTTGATCACAACAACCTCCATTTATTATTCAACAAAATAAGCGCCAAGTGCTTACTAAACGCCAAAGCTCTGCGTTCGGGGGTTTCCATACGTTCTCTTAGTGAATCTTTATGCTAACCCTGCAAGGCAGGTATTATTATCTCCATTTTTCAAATGAGGAAATTAAGTCTCAGAGTTCTAACAACTTTCCCATGCTCCCCCTGCCAGCTGGTGATGGAGCAGCGACGAGGGTGACTCATCCTGTCGGGGAGAAGTAAGGGAGGGCTTTAAACAGGAGACCTTTGAGCAGGGTCCCAAAGCCCAAGTAGACATTCACCCAACTGAGAAAGAATGAAGTTCTCATCTGGACCAGTTCAGTGCCATGATAATACAAAACTGCGGACTTCTGCTGGGAAAGCAGGCCAGGCAGGAAGTATAGGCGGGAAAACCAGACAGGAAGTAGAGGTGATGCAATGAGAACAGGAGAATTCTGGGAAGCAGGAAGCTCCCTCGCCATTCCTGCTCAGACCACAGAAAAGCAAGATGTAACCTGCCCCGCTGGAAAAGGTACTGAACCACATGGCTAACACAGACAAGAATTATGAGTTACTGTAAGATGTAAGAATTAGTTAACAAGAAGCCAGAGCTAATGGGCCAATCAGTTTATAATCTTATGGAGTTCTGTGGGTGATTTTCTTTGGGGTTGCCAGCTTGTTGGGGTACCGGGCAGGGCAGAAACCCCAACAAACAGGCCCATTCATGTTACAAAGAGGCCTGGAGGGTGGCAAGTTGTATGAGAGGCTGCTGGGGCAGAAGGGCTTTCCCAGCTAGATGTGCTCAGAGCTTCTTGTTATTCCTTTTTTCAAATAGAACGTAGATGGCTATTCATAGCACACTGAGACAGGCGGGCAAAGCTGAAGCTTGAGCTCACTGTCCTCAAATCTGTGACAATCAATGTCTGTACTCTTCATCATGGGTCTTATTTTTCTTTGTTTGTTTGTTTTTCAAGACATGGTTTCTCTGTGTAACAGCCCTGGCTGTCTTGGAACTTGCTTTGTAGACCAAGCTGGCCTTAGACTCACAGATATTCACCTGCCTCTGTTTCTCGAGTGCTGGGATTAAAGGAGGATGCCACCATGTCTGACTTCATTGTGTGTCTTAACACACAGGCTGTGAAGTTCTGCAAAAAGCAACCAGAATCCATTGGGAGCTTTAAGGAGAGGGAGGGTTTCATCAGAATGGCTGAGTGGGAAATGGGCGGGAGGGGAAGAAGCCAAGATAAAGCCAAGAGCTAGAAGAGTGGGGCTTGGGCTCAGGGAGCGCTGCCTGGGAGCACAGAGCACACATGGGCTAGAGAGGGATTTGGTAGATAGCACAGAGAGCCTGTGGTAACAGTTGGAGTGTGGTGAGGGTGAAGGCTTAGCTGAGGAATGCTTTAAGATTGCTGACAAAAAGTGAGACTTAGAATTCATTACCAAAATATCTCTTCCTGCGGGTTGAATTCCAGGTCCACACTTATAAGATGACAGTGCCAATAGTTGACAAGCCAGAGTGGGCACCTCACATCTCTCAATCCATCAATGACTAGATCTGAGAGCGGAAAAACAGTCCAAAAAAAAAAAACCCAAAATAAAAAACAAATAAATAGATTAAAAACACACTATATGGGAAGTTTGCAAGCAGGAAGCTAATAGATAAAGTAGACTCATTGTGATCTGATATCCAACACCCTCTACGCGTCAGAATTCTGCTGTCACCCACTGGAGAAGATGCACCCCTCCTACAGAGCAAAGCCCTAAAATGTTACTGAAGGAGACAAGAGAGGCAGACGTGTTTTCACTAATAGAATTCTATCTCTCCTTTATTGTTTCTTCCTGCAGGGGAAAGAAGATGTGATAAAATTGGTCTGTCACTGTTTTTTTTTTTTTTTGCTTAAAAAAACAAAAAAAGAACTAGAAACATTTAAATACCACGAAACTCCCTATTGTCAAATGACTAAACACCCACGGCATAGCTCAGCTGACAGCCACGTAACCAAGTCAGAACATTAAAAGCTGTGCGACGAATAACCATTTAGCTACCAGAAACAGGACGTCAGGGGAATTTCGGTCTGTGATGTTGGCTGAAGCAACAGCCAAAGAGAGGGAACCTTTGCTCCTAAGACACAAGGAAATGTCACTTGTCAAAGCAGCCCATCTTTCTCTTTCTTCCTTCCTTCCTTCCTTCCTTCCTTCCGTCCTTCCTTCCTTCCTTCCTTCCTTCCTTCCTTCCTTCCTTCCTTTCTTTCTTTCTTTCTTTCTTTCTTTCTTTCTTTCTTTCTTTCTGCCCATATTTCTAAGAGTAAAATGGTTTGCTTGTCTGGTGAGCACCACGCCAGATCTTTATCTTCTCTTAGCGTGGCCACTGGCTAAACCTAAAATACAACTAACCCTTTCCTCCATCCCTGTGTGGATTTTACAGAACAAATTAGGATCCTAAAGGCTCGGGGTCTTCACTGTGAGTCCCTGCTATTATTTTGGACTAAAATTCTCACGATTATATGAAACATATAGAGTTTGACCCAACATGAAGCAGCACCTATTTTTAGTGCTTTTATCTTTGTGAGTGTATGTATGAGCATGTGGTGAGTGTGTTTTGGGCACACTCAGACTAGCATGCACTCCTGAATCTTAAGCCTACCTTTTACTTTCCAAAATATATGTCATTTCTCTTCTAAAGAGGTTCCAAACAAAAACCAAAACAACAAAACAATAAATACTAAGTGTTAACAGGATTGTTGCATAAATAAAGGGTCAGCAGGCTTCAAGAAAAGCAGAGGCTTCTTCATCCATAGCCATCAAATGGCAGCTTTAGTTCCTGGAAGGCTGTACTGTGTGAGGCAAGAGCTGGGGGGAGGATTTGACGTCAGCAAAGCCTGAGTTTGTCTATAATAAATCACTCTGTATTTCTCAGTCTTGGAATCCTCCATAATATAATAGAAATAGTGGCATTTGTTTCATTATAGTTACTG
Source organism: Myodes glareolus (assembly GCF_982192425.1). Classification (NCBI taxonomy): domain Eukaryota; kingdom Metazoa; phylum Chordata; class Mammalia; order Rodentia; family Cricetidae; genus Myodes; species Myodes glareolus. The sequence continues at coordinate 42,074,498 of NC_142034.1, forward strand.
AGGGGATTAAATGAGATGATATGTGCAGAGTTCTAAATACCATGTCTGTCACATTACTATCCTCCTCAAGTTAAATTTATTGTCATTGCAATTATTATTATTATTATTAATTATAGATTTTTGTGATGTACACGTCAACCACTCAAATAATAATTTTCCTTACCTTCTCACACTATGTCTAGACTGGAAAAAGTAGGCCGGAGAACATCCAAACCATAGTCAAGTGTGGAGTGTAGTCATGTTTAAAAAACACATCCCTTTATGATGATCAGTGTCCAGCCAGGACCAAGGCCACTTGATCAGGCAATCTAGACAAAATTTTAATCAGTAGTCAGGAAGGTCACTGGAAAAAGATCAGGAATAGGTGACAGACACACAGCAAGCAGAAAGGACCCTTGAAAAGCCCTTCCTTGGAGGTCATTCTCACCAACTCCTCGGCTTTATTGGGGAGAGTTTGGTACCTGGTTGAATGTCATGGTTTGAATCTGAAATTCCACCCAGAGGCTCATACTTAAATACTTGCCTCGCAGCTAATAGTGAGTGAGTCCCACTGGCAGAGGGAAGCTACTCTAAGCAGGCCTTGGAAGGTTATGTCTGTCTCTAGTTCTTCTCTTGTTTTCACTGTCGTGGTCTGAGCTGCCCCACCATGCCGCCTCTGCCATGACAGACTGAAACCCTCTTAAAACACCCCCCCCCCCCCGTTGCTTCTGGCAGGCATTCTGTCACGGTGATACAAAAGTAACTAACACAGTGGCCTTTAATTCGTGTGTGTGTTCATGAGCATGCATGCCCACATGTACATACAGGTACATGGACATTCCCAGTGAGATTTTAGTATGAGCATTCTTTGGTCACAGGGTATCTGTTATACCACTCATCACTAGGGTTTGTATTGAAAGGGGACTGAGACAGGTGAAGGTCTTGGTAGACTGATAATGAAGACAGGCTCAGGAGTTACAAGCCAAGAATGAACATTCTAGAATACACAAAGGTCAGGGTGAACATTACCATCCACATCACGATGACTTTGAGGGTCATTTTTACTGGTTGGCACTGGCTTTTACTACAGCACTGGCTGGGGAGGGTGGTCGGGTTGACCAAAAGGTCAGAGGTGTCATGACATAAAATATTCATATTGCCACTTTATGGCGACAGTTCTTACCATAATATGCCTCCACACACACTGGTGGGCTTGGGTTTTGTTTGCCCCTAAATTGAAAGAACTTTATATAATAGCCTATTTATAACCTTCCTTTGTGTTCAGAGTTAACGTTTATGTATGGCTGTGGGCAGGGTGGGTGTGCTCTCTGATCTCTGGTTATGTTTACTCTGTATTTTTCATATCTGATGCAAATGAAATATGGGCATCTTCATCATGCGCACTGTAAAACGGCATGGTTTCCTGGTGACATTTTGTCTCTCCATCATTTGTCTGATGACTCTTCTATTGTTGGGTATGGGAACACTTTAATTTTTTTTCTTTGAATAGCCTTGCTTCAAATACCTTCATACCTTCATCATTATTTGGGGGTTTGTTTCCTTGGAGAAACTTCTAGAGTGTGGAATTGCCAGTTCAGAGGCTAGGAGTTTTTTTCATAGCTCCTGTGACTCACCAAGCTTGGCTTTATCCCTCCAAGATTTTTCCGAAAGCCGTTGTAAGTCTAATGTTACGTTAGTGCTGCAGGCTGTGGAGAGACACGGAATGAGTAAGTGTAGGTACGTATGGGCTAACGAAGTGTCAAAGAGAAGGCAGGCCTGAGCATGGGGAAGGAAAAGGCAGGTGGTGGGAGGGGAGGAGGAGGGAAAGCAGGGGAGGAGATGTCAGGGAAGAAACAAAGGAGCCCAGGGTGAAAGACCTTGATTTTTAGACAGGAATCCTTACTTCGTGACCACACAGTGCCTCTTGGTGTGTCATGCCATCTGAATGTTGGGAAGCAAAGGATTTTGTGTGGCTGTCTCTAACGTATTGAGCCCAACTTGGCACTTAGAGACCTCCCTAGACCTCTTCCTAAGAGATAGCCTTCTGCCTTTTGAGCTTTGCTCTGATGGCATCTCTCTGAAGTTGAAATAGGAGCACCCCTCCAGCCACAGCAGGTCCTCAGAGTCCCATTTCTGTCCCCAGACAACTCTGCCTTCCCTCCCCTCTGCCCACAGGGGTTGCTGTAGAACTGCATAGCACTGACACCTACTTTGACACATCTCATTCTTGGCACCCAGAATTCTGCCTTCCTAGTCATTACCAACACATGTGAGTCTGAAGTGGGTTGGAATCTGAGCTGTGCCACCTACGTGGCACACTCTGTGTGGCCCTTGGCAACTGACTTCCCTCTCTGGGCTTCATTTCTTTCTCCCCGCAAAATGAGGCATAACTCTGTACTTGGCACTAGCCCAGACTCGGTGATGATTACAGCAAGTGTAGTCTAAGCTGTGCCTGAGTCAACAATAGAGAGACTCAAACCAGAACAATGAAGCGTCTCTTATGTTTTCTTCTGTTGACATGGGTATTACCACGGAGGGAGGCTTGGGAGGCCCCCTTAGAGACACAGAACAGTTTCCAGTTGATACCTGGTTGCTACTCTGTTACTTTCCTCCCCTCCTCTTTCTTTCCTCCCTTCCGAGTAACACCCTGGTCCATCCTACTGCAGAAAGAGATGTTAAATCTCTCCCTCAAGGCCTCCCCTTTGGGTTGACACAAGGGATAAACTAGATGGAATGGACCCTAAGGCAATGGCTTGGCCAAGTCTTTTGTAAATCAAGGAGAGTAAACAAACCATAGGTAGCTGACACACAGGAAAGCTCCAGTGACCACAGAAAGCAGTTTGAATGCAGCTTTTGATGAATCAACCCGGCCTTACATCTCTAAACCCCAGCAGAGGGTCTGTCTGCAAGACAGATTCAGGACTGGTGAGCTGATGCTCCCCAAAGGAGAGGTGAGAGTCAGGGCAAGATTTTCATGATTAGAAAGAACATGGGGACAGTCAAGGAGCTGTGAATAAAACAGCTAATTGTACCTGGGGTTTTATATTTCATTAAATCCTATTTTAACTGCATGCCTTTTCATCGTGAGTGGGTGGTTACTGCTGGAGAGGGTTATTATGCTTAACTATTTTAACAAGAGTTTTGCTATGTATAGGGAAGAGCACATTGACTAGGAAAGTGTGCAAGGCTCCGTTTCTCTGCTAACTTTATGGCCACAGCCAAGTTTGCAAGAAAGTCTCAAGTGTGGAAGTTTAGGCATAGAATAAAGTGCTAAGCAAAGAAAACTGGGAGGGCAGGACAGATGAATTAGCGCTTAGAAGTTCCATCAACAAGACACCACGAGAAACTAAACAACCCACTCGAAATGGGCTCTGGATGTATGGTCTCAGTAAAGCAAATCCAGGCAGATTGGTCCTCGGCATGGGGTCATGCCTTTATCTGTCTCTCATCCTGACTACAAGTGTGTCCAGTCTGGCCGGAAGTCTCTCTGGTAAGTGGTAAGTCTCTCCGCAAGCTGGCAGGATAAAGTGAAAGTGAGTTGGACATAGCAGTAGAAAATAGAGAGTTCTTACATCAATCAAGAAAGACCCCTCCAACAGACCCTCCCAACAAGCTGTCCTCATGTCTAGTAGAATAGTCTTTGTTACAATTACTGATTAGTAATTCATGTTAGTACTTTCCTGTTCTTCTTACCCTTGACCCCCACATCATCTGAGTGTTTGGGTAGAAGTTTCGACCCAAGCCTCCTCCCCTGAGAGTTGCCTCAGTCCAGACTCCACCTCTGTGACAGCCCACCAAACGATGACATCTCCCCAGAGATGCTCAAGATCACTCCCACAGGGTATTTAAACTGCCCCTCGGAGAGCAAACACATGCTTTCCCCATCCTCCTTTTCAGTCTCCTCTGGGGGGCGTGGCACTGGAAGGCCACCTGGGACCCTTGGTATCCATTAAACCTGGGCTTTTTCTAATTTGGTTTGATTTGATCTGATTTGGATTGTTGTGTAGACAGAGAGGCTTGTTGGGCCACAAAAAAATCTTTTCATCTGGAGGTCCTACTGAGGGGGGCTGTTTTTCTCACCAGCCCAGGGTCACATGTTGGGAAAGCACCCTTCTTCCCTGCACCTCTCTCTACCAGGCTAATATCGGTTTTGTCTGGGTAAGTTCTGAGTTCCAAGTCAGTGCCTTTAGAAGCTCAGGGCCTCATACGGTTCGGGCATCCGCCATGCCAGGCTCCCGACCTGACCCGGACAAGGACCTGCCTTGTTCCTGTGGGGTTCCTTTATCAGGTGACACATCCTGTTAGGGAATTTCTCACACCTCTATTTTTTTGACCCAAAGTCTACCACAGTGAACACATTGCACTTGGCTTTGAGTTCTGAGGCCTGGCATAAACTTAAAATAGGTATACTTACAATTCGAGGTGTGATCTCCAAATGGGCACCAGCAGCTGGGGTGATGCTTCCACCCAAACACTGAGCAGATGTCCAGTGTTTTCAGTGCCAACGATGGTGCCTGGTCCGTCTGATGTTCAATACACACCCTCTTCCATCATTACTTTTTAGCAAATTACAACCGATGTATTTAAGACCATGTACCATAGACTCGGTTACTTGGACTCTATCCCAGCCACTGAGGACACCTTGCCAGTGACTATGAGCTATAAAGATGGTTCTGTGTGAGTTGTGATAGTAACAAATATGTAGTTAGTGTTCAATCGGCATCAGCTTCACCATAACCAGCATCATAATCACCACCATCGGAGCAAGCCGCTATACTCTACCTCAGTTTCCTCTTCTAAATTCAACTGCTTGTTCATTAGAATCACATTTGGTCTTGACATCTTTGAATCTCTACTCTGTCTTACTCACTCTGTATTCTGATTACAGAAACCTCTAAGCCCCAAGTCACCTCTCAGGACTCTCAGTGTGTGTGGGGGGTGGGGGGAAGAAATTACAATTAGCCAAAGAAAAACATAACTAGAAAATTAAGTTCTGTGCAAACACATCATATAACGTATTTCAGAGACATAGACATCTTCGCCTGCCTTGCTGTTTGAGGTTACCACATGAGAGCTTTTAGCTGTTAACGTACCTGGCAAAGAATAAAAGGAAACATCTGATGATAAAATGGCCAACTCTGCCTAGTTCCTTGCCATAGAGCCTGCAATCCTTTGTGGATGGGTGAGCGGAATAATGCAAAATGAGGAATTGGGGAAAGTCGTGGAAGTTGGAATGGGGTGTCAGAGAAAGGCAACCATAAAACCACTGAAAATTCAGAAGGGGTAAAAAAAAAAAACCCTGAAAACAGGAAATGCAATTACTCTGGTCAGTGGTGTCCACTGAACCCAGCCTTTCAGATAAAAAGTGAGGGTCACATGAAGACTCTACCCACATAGGCATATTTATAGAGTCCACTAGAAACTGACCGCATCAATTCTTTCTGGAAGGCAACATGAGTGGTTCCAGATGTGGAGAGGCATTATTACAGAGGCTCCCTTTGTCTTTTAGAGCTATGTGGATATAATTAGTACTCATTTCAAAATGTAGCGCGCGCGTGTGTGTGTGTGTGTGTGTGTGTGTGTGGTGCTGGAGATGGAAGCCAGGTTCTTACACACGCTAGGGACACGCTCTATGGGTAAACTACACCCCAACGTTTCAAAGGGGATTTGAAAAATAGTTGTCTGAGAGGGTGAACAGGGGATGATCATAAGATCAGACCTGCAGTTGGTCCTGCATTTGTCAGTGCCAAGCTGCATGGCTGCTTACAGAAAGTCCCCCCCCCTCCACACACACACACAACTGTCTAGGCCTCTTCAATTAGTTTTCTATGAAGCTCCAGTTCTCAGCTTTGGGGATGGCAGTGCTGCAGCCAAACAGCTTCTGACCCTGTGCAGACAGCAGCGAAGCCTTTCTGCAGACATGGATCCTCTGGTCTTCCTACTGGGAGTCAAAGGCCCCCATGACTGATTGATAGGGTAAGACATCAGCTGTGGAGTGTGAGGAAGAGCACGGGAAAAGGGAGCACCGAGAGCTTAGGGAGGCACACATAGTGACGATGACAGGATATGATGGAAGGCGCAAAGGACAGAGCCACGGTCACAGTGTCAGACCACGGGGATGAGGGATTAGTAAATAAGTGTGCGTACATATGATGAGCTACAGTCACAGGGAAGTCTTTCTCGGTCTCTTCACACCAGTGAGAGAAGCTCCATCGCAACTGTTAGACAGTTGCTCAGGTCCTGTGACGGTACAGACACCTCCAGTGCTCCAGGATTCCCAAAGCCACCTGCGGCACAGGATAGGGCAGTACAAGAGCAATGTGACACTTTGGGCACAGACTGGGGAGTTCAAACGAGGAGAGAGAGGAAAGGGGGAGGAAAAAAGGAAGGCAGAACCACTGATAGCCACAGTGGAGAAACTAAGAGAAAGAACAGGGATGTAGGTTGGCTGTAGAACCACAAAACCCTTATCACCCATTGTCTGTGAGTTCTAACGCTAAAAGCAAAGTGAATTAATTCTGCAGTATCATTCTAAAGAAAAAGTATACTTAGTGTTTTAGGCCAGGACACCAAGAAGCCGTTGTCTTGGGACTGCCTGGCCATTCATATGACCCCCACAAAATCCCAGATGTAAGAAAGGTATCTCAAGATACCTGGAACAAAGACCAGGGTTAAGAAGGGCAAGATCCAGTGTAGGATTTGTATGCTCACAAGATGAAAGGCTAGAGACTTCAGCATAAGGAGACCAGCACTCAGGACCTCCACCCCCACAGCAGAACTATGCAAGAAACAGTCGAAAGAGCCAGGGACACCTCCTGCCGAAGACAAGGCTGGCTGGAGGACATCAGGCAACTGGATGCAAGGGTCCCTTCAGCACGGAAGAACTGTGATTCTGTAGAGTAATTGAGGTTCCCAAATGGAAGGAAGATCTGACGATTTTGTAAGGTTCTCCATGAAAGAGGTCCTAGGAATGGGAGAACTTCACAAGAAGGGTTTCACCCAGAGCTCTAGGATAGAAGCAGCCTAAAGCAACTGAAAGGTCTCCCATTGGAGGGAGGGAGCAGAGCGAAATGGACTCTGATGCCTGACTGGTAGGTCCTGGGAATAAACAGGAACACCAGTGAAGCTTGGGAAAGACAAAAGAAGTCACGGATTTTATATTCCATTGTCTTACTGCAAAGAGACACTGTGACCAAGGCAACTAATATAATAGAAAGCACTTAATTGGAGCTTGCCTACAGTTTCAGAGGTTTAGTCCAATTATCATCATGGTGGGGAGCATGAAAGCACAGTCAGGCCCTGGAGCAGTAATTGGGAGCTACATCCAGATCTGTAGGCAGAGAGTAGAAGAGACATTGGGCCCTGTTTGGACTTTTGAAACCTCAAAGCCCACCACAATCATAAAGAGAGATAACTGCTGATGTGGTGTCACACACCTGTAGGCCCCAAACTTAGGGGCCAAGGCAGGAGAATGAGAAGTTCAAAGTCAGACTGGGCTACACAGCAAAACCTTCCCCCGAAACAAATAGAAACCAAAACCAATCAAAGTCTTATTTTAAGGCAGAAAGGAACTTATAATTGTGGTTGTGATTGCAGTCCAGGATGTGAACTGAACTTGCTGCCCTGCACAGGACATTACACAGGATGTCAGGTGCCAGGTGTGGATTTGTAGATGCTGAACCAATAAGGAAGCAAAAAAAAAAAATCCAAACAAACAAAACAAACAAAAAAAATTTTCTTAAAAGCTTATTATGGGATATGTTAAAAAATAATAAATAATAATAATAAAAAAGCTTATTATGGGTGGTGACATAGTGCTATATTTTTATTTCTTGGTGCAGAAGGTGTGATGTTCAGCTTATATACAATCTTATTCACTTGTTTGTCTGCCCAAGAAAATCCACCAGGATTGGACAGTTATGACATAGGCGTCATTGTGCCGGAGGAACAAGGGGTTGGGTCCAGCTCTCTGAATGCAAACCCTGTTCTTCTGCTTATTAGCTAGCTGTGTGGCATCGAGGGAGCCTCTCTGTGGTAAAAAGTTCCTCTTCTCTGAAATAGATAAAAATTAATATTTTTCTAAGATTAAACACTTAGAACACTTATGAAACTTATTTTAGTGTAAAACCTTTGGAATTATCCCCCCTTTGGCTTCGGAAGGATGGTGATGGAGATGGTGATTAGAACAGTAGGAGGATGACCAAAATTTCTTCCCTAAAGGACTGGAGTTGGACATAAGGTACAGTATGTGTTGTTCTATGTTTGGCATGTAATTTTTTTAGAAATATTCTTCCTTTTCCCCCTGTATTCCCCTGTGTCACTGTGGGGTCTCATCAATATGTCTAAACACTGAGACAAGAGGCAGGGATATAAGTATGACTGAGATGGGTGTAGTTCTTGTCCTCAAAAGACTCAGAGATCTCAAGAAAGACCTGAACATACACAATGACACCGTGCTATGATGAAAGCCATCACTGGGACAGCAGCACAAGGTGTTTGTGTGTCGGGATCGTAGCATCAGAAAGACCAGTCAACAGAATACACCAAGGGAACCATGGAATTTGGAGGGAGAATTTTGCTTGGCCGACCAAAGTACTGAGGAGGGAGGGGCATCTCTGTTACCTAGGGAACATGCTGAACATGCGGTCATCAAGAGAGGCACTATCTTTGCTTGGAGTCACATTCTCTGTTTCTATGCCAAGACCTATGGAGGCCTAAGCAGGATGTCCCATTGTATCTGCTGTCCATTTGGAGGATGGACAGGGCATACAGGGGGAAGGTGACACTTGCTCAATCTACAGTGGCATGTGTTCATCTTAAGGAGGAAAGAAAAGTCCCTAACAGCAGGACCAACCAGAATGGCTCTTGACCAAGCAGAGCACTGTGCCACTCCAGAGTAAGGAAGATGGGAGATGTCACACGCTTGTGGTGTCTGCTTCAATAGCAGCTGCATCCAGGCCTCTAGGCTACCATCTTGACCAAAAGTAGGAACCTGGAGGCAGAATTTGATGTAGAGGCCATGGAGGAATGCTGCTTACTGGCTTGCTTCACACAGCTTGCCTAGCCTGCTTTCTTATAGAACCCAGGACAACCAGCCCAGGGATGGCCCCACCCACCACTGGCTGGGCCCTCCCCCATTGACCTCTAACTGAGAAACGCCTTACAGCTGGGTCTCGGAAGTATTTCCTCAACTGAGGCTCCTTCTTTTTTGATGACTCTAACTTGTGTCAAACTGACACACAAACCCAGCCCGTGGAGACCCCTTGAAACAAGGCTAAAGACAACAAGACCCCATGGGACATCCAGCTAACTACTCCCCAGCTGTGCTGCCTTGGGCAAGCCTTGGCCTCTCATCACGTAGGAAATGGAGCCTGTTGCAATCCCAAACCTGTAACTCCTCCCAACAACTGAGCACATAGTCCCTTCTAAAAATCCATACACATGCAAATCAGAAACTACACCATTCATACCTAACACCAAGGATATGCATATGCAGGACATACAGCCCATCATAGGGACTTTTGCTCTTATGACACATCCCAGCAGCCGCCGTACATCACCCGCAGGCAGTCTCACGAATTCAAGAGTTTGGCACAAATGCCCGTTCGCATATAAACAGTTCACATCCTACACAGCTCCTGCACGACACTGCACTCACACTTGCTCAAGTGCCCACGCCGCACAGTCCCTTCTTTCTCTAGCCCATCTCACACGCCCAGGCGTCCCTCACTTCTTTGCACAAGATTGCACATAAACACAATGTTTTTACTACTTTCCATCTCTTCCACAAGCCGGCAAAATCGGCCACATCTGTGCTCTTCCCCTCTCCCCCGCAACTCCAGCAAGAGGCTTCCCGCTCGGTGTGCAGCGGCCACAGTGGCCAGGAATTAAAATGCAGCAAGGAGGAGCCGGGAGCGTCAGCACCGCCTCTCCAGGAGCGCACAGCGCTCGCCGCGGCCGCCGCTGCCCCGCCCGCCCGGAGCCGCGGGGCCAGCGAGCGCAGTAGCAGGTGCTCAGAGCCCAGCCGCGCCAGCCTCGCGCGGCTGCTGCCCAAGTTCGCCCGGGGCCCGAGGAGGGCCGGGCCATCGATAGAGGAGCGCAGCCGCCGCCGTTATCACTGCCACCTCAACCGTGGACTTGGAGTCTTGAGAGGAGACCGGCCCACGGAGCAGCGAGCTCGGATCAGCAGCGAGTCCGGATTAGCCCCAGGAGGTGTTGCCTGGGCTCCGCAGTTCCCAGCTCCCGGCGCCTGGGGAGGAGAAGAGGCCAGGAGCAGCACAGCTGAGCTTTTCTGGAGACTGTCCGTACCGAGGGGAGAAACGATAGTTCCCCGGAACCAGCAACCTTGGAGGGGCCCGGCAGCGAGTGGCTTTCCGCAGGACGCCCTGAGAAGCCCCCCGGCCCCGGACCACAGTGACACCTCACGGGACTCAGGAATTGGACTTGGAGAAGCCTGGGAACGTCTCGGCGGAAGGCAGCCCTGGTAGTCGTGAGAAAGAAGGGTTCTGGAGGAAAGGGAAGGAGGAAGTCGCCAGTCGGCGACCACTCTCCCCAGTACACACCCACCCCACCCGCCGAGCCTGGAGCGGCGGTGCGCCTCTGGGGGCGCTCGTTCCTTGGCGCCTTCTCTCGCATGTCCCAGCGCCGCTGGGCTACGGGCCAGACTGGTGGGGTCCCTGGGACTGTCCAAACCAGGCATGGTGGCCCAGTGGCCCCTCTGTGGAGATCAGTGTAAAAACTGGGGTTAGTCGGTGCAGGGGGACTCAGCTCAGGGTCCCCCGAGGTCCAGGACGAGGGGAGGACGGCGGGCACAGCGACCAGGGATTGGAAAGGCGGCTCCCACTGGGGCCCCTCCGGAGGTAGTACCCAGTGACTCGCATCCTCCTAGAAGACTCGGGGCTAGCAGAGCCTGGGAGGCACTCGGGAGAGGCCAGAGCCAGGGGCGGCGGGCCGAGGCTGCACTCAGTCCCGGGCGAGCGCCCGCGGAGGCGGCGGTGGCAACGCCGGGAGGGCATGCCGCGCCACCGGAGCTCCTGTCGGGCGCAGGCTTCCCTGGCGCAGGCTGCGCGCGGCTGCTGCTACTCCCACTGCTGCTGCGGACTCCCATGGCGGCTCCGCCCGACCGGGGCCGCCGCCGCTGTCGCCAGCCTCGGGCTGAATGAATGAGTCGGAGCGGCGGAGCCCGGCTGCCCGCGACCGCGCTCACCGGCCCGGGACGCTTCCGTATGGCCCGCGAGCAGCCGGCGCCCGCGGCGGTGGCGGCAGCCAGGCAGCCCAGGGGCGACCGGAGTGGCGATCGGGCACTGCAGGGGCCAGGGGTCGCCCGCAGGGGGCGGCCGTCACTGAGTCGCACTAAACTGCACGGGCTGCGGCACATGTGCGCGGGGCGCACGGCGGCGGGAGGCTCTTTCCAGCGGCGGGCGCTGTGGGTGCTGGCCTTCTGCACGTCCCTCGGCTTGCTGCTGTCCTGGTCTTCGAACCGCCTGCTCTACTGGCTCAGCTTCCCGTCACACACTCGAGTGCACCGCGAGTGGAGCCGCCAGTTGCCGTTCCCCGCCGTCACCGTGTGCAACAACAACCCGCTGCGCTTCCCGCGCCTCTCCAAGGGGGACCTCTACTACGCGGGCCACTGGCTGGGGCTGCTGCTGCCCAACCGCACGGCGCGCCCACTGGTCAGCGAGCTGCTGCGGGGCGACGAGCCGCGCCGCCAGTGGTTCCGAAAGCTGGCCGACTTCCGCCTCTTCCTGCCGCCGCGCCACTTCGAAGGCATCAGCGCTGCCTTCATGGACCGCCTGGGCCACCAGCTGGAGGACATGCTGCTCTCCTGCAAGTACCGGGGCGAGCTCTGTGGCCCGCACAACTTCTCCTCAGTGAGTTGCCCTCCGCGCGAACCCGCCCTTTCTGACCCCGCGCTTCCCAGGAGTCCCGAGGCTCTTAGTTGGGCCCCTAGGGACTGGACACCAGGCCCCTGTGAGTGTCACCGTTTTCTGACTGGGTGTCACCGCTCCTCAGTGCCCAGGCAGAACAGCTCTTGAGTCCCTTGAGTCTTCAGGTGGTGGGAAACTTGAGCTTAGCTCTGTCTAGGAAGTCACCTTAATACTTAGCACTGTTGGGTCCAGTGTCAGCTCCCGAACTCCTCCCTCTACTGTCTATGGCCCCAGCCCTGAAATAGTCAGAGAAAGCTATTGCTCTCTGACTGGGCTTTAGAGTTGTCTTAAATGGAGGCTTGTTGTCTGTGAGGAGAACAAATACAAAACCTTTCAAAAATAGGCTAACAGGAGAATCCCGCAGAGTTCTTAAGACAGCTTAAGCTCCCAAGCAGTTTATGGTTTCAGAGTTCCACACAAAATGCAGGAGGAAACTCCCAGAACGTTAACGAACACCAAAGTTGTGGGCCCCCTTTGAGGAAGCAGCACCGGTCTGCTGATTTGGAGAAACGCTGTAGATGAAATCACCAAAGTTGTGGGCCCTCTTAGAGGCAGTGGCATCCTTCTGCTGATTTGGGGAAACGCTGTATATGATCTGGGACTACGCACCCACCCCATCCCACTTCCTGACACCTCTGTAAGGTGTTAGTATGGGTCTTCCTGGTTGGAGAAATAGCCTGCAGGTGGGAAAGTGGGGGGTGGGGGTCACGAGTGCCAACAGCCAGAGCCAAGAGAAGCTGTGCTAAGGATTTGTGAGCCATTTGCTGTGTGGCTTCCCCCACACTGTGGGTCTGGAGAACGCAGATGTCAGGCAGAAGGTAGCTGCCTTGTGCAGTCTGTCTCAGAAGAGCGCTGGTGCCAGGCCCCCGCGTGGTGCAAACCCGTCCAGCATTTTCTGTGTAAACGGCCCTCAGGTGGGCTCCGGCTTTTCTACCCGTGCAGGGAAGGTTGGTGTGCGTTCGTGGGCAGTACCGGCAGAATGATCTCTCCTGATGGTTTTGTCGCTGACAAAGCTTTTCCCGGGATGGCAGAGTTGCCACGGGTTTCAACAGGTGTTGGGTTGATGCCAGTTCGCCAAGGTCTCTGATTGGCTATTCTGGTTATTTCTTGTCTGAGATGCCACCCTCGGCTTCAGTCTTACTCTGTCGATTTTTGCAATCTGAATATAGAGTAATTCTGAATTATCCCTCTCTAACACGTTCCATGTCTGGGGGTGGGCTTTTCAGCTGCCCTTCAGATTGTCTCCCACCTGAGACTCGCTGCCTTGGCAAGCAGAGAATGAATGCTGTTAACATACGCTTCTACAAGGTTTCTTCCAGAACCTCAAGCTCAGTCCATAGAAGTCAGAGAATTTGGGCAGCAGCTTCCTGTGGTCAGTCGTTTTCTGACTGACCACTGGTGAACAACTTCTAGTGCTAGACTGAAGTTCAAGGTTACATCTAAGTATCAGCTCTAAGTTGCCTGACGTACAGCCTCTTCAGTGCAATTCTGCATTGGACGATTGGTTTTCAAAGCATATTGAATTGCTATCTGATGCCAGGATTCCTTTCCGATATCACAGCAGACCTGAGCTAGTAATGACTTTCATTCCTATATTTAAAACGAGGAGTGAACTGCGAAGAGCAGTCTTGTGCTGGAAATCAGCAAGTTCAAAGTCTAACTTAGCATGAAGTCACGGGGGAACCCTTCCTCTCTGCTCCTGGGCCTAGCTCCTATCAGAAAAGAGTAAGACTCTTGTCTCCTACCCTGACTACCTCCCCGCAAGTCCCATGCCTTTTCAAAGCTGGGAGAATGGAAGAGGAGCCATCCCAGGTGGCTCAGGTAGATACAGTCTAACCTAACTCTGCATGCTGAGGACATACCACCTGGATTCAGCCTCCATGGCAGGCATGAGAATGAGTTGTGTGGGGCAGGAAGTAAGGAGCTGAGGACAGCAGGGTCCTTCCACGGGAGCATACTGTTTCTCCCAATCAGAATTTGTCAGCCACACCCACTGAAGGGAAAGTCCTATTTCCATCCCCACAGGCTTGTGCCCTAGGGATTCAAAGTGACCCTGGTGGACTGTGATTTGGGTTCTGACCTGGAAGTTTCTAGCCCTCTAACAAGGCATGCTGTAGGCTGTTTTTCTATCTGTCGACTTCAGAAGCTACCTCAGGGGAGTTCGTGACACTGAGCACACCCATCGGGAAGGCTTTCCTCTAACTGCCTTTGCCATCCTTGGTGGAGTAGCTCAGTAATGCAGAAGCTGAGGGCAGGAATTCTTGAGTAACATACATGGCTGCTCAGATTCCGAGTCTATGAGTGTGTGTGTGTGTGTGTGTGTGTGTGTGTGTGTGTGTGTGTAAGAAAGAGAGAGTGAGTAAGAGACAGATTTCTTTGGCTTGGAGCCGTTCCAGGACACAAAGTATCACCAAAATAATAATAATACATATTAATAATAATTGCTAATAATAATAAGAACAGCCAGTTTTCTTCCCATTTGTCTCTACTCCCTATGTATGTTACTGTACCTGCTAAGTCTGTGCTTGCCTCCTCCTTCAGACAAGGAAAGGAATTCTCTAGTTTTACCGCTGTCTCCAGCTCCCAGCCCAAAATTTGACACATAGCAGATGCCCAGGAGAGGCTTGGGAAATGAGTATTTTCATGAGGTATCTGCAGGATCGTCTGTCTTCTTGGGTCTAGGCTGGCTCCTTCTAGCATTTCCAGGGGGTACCAGGCAGCCTGTGGCGTGAGGAGCAGGCCATTAAGCAGTTACCAGGCACCCAGGACTCCCAGGTTGTAAGATGATAGAGCAACAAGTGAAGGGTGGAGCTTTTACAGGAGACGTTCTGGCAGTGTGCCAGCTGTCTCTCATTAGTCCCGCGGTCTGAAAACAAACACCAATGGGAGAGAAATTTATTGCCCAGGGCAGTCCGTTGGGTTCATTCTCCAGGCCCATTCTGGGCATGTTCACTGATGGCTCTGGATTTGTTAAACTGGGCAAGGTTTCATCGCTCAGCAGTCAGGCAGAGCAGTGCCCACTTCTGAAAGCCTGTGTTGTTTCCCTGGCATCAGCCATGAACCTCGGCTCTGCACACGCTGGCTCCACTGTGGCTCCTGGCAGTGGAGACAGAAGTGTGGGCAGGAAGCAGAGCTGTGAGGCAGAGTTCTGAGAGCCCTGGGGCTTAAAAGAGGAAGAGACAGGCCAATGCAGGGCAGGCTCTACTTCAAGAACAAGAGGCCGTTGCCCTCTCTGGGAAACAGCATGCTGCAGGGGGACGTGTCAGGCAGACCTGGCTTTAGACTTTAGGTCTCTCCCTTCCTAGCAGTGTTTCCTGGGCAGAAACTTTGCTTCTGAGCCTCCAGTAATAAGTTCTCCTTCTGAAAGCTAGAAGGGATATGTATGTATGTATGTATGTAAGTATGTATGCATGTATGGGCAGTGACTGAACTGTGTCTGGATGGCAGTGGATGCTTAGTATTCAGGAGGCATTGTTACAATATAGAGAAAGAGTAAAGCACTGTGTACTGGTACCTGGTGGTAAGAGTTACTAAGTATTATCACCATAATTATAATATCTTACCATGACTGCTTAACTGAGGGAGTTGGATATGCTCATTCTTAGCTTAGTCATCGAATCAACCAGTACCTATTATAAGTCAACTCTGTGTCAAGGCCTTTACTAGATATTGGAGATATGAAATTACATAAGGTTTGGTAAATGCCCTTCAGGAACCTGCAGAGACGCATGAATTAGAATCAAGAGCCTTCAGTGTGGACTCAGAAGTATCCAGATCAGACTGGTGACCTCTGATGGCTTCCTGGAAGAGGTGACATTTGAGATGAATCTTGAAGACTGTGCAGGAGAGCAAAAGACAAAGGAAATCATGCGCAGACAAGAGAGTGCAGGAGGGAGCAGGAAGGGGTGAGACTGAGCAGGTGCCTTTTGGGCCCTGGGATCAGTTCAAGGTAGCTGGGGGTGAGGTGGTCCTTGAAAGGTCCCAAGGCAATGGTGTGATTGTGATCGGTACCCGGGGGCCCAACTAAAGTTTTGAAATGTGCAGTACAATTCTGATGTGTTTTTCTTTTGGCTGTTACGCTGTTGTACCTTTGTCCCAGTACCTACCTTCCACCCTCATTTCTAAGTCCACTGGGGCTATTTCCATTCATACCCACCTATATCTTATCCCCTTTTCTGTAGGAGCTAACCTTTAGTTCAGTTTTGGACCATTCATACATGCTATAAGCCAAGGAAACAACATTTAGGGTTTTTTTTTTTAGCACATTTTGCCACATCAAGCCAACGGTCTGTTATGAGCCAGCAATAGGAAACAAGAAATGATTTCAGTAACATATTGTTTGAAATCAGCAAATTCTGTTGAAATGCTGCTAGGCCAGGCAGTGTAGTGGCTGTGAGGAGAGATAGCTTTAGGGAGTCGAGAAAAAAAATTACTTCTGTCTTTATAGAAAGAGGAATAAATGAGCTACTACATGTAAAGTGCTTGGACCAGTTTCTGGCATCAAGCAAGCATTCAATAAATGGGAGCCGTTTCCATTTTTATTACTCGCATGAACATTTACAGTGAAGGGCAAAGGCAGATCGCATCGGGCATCTCTGACAAGCCCTGGCTGGCTTGTTGCATGTCATCTTCATACTAACCCTAGACAGTCTGTGATAATCCGTGTTTTATAAATGGAGGAAATGTCACCCTGAGAGGATGTGCAATGTGTTTTGAGTCAAGAGCCAGTGGGTAGTAAGGCCAAGTCAAACCCAAGTTGCCATGACTGCAGGAGCCATGCTCTCTTTGCAGCCCAATGAGAAGTGAGCAGTGTTGAGGAGGGGACAGGGGGCATCCTGTAGAAAGACCAGTCCAGCCCCAACTTGGCCCTGGCCAGCTGTGTATCTTTGGCCTCAGGACTCTCTTCTGAAATAATAGGATATGAGCCAAATGGCCAATGGAACTTAGCAGCAGAGTTCTCCATTCAAGTGGGCAGTCAGGGGGAAAGAGGGCTCATATGCTGCAGATGGCCAGAGCTTCTCAGCCATCCATTCCTTTTCTTTGCAGAACTGAAACAGTGATTATGGGGGAAACATAGACATTATTGAAGAGCTGGAGACAGGACGGTGATTAAATAGACATTTATACAAGGCACATGAAAAGACCTCTACCAGTTATTTGACTTCAGGGAAATTAGTTTAGGGAATCAAACATAAACTCTATCCAGGTCTGCAGATATCCAAATTGACCCACATCAGGCTAATTCGAAAGTGGCTATTTGGGGGCCACTGTGGCCGGTCATGAAGGCATCAATCAGATGTCTTCCCAATCGAGAAGGGCTGCCATTTTCTCTGTAGGCGCATAGCTTTGACCCCACTGATTTGGTTGGGTAGATACTCAAATCCCATCAACCAGGGCTCAATAAATACTGTGTGCCAGTCACTGACCTACCAAGATGATCATAAATCTCATCTGTTCCTGGCAAAGAGATTTGCAAAGGTCAAGGTGCTTTATCCTTTATTGTTGGCTGTGAAAGGAAGTCCCTACCATGCCAAGAGTGAGACTGGGATCTGTGTCTCTTTTATCAGACTCTAATGAGCACCATGGAATCCATTTCTCAGATCAGGAAATCGGGGTTCAGGGGAATCCCAGGTCACATATGAGAAGGCAGCCCAGTCAGATTTTAACCAGAGACTGACCCAGTTCTAAAGCTGCCGGCTCTCAGGTGTTAATGAAGATAAACCTTCCCGGAAGGGGATGGTTCAATTCCCAAAGTCTTCATTGGAAGCGCCTACTGCTCGGTGGTGTGGACCACAGAAGTCAGGCTGGATTCCATGACCTGCACCCCTAGAGGCAGAGATGACTCTAAAGAGTGAGAGCCCAGGCTGAACTTGCCATCCCCCTGCTCCAGCAGCCCGTACAACAGAAGCTTTGTGGGAGGGGAGGGGCTCAGGAGTAGGAAGTTCTTGTGGTGTCCCTGTCTGCTCTGAATGGCCCTTTTCATTCTTCCAAGGACCCTGATAACTTGAAAACCTGCAGGTTGCCAAAGTGAGCTCCCACTCGGGGCCGGTCCTAACAAAGACGATTCAGTCATGATCAGAACATGAACTGTTGGTCAAACAGAGATGAAGGATGCACTGAGGAAGCTAGCCCCCCTGAGCATGTCAAAAGTCTCCCCAACACCGTTGTTTCCACTGTTACCTTGCTTACAAAATTGTCTCCTCAGATCCCCACACACATTTACTGAGTTCCTACTCTCTACTGGGCACTTTCACACCCGTTGTTTTATTTCAATCTGGCAGTGGACCAGACAAGAAAGCGTCCCTTTCTCCCCATTACAAACAAGGAAACTGACATACAGTCAGGTGATCATAGAGAAGAAATGTTGATCTCGGGGTCCCAAAGTCTGCATTCTTTGTACTATACCATAGCCATTGCCTTTTGACCAAACAAGCCTGTATCTCTTATCTTACCAGTCTAGATAGGAAACTGTAACACACATCCCATCTCGTTTACCCCTGCAGTGATGGAGGACACCTATTGCTTGACAACAGACACCAAAGAAGGAAGTGTCTTGCCCAGCGTCACACTCAGGAAATAGAAGAATAGGTAAAATTTGAGTTCAGTTTCCCTAAGAAACATTATAGGTTGAGCTAACTACTACATGGCAAGATTCCTGGGGCCTCCACACAGGCATGCTGATTCAATAGGTTAGGAACAGGGCCTGGCAAGTAGTTCTCACAAGCTCCCAATGATGTGGACAGTGCTAGCCCATGATCCACTCTTTGAGATGCAAGGTTGTGAACTTGTTGAGGCGGGGAAGCCACTGGTGCAGCTCTCAGTGACGCCAGTTCCCTGGCTCTGTAAAAGGCTATTGGGGAGCAGCATTCTATTGTGGAGAAAAGATGGAAGGTCTAGGGAGGGATGCTAGAGTCACTGGGAAACACAACTGCAGCCTCTGCTGTAGCAAATCTGGGTCACAGCATCCACCAAACCCAAGTGCCAAGCTACCAGTGTTGCCCCAATCAATGCTTCTTCCACAGCTGCACCTGCCTCTCAGTTCCCTGGGGAGCTTGACAGACACCCCTCCCTAGACTCCCATCTTTTCTCCACTTCAGGAGGAAGGCCCCATAAAATTCAAGTCTCAAATGCCCTGAACAATGGCTCCATGAAGTTGCCTGTGTCCTCCTCCCTAGAGCCTGTGACTGTCTTACCTATACAGACTGGATGGGATAAGAATTTGACATGAGATCATACTGAATTATCCGGGTGAGCCCATTGTGATCAAAGGTCCTTGTAACTTAGAAAAGGAACGCAGTCTTGGCGGTGCAAGCCTGTGATCCTAGATACTTGGGAGGCTGAGGCAGAAGGATCGTGACTTCGAGGACTACCTGGGCTACAGAAAAAGTTCAAGTTCAGCCTGGGCAACTTAAATGAGGGTGTGTCTTTAAATAAAATGGGGGAAAAAGGATGGCTAGAGATAAAGCTTGCTGATAGTGGACTCGCCTGGCATGTTTGAGACTCTGGCTTTAAGCTTTGGTACTGAGGAGGGAAAGGAATTGGGAGGGAGAAGAAGAGAGGGAGAGGAGGGAGGAAATCAGAAAGAAAGGACTGGATGTCAAAATGTGAGATTTAACCCCTGCAGTAGAGCTTAGTCAAAGACAGAGATTTAAAGTGATGGTTTTGAAGACACAGGAGGTGACCATGACAGCAGCTCCTAAAAGTTGGAAAAGGCAAGAAAAAAAAAAAAAAGATTCGCTCTGAGACCTCAAGGTGAAGCACAGCCTGTGGACACCTTGACGAAAGCCAGTAAGACTCAAGGCAGACTTTTAACGGCTGTGCTCAAAGATGATAAACATGTGGTGTTTGAAGTGACTACAGTTTGTATAATTTGTTACAGAGAAATCAGAAGCTTGTGTCAGCCAAACTGGCTTCAGATGTACCAGCCATCACCTACGGTAGTGAGCCAGACTGGGTAATTAAGGATCAGGGCCTTCCTTAAAAAAACAAAAGAATTTGTAATAAACACACATCTGTTTTCCAGAGAAGCATGGGAATAATTTAATTACACTTACATCCATGCAAGCTTGGGAATTTATGCCCCAGAAACTGGGAAAAGGCATTGGGGCAAAGTGGATCAGGAGGAAAGAATCGGACAGACTCAAGTTCAAATCAAATCCCAGTTCCTTCAGGTGTTAAGTGGGCAGCTGATGGGAACTGCTCATCTCGTTTTCAAAACCCAGATCGTACCCCCATGTGCGGTCATTATGAAATTTAAATCTAGTGTATTGCTCTATTACAATTTGTATATTGAGAATCAGTCATAAACTGGTGAAATATCTGACTGTCAATAGAGAAAGTGTGCCGGCTTGGGTACATAAATGCATCACAGAGATGTGTAGTAGGTACTACTGCCTTCCTCAATAGGTGATAATCTCTTCCAAGAAGGTCCTCCAAGGCTCCAGAGGAGCAGCCTTCTACTGGGTCACATGCCATTGTGCAAGTTTTACATCACATTTCTCTGGGCAGGCTGGTGCCTTTAGTATCAAGCTCAGAATTAAAATTCGGAGTGGGAGAGGTGAGGGGATGACTCGGTTGGTCATGTGCTTATCAAGAAAGCTTGAGGAACTGAGTTTGGATTCCCAACACTCACATAAAGCCCCATGTGATGAGAGTGACCGTAATACTAGCCCTGGGGACAATCCCTGGAGCTTGCGGGCCGTCCAGCCTAGCCAACCAGTGAGCTGCGGGCTCAGGGAGAGACTGTCTCAAAAAAAAAAAAAGTGGAGAAATAATTAAGAAAGACACTTGATAGGATCTCTGTTTTCCATGTATGCCTGCAAATATGTGTGTAGGCACACATGCACACACACACACACAACACACACACACACACACACAGAGAGAGAGAGAGAGAGAGAGAGAGAGAGAGAGAGAGAGAGAGAGAGAGAGGAGGGAGGCAGGAGGGAAGGAAAGAGGGAGAAGGAGGCAGAGAGAAGGGGTGGTTCAGAGGGGAGGGGAAAAGGCTGGAATGGTTCATATTGCTCTTGTAGAAGACCCACATTTGGTTCCCAACACCTGCATCAGTTAGTTAATGATCTCTTGTATCTTCTGCTCCAGAGGACCCCAACACCTTGAGTCCTCTGTGGGCACTTGGGTTTATGTGCGTGCGCACACACACACACACACACACACACACACACACACACAATTAGAAGTAAAGTGAATCTAAAACTACAGACGAGAGTCAGAGAGGGACGCCAAGCTGACACCGAGGCACTGGCCATCCACTCTCAGCCTCGGTGTGCATCAGCCTGCCACATGGTTTCTACCCCTCAAAGCGTCAGATTCTCCCTGCGTGAACTCTCTCTGTCCTACATCTGTATTCTGGCCACCCCCTTCCGATTCTGATGGCGTATTTGATCTGAAAGTTGTTGATACTCTGATCTCTGAAAGTGAAGGGTTTAATCTTCTCTTGGAACCCCTCCCAACAAAAATTATTTTCCCACTTTGAAATGGCACGGGCATCCACTGTGAACTCTCATCCATAAATCTGAGCCTACTGCCCAGGAAAGTAGATGAGGTTTGATTCTGCTCCTCAGCACAGCCTCACAGTGCAAATTATGGAAAGAATTTGATTTATAGAAGCACCTCAAAGGCTCTGGAGTGAGACGCGTGTTTATTCACTTTATTACCATTTATTTTACACTATCTCTTTATGCTCCCTGCACATGCATTTGAAGGACTATTTGGATAGATGCTTATGGCCTGCCAGATTGCATGGCCCTGTCAAGGCACATGGTTCTCGTTGGTGAGACTTTCAATAGCACAGACTTGGGGGGATCCTCATTACAGTGCTGGGGCAAAGCCTGGCCTTATAACAGGCAAGATGGAGATGTGAGCCTGAAGTTTCCCAGCTCTGTGCTTGTGTGGTACACACCCAGCTGCAAGCGCGGGATGCAGGCAGGCGGGCTTGATTTAAGATTCAAATATCTCAGAACAGCTGGGGATATTTAGCATCGCAATAATTACATTACATTTTTGACGGTACATGGAGTGAGAGCCTTTTTTGGGGTTGTTGTTGCTGCATATTCTGTGAGCATCCGATATCTAAGCCAGGCATGGAAACCAAACTACATTTTTTTCACATCCAAAGAATTTCGTTTTAAAGATCCAGCCGAGGACAGTGCCCCACCCTTTAATCGTCACCATGATTTTAGAGTGGCAAGACCTATGTCCTGCTGTCTACCGCGGCCAAGGAACTCAGTTAGGAGATCTGTGGTGCCCAGAAAAGCAGGAAGTGGGTGGAAATGATCAGGCACCCCTGCACACCAGGAGTGAGGGTGCTGACTTAGCAAAATGACATTGGTACGATGCTGTTGATGGTCTCTGCAAAGCCCACTGAGTTGAAGTGAATTGATGGTAGGAGGAGGTACGATGAGAGGAAGCAAGAGGAAGACCTACTATGCACCAGGCGGAGCGGCCCAGGCTTCCTGTCTACTTTACGTCACAGTCACCACGCCCTCGAGAGAAACAAATTCAGAAAGAAGAGACTGTCGTTGGTTCACTCTTTCTGAGAGTTGCTGTCCCACATTATAGAGACGAAGGCATAGTTGACTTCATGGCAGCCAAAGCAGGTGGCAAGGCTGTTCACATTATAGCAAAACAGGAAGCAGAAGGGGCTGTAGGTAGCAGGGCTAGAATCATCCTTCTAAGACCCACCCCTAGTGACCTACTTCCCCCAACTAAGCCAAAGGTGCCACAGCCTCCCCAAAACAGCAGCAGCAGCAGGAGAAGGAGCACCCAAAGCATTCGACTGCAGGAGACATGTCAGGTTCACACAGTAACACTCTATCCCTCAGAACAACATTTTGAGCATTAAATCCCATTGCACCTGTTTTACAGAGGAAGCAACCAAGGTGCAGGCTAATGGGGTACATAGTGCTGAGGATTTCACAGACAACGTTATTTATTCTGTTTTGCTTTGTGGGTCTGGTTTTGTTTTGCTTTTGAAAGAGAGTCTTCGTGCAATTCAAGGGGCCTTGAACTCCTGATTCTCCTACCTTTTCACCTGCTGGGCGATGGGATTTCAAGCACACACCACCACATTCAACCGCTAGGCAGCAATTCGAATGGTGAATTTGTATCGACTTCTAGCTACTTCATTCCTGGCCCTCTATCACATTCCAAGGCTCTTAGCTAGCAGGTGAGACCAAACAGTTCCCATGGACCCTATGACCTTGACTGCCATCCCTCCTTCTACCCCTGTAGAGTCAAGAGTCCATGGCCTTGAGCACAGTGCCAAGTCACTTATGAGCCACTTGCTGTTACAAAGGAATTTCCCAACATCCAGGCCCCTGCTCAAGCTGCAGCCTTCCCTGGGTACCCCATCCCTCCCACCTGTCTGTCCTTAGGGCGGGGCTGAGGATGTGCTCACATATGCCTGGTGTTGGGCTTTGTGCTTTAGGAGACAGTATGCCCCTTCTCTACCTGCACCCTTGTCTGTTCTTGAAACCTTTTAATCTCCTGCGTGTAACTGAACAACGCATATACACATGAAACAAAACAAAAATTGTAGCGCGAATAATAAAGACTGAGAGACAGATACTGGGGTTCAAGCTGAAGATCAGAAAAGCAAAGCCGTCAACCACTAGAGAGCTCTTGCCTCTACAAAATCTTCATTCTGAAAGGAGAGTGAGTTCCTGTCTCATCCTGCCTTAGATTCCTCTCTAGTGCTGGGTGGGATTAAAGGCCTGTACCACCACCACCCTGCCTCTATGGTTAACTAGTGTGGCTGCTAGGATTAAAGGTGTGTCATCTCAAGTGCCAAGTGTTGGGATCAAAGGTGTGAGCTCTGTTTCTCTTTAGAATGATTCAATCCACTCTCACATAGCCTTGAGTCCTGGGATTAAAGGTGTGTGCCTCCACTTCCTGGACTCTAGTGGCTGAGCTCTGCCCTCTGATCTTCGGACAAGCTTTATTTATTGAAACAGAAATAATATACCACTATAAAAATACTTTTTTTTTTTGGTTTTTCAAGACAGGGCTTCTCTGTGTATCTCTGGCTGTCCTGAAACTCACTCTGTAGAACAGGCTGGTCTCAAACTCACAGAGATCCACCTGCCTCTGCCTCCCTGAGTGCTACGATTAAAGGCATGCACCACTACCGCCTAGCCAAAAATACTATTTTTAATATATTGCCTCTTTTCTATGGTTCTACCAATCCCCCGCCCCCAAGCAGCTAAAAAGCAAAGGAGTCTAGGCACATCGTGGGATCCTTTCCTTTTGTGGTCTTGGTTGCAGTCAGTGTTCCCCAGCCCTCATCCACTGTCATCTTTCTGAGGGCAAGGACCTCAGCTGCCTGGTACTCAGTACTGTGCTATATAGGCAAATCCCTGTCTGACCATTGCGTTGTTGAAACAGAAGAGTCAATGCACCACAATACATGTGAACTTAGTCCTTCACTCATTCTACAGAGTTACTGGGAGTCCACCTAGGTCCAGCATGGCTTGGCAGCCCAAGAGTATGGGTTCAGCTATCCCTCATAGAGTGCTTCATCTGGAATCAGGCTTCCCCAGTCTCCCTGAAGAGCAGAAGAATCGGGAGGGTTTAGTTAAAACTCCCTGGCCAGCTGAATGTGGTGGCTCCTACCTGTAATCCTGTCTCTTTGGAAGCCGAAGCAGGAGGACTTTCTCAAGTTCAAGACCAGGCTGCTCTAGAGTGATTCCTTGTCTCCAAAACAATCAATCAATCAAAAAAGAAAAAAAGCAAGCAAGCAAAAGCCCAGGCCGCCGCTCACAGCTACTGAACCAGAATGCATAGAGAAAGGACTTAGCTTTTATTTATCACCTTATTTATTGCACTGGTAATCAAGCCCAGGGCTTCATACATGCTGGGCAAGTGCTCTGCCACTGAGCTACAACTCCAGACTTTTTTCAAATACTATGTTCTGAGACAGGAGTCTCACTAAACCAACCAGGGTGTCTTGAACTTACTTTGTAGCTCAGGCAGACCAGGACCTTGGGATTCTCCTAAGTAGCTGGGACTACAGATCTATTCCACCCTGATCTGGCCCAGTGATACATCTTTAACATGCATAGGATGGAGGATTTTAAAGAAACATTGTATGTGGAGGGGTGGGTGGGGCCATTAACATCATAAGTGAGCAAATAAACAATCCTAAATACTGTAAAGAGAAAAGTTTCAGGGCCAGGGATCTATCAATGGGGTAGGGAGGGGGTTCTTGAAGACGAGGAGGATCGGGATTGGATTGGTGTCTGGGGAAGGGACATCTGTGCTGAGACCTGGAAGGTGAGAAGGGGAAGCCACACAGGGATGAGGGGGGATTCCATTCTGCATGGAGCTGACAAACCCCAGCCAGCATGGGAGAAGAAGCATCTGCCTCCTTCCTTCCACTGCTAGCAAATTCAGCTTCCACGGCTCTGTCCCTAGTTCTTTGTGCTGTGGGTACATCTGGCTCCTGCAAAGTGTAGCTGCCTCCCTCACCCACACAGTGTGCGGGAACAACATGACTCTAGCAGTCTGGAAACACTGACCCCCTAGAATGCTAATGGGATGGAGCCTGAAGTCTTTAGGCAGCTCTCCTTTCAAATGGGAAAATGCAGCCCTAAGAATTCAATCACCAGTTCCCATGTGGGGGCAGCTCGGTGGGCGGGGCTGACTTAGTGGGGTGCTTTCTTGGGAATCTGGCATCCTGGCCAGTTAGCACCTCCTCCTAGGTTGGCTAGTCTTCCTGAGGTCAGAGGTGTTTGACACGTAGGTCCAGTCCCCTGAAAAGCTTAGGCCTGGATGGCAAGCTGCTCCCGTCCCCTTTCCCCGGACTTTGTGTTTCACAGAGAGCAGGCAGATCTTTCATTTCCATTCACGTTCATAGCCACGCAGTGTAGAAAAGCAGAGTGTAGCATCTGCATTTCACAGACGGGGGAAATCAAGGCTTGACTTGACCAGGGCTATCCAGCTAGTGCCAGAGCCAGGACAGTGCTGGGCTATAGTGGGTGGTGACTTGCTCTCAGAAGTCTAAATGTATATCCTGCCGGTGTTGATATTCATGTCACCTCTTAGGGAGCTATTGTCTCTTGTCCCAGTGGAGGGCTTCAGAAAACCTAGTCAGGGTCTGTCTGACTCCCTGAATCCTTGGCTGAGAGGTCCCACTGAGATGCCCCGGTTAGCCAAGCAGAGTCTCTCAAACTTTGAGAATTTCTATGTCCCCAAGAGTGACCCAGGAATGTTACAAAAGTCCCGGTTCTGGTTCCTGCATGCCTGACAAGCTCTCAAGCGCTGCCTGTACCACTTGGCACCAGCCTACATTTTATATAGCAAGTTCTCCAAGGCCCGGGAAAAGGTCAGCTTAGACTAAGAGGGAACACAAGGCCTCTGACTGGGACGGCCCTGGCTACATTTCAACCTGCCACTGTACTCGGCACAGTGGAGAATCACCCCTCTTGGACAGGCTTCAAGGCAGCGTCCCCTTGTGCTGAGTTGCACCCTGAGAAGCTCGGCTCCTTCACCAGGCTGATGCTCCAGCTCTGGGCTCCTGCTGCGTAGAGATGTGCACCGTGCAGTAACTGTGAAGTCACTGGGAAGGGTACCTCCTCCTTTGTCTTTGCTATGAAATGACTAAGCTCTTCAGAGACCATGTGGATGGGGAAATAGCAATAGAGTCCCCTGCAAAGAGGAGCCGCCAGGTGCTCCTCTGAGTGTGTGGCTATCAGGAACAGGTGAAGGTAATAGAAGGAGGAATTCCTTCACGATCACAATCATCAGGGGCTGCCTTTGAGCCCTGTGGTGCTGAGGGAGCTGTGGCAGGCCATTCCAAGGTAAGGCAGGCAGAAGCCTGTGCTTTTGTTGCTAACAGCCCTTAGCCTTACTTCGGCAGCCTGCAAACCCTGCTTTTGGACTCATTCATTCCACTCACCCATTCATGCTCTCCTTAGCTGATTTTGTCACATATTCTTTCGCTGTTTCTTTTATTTATTCAACTATTCACAGATTCATTTACTCATTCATACATTTATCTAGTGCATTCCATAGACCAGGCACTGTGCTGGCCTCAAAGGATAGTAAAATGAATCCACTCCAAGGCGTCAGTTCAATCTCTTCATCCCTGTGGGGTCCTGTAGCCAACCAAACAACAGACAAGTCCCCCTCAGTAGCTTTTCCTGTTCGGTGCTGAAAAGGTGACTCAGATAACCAGTTCATTATCTTTAATCTGAGAGTCCATTTTGTCTAAAGGGATCACGTGGTTTCCCGCCACCTTCAAGATAAGGCCAAACACTGAGGAACTCTCCAGGCTCTGCTTCCGTTCATCACACCTTTGGTCGCAGGGAAGTGCTTTGGGTATTGGAATCTGCCTGGTCTACCAGGCAAGCCTCAAGGATGCTGTTTCTTCCACCTGGAATCCTACAGTCCCCTCTTCCCTGTACTCTCTATGGAGCAGGGAAGAAAAGGGTCTGTGGTCTACACTCTAGCCTTTCCCAACGAAGGGTTTTATTCCAAGGACATGCAAGCAATTGGGTGGTTCTTTATGAGGCTAGGAGAAGTAGGAGAGTTACAGATCCTAGACCAGTGCTATGACTTGCTCAAGGTCTCCAGGACAGTTTAGCTCATCTCACCCCCTCTCCGGAGCTGATGCAAGTCTACACCGCGCACAAAGATGGGGGCCGCTGGGAGCCATTAATTAATACTTGCAGGGCATTTTTATTGCGATCTATGGAAGGCTTGAGGAATCTGCTCCGGTCAGGCAGTCGGCTGCAGAGGCGAGCTGAGGTTAGGCAGGATGATTCAGATCTCAAGATGCAAGTTTGCCTGAGATGTTTAAATAACTCAGAGTTACTGCCACCCCAGCCAGGACAGGACAAACAGGCACTGGTGGGCGATTTCTGAGTGGGAGGGGATGGGAGGCAGGAAGCAGGCTTCCAGAGAGAAATTACCATTTTCATGTTTATGACTTTGGCTCATGGGAGTGCCGCAGGGACAGGTTGGCTAACACACTGGGTAATTGCCTCAGTTCTCCATTTTACTCTGAAGCATGCAGCCAGCTTAGATGGTGTGGGACATAATTTGCCTGGGCCTGCCAGGTGCCTAGAACTCACTCAGGTCATGAGGTACTGATGATAAGAAACAAGGTGGGTGTTCATCTCTTGGGCAACAGGACCACGGTCCCCGTGACCACAACTGCATAGCTAAAAGAATGGAGGCATTCCAAGATGGAGGTCGGAAGATAAGCAGTTGCCTTCCACCACTGTGCACTCTTTGTGGCCCCTTTCGGAGTCTCTGGTGCCCACCCGGAAAGCAGAGATGGTGCACCAGCATTTCTCAGTTTGGCTGCCTATTAGAACCACATGGGAAAACTTAAAAAATATCAAAGCCCCAAGTCCAGCCCAAAGTTCGTGATCACATTGGCTTGGAATGGAGCCCAGATGTCTGTATTGTAGCTGGAGTTCATTGGCTCCACTGACCTCTCCAGCCTTCATTGGGTGGATTTTCTAGGGGCAAGGGGGTGATGAAGAGACAGTGACCTTGGGATCCATGGTTCCAGGTTCCATTTTGTTGTAAGTAATTTGTATCTGCCTGAGGCTCACCCATCCCATGAGGACAATTCTTTGTTGTTTTTTGTTTTTAGAAACAGGGTTTTTCTATGTAACAGTCATAGCTCTCCTGGAACTAGCTCTTATAGACCAGGCTGGCCTTGAACTCTTTAAGATCTGCCTGCCTCTGCCTCCCAAGTGCTGGGCTAAAAGGTGTGCACCACCACTGCCCTGTTCATAAGGTCAATTCTTAATGAGTGTTGGGGGGTTACAGCACAGAACGCAGAGACTTGGCTTCCGGTACTGTGAGTATTACCCCTGTGCCTTGGCAAGTTACCTTAGGATCCTGGACTCTCATGTCTTCATCTTTGGACATCAAGGAAAACATTGCTTGCAAGCGGGTGGGACACAACATGTTGTACATTGTGGTTTAGAGCACAAAGTACCTCCCAGTCAGTGCCTATGATCAGGGAATTCAGCTCCTTCTCCGGTCCCCACATGATTCCAAGTAGGCAGGCTGCAGAGTTTTCCTTGATGTCCATGAATGATAGAATTCTCATTTCCGTAGAGCTAACCCTTCCAGGATACATGAGGTGATGGAGGTTCGGCATAACCAAGTTAGTGAGATCCAGAAAGACGTCAGTTCAAATCCCAGCAATGCCCCTTCCAAACCATCTTAGACTAGTTTATTCATCTTCCTGTGTCTCTGTGTCTTTATCTATGTAATGGACAGAAACATCCGTCATTTTCAGAGTGATCTTCGGGATGAAAGCCAGGTAGAGTCCTTTGTGGAATCCAGCTTTGTATGGCTACTCCCTTCCTCTCTTCTCCAACTCCTCTCCCACTAGCCTCTAAACTCTTCAAGGACTGGAGTCATGAGAAACAATTCTCTGTGACCTCAGGTAGGCCATTGCATCTCTCTGTGCCTCCATTTCCCCATCTGAGAAGTGGGGATGCTAATAATATTAGGAACGGCTTCAGGCATGGAACATGGGCACCAGCAGTTCAGCTTTTTCAGGGTGTTTGTTCTTCCGACTGGCCCCAGTGTGACCCTCCCCACCGCCACTCACCGTGCGGTGGTAGCTGAGTGAATAAGGGGCTTGTTCTCCAGGCAGAAGAATGGTAAATAAGCCTTGTCTCCTGGGTCCTTGCATCTTCTGGCGTCTTCTTGGGGCAATGACAGATCTGCTGACTTCGCAGGGCCCTCGGGGCTCTAGGGCAGAGAGCGGCAACCTATATCAGGGCTTTGCTTATTGTCTCGAGATGGCAGAGGGGGAAAATGCTATAAATATGGAGGATTCATCTGCGATAAGTCATGGACAGAAACCTGAGCTATATAACTTTTTAATTCTCCACTCCAGCTTGTAAGCAAAGGCCGTAAAAACAGTCACTAGTAATTTATTTTTTCCACTCTTTTAATTTTGTAATTTCTTTTTCCTTAACCAACCAAAAAAGTTATCTTAAACTCACCTGCAGCAGTCATGAAATTAAAGCCGGCGCCTCTTCGACACTTCCAGCATGAAATACAGGTTCAAGGGCAATTTCCTAACCAGGCATTAAAACGGGAGTGAGTCCTGGCTTCTGTTTCCCTCCCCTGACTTGCCAGCACAGGCAGCTGGCGTGGAGAGAGGTGGTTTAGCCACAGAATAGATGGTGTAGTCTCCCAGGGGTTGAAGTTAATGCCTTCTTTCAACTGGAAGCTGGGTGATCTTGGGCAAGTGGCTTCTGTACTGATTGTCAGTCCCCTGGTTGTAAAATGTAGAAACAAATTAGGGACCAATCTCCCATCACTGAGATGTTCTCAGCATCCAAAGAGATAGATGCAGGAAAAGTGCACTGTTCATCACAAAGCGCCGGGAACGTGTTGGAGATCACTGCTACCACCCATGAGGATGGTGGTGGGGGTAACGGACGATGATGGTGGTGGAGGGCCGGTGGTAAATGTGGGTGTGGGGATGGGATGGTAAAGATGTTGGAGTGATAAACACGGAGATGGAGGTGGTGATAACGGTGATGGCAGCACACCACTAGGAGGGACCGTGGATTTGTGTGCCAAGAGAAGGAGCTTTCCCATTCCTATACTTTACGCTTCTCTGTGTACGAATAAATAGATACCTAGAGCTGGGGATCTATCTCTTTGGCAGAGTATTTACCTAGGCTGCTCAAGGTCCTGGGTTTAATCTGCAGTGCTGACAAAAGCCTACTCAGTAAGGAAGTATCTAAAATCTGCTTTCATCCCTCGTCTTCCCCTCAGGGGTTTCAGTCATTCAGCAATAATTACTAGTGAAGTGCTGACCGCACACCGCATCTCCTGTGTCCTGAGCCACAGTGCATGAACACAGGGAGATAAAGGCCGGCCCTTACAGCGCTTCCAGTCTAAAGCAGCAGTTCTCAACCTGTGGGTCGCAACCCCTTTCACAGGGGTTGCCCCAGACCATCAGAAGTCACGGGTAGTTGCATTATGATTCATAGCCGTAGAAAAATTATAGTTATGAAGTAGCAATGCAAATAATTTTATGGTTGGGTCATCACAGCAGGAAGGACGGTATTAAAGGGTGGCTACATAAGGAAGGTTGGGAACCACTGGTCTAGAGGGCTGGTTAAGTGGGGCGGTGAAGGCAGGTGGTGACATAGTTTTTAAGGGCAGTAGGTACTGTGAAGACCATGAACTAGGATGAGGGCTTAGAGACCAATAGGAGCAATGTGTACAAGATGTTTTGTCTTATGGAGGCAGGGTCTGTCTGACTTCAGAGTGAGGCCTGAACGATGGTAGAACCAGGGGAAGCCCCAGAAGCAGCGCCCCAGACGGAAGACACACACAGAGGCTTTAAGTTGGGCATGAGCTCGTCTTATCTCCGAGATGGACAGAAGGATCATGCAACCTTGAGCAGAATGGAAGGAGAGAGGAGGATATGCTGGCACTGGAAAGGTCCATGTAGGAAGAACTGTAGCAAGCCTTATAACCTGGGCTGAATTTGGAGGTTCTTCTCAGGGAGTGTGGAGCCCCTGGGGGGCTTAGGTGCAGGAACACCACGGAGTGGTACTTCTGCGACCTCGATGGCTTCAGAGTCTGAGGTATGAATGGAGGTAAGAAGACACGTTAGGGTGTAGACTCAGTAGTGAGGATGAGAGATGTTAGCAGACTTGAATAGCAGTTTGGCAGTAGAGGTGGTAAGGGTGGTCCAGTTAGGGAGATGAATCCAATGAGACTTCCAGGATAGAGGTAGGATGATGATGGTGGTGGGGGTGGCGGTGGTAGCACAACTACAGGTTGATGTTGGAGTATGAGCAAGAGAGGATCAAAGAAAACGGCCAGGCGTGGGCACTGGGTGGATACTGGCAATATGATCCAGATGAAAAGCAGGAGAATAGATCGAGAAGATGACAGAGATGGGGAACTTCCCATTTGGGGCACATTGAGGTTAAAAAAAACAACTAAGCATTCTAGATGTTTTTGGACAGATGGGCTTGAGCTGCAGGGGAGATCAGGACAAAATATAGGGATGGGAATCATAACTAGAATGGTGGGATTCGGTGATAGGGATAGAATAGAACCATAGAATCATAGCAGTGAAACCTGCTCACACAGAGAGCAACAGGCTGAGTGCCGAGCCCTAGATTCACCAACAGTCGGGACAGGATAGAGAAGGAAAGTCCAGGAGATGGGCGGGAAGCCCAGAGAACACTGAAAGGTAAAGCTCTTAGGAGAAGAGGGGTTCTGCATGGGTCAAGCTCTGTGCGACAAACAGCAAAAGGCAGACCACTCCCATCAGAACCAGAAAGCCCTGCAATGTAGAACTTGCCAGCTGAGGCTGTGCAACCAGATGCATTTGAACCCAGGCCCTGATACTGCTGTGGCTTAGCTTTTGGCCCATGGCCAGGCCCTCGCATCCCGGTTCTTAGCTTCCTTCTCTACTTGGCATTCTTGTGCAGCTTGTATGAGATAATGTCTGCGAAGTGATTAGCACTGGGCCTGGCACCCAGCAGGGACTTAATAAACAGAACCTATTTGTCTTCTTCCTGAAAGCGCTTGAGTGGTTAGACTCGTCCTCAGACACACTGCAGGTTTCACCGAGGCAACCCAGCCTTCTCTCAAAGACTCTGATAAGTGACAAAAGGGCAAGGTGGATGGGGACAGTAAGACCCCTTGGCAAACAGAAGCATAGCCCTAGCCTTTCCTGAAAACATCCTACTTAAAATCTTGAAAGCCCCCGTGTGGACCACATAAAACCCATTCACAGACGCAAAGATGCTCACCTGAGTTTGCCACCCTTGTTAGGTGATGAAGGCCCAGAAAGGAATTTTAAATAGGGTAATGGAGATTGGCAAGGTTAGATCTGCACTTTAGGAAGTTCACTGTGCACTATAGACAGGACAAGAGCAGCGTGGATCTCATCCACAACACAGAGAGAAGCCAGGAAACCCCACTATGATGAGTGGATACCAAGATGAAGGAATAGACTCATTGTAACATAATTAGCTCTCTAATCAGTATGTAGGGTTATCATTTCAAAGTGTAAAGATGATTGTATAGCTAAAGACTTTTCACCCCTGTTAATGGAAATAACTTACCAACCTGGGGCTTGGGGTTGATTGACTGCATTAAAAGATAAGGTATTAATTTTTAACCAATTGATTTTTATAACAAATTAGGTTATTGATTAAGAAATCAATCAGTGTGGACTAAGAAGTCACTCAGTGTGGACAGTAAAAGCTGTAAATTAGAGTATGTCTTGTTAGAATAAAGGCTGAGCAAAGGTGCCCAGAGGGTTTCCCTCTCTGGGCTGCAGGGAAGGCTTTGAGTCACTCAGATGGAGAGTGGGGAGCTGAGCCTCTGGCCTGGACCACAGTCTGTTAGGATACTGCAGCTGGCTGGAGTAAGTGAGTTTAGATGTGAAGCTTGTCCTCGCCTCCCTCCAGAGATTTAAGAAGTGGTTGAACTTGGCACAATGAGGACACTGAAATAGATCAAATGCAAAATATTTCTATCTATAGTCTCAATATATTTAAATTTATAAACTATCAGGGAAGGAAGAGGGTAATCATTCTTAGACCTCAGATACTATGAAGGACCTTACAACCAGCAGCTGGCTTCCTGAGAGTCTGTGAGACAAAGTCAGCCAGGCTCAAGGCAAAGAGACTGACCTGTGTTGAGTTGCAGGAAGAATGAATGACACCAGAGACTTGAGGTTGGTCCTGGCATAAAAGATACATTTGGAGCCATCTTTTCTACTAAAGGAAGATGAGAAAAATCCATACAGAAGCTCAAGGAGGCCAGAGTCTGCTGCAGGCTCCTGGTGAATGAGGACCACGGAACTCCTACAAGAACAAGGGTCTGTATGCCCACATCAGATGTGCAGTACAGTCTGAATGTATACTGTTTGCATAATACAAAACTCTCAAGTTGACAAGAGCATAAAAACTGAACTATAGACATGCGTGGGGCCCAAGATAAGCAAGCAACTATATCACTCTTGTACGATACTGCATACAATGCAGGATGTGCGATAATTGAAGGGGGAAAAACACTATAACATCACACCTATACTCACTAAAGGCAGTACTAGCATGCACTTGTCTCATTCAACCCTACAGAGTGGATACTAAAGTCCAGGGGTGTGTGTCAGTATGGTAGTGCACTGTTGTTATACAGAAAAAGGAGCCAGGGATTTAGAGGTAGTAGATCTAAATTTGAATCTCAGTTCTGCCATTTAACAGATTTGAACAAGAGCAAGCTACTTAAACTGTCTAAGCCTCAGTTTCCCTATCCAAAAATGTAGGGTTGTTGACAGTTGCTTTGGAGGATGAATAGGGAAATGGGGGGGTGTCACACTGGTAAAAATCCTAGATATAGTGCTAGTTGCTCCTTATACTTTGTTTCTTTTAAACCTTTCTCTTTAGAAATCTTCTCCAAAATAACTCCACAATGAGCCCTGACTGGGCTAGCAACATCTTTATCTACTGGACTACCTGTATTCTGATGCTCTGCACTAAATTGCTTGCTATTATAGGAGTAATATTTTAATTCCAGTTCCTGGCTTGTGCAGCTCCCTTTAACTTTGTTCTCTTTGTCCATATTTATTTCCCATTAGGCTTACAATAATCAACTGGGGAATAGATGGCAGATAAATGAATGAATATATGGATAATTAGATGATGGATAATGGATGGAGGGTGGGGGGACGAGTGGGGGGATGAATGGATGGATATGGATGGGCAGACAAGTGGATGAGTGACTGAGTTGATGAATGGATTAGTTTATGGATATATGGCTGAGTTTGTGGATGGGTGGATGGGTGGATGGGTGGGTGGGTAGATAGCAGGTGAATGTATGGGTGAGAGTGGATGGATGAATTATTGAAAAAGTGGATGAATGAATGGGTAGGTGGGATGGATGGATGGATGAATGGATGGGTAGGTGGATGATTAGTTGGATGGATAATAGGTGAATGTGTGGATGGGCAAGTGAGCTGATGAATGGATATAAGAATGAATGAGTAGATAGATAGATAGATAGATAGATAGATAGATAGATAGATATAAAGGGTAAGTTTGGGTAAGTTTATGAACAGATGATTGGATAGATAAGTAGATGAGCAAGTTGACAGATGGATAGACAGATGAAGGAATGAATAGTGACCATGGTTGGATGGATGAGTTCATAGACAGATGAATGGTTGGGTGAATGAGGATAGGTGGATGGGTGAGTTGGTAGATGGTGGATGTGTGAATAGATGAGTTACTGAATGGATGAATGTATGGTTAGATGCAGCACAAGTTCTAATAGGTCCTAATAATAAAAGCCCGGAGTCAGATATAGGGAAAAATGCTGAGAGATCAGAGAGACGAAGGAGCAAACCACAGCCACCTTACCTACTCAGCTTTCCAGCAGAAAGGACACTGAACTCTATCTCCTCCTGCCTTACCACTTCCTCTCTCCACCCTGCCATATCACTTCCTGTCTGTCTGTATAGACCTCTATGGTTAGCTAGCGAGTGGCTAGCTTTGCCCTCCAATCTTCAGGCAAGCTTTATTTATACAAACAAGATATCACCACATTTCCCCTTTTTGTCTAAAAATTAAAAAGAAGGTTATAACTAATATAAGAAAAACTATATACAATAAATATAATAACACTATATATAGTATATATATATATGCTATATACAGGCAATAAACGCATTAACAATGTCTAGTCCATTAACAGTTGACAAATTCAGAGAAAATACTCCATATCTATCCTATCGTGGTGGGTCCAAAAGTTTCTACCTAATTCACTTTGTATTCTAACTGACATTACCAAAACTATCTTTTTATGCCTCTCAACCTTATACTCTTTACATTTCTTAAGTGAATTTCTTTTCTGAATCTGATAACAAGGAAAACTGTAACTATGAAGTCTTCAACTCCATCAGAGACCCTAGAAGAAAATAATATAACTTGAGTAAGCTGGAAATGCAAGCAAGTGAAATCCAAAAAATGTGAAAAATAACAGAAACAGCTGGCTGCCCGAACAGTCATCCAAGATTCCTTTGCAACATTGGGGTATCCATCTTCAGCCTATAGCCTTAGCATATCTGACAGATTTTTCTGTGAAGCAGGATATTCTGAAGGGCTGTCCTACCTTGTCTTGGCAAAGTCCAACAGGTCTTTCCTTTGTGTCCTGCTTGTACAGTTTGGACAGTATACTGTCAGCAATTGAGGCAAGAGCACTTTCTTGCCCAGGGGCTAATCTTTGCCATAAAGAAAGTAAACTCTGCTGGGTAGTGGCCAGCACTCAGGAGGCAGAGGCAGGTAGATCTCTATGAGTTCCAGGGGAGCCTGATCTGTAAGAACTAGTTCCAGAACAGGTTCCAAAGCTACAGAGAAACTCGGTCTCGAAAAATCAAAAAGAAAAAAAAAAGAAAGAAAGTAAACTTCGTGTGGAGTTTCTTCAATGCCCATCATCTTCTCTGAAGTAGATCCGTGCTGCCAGGAGCAGACATGTCTCTTTGTCATTAAAAAGAAAGAAAGAAAAAAACCTATGTTATTAAAATATCTTAAATACCATATTCCATAAATCTCTGAAGTGTTTGGAGATGACCTGTCTATCTAAAATTTCTCTCTGTTTAACCTTGAAAACATACTTAGTGTGACTACAAGTTCTATTGTAAACAGGTGACTAATTGCTAACCTGCATTTCCTTATTATCCTAAATAGTTGATAATAACAACTTTCAAGGGCTAGAAATTTGTATTACTTTGTTAAATGAGTTACATAGATATCATACCTTAAACAATATTAGAAATGTATGTGCAATATGTTTTAACAAAAATAAGTTTAACTTTGTATCAATATACAAAAAATACAAGCCAATATAAAATATTTAAAACTTGTAATTGCTTTCTGATTTAAAAGTAGACCCAATAATCTACCTTTTAATCCTGTATCTATATCTCCCTTATTTCTTTTTAGAGTAGATTCAATAATCTACCCTTATATCCTATCAATATCCCTCTTTTTTCAAAATAAGAACTCTGAATCTAATCTTCTTTGTTCAACTCTCTTCCTGACTGTTGACCAATAACAACTTGTAACTAACCCCCCTAAACATTGACATATATCCATAATCCATTGAATGACCAAAACCCACCCATCCCACCTCTTGGAAATGTAGGCATTGTATTCTTAAATTTACTTCCTGTTGCCTGGGGAAGATGATATCTTTGATAAAGCGTGAAACTCTTAATCTCAGGGTCATGGGTTCTAGGTCCACACTGGGCACCAATATGTAGCACGAGTTCTAATAGGTCTTAATAATAAAAGCCTGGAGTCAGATATAGGAAAAATGCTGAAAGATCAGAGAGATGAGGGAGCAAACCACAGCCACCTTACCTACTCAACTTTCCAGCTGAGCTCCTTTCTACTCCTGCCTTATCACTTCCTCTTTCCAGTCAACTATATCACTTCCTGTCTGTCTGTATAGACCTCCAGACCTCTATGGTTAGCTAGCGGCTAGCTCTGCCCTTTGATCTTTGTACAAGCTTTATTTATACAAAAAAGATATCACCACAGTTTGATAGGTAGATTCTGGATAGCTATGAGGTTGAATATCTACTAGGGTTTGTTATTTGTAAACATTTGAAGTTGATCCTTGATAAATTAAGGAAAGGAGTATCCTGGAAGAATACCAGTTAGCTCATAGAATCAGTTGGAAGATTGGAAGCACAGGCTGAATAAAAGACAGGAACCAATGAACTACAGGGATAAGTACAATAATTACCTTTTCGTCAGGTCAGGGTTGTATCCATGGAATGAATGAACATGGGCATTCTTTTACACCCAGGCCTAACTGCAATGAAGCATCAGAGTCCTGGGAGAGAGAATGCAGAAGATGTGTGTTGGCCACATGCTCGCTGATTCATAAGTCTGCTGGCAGCGTGGTGAGCTCAGATAATTTCCCTCAAAAGAAATTAAAGTACTGGGCAGCAGAGGAGAGACTGTCTAATGACTACTCCAATTCTGGGCACTGCCTCCTACAGAGAAAATGGATGAATCCTTAGTTCCCAAAGGTGGCATTTGTGACTCTGCTTTAGTTTGTCCCTTGTCACCTTCCTCATAATCTGCTTATCCTTCCTACTTTCCTCACCAGATCTTTCTTCCTCTCCTTCCACTTCAGAGATCCTACTGCTCCCAAAAGTATTTTACCCTATGCCTTCCCCCAGAAGCCTTCAGTCATCTAGGCCCACACTGACTGTGCCTTTCTCCAAACTCCAGTGGCCCTGGTCATCAGCACAGCTGTGGATAAAGTTGTCCTGAACCGTTTCTTTCAGGGGCTGGGCTCTGCCCTACGTTCTCGAATGCAGTAGCCTCCCCCAGCTTGGCTTCTACTCCCCACTGTCCTCACACATGGAGTCAGTCAGTGATGACTGCATGCATGTTGATGAAGGCTCGACGTGCGTGTATGTCACAGTGTCACCAGCTGCCTCGTCCCATGTTAGAAATGATTCAGGCCTAACGTTCTTGAGGGTTGAGTCAACTGGGACCGAAGATCTGACTTGTTCAAAGCTGCGTCGCTAGTTATGGCAATTCGATTCCTAGAATCTAGCTCTTACTATTTCCAGCCAACCAATTCTCTTTCTTGCCTTGGAGTGCGTGTGTGTGAGTGTGTGAGTATGTGTGTGTGTGTGTGTGTGTGTGTGAGAGAGAGAGAGAGAGAGAGAGACAGAGAGAGAGAGACAGAGAGAGAGAGACAGAGAGAGAGAGCATGCGCATGTGTGCATGTGTGCATGTATACATGAGTATCCACGTTATATGACAGGGTTATTCCACTTCACTAAGTAGATTCTAGTCAAATACCATGGTTGGCGAATTAAGCTCTCTGTCAGTGGTTGTCCAGTTAATGAAATAAAACCCTCCTGGAATGACAGCATTGTGTTCTCCGCCTTGTTGCTACATCCTGGCCCACATGTTTGCAAGTAAGGAAGCCCCCCTGCAAGCAGCGTTGGTTAATTCCTCCTGAACACTTTGTTTCTATTTAGAGTTGGTGAATTTTACTGAGTGGACTATTTGGAAAGTCTTTGGAGAGTCACCCAAATCTTTGTCACCCCAAATCACTCTGAGTTGGCTCCCCTCCATCCCATCTCCCTCCCACCACACTCCTCTGTTAAGGGCTGCTTGCAGAATCAGGTGGTGTACTGGCAATAAAGTCACAGGGAACGAACATTTTGACAAGGTAATGGGCCCCTGCCTTTCTCGACATTTGCGAGGGAGTCAGAGTCCATTATAATGTCACAACTATGCGTGCCATTGACATCACATTGAATAATTAAAAGGCAGTTTAATCGTAGCACTCATCCACTTAGCATCTGCTTCCAGATGCCAGGGAAGCTGCTTCCAGGGGGGAAGCCACGAGGTACAGATGGAGGGTGCGTTCAAACCTGGGTCACCACTGAGACCACAGGGCTGCAGGGGGCCAGTGCCTGACCCCACTACGCCCACTGAGACCACAGGGCTGCCGGGAGCCAGTGCCTGACTCCACCAGCCACAGGGCTGCAGGGGGCCAGTGCCTGACCCCACCAACCACAGGGCTGCAGGGGGCCAGTGCCACAATCCCCATTCATGGAAAACAAGACAATAGAAATCCTCTAGTCCCTTCTGCTTTTTTAATGCAATCCAGAAGTCAATTTTCTCTTTAACAGTTTCTATTTTTGTTGTTGTTGTTGAGAGTTTGGCTTTTCTCACTCATTACAATAAACATGTTATGGAGGGAATTAAGGCAGGTGTGTACTGGAGCCTGCTCTAAACTGAGCTTCTCTGTGCTGTGACTGTGGGAAAGAAGATGGGCTGGGGGTTTTGTGTTCTAGAGGAGAGAAGACATGCACACCCCTCATAAATGTGTGCATGCGCACGCTCACATGAACATTTGTGCTACATGTTGTCCTGAAATGGGGGGAGCATAGGCATGGCTGGCTGAGTGATATGTCTGGGGCCTCTTGGCTTTGGAGGAAAGTTCTGAAAGGTCAGGAGCTTCCCTTGAAGAACATTCCAAAGGGCTCTGGGTGAGAGGAACTGGACATGTTGGAAGACTGTGATAGCCACGGCGTAGTTGTGAAGAGAGGGCATCAGACTAGTAGGGAAAGGCAACTGGGCCTAATTCCCCCTCTTCTGACTGCTGGTCTGTCCATGTCCTGGGATATAGGCCTCAGAGACAATAGGTGGGAGCAGAGAAGTGTAGAGAAGGAAGCCACCTCCTCCTGGTCATAGTGACAATAAAGTGAAGTCATCTCATGTCATCTCCATTTTTTAATGACAGTGAAACTTGGGCAAATTGCTTCACCTTTCTGTGCATGGCATGAGTTTCCTTGTCTCTAGAAGCCATGCTTGCTTCATGCAGTCACAGGGAGGAGTCAGGGCAGCCACAATGCTAAGCACAGAGCAAGTGTTCAGTGTATAGTATCCTGGCATTTGTCTTTGGGGATCAGCAAGAGCTGCCGTAGATGCTCCTGCTGTGTGCCAGGTACCATTCTGCCTCTGTGGGCTGAGTCCATTTATATTGCCACCTTCATTTGGCACAATAACCTTACCGAGTGGACTTTATGGCTACAGAAAGCTGAACCCAGAGTGGTTGACTCATTTGCTCAAGGCAGCACCGCTGGCAGGAGGCAGAGTGGCATGCTAGTGCCCGACTCCTACCTTTCAGCCCCTTCTCCACCTACCCTTTCCCAGAAACCTCTGCCAGAGGGTCCCCAGTCCCCACCCTCCATCCCATGAAGATGACGAGCTGGAGAGGATGTCTTCAAGGTGCTTTAAAAGTCCTCTGGAGGCAGAAGAGGGAAGACCAGGGCTCCACAGTGGTCAGGCCCCACATTCACAATCCAGATCTGCATCCCAAGACAGGTGGCAGCCTGTTGCTTGGAGCACGTTACCCTTGCCGAGACAGGACTGGACTCTGATGTAGTCCTTCCCTGGACCAGAGCCTTGGCAGAGCAAGAGAAAGCAGTGGCCATGGAGCATGGACCCGAGAGGGAAGACCCCACTCTGCACTCTCCCAGGACACCCAAGGCAGATTCTTCACCATCCCTTCTAGAAAGAGCAAGGGGTCGCAGCCTGTGTATGGCATATGGACAGGGCTCCAGCCCCTACTGTCAGCTCAGCTACAGCAGTACAGCTCTGCTTCCAATGGTGGATTTACACCAAAGATGGTCTTGTGGGAAAACTGTCCACTCATTCCTATTCAAAAAGCCTACAGTTGCAGCTGGGCATCTGAGACCTGGTCCACCACGTGAGCCAGGCAGCAGCCTGCGCTGAAGCCCATTATCTGTGTGGCCCAGAGGGACAGTGGTGGAGCGAAGAGAGAAAACACCTCCATTCATACCTGCTGCTGCGGAGTCACCTGGGCACCACTGCACAGCCAGCTGGTGAGACTGTCAATAAATAAACACCATGCCCTCTGCCTGAGCCTGGGAACACCCTGTGAATACCAAATGAACAGCCACCCTTCCCTTAGGGAGCATGGAGTCCAGCTAACGGAGAAAGTGCTTACATTCTATCCCCCAGAATGGCTCATTTGCATAGCAGCAGCCCCTACAAATGTCTTCAAGGTCTTCTCACATCCTTTGCCCTCACCTGCCAGCTCCAGGCACAGTGTTTCTCTCCCTCCTCCCTCCCAGTCCACAGCTCTCACCACAGCCTTCTCCTTGCCACACTCGCGAGGCCTCCTCCACTACTGTGGAACATGCGTGCTCACCCTACTGTAACCCTGGGTTCCCCTGGAGACCCACGTTGCTTTCCCTCACAGCACTCCATGCAGTGTGGAATTAAAGCTATTTGGGCTTCTGTTTGCTTAGTGCCTGCCAGTCCCGTGGGCTGTGCTCAGTGCTGTTTAACCTGAGTCCAGCAGAGGGTCTGTCTAACGCTGGAAGCGCAGATATTTTACACGAAGAAAGAATCCATTAGAAGATTTTCATAGGTGAGCTTGGGAAGAGGTGAAGGCCCAGACTATAGGGGCCTTGAACCACACAGATTGAGAGGTTTTTGCCATTGCTATTGAGCGACCATAGACAATCCCTTCCTCTCCCCTTCCCTCCTTCCTTCTCTCTCCCCCTCCTTCCCTCACTTTCTTCCCATCTTTATTTATTCTTTTCTTTATTTTTTCTCTCTCCCTCTTTTTTTCCTCCTTTCTTGCATCTTTTTTCTTTTCCCCTTCCTTCCCTCTGCCTCCCTTCCACCCCGTTTCTCTTCTTCCTTTACTCACCACACACATCCCCTCCTCCTTTTTCTCCCCCTCCCATGCATAAAAAGAGAAGAGAAAAGATAACAGGACTGAGCCCATGGCTAAGATGGGCTGTGATCGCGTGGTACTTAGGAACAGGTGGGTTTTACTAACCCGGTGCCCAGGGCTCAGCAGGTGTCTCCAGGTAGGGTCTTTCAAAGCAGGTACTAGGATTCCAGAGGTTTCTGTGGCTCAGCAGAATCTGCAGGGCCCATGACCAGCATTGACTGTTCCGAGGGATCACCTTCAGTTCCCAGCCTGACAACTTGGTCACGCACCAGCTCCCTTTCATTACTTTTGTCTCCAGACACTGCCCTAGAGAGGGCCCCAACCTGGCAAAAGTATCTCCCAGCCCCAGAGTCACACTCCAGTGGCCACAAGAGGCCACCAGCACTCTGCAGAGGGTCTGAGCAGGCCAGTTGGTTTCCTCTGGGTCTGCGTGGAATGATGGCAGCCCCCAGCCCCCACACTCACATGGTAACTTGGATAGCTATGTGAACAGCACAGACAACGGAGGAACACTCCCCCAATTCAAATCCTGTATCTGCTGCCTGCAAATCACTTGTCTGTGCCTTAGTT
The DNA here is from genome assembly GCF_982192425.1 of Myodes glareolus. Lineage (NCBI taxonomy): Eukaryota > Metazoa > Chordata > Mammalia > Rodentia > Cricetidae > Myodes > Myodes glareolus. The sequence goes on from NC_142034.1 coordinate 42,117,262, forward strand.
TCCTCATCTGCACATGCTAGTGGGTTATATGACCATAGTGCAGTTGAACCACTCCATCCAAGGGTCCATAGCTACAGATTCAACTATGGGAAATAAAAAAATATTTGGAAAAATATTGAATGTACAGGTATTTCTTTCTTGTTGTTTTTGCCTAGTCAATAGACTATAGCAGCTGTTTCCAGCATCTACCCTGTGATATATACATACACACACACACACACACACACATATGGAACAAAGATGATTCTCTGTGCAGGAGGATGTGTGGAGGTTGCATGCAAATACTACATCATTTTATATGAAGGTCCTAAGTACTCATAGATTCTTGTGTCCATGAGTGTTCTGCCACCAGTCAGTCCCATGGGGATGCCAAAGGAATGGCTGTACTTACCTCCTATCACTGGACTACTGTATGAGTTTCCATCTGTAAACTGGTTGGGCATGGTCCTGCTGCCTGCCCTGTAGCAGGCAGGATCACTGTAGTAAACTGGATGCAGAATCTCCTGGACTCATGTGGGAATTCTCTGGCAGGACACAGGGATGCTCTCATGTTTACTGACTTTCTACTGGTCACTGGAGCTTTGTGAAAAAGCTCATTGCCCACTTCCTCAAGGCTTCCCCGCATTGATCTGGAAGCTCCCTGAGGATGGGGACCAAGCACCCAGCACCAATGCATAGTAGTAACTAGGGGATTGTTAGGTAAGTAAACTACTGGAGGGTTAGAATTGATGATGCTGTGGCTTGGGAGATGGGGAAAGAGAGAGGACAAGTTCTTTCTTAAGATTCTGTTGTTCCAGAGGACATGTGGTAATCTCAGTCACTATTCTCACTATTCTGGTGAAGGGGACACCAAGAGTTAGTTTATGGAATGTAATATCAGGGACCGTGTCACTGAAATTAGTGATATGGATCAGGATTCTATTTGGATCACACATGAGTGTAAATGATCCTTTGTTTACGGTAGGCATACTGGGATATTTACTTCTAAGTCTACAGGCAAACCAAGTACCCAAGAATCTGAAGTCAGCACAGGGAAGTAAGGAGTGAAATCAAAATGTTTGTCAGGGAGGCTTAAAAGGGTTCTGAAGAGGCAATTCCCATGGAAGAACAATCTAGTGGCAAAAAAAAGCGCTTCTCTTTGTAATCATGTTGGTGGCAGCAGGAGGCCAGCCTTGAGTAGACCCAGGCTCATGTGCATGCAGAAGAAGCATAGGTCTTGCCAGGGATAGGTGGGGGTGAGGATGTCCATCTGCTGAAGGACTGGGGATGTCCCAGAGGAAGCAGGCACAGAGGCAGCAATGGGATGGAGAGGGGCAGGCATGTCTGGAATCTGGCTTGCTTGTCTCGGAGGCCTGGCCTCTCCAAACATTAACTGTGCAAGCCCTCTAAGCTGGCTAATGGAAAGGTGACACAGCCCTGTACTCCTCAGTCTCTTAGTGGTCACCACCTACCGTATCGATGTTGGCAGTGATGGACTTCAGAAAGGAAACCCATCTCCATTGCATCGTTTTCCCTCACCAGATGATTCCTTCTGACCTTCAGAGAGGGTACCCACCTCGGCCAAGTGCTCCAACCAGCTCTGCAGAGTTCTTGTACCATAGACTATGGGGGTCTGAGCATCATCCTTGTAGCCTGTCTATGCTGAAGCCACTCTAGGAATTGGAAGACACTTGAGGATGAAGTCAGGAGACAGACAATACAGCCCAATGGAGGGATACCCAGGCCCGATGTCCAGAAGGCCAGGTTGTGCGGGTAGAGGTGTAGAGTTGTCTTTCTGTGTTAAGTGACAGATCAGTTTTCCCCTGCAACGTCTACATGGGAGCTTTCAAAGTTACCTGAAAATGAATGGCTCAAAGCAGGATCCCCATGATAGTACTGACCTCAGTTGAAAGCTTTTTAGAAATTCAGATCAGTATCAGTGGCTGTAGTGGTTTGAATGTAATTGGCCCCCATAATCTCATAGGGAGTGCTGCTATTAGGAGGTGTGGCTTTGTTGGAGGGCGTACGGCCCTGTTGAGGAAGTATGCCACCATGGGGGCAGGCTTTGAGGTCTCTTTTCCTACAGCATTGCTCAGTATGATAGATAGTTTGGCTTGCTGTTGCCTGCAAGATGTGGGACTTTCAACTATCCCACCACCATGTCTTCCTACAAGCTGCCATACTCCCTATCGTGATAATGGGCTGAACCCCTAAAACTGTAAGGGAGTTACCCCAATTAATTTTTTTGTAAGAACTGCCATGGTCATGGTGCCTTTTCACCGCAAAAGACCCTAAGAGAGTGGCCCAATAGGATCCCAGGAGATATTCATTTGCACATAAAGCAAAAGAAACAAAAAAAAAAAGCCCAAAATGATTGAGCCTATCTCAGCTCAATGCATGACATCTACTAGGGGCTGGACAGTCATCTGATCAGGAGAAATAACTAAGTTTTCAGGCTACCATTCTTTCCTCTTTCTGCTTAAATGTTGCAGTTTGGTGTCTTTGTTTTTCCTCTGCCACAGGACACAGCTGGTTGCTTACTGTACTGCTCTGCCATGGAATCTGCTGCCACATAGGCACCTCAATTTGTCTTCTCTTTCTGCATTTGGAGATTGACTGGTTAGAGCTGTTTTGGGCTTGAGACTTCTGAACCAAGTGGTTATTGCTTGTGAAATGTTAGGCACTGGGATCTACACATGTATAATACATAGGTTTGCAAGATTCTCTTATAAATTACAGGTTTTATGATCCTGGTTTTTCAGATGGATGACATGAATTGTAACAGCGCCATATATCCCTAAGAAGATAATGCCTGCAACAATGGAGGCCCCATAGATCACCACCAAAGAGGTGCAGCATTTAGAAATGTAAAGTTTTTATTTTTAAGTGCTTCTGGTATTTTAAAACTGTCATCTCTGAGGTCCCCCACGAAGTGACAGGTTTGGAACAAATGCCATTTGTCATATAAACCCCAATCCCTCACTATCACCTAGAGTAGATGACTGAACCCGCCAAGGTGCAAGTGAGTATGTTTGGAAAGAAAGGAATCCTTCCATTCTGTTATACTTCCTCTCCCCCCACCCAAACATATACACATACACACACATATACATGCACGTGTGTGCACATGCGCACAGCAAAGATACATACACACACATAAAGCACACAGAGACAGACACACAGATACATACAAACACACAGAAATAAACACACACACACACACACACACACACACACACACACACACACACACCAGACTCACTGCTACACCAGCCCTTAGCAATATGTCCAGTTTCTAAGGAGAATTTGAATAGTGGCAACTGGCTAAGCCAACACTGTTTAGTTATTCATGCCCAAACCACAGCATGCTATTGGTTAACAGGACATTCCTTGAAGCCAGATGATCTTGGGTTCAAATCTCTAATTCTACCTCTTAGCAGCTGAGCCACCTCAGGAAAGTTACTGAGCACGCCCGAGCCAGCAGAAAGCATAGTATGGCTCTATCTTTGCCCTTCTTCTCACCCTTGGACTAGCCTTTCCTCCTTGTTCATGGCTCCAACTACAAAGAGCTCCTTCTGGTTCCCCAGGCACACAGAACAACCTACCAGCTTCATGCTTCTACTTCAGAATCTCCACACTTGCCGTCTCTCCTGCCAGGGATGCATTCCTTGTTTCCACTTGCCAGCTCCCTCCTTCCCTCCTTGCAGATCTCTGCTCTCGTTGTGCTCCCCCTGAAACCATCCTGCCAGCAAAGCGCTCTTCCTCAGCCCTACTGCATGCTAGTGTTCTACCCAGCAAGCATCACTCCTCACTCGCTGTTCATGGGGGTGCAAGTGCCTGCCTTGGGTGTTTAATACTCTGTCCTCAGAACCATGGACAGCGCCAAGCACCGCTGTAAAGCGCTGCCAGAGGAATAGATGCTCTCGCTGTGTGAAAGGAAGGTACTTAGGGCATTCTGGTTGAGAGGATTGACTGAGATAAAGTGTACAAGACACTTAGCGTAGCTGCTGCCAAGTGGACTCACAGGCACTTACATTTAATGAACACATAGTAAGTGCCAGACGTGGATTAAGCTCTTTGCCCATATTAATTCACTTGATCTTCAAAACAATCCTTCGACGGAGATGCTGTTGTTATAGTAGCCACTTAAGCAAAGAAACAAAGAGGCAGACACTCTACTAGGAAGGACTAAAGCCACTATTGAAAGCTATACATCTAGTCTCGGCCCTCTAACAAATCCCGAGATAGGTGAGCTGTGGCTGGCATTGGCATTGTTTCTGTTTCCCACGATGCCTGCCTCACTCAGGAGGTGGTGGCTGTCCCATCATCTAGTCTATGGGACATGGCCTAGGGTAGCAAATAACACTGGGGCAGAAGTTTGGTGTTCTGTGTTCTTCCCCTACTCCTGAGACTCACTTGCTGCGTGATCATGGTAACGTGACTTCTCCTGTCCGAGTATATTAAAGTGGGACTTCTCAGTCCTCTTCCTATTGTTGCAGAGGTCCTCGGGGTATATGCGGATGGGCTTCCATGGGAAGTACTGTTGGAGCGAGGGAATGAAGAGAGAGGTGTTCAGCTCGAACTCCCCCGCATGTGGCACTCAGGTGACATCTGAGCAGAGGCTGCAAAGTTCTCAACTGCCAGAGGCAGGTGGCTGAGCCTGTGCAGGGTACACACCTGCTGAACGCAGCCCCCACCTGGCTACTGAGCACTCACAAAGGGAGCCCTACTTTGCCAGATGTCTCTCGATAAGCCAGGAGCCTGGATTTCGTTTTCGGCCTGGAGTCCAGAGCCTCGTGAATGAATTTTTCATGTGCAGTTTCTCCGTGGTTTTCCTAGAGCACCCGGCGATGTGATCATAGGAAGCACACCTGTCGGCCGGATTGGGCCAAGTCCACCGTCTCTGCATCCAAATCACTGCGTGGAGAGCTGCTACTCTGGAGAGGCCCAGGAGAGGAGCTTGAGTCTGCCATCCACGCCACCTGCAAAGCCTGGGGATTGGCACCCACTCCTTTCTTGTCCCAAAGCCACAAAGGATGCTCAGGGGCTGGGGCTGGGACTGGGGCTGGAGGATGCACCTTCCTCTTACATGTCTCTCTTTCTTTTCTTTTTTCAGTGCTAGGATTAGAACTTAGGGCCCTCCACTTGTTAGACAAGCACTCTTCCATGGAGCTATGTCATACTTCCACAGTACATTTTTAAGATATTGTAAACAATATTTAAACATGAACAGCATAAAGGTATACACTGTTGGAAGTATACAGAAAGAAAAGACCCCAGCCTTCTTGCTAGAAGTAAATTGGCAGTTTCCCGTGGGCCTCTACCGCACACCTGTCTTGCTTTGCACTCAGCTCGTGTCCTGCACATTTTATTCTGTATTTTTATTTAACGTGTCTCCAACATATTTTCATATCATCTCACACAGACCCATCTCTTCATCCTTTTACTGCCCTATAACAAGTCATTTTATGGATTTACTGCCATTTATTTTACCAATCCCCGTGACCAGACTCTTTGTGAATATCCAAGTCTTTATTTTACAGATAATGCTGCACAGAATAGCCCTGTCTGCATGGCATTTTTGTAGACCTGCTTGTCTGGAGCTTAGGAAATAGTGCGTGTTTGTTGGCTGAGGTGGTACACACCTGTAATCCCAGAATTTAGGCGAAAGTGGTGAGAGGATGAGGCGTTCAAGGTTATCCATGGCCACACGGTGACTCTGTGACCAGTCCAGGCTACATGAGACTTTGTCTTAAAAATCAAAAGTCTGCACTGATGAAGGGGCTTAGTGTCCAAGACTACTGGTCTGAACTCAGTCCCAGAGACCCACACGTTAGAGGGAGAGAATACCAACTCCCCCATGTTGTCCTCTGACCTCCATTTCCCTCCATGGCACAAGCATGCACCCCTCACACTCACACAAATAAGTAAATAACTGTAATGATTTTTAAAACAAAGAAAAGAAATAGTATGTGCATATTTTTTTCAAAAAGTCACTAAAATCAATGGAGATACGAACAGTGATACATTAACCTAAAATACCTTTTCCTAGTATGAATTAAATATTACTGGCAGGAATCAGATGGCACTGAATGCTAATGAGAGGTAACTGTGAATGAAAAGTGACTCCATGTTCTTCCTATCATTCTTCATAGTGTTCATGTAGCTTTTCTCTACATTTAAAACACTTTCCAATTTAAAAGTGTTAACCAATTATTCGAATAAAGCAGCCAGAAAATCAAATTTGGGATTAACATTGTGGCTTGCTTGAAACCTTATATTATTAATTGTAGTATAGTGGATCCTACTATTTAAAGTCTTTTATGCCATGGTTTTGTTTTTAATTATAGGGCTGAGGGTGGCTCAGTAGTTCTTGCTGCTCTTGCAGAGAACCTGAGTTCTGTTCTCAGCACCCACGCTGTCGCTCATAACTGCAACAGTAACTCCAAATATTTGATGCCCTTGCCTAGCCTCTGTGGGTACTGTACACACACACACACACACACACACACACACACACACACACACACACACACAAAACCTTTAGAAATGATAGCAATGATGCAGACTCATGGGATAAAGATTTAAGCAAGTGAATTACCTGCTGCCTTTGCCCACCAGCTCCCCCTGTGTGCCAAGGCAACTAATATCAACCTGGTATGAAAATAGCGCTAGACGTTTTCTGATGTGCATGCATGCATGTGTCTATGTGGGTATTCTTTTTTTTTTTTTGAGATAGACTCTTGTTCTGTAGTCCAAGCTGGCCTCTAACTCTCAGCAATCCTCCTGCCTCAGCCTTCCCATTGAAGAAAGCCAGGAGTGCACCACTATACCATGCTCTGTTTATGCATTTTAAATCAGTCTGACATGCCACAGACCCCCTCTGTCAGCAGACTGACAAATCCTTTTCTTTCTGGTTTCTTTACCCATGCACCCCATATTCAGCACAAATATTTGTTTTTCAAATAATAACAATAATAAACCTTATTAACTAAAATAATCCAGTTTATCATGCAAAATGTAGGTAATCTATACACAAAAGAGAAGGGCATAAAAGTTACCTGTAGCTACTGTACCCATGATCAAGCCACCAGTGCTCTGCTCTGCTTCCTTTGACTGTTGCTGTGCATGCTGTCACACGTCTGGGAATGTCTGCGTGAGGGCTGATCCAATGAACCTGCCGCTTTTGTACTCATTGTTCTGGTGAGGCTCGTCCCTCCATAGTGAACATTCTTGTAAAACTTAGAAGTTGAGGATAACTCAAATGCTACTTGTCATGCCCGTGAAGTGGGGTGGGTGGGGTCTGGTCAGGAAAGGCTTCCTGGAGGTGGTGGTGCCGGAGCAAAGACCTGATGACAGGCCGGAAGTCATTAAGTTAGAAAAAAAGAGATGGGTGTGCAGGAACAGGGACCAGCTGGAAGTCAGAGTACACCTGGGTTGACAAAGCCGATGCGAGGCTCGATGGTACAAGGATTTGGGATGAGGAAGGTAGAGAGCTCTTAGAGGAATGTAAGGGATTGGAGGGTTTGGCTTGAAGGTAGAAGAAACACATGGAAGAATTCAGTCCCTGAGGGAAAGGGAGATGGTGCAGCCATGTCTGAGAATTGCATTTTGGACCGTGACAGTTGTGGGAGGGGTGGGAGAGGCAGCAGAAGACCAATGTCCCCTGACCTGACCTTTTTTAGGTAGACACCCTAAAACTCCTGCTTAGATCTCCCTGGAAACCCAGAGTCACTTCTGGGATGGTCATGTTGAGCATTTGTGAGGATCTCAGCTGGTGGACTTGTACTCAGTGGGCGTGGCTTCCGTGGGTGTGGCCTCCATGGGTGTCGCCTCCAGGCCCCAGAACTCCTGCTAATAGGACCATTAACAATCTGATGGAAATGATTTTGAAAACCTTGCATTAGAAGAATCTGTAGCTGCTTTCCATGGCTTGTTTAAAAGGAAAGAAAGAATCACTGTGTAGGATCCTGGGAACCCACATATCAGAAGCCAGCAGATGATGGCATTGCACAGACCACAGAGGGTGTGGAGGGGCTTCCTCCCCTAATTATCCCCAGGTCAGCGGTCTCAGCATCTCCTTGGAGACCATCTACCTTCCACCTGTACAGTTGGAGAAGCCGAGGGGTTCAAAAGAAACAAGATGACTCGTGTATTTCTAAAAATCAGACCGGCACATGAAAACCAGTGTCCAGGGTCAGATGGTCATCAAAATCCCAGAGGCTCTTCCAACCTGAGCTGCATCCCTGAGGCCCATGGCCTTCTGGGCCATTCAAACTTGTCATATCTGCAACCCGTACCAATCAGTGCTCCTCCGACCAGGACCTGTGTTGCCTTTAGTAACTGTCTACGTTCATACATGCAAGAGACACACACACACACACACAAAATCCAACAACTTAAGTGATCAGAAATGGATTGTCTTCCATATGGCATTAATCATGTTGACCTGGTAATTTTTCACTTTTCACTCAGGTCTAGTTCAGAAAACTCCCAAAAAATGCAAACAAGGAGGAACAGTGCATGTGTGTGCGTGCATGCACTGTATGAGTTTACATGTGTGCACATGCATTTGTATTTGTGATCTCTCATGATGGTCAACTGTGCCCTATCACTCAAGTTCTCAGGCTTGCCATAGCGGCCAGAAGGTTGGATTATGATCCCCAGTTGTCCTAGAATGCCCACATCTGCCTATGAACTCCTGCCCGCCCTCCTGTGAGATGCATGATTTTGGGAGGTTGTATACTTTCTTTAAAAGTTGGTTTTTCAACTGCAGAGTGGGTTTGTGGCCCTGCCTCCCATGGGTGTGATGACTTGATGAGATGGTGTCTAGCCGATAGACACTTAGCCTGAATGCAGTTAATGGCGATTGTCATTTCTGTCGTGGCTGTGCATAAGAGATGCTCAGGCGTGATAAGAGATATTTCACCTTGAGGGATCTGGGTATGTCTGGATCCACCCACAAAGACAAATCAGAGCCGACACAAGTGAAGGAAAAAGGACTCTCTGGAAACCCAAGGGCTGAGAGAGCACTGGAAATCTAATCTGTGAGAGGACTGTCAAAATGGAGAGAGAGTTGGCGTAGTCCAGCCCATGGTCAAGTTCACAGATGAAGGAGTGAGCATAATGGATCAAAGCTGCCGACGAGGCCTGAGAAGGTGAATGATAAGACTACAGCTAGAAGGCTGAGGAAGAAGTGTAGAAGGGGGCCCGTGAGGCCAGGCAGTCTGCACAGCCAAGGCCTCGGATATGAGGAATGGGCAGGTGAGGTCAGGCAGTCCCCATAGCCAAGGTCTGGGATATGCGGGGGCTGCTTCAAACAGTGCTGTATGAACCCTATGGGGGGGGGCTTCTGCAATGTCACAGAGCTCAGCAGCATGCTATCCTCTGGCTGAGGACACTGCAGGGCTCCATCTGAGTATTAACCTTGACTTTGGCGACCAGACAAGAGCAGACTTTTTCATTGTTCTTTAAAAAAAAAATTGTTACACCTTATGTATTATGTGTGAGTGCACACATGTAAGTGCCACCAGGGACATGGGGAGGCCAGAGGAGTCACATCTCTCCATCCACAGTGTGGGCTCCAGGGACCATACTCACATTGCCAGTTGTTGGGGCAAGCGCTTTCACCCACTCAGTCTTCTCATTGGCCACTTGTATCATCCTCTCCTGGCAGGGAGGTCGTAGGCAGAAAGCCTGGGCCTCTAGGCTGGGCTTTGACAATACAACAGGAGATGTAAGAGGTGTGTCTGGTCCTTGTAGACTAATTTGTCCTAGACCAGAGCCAGCTATCAAAGGCTGTTTGTAGTGGGCCGGCTGTATTATACATGACATTCATTTGCTGATTTGCATTTCCTTCACCTCTTAAAAAATGAAAAGCAAGAACAAATAAATGATGAAGGGAAGGGAAGGGAAGGGAAATGGAACGCTTAATAAATGAATAGGCAGCAGTGATGAAAGGGCTGGGTACAGTTGGAGAACACAATGAGTTCATGCTTTGTGGCTCTTACTCTTTCCAGAGGGAGAAGGTGCAAAAGGGAACAGCGAACTCTAAGTTCTTTCCACACTCCGTGTGAGCATAGCCAGGCCAGGCTATCTCTCCAAGCCTCAGTTTCCCTGTCTGAACCGTGGGTATCCATCCTAGTTTGCAATCTGCTGCTCTGTTCAATCACAGGTTATAATCCATCACTGACAGAAGCAGAGGCAGGAACTGAAGCAGAGACCACGAGGAATGGTGCTGACTGGCCTTCTTCCAGGCTCATGTGCAGCTACCATTCTTTATTAGCCCAGGCCTACCTGCCTAGGGGTGACACCACCCACAGAGGGCTGGACCCTCCTACACCAAGGAGCAGTCAAGCAACATGCCCCTACTGACATGTCCACAGGCCAGTCTGACGGAGGCAATTCTTCCATGGAGGTTCTCGGTTATCAGTTGTTGACAACCAAGGTTAGCCATGCCGAGGGCATCGTGGTACCTGGCTTGCTTGCCTTGAAGTACACATGGGAGATTGGCCTCAGTCATATAGATTAGAAACCTGAAGCTCAACCAAGGGATACTCAATACTCAGGGATCAACAAAGGGAGCCTCTTTTGGCACAACTCAGTGACTGTTCCTGAAACCAGAGAACCTCGTTCACCTTAGAGACAGCCTGGGGTGAAATGTGAAGTCATCATGGGCGGAGGTCTGAGATAGAGTCCTGATCCTGTCACCCTTGAGCTGTGTGGTTTTGAGCCTGTCACTTGACTTCTCTGAGCTTTGTTTCCCATGGGTCAGATGAGGACAAATGTCCTTGAACCATACAGCATCAGTCGAGGGATTAAATGGACAGTCAGCTGGCCCCTGGCGCATAATATTTAGCAGTGATTTCAACCTCTTTCCTGCCCCAACTTCTAAACATAAGCATTTACCTTACGTTCTTGGTAAACCAGAAGCTGCTTCATTAAATTATAGAGACTAATGGCAATAAAATAATATTATTTGAAGGTAATTTTTATGAGCTGCAAGAAGATTTAGAAACATTTACCCTGAGAGCTGTTTCTTTCGCTCTCACAGTCAAGGGAGTTTTAATTTGCTACAAATACTGAATTGGCCTCTTCTTTAACATGTAGCATGCAGCAAATCTGGCTTGAGGAACAGCGCATGAGGCATGAAGTATTAACAGACTGGTGGACTCCCAGCAGGTAAAACATATACCCAGACACGGTGCTGCATATAACCACTGAACATACATATTCACCAGCACCAATCCACCTAACCGCACAAATCAAAACTCAGGCGCTCATAATTATTGCCATTTACCAAGATTTTTCAACTTGTTTCTTGGATCTCTTTTATGTCCAAGGTTCTATAAAAGGAGCCTGGGGCTTCAGGGTGGGACATAAAGAAGGTCTTGAGCTCCTTAGGACTAGGGTTCTCTCCTCCTCACTTTAACAAGAGTGTCTCTGTGGTGTGTGTGTGTGTGTGTGTGTGTGTGTGTGTGTGTGTGTGTGTGTGTGTACATGTGTGTACAGGTGCATTTGCCCATGAATGCTCACATGGAGGTCAGAAGCCAATGATGGATTTTTCCCTATGTTGCCCTCCACATTACTTTATGAGACAGAGCCTCTCAAACAGAGCCTGGAGCTCACCATGTCAACTGAACTGACTGGCCAATGAGCACCTTGCCTATTTTATGACACCCCCCTCCTTTCCCCATCATCTTACTGGCTAGCAGCCTAAGAGGTCGCAACCTGTGGCTCATCGATCATGTTCTGAGATGCTGGGGAAGGGTGCCAGCTTCTTCCACAACCTGCTGGCTACAGAGTGAGCTATTTCATGACCTGTGTGTAACATTACACTTGTCTGTCGGAGAACAGCCATAATCATGGTACTGCTTATGGTTTGTCCTCATTGCTCAGACCTGTTCATGTGACCGCTCTTGCCACGGTGACCTCCTTGAACAGGCACTTGCTGTTGAGGAATACTCCTACCCCAGGGCCTTGGCACTTGCTGTTTCCACTGCCCATCTCCAAGATTTCCAGACAGTTGACTCTGTTGCTGCACTGCAGTCTGAATGTAGAGGTGTAAGTCGGGTCTGCCCTTATCAGGGAGGCCACCCTTGACCACTCTTTTCTTAGCTGCAAACCACACCCCTTCCTCCCTGACATCTCAGTTCAATTTACTCATCTCTACTGTTTTTAATAGTCTTCCATCTCCTCACGAATGTAGCACCTTCTCATTTATTGAGTTTATTGTGTTCTTCTCAGCCCCTCAGCTGTATGTGCACAGTGCTCATGATTTCAGTTCCCTGAAACTTGGAGACATTTGTCTCTTTGGTTCACAAACGTATTCCAAATGTCAGGACTTTGAGTGTTCCTCAACTGGTAGAGTACTTTCCTAGCATGAACAAAGTCATGGGTTCTATCCGCAGTAGTGTACAAACTGGTGTGGTGGCCCATCCCTGTAATCACAGCACTGGGGAGGTGCAAGGCAGGAGGATCAAAAGATCAAGCTCATTGATGGCTACATAGGAGGGTCAAGATCTTCTAAGACTAGAGACCCTGTCTAAAAATAGGTGTTATAGATGTCTAACGTATGCATAATACAGAATAGATGCCCATTTGTAGGATGGATGCATGGATGGATGGATGGATGGATGGATGGATGGATGGATGGATGGATAGATGGGTGGGTGGGCAGGCAAATACATGAGCCACAGTGTTCAAACACACTTGTCTTTTCTTTTAGGAAATATTCGCCCTACATCTGCTTAAACACCCCAGGTACCTGCTCATAACTAAGTAGGCTCACTCCTGCTGCCCCAGGAGGTCACTGTGGCCCCTGACAAGTCACAAGGTGCAGATAAGTGGTTTTTCTGGAAGGTTCCTGTTCTTCATTTACTTGGTTTCTGCTTCCTAGAAATAGTCTTTACAAAGACTATTTAAATAGTCTTTGTATTTGTTAAAAAAAATAGTCTTTATTTATTTACAAATAAACTTATAAAAGAGAAAGGAGGGGAGCTAGGACCTGAAGACAAAAATCTTCTCAGTCCCTGACCATTATATGGCATCAAGCCTGCTCCTGTCAAACACACACACACACACACACACACACACACACACACACACCCCTGTGAAATAAAACTTCACCCACATGAAATGTAACTCTCCCCATGTGAAACATAACATTTTTCTGTGAAATGCTGCGAAAGGATTTTAAAAGTCCACGTTGACAGCTGTTTGACCACAAATTTCTTAGCCCCCTCTCATTGACTGTGTTTCCCTAACTACTATCTGCTAGCATTCCTGCAGAGACATTCCAGCCCATATCTTATTTTTATTGTGATGAAATTTTTATAAAAATACTCTATGGGACAGTTAATGGAGTTGGTATGACATGAAGTTGACATTTTTATAGACATGCAAATAAACATTCATTCTATTTCTGTCTTTTTCTTTTTGTATTTTGGAACCAGTATATTTTCAGGGCCTATTTTTTAATGTATGTATCTATGTATGTATGTGTTTACTTTATTGTAGATTCTCAAAAACCTTCTTGGTCTCATGGCCTGCATATCTAGTGGCTGACAGATAAACTAGCTGTGTTGGGAACATTTAATTGGAAACAGAAAGGCTGAGTCCTGCTAGAAGGTCACTGTTGGGGTCTTTAACTGGTCTCTAAATAGCTAAACCTGAATCACCCTACCCCTAAGTGGGGATTAGGGCTCTGCATCCAGGTGATGGTAGGACTCGAACAGAACAATGGATGTATAAGTGCTCCTCATTTCCTTTCGCAGTAGAGGGAACCTGGCACACCTTGCATGGCTCTCAGACATGCAGCCCCATGTTTTCCCAGCTGCTCTCTAACCTGTTCTGCTAACTGGCTGCCTGGGTTTGAGTCAGTCTGGCCAGCACTTTAAACCTCGTGTTAAATACATGAAGAGATGGTGAAGCCCAAAATTTCAAGCGCTAGGTGTTCTTAGCACATTGTGTGATTCACTTCACAGAAGCCTGTGTACACAGGTCTCTCTGTCTTCACCTTCTCTGGCTAGGGTACTTCCCTCTGCTGTACCTTCAGACAGGAATCACGGGTCACTCTTCATCCATCCTGCTCACTCTTCTGCCTCCTCATCTTACCCATCAGTCAGTTGGCTGATTACGACTTCAAGGATTTTTCCTCCACCTTCATGACTGTTGCATCCTCTTGCCTGGCTGGTACATCTCTAAGTCCGCCTTTCTGTGTTGGGGCTTTCCTCTTCATTCTGTCCTTTAATGGGGACTCAGGGTGATTTTTATTTTTGCTTTTGGTTGGCCTTGCTTTGTTTTGTTGAAGACAGTCTCAGGTAACCCAGGCTGACCTCAAATAGCCATGCAGCTGAGGCTGGCCTTGAACTTGTGGTCCTCCTGCCCCCAACTTCCAAGTGCCTAGATTACAAGTGTGCAACACCATGCCCAGCCAGAGCCATTATTAAAAGTGTTAAATCATTTCAGTTTGTGCCCCCACCTTCATATTAGTATATATCTTCCCATCTTCCTAAGAGATTTGCATGACCCAGAGTACATCTTGGCCCTACAGCCTCCGGCCCCTCAGCTCCTCCTAGTTTCTTTGCACCTTTGCCCATATCACCCTCCAGCACTTGCCTCCTTCTCACACAGAATAGTCTTTGGCTTTGTCTCCCAGCTTCACAGCCACCTCCTCCGGAAGGCTTCCAGATCTGTGGCTAATACACCCCACCCTGCCACTCTTGAGACTCAGCTCTGCTCTTCCTGCCGAGCACGGTACCTGTTTGGTCACATGCATGCTTTGTTCTGTTATTGAGGCCTTGTCCCCACAGCCAGTCACTGCAAGAGGACAGAGTCTGCTATTGTGTGCCCATCAGGATAAACAGCACAGTGCCTGGGGCTCACGGCAAGTCCTGCAGCAGTTGTTGAAGGACAGCTTCATATTGGCTCAGTATGGAAGCAGATGTTCTACTGATAATGAGCTGAATTCCTGGCCCTTTAGGATCTTAGCGGCCTCCTCTGGACTTCCTAAGCACCTGTTCCCTTTCCACAATAGCTCTTACTCTGCTTTAATTGATCTTTTCCTCGTTGCTCCCTTTAGATTATGAGCCTCTCAAATACAGATGCCATGTGTGCCGGCATATAGTCTCGTGAAACGTTTGAGGAATCACTAGAAGTAAGAACAGAGCAGGGATCCAGGTGGGGTCTGCCTGAGAATCCTCACGATACCTGTGACTGTGCCTTATAAGTAGATTATGAACTACATTAGTGTAATTATTAGGTTATTGTCACCATAGGATAAACTAAATTAATACCACACTCCCTTGGTGCACATGATGCACTTGTCATGTGCCTGAGACCCAGAATGTTCCAAAGAGAGTCTCACTTAAGATCACACAGTAACGGAATCAAGACCAGAACTCAGAGCCACCTACTCCTTGTTCACTCTCTGCTCACCAAGCATCGCCTTGCTTCTCATGGGGCAAAAAGGCTGAGACAGTGAGGAAGACAGGGTGAGTGATCGGACTCTAAAACTCATGTGCAGGAAGCACAGTCTCGTGTTCAAGAGCCATTGTGTAGCTGAGAGTATCATGGGGTAAGGAAGCATGGTCAGAACAAGCCACTCTGTGAGAATGGGAGTTGCTGACTCCTTGTGTACCACTGGGGAGCATAGATTCTCCTGATGAAACACATGATTCTTTCTTGGTTCTTGTGTGTGTATGTGTGTGTGTGTGTGTGTGTGTGTGTGTGTGTGTGTGTTCACGCATGCATGCATACATGAGCACATTGAACCCTTTTGTGAAATACCTTCCTGAAAAGCAGAAATAATAAAAATCAAATCGAAAGCCTATTATACCAGGCTAAGCATTTTTTGTGTTTGCTCATGTAAACGATGATCTCATTAGCTTGACTAAAAAAGACCTCCCAATGTGTAAATCTTGATTTCACGGTTTTCCCACGAACCTCCTTTTCCATTCTGGTTGATCACATAGGTTTCTCAAGTCAATGCTGGACACCTGTCTTGCCTTTCCAGTGTAAATTGTGGATTACACAGTTGCTTTCATATGCAGACAGTACAAAGCCAGTATTCCAGTTTCTCATTCCAGGTGTCTGTTCTCATCAAGCACCTTCCCTGAGGAAATCACTAGTGTCCCCACACCTTCCCAGGTCATTCCTACAGGATAGGTGACTTAGAGAACCTAACAATGGTTTGATGCACTCAGCACCATGTTTAGCCCAGTAGAATGCAGCATGCTTTCCAGTTGGTGTGACAGGGGTTCCTGGGAGGTCATCCTATCCATCCCTTTCGTGTCACACAAGAAGAGACAAGTCATAGAGGTCAGAGTCTGGCTTATCTGAAGCCATGCATCACATCTGTGGTGGAGCCTGAATGAGAACCCAGCTCTTTTGACTCTTAGTTGGCTGGTCCTTCCATCAGAGCGTTAAAAATGATCCAGGGGCGGGGTCCTGGGGAAATGGTTCCATG
Organism: Myodes glareolus; assembly: GCF_982192425.1. NCBI lineage: Eukaryota > Metazoa > Chordata > Mammalia > Rodentia > Cricetidae > Myodes > Myodes glareolus. Next base: position 42,133,709 of record NC_142034.1, read on the forward strand.
GGTACAGTGTTTGCCATGGAAGCATGAGGACTGGAGTTCAGATCCCCGGAATCTATGTAAAAGCCAGGTGCAGGGCACATGTCTTTAATCCCAGCAGCAGGGAGAGGGGAAACACAGTCTGGCAGATCCATAGAGCTCATTGGCCAGCCAGCCTAGCCAACTGACTAGCTCCAGGTTCAATGAGAGACTTTGTCTTAAAATTTAAAGCTGAGAACAATAGAAGAAGACAGCCACTCTCTGGCGTCAATGTGTGCACGTATAGATGAGTGCACACGCATATACACACACCATGCACACACACACACAACGGACCTGGGATAGGTAGATAGAATTTTTAATGCTATCCTCTCTTCTTCTACTTGTTTGAAATTTTCCATACTAAAAAGTTTCTCTTTAAGTGGGGAAAAAAGGCCCTGAAAGAATGTTTGATTATAGCAGCAGTGGGTCCTGTTTTTATATTCACCTCTTCAAAGAAGATGTGTTTAATTCTTCCCAGAGGAATCTTCCCTGTACATTGAATTTCTCCATGTGGCACACAGCCTGTCCCGCACATAATTACTAACGATGGAACGGGGCTGGGGTTTTTCCCATCTCTTTTGTCTACCAGCCAGTGCATAAACCGTCCCTTCTTTGAAGCTCTAAGCTTCCTTGGAAGGAAGCCTCAAGCTTTTCCATTCTAGTCTCCCCAGTTTTTGCCTACATTGTACTCTCAAGGTCAAGGTGTCCCCAGCTTGTCCATTCCTGAGTACTGCAATGCTGTTATTTACTAAATATTTTTCTTTGAACTGACTAATTTCATTCGCTTCAGTGTGTTTTCAGAGGAAACTATGTGTCATTACTGTGGATGGAAAATTAGGCAGAGAATCTAGGGAACGGGTATTTAGTGTCCTCGTTACACTTACTCTAACAGCCATTATGAAATGCAGAGAAGAAAAGTGTTAGTGAGTGTGCAACTGAAAAATCTCAATTTAAACCGTGCGTTGGAAAACATCATCAGCCATGGTTCTCCTGGGAATAGCCTTGTTTTATATCTCTTCCCAGAATGCAGGTGTGTGCATGTATGCATGAGCACAATGTGTGTGCAATGCATGCGCACCCGCATGTTCTCTGCGGTAGAACATATCCACTTGGCCGGGATACCTGACCCGCCGTGTCCTTCTGTTCTTCCCTGTACTCCAGGAAGCCTGGCTTGTGTGGGAAAGGAAGGAGTACATGCATGCAGACGAGCAAAGCAACCAGTGTGCGTCTCTTAGTGCAGCTCTCTTGCTCCCTTGCACCACGGCGCTCAGGAAATGAACAAAATGCTCTGGTTTAAAAGAGCATCAGTCAACACTAGCCATGGTGGAAGTAGGAAGAATATGAAGAGGACTGCAGAGGGCCAAGTTTCAGCTAAGAAAGAGATGTATGGAGGAGACTGGATGCTAAAGTGGAATTTGTAAACTGGAAGCTCCCATACAACACAGACCTGCTCTCGTGAATGTCAAAGATTTAACGCTGTTGAGTTTATTGAGAAGCGGTGAACCATGTGGGGAATGGACCTGGCTTTGCATCTACACAGACTGGTATAAATCCAACTTACGTCATCTTGAGAAAGGCCTTATATTCTGTGAGCTTCCTTTTTTAAAATCTGTGAAATAGAGATAATAGGACCTTCTGTCCAGGATGGCATTCAAGGTTAGCTTAGGAAAAATCGAGCACAGCACTGGGCTATAAAGCATAGGCAGTTGTCATTGCCTTGAATTCACAAAAAGACTTCCTGATTCACTGAAGAAAGAACAAACTCTACCATGTACAAGTCCAGGGTTAATGCAGATAGTATTTGTTACCGAACTCCAATATTTTGAGACTGGGTTTTCCATTTATGTGTGGCAACTATCCAGTGGTATATTGATTCCAAAGGATCACTCTGTGATTGCCCAATTCATCATAGTGTTCCAGGACGCTGCCTTACAATTGCTAGAGGTGTCACGTGGCTTGACAGTCTCCCCAACTCTGTTATAAAGTCCAGGAGGACAGGAGCATAGCTTCCTCAGATGATGCTCCCAGTGTGGACACAACACATGGAGCATGGTGGGTTCACAGAGCAAGTGTCCTGGGTCACAGGGAGTGGGTTTCCATCCAAGGATTGTTAGGGTCTCCAGGGACAACTAATAATGCACCACTGATTCCTGCGAAGGTTAGGGACCATCGGAAAATAAAACAGAAGAATGGAAAGCCAGAATGTTGACTTGATGGTTGACAAAGCCTAAAAGAGGGATGGAATATGTCTGTGAAAAATGAAGTCCCCCCCCCAATTCTGAACTCCGTGGGCTCACTTCACAATTGTGGGCAGCAGGCTAGGACAGCGTCTCCTTATGGTGAGAGAGCAAAGAGTTGTGGGAGAAACAGTGGATGTTGTGTGAATGAAACTCTCACCATGGGAAGGGAACCACAGAGGAAAAGATGCTTTCCCTTGGTTAGGTTTCTCTCCTATATAATCTTCTGTCCAAGAATCGATATTCTGCAAATCATATTAATTAGGCACCTAATAACCAGTTAACTCCTTCATCAAGAAGCATAACCCTTAAGAGACAGTATGCTTGAAGCAAGAGGAATCTGGGTGAAGACCTACATTTAAATACAGCTCTGCTGCAGGCTAGCCATGCAACCTTTAACCTTTTACATGCGTTTCTGTGGTTTTGAGCTATAATAAGTGATCTGTGGTCTCCACTTCAAGGGGTTGCCTGGGTAGTCAATGTGACCACATATGTGCCGCTGCCTCGTGACTAGTGCGGGGGAAGCCCTTGAGAATGGTAGAGTTAGCCGAAGAGCTAAGAACACAGATGCTGCTCTGCCAGTGTCCTGCTTTTGATGTTTTTCTTGGGAGAGCTAGCCATGCAAGGGACAGAGCGTGGTTATGAGAACATCTTGACCGATGGAGGAGGATGCAGGATGCATAAGCTAGCAAGGTAAAGAATCAATGGGAGGTGAAAGAAATCCAACTCTCGGTCCTATAGCTCTTTCTGTTCTGGTTCCTACCAGCATCTGGCCACCTCGTTCAGCCCCTCAAACAGTTTAGGCAGGGAGCCTAATTCGATAACAAACCCTCCTCCAGACCTAGAACTTCAGTTCTAAACTACACAGGGCCTGGTAGAGCCTCCAGGATGAGCCCAGTATTTGCTTTCCGACCATTTGTCCAGCACCCAAACCTCTCCCATCTCCCTGGCAGGCATTTTGCAGTGTATAAGAAACCTTTCTCTATTCAGCCTCGATGAAAGGTATCCACTAGGGTGGAGGAGGGGAAGGAGGAGCATACATAGTGATTATAGGGCCTGAAAGTATTCTCTTCAGCGTCCCAGGGAAACCGACCTGCCCTGGACTCCTATCTTGGAAGGGAAGTAGAGGAAGTTGGTGTTCTGTGGCAGTTTTCTATTCCTATCTAAGACACCTTCAGGTGTCCCTCACTCTGCAGACCCTGCTGCTGCCCTGCAGTCTCATGGGCACAGTATCGAGTAAGCTGGGAGGTGAGAAATTACTGGCAAGGGCTGTGTTAGGGGATAGCCAGTAAGTGAGATCTGAGCATGGCTTCTGGGGGAAGATACATTTTCAGAACAGATGTGCAAAGGGCTGAAGCTAGAGAGACTTAGGAGAGCTTGTAGAAGAAGCTGGCAAAGTACTAAGTGGGTGCCAGACTTTACTCACTACTAAGATTTGAGGTATTCGGACACAGCTCTATGACCCTGTCCTCTGATCTCAACAAACGTGTTCAGCTTTTAAGATCACTTTGCTGTGTGTAAGGGAAGCATTTACTGAGACCCATGTGTCATATCAGACACAATGACATAGAGACATAACTTCAGGATCCCTTTCATTGTCCATCCATCTAGCAAACGTTTGTTAAACACAATACTGTGTGCCAGGCAGTGTGCTAGGCACAGACTAATTAGCACACTGGAAGTCCAGGGCCTACAAAGCTCTCAGATTTGCACAGCAATCTGAATTAAGGGAATCGCTGAATTTGGTGCATATTAGGATCGGGATTGAGCTGGGGCTTTCCAAGGTCGAGGAACAACAGATGTAAATAAAGAAAGCCAATGTGGGCGAGGCTATCCAGCTACAAAAGGACAGAGAGGCCAGAGCTGAGTGGGCATGAGAAACACAAGACGTGAAGCCAGATCCCACAGAGACGGTAGGCCACTATAGGCATGTGCCTAGAGCAAGCAAAATAAGGAGAGCCTGGCAGGATTCAGTGGCTGACATGTCACTCCAGTATCAAAATAGCCTAAGAGAGGCAGCAGAGGAAACAGGAGGGGCAAGGAGGAGGCATTTCTCTGCAGTCAGACCCTCAGCATTGCCCAGAGCCATGCCATCAGCCTTCCCAGAGTCCCCAAGGCCTCAGCATCTCTCAGGATGAGTGACAGATCCTAGGGCGGCCTCAGAGTCCACAAGGCTGTCAGTGCGTGGGTGTGGCTCCGGCAAGCCCTCTGCTGCACCAGCTCTGCCTTTGTAGCCTGTGGGATTCTTTGGAACCAGACCTGCCAGCACACTACTTCAGGCCCCACTCAGGTCCCCCGGGGCACTCCATTGGAAGAACAAAAACAAAAAAAGAAATCCCGAGGCCATGAAAACTCCTGACAGCCTTTACGATTGTGCTGAGTAGCTCCAACTTCGGAATCTCGTTGGCTGGCTGGGGCTGAATCCTAATGACTTTGACGTTCTGTGCCCCAGTTTCCTCATTTGTAAAATGAGATAATAATAGCTTCCAGGGCAGTGGGGAGGATTCAGGGAGGTGACAGAGGAGAAGCTTCTGATGCAGCCCGTGATACAGGGAAGGTGCCCAGTGATGGCTGTTGGGAGAAGCTACGGTGATGGGAGGAGAAGACAGGACCCCACAGAGAGTACCTCCCAGAAGGGGACAGGGAGAACAGACTCTGGACAAACAATGGGATACCCACTGTGTGCCCGGTGCACATCTCCTTTAGTTCTCCTCAGCTCCGCTGGTAATGCCCACCAGCGTTTATTGGATTCATTGACAACACAGGGCAGCTGAAGCCTGGAGCCGTCGAAGAACACGCCCAAGGTCAAGCAAATAAGTGGCTTACGTCAGGCCTGCTTCATTCCAGAAATCAATGCCTTCTGTCAGTCAAACCCTGCTACGTCCCAACTCTAGCAGCTTTGAGCCCAGACTTGCAGGCATCCAGCATCTCTTCGAGCCCAGCTAACTCCTCTGGGGGGTGTTAGCAGCCAACTAGAACTTCCCTTGCCTCTAATGGTGACATCTGCTTGTGGAGATGTCAGGCCGTTAGTACCGTATTTGACATAGTTGAACTCTGCATGCCCCCACACTAACATGTACCTGGGTCCCAGGGCTGCTACAACAGGATTGCACAGAACGTGTGGCCTGGATAACAGACTCAGGCCCTCTCACTGTGGGACGACGGCAATTGAAAATACAGTTTTGGTGGGAGCCTTTCTTTGAAGGTTCCCAGGAGGCCTCCTCCTACCTCTCCCAGATTGTCCATGGTCATTTCTTCTGTGTCTTTTGGAGTTCAGATCCCCCTGACTTTGCACGAAGAGAACTCACAGCAGACAGTTGGCACTGAGCTTACCGAGGGACTCTTAACTAATCACACTTACAAAGACCCTATTTCCAAATGGGGTGGACTCTGAGGTCCAGGTGGGCATGGTTTTCGAGTGGATGCTGTTGAATCTGTCCGTCTACCCTTTGGCCTCTCAAAAGCCTCCCTTAGTCCCATGCGTAAAACACATTCATCTTATCCCAGTATTCCCCTGAAATAGTAACGAACCCCAGCATCATCTACAAGGTTCTATATATTATCAACTCAGAAAACCCCAAATACATCGTCTATATAGCAAATAAATGAGATGGAGGCGTGGACCCACTGTGGGGCTGATGCACTCGTCCGTAAATTTTCTCTATCGCTGACTTCGGGGCTCCTCATCAACTAGGAAGAAAAAGCATACACCAAGGTCAGCCTCGCTGAGCAGAGTGGGTGTCCTTTCCCTCTGTAGCTCCGTGCCGGGGCTCAGTACAGGGAAGAGCAGAGTAAACCTTGGGAAGAAGGCTGGCGAGAGCTGAGCTCAGGTCCCCCACGGGCTTCCCTGGCCTCTAAGCCCCTCCTCCCATACCTCCTACACTTATAGAATTTACTTATGTCTTGACTCATTCTAAAAATGATTTGTGGTAGAAATAGAGCAGGATTTCTCAGGGCTGGAAAGAACCACTTCCCACACCACGCATGAGTCATCCCTGCCCGCCTCTGCTCTGGCCAGCCTTAGAACACTGCCAACAAAGGGAACTCCCTCTCCAGCCAGCCAGGAAGGATGCGGGCAGTGGAGCCTCTGTGCAGTTCACCTGTGTCTAGATGAACATAGGACCCTGGCGAAGAGGAAGGGAGGGTGCCCTGGTCCAGGGAGGCTTTGCCTAGATGTAGTGTGGAATGATGGTGTCACCCTGTTTTTGTAGGTATGTGTCTTAGATCTTGTGCTCTGGTGTTCTGCAGTGACCCTCGCTTCCACATGACAAAGGACTTCAAGGCAGGTGGTATGACAGAACCAGAGCCTGGTGTCCTCAGGAGAGAGAACCAGAGGAACCAGGAGAGGGAAGAACGGAATTGATGGCAACTCTTGTCTGTCTCTGGCCTTAGTCAGAGCCCCAGGAGCCCTCAGGGGTCAGAACAGTGCTGAGATCTGAATGATTATGCCCCTATCTCCCTCCCTTCCAAGAATTCATGAATCGACATCCTAACCCCTGTTAGACATGACTTTATAACAGGATGTGACATTGTTATCTATGAAGTTTATGCTTGAGAGACACACAATAGAGTTAGGAAAAAATAAATTGCAAACAAAACAACCTCATAATGTTTTAAGTAAGTTTACAATTTTGTATTGAGTCACATTCATGGCCATCCTGGGGTACATACAGCCCAGGTGCTGCTTGTTGGGCATGCCCGCCTACATAGTACATTAGGAGGTGGGTGCCTCAGTGAGGCAATTAGGTAATGAGGGCGGAACTCTCTTGAGTGGGCTTAGTACTCTGATAAGAGAGGTCCTCCAGGGTTTCCTTTCCCATCACCACCTTGTAAGAGCAGCAAGAAGACAGCAAATCTTCGACTTCCCAGCTTCCCACACCATAAACACTAAACATTAAGCCACTGAGACTGGGGTTCTGGTATCATAGTGGTATAGAAAGAGAGAAATCACATAAAAACTGATGCACCCACTGTGGAGGTGGGGACCCAAGCCTCTGTGGGTCACAGACCAAGACCCCTCTGATGTCACTCACTCCATATCACAGAAGTCTTTGCTCAGAGGCAGCAACCCACTCACAAATCGCCATGCCAACAGGAAGTCACTGAGGATGCTCAGGAGCCAAGCCATAACTGCCTGTTGTTGGTCTTTGCAGAGGCCAAAAGAACCCCAGCCAGAGCTGTCAACCTCTGGGGTCCCCAGTTTTAGAAAATTACAGGGAGGGACTCTTCCTGCCCAAACCTCGTAAAAAATGGATGGTGTGGTTGTATAACATCCATGGCTTTTTACGAACTTCACCTTCCTTTTAAAAAACTGCTAACTTCAAAGAAAAAAAATTGCTCCAGGCTTTTCGGTGGTTGTAATAAAATGCATTCCACAGGAGCGCAGGCTCTGTTTGGCCTCAGACAAGGAGTGGTCACATGGATGCCCACGTGCCAGCCGCCTTGTTGGTGACAGGTTTTATCTTCCTGCAACTGATGTATTCTGAAGACTGCCCGCCCATGGCCCTGACCTACTTTCCTTTTACAGGATGGTATCCAGGACTTGGCAGGGGTGCCCTGATTAAAGAAAACTGAGTCCAGAAGCTGGGCTGGACTGCACAGAGACCAAGGTGTCTCTTGCTAATCTGATTTATCAGAAACGTGTGTGTGTGTGTGTGTGTGTGTGTGTGTGTGTGTGTGTGTGGTGGCTAGGTGGACTTCTCAATGAATGAAGAGGTTGCCACTCAAGCATGAGCGGTAGAGTTTGAATTTCTAGAACCCATGTAGAAACCTGGCAGGTGTGGCAGCCATCTCTAATCCCAATACTTAGGAAGTCAGAAGGGGATGCTCAGGGCAAGCAGGCTAGCTAGGCTAACCAGAAGTGGCAGGCTCTAGGTTCATTGAGAGACTTTGCTTCAATTGATGAAGTGGAGAGTGATCAAGGTAGATACCCAGTGTCAACTTTGAACCTCCACACATACTCTCACACACTTGTACATATACACAGGTGCCCACATGCATGGGAACACACATACACACTACACCCATACACATGCAAAGCCTACACATACACACACACACACACACACACACACACACACACACACACAAAACTCAAACTAGCTCCCGGAGTTATTTATCACTGAATTAAACTCGCGGTGCCAAGCATTCCAATGGACTCCATGTAAAGCAACCTTAGCCTTCATCCACCTAGGGTAAGGCTACCCAGGGAGATAACAAAGCAAGCAGATAGGAAGAGGCACTGGCTTGTGCAGAGAGTGACCGCAGGAACTGTTCAACAGCTAGAGATTTAATTTTTGATTCTAGTGCCATTTCCATTATGAAATTCTGGAAAAAGCATATGCACATGTGAGCTGGCTCAGTAGTAGAAGTCAACTCAAGAGACAACAGCACAAACCGCAAGGTCCTGTGCAATGTGTCTGTCTCCAGAGCTAAACATCCTAGGAACTGTTTTAGGTTCTCTCTCTTTCTCTTTCCCTCCCTCCCTCCCTCCCTTCCTCTCTTCTTCCCTCCCTCCTTCTCCTCCCCCGCCCCGCCACACACTCTGGAAGCCAGGCTATGGAGACACTGGAAAAAGAAAAAGGTAAGTCTTTGTATGAAAACTTAAACATCCAAATCCTATAGTTAAAAGGGACCCTTGAGGGTCATCTAGAGCAACTATCTTCACATCAGGCCCCAGACCACTAGGGAATACGACCACCTTTCCCAGGGTGCACAGGCCCAGAAGGTGATAAACAATCGATTTCCAGATTCCCAGCTTCCATGTGGCTTAGCCAAACTCCTGGAAACTGACTCTTCCTGTTCTGGATCCATGACTACCTTCTCCCACTTTACAAATGACAGGGACAGACTTCACCACTCTGGGAGGCATCCCTGGGAGCAGGGCAATGAGAGATTCCTGGCACTAGCCAATGGGACCGTTCAAATATGAACTGCTCCAGTGAAAGAAGGCCCCCAACCAAGGACAAATGCCTGTAAGAAATAAGGAAGCAAGTGAGCTTTCGCCCTGCACCCCCCACCCCATCCATCTCAGTTCCCAGGGAGTCTGGGATTTCCATGGAGATATATAGTTAATGGGTTTATTTGAATTGAAATGTAACGTCTGACTTTTTTGGGTAAAAGGAAGTCTGGATTGGCTGATTGACTGGCAAAAGATACAAGTAAAAATTTGTAGATTGATCTAAGGAAAATATATTTAAAACACAAATTCAAACTAAATTCTTTTAGGATCCTGCATTATGGATGCTTGAGGCATGTTTGAGTCTGCTAGAGCTACTATGACAAACTGGGAGGCTTAAGCTACAGAATTTTATTTCTTGCAGTTCTGGAAGCTGGAAATTCCAAGAGGAAGATGCTAACTAGTTTGTTGAGGAGGAAGGATGCTCTTCTTCCTCCCCCTCCCTTGATCTTCTTTTTGGTGCTGGGTTCTGAACCCTTGATCTTTTTGTAAGCCTGATTTTGAAGAAGACTAATCAGGTCCACGACGTGACTGGACATGCCATAGACAACAGATACTTGTACAGATGCTCAGAGTGTACTCAGGAAACAAAAAGATCCCGGTTTTAGATGTGGTGACACACACCTGCTCTCCCAACACCAGGGTGGTGGAGGCAGGTGAGGACAAGAGTTTAAGGCCAACCTTAGCTACAAACTGTTTTGCGGTCTCCCTGGGCTACACGAGACCCCATCTCAAGACACTCCAAAGCCCCTACATCTTCCCTTTATTTAGCAGAGAGCAGTTTCCAGTCTCCCAGGGCACATGGTGTCTAGTATTGAGTTCATGGCAGGCATTTGATAAATATTTCATCATCCTAATTTTGAGACAGTACACTGCCTGAGCCCACATAGGCGGTGAGTGGGAGTTGTCTAGAACATGTGGCAGGCCGGGCTGATGATTCTGGCTGCTCACTGTAATATCCTATTAAGGTACTCTACTTCAGCATCAGTAATTCTCCCAGCACTATCAAGCTGGCAACATGACTTCCCATGGACTGATGAGGAAATTGTCTCTCAGACAACAGGATTGCTTAAAGGAAATGGCAGAGCTGGAATGGGTCCCTGGGCCTGCCTGACTCCAAATTCTTTGCCAATATAACCATGACTTCCAGGACTGGCTGTGGGGGAGCATTTCTAATGTCCAAGGAGACAGCTTGTACTGCCTACTGGGTTACCTAGAGGCCAGCTTCTTTAGTTCCGCACCTCCCTAGAGCATAGAGTGGTTGCCTACAAACAGCGGTGCAAGAAATGAGTGAATCAGACAGAATTTGTCTTCTTTGTGCTTGAGGCAATGAGTATTTTCCTGAGAGTCCTGATTGAGGTACCTCCCAAACCATCTCCTTATCTTTTGGACCTATTTTCATTCTGCTTCAGCCTGAACTGCACTCATCCATTCTGTGTGTGATGTCTCATTCAGTACCGTCCCCAGGCTCGCTGATGTATCTGACACATGTGAATATCATTATCCCATTTCACAGCAGGGAAAACAGAGGCTTGGAGAGAAGAGATGGCTTTTCCCAGTCCAGCCAGCTGAGGAAGTGGCAAAGCCAAGCTGGAGGCCTGGTCCCCTGAGTCCACATTCCTGCTCTGTGCTTTCGTATCTCCCGCCTCCAGTTCTGTCATCAGAGTAATGATGGTGACAAGATGCGAGGGCCACAGGTGTTCCTGGCGATGATCATGGCTTCTGGACTGTTGGCCAGAGCTCCTTCACAAGGCATTGCCTTTCAGCACAGACAGAAAGCTCCGAAGCCTAGAGAACGAAGGGAAGGTTCTGTACTGAGTTGGTATAGAATAAACTGGAACCCACAGTTGGCCACTGTCATCTGAGAGTGACCAGTTGCCAGCCACTAGGCCTGCAGGGACTCTGATCATCTATTATCCAGAGGTGGGGAAATGGGTTATCCAATAGTCAGCCCGTGTCTATACATCACAAGAAAGGTTCCATCTGGGGTGTGGGGAAAGGGCAGATGCTCCACATGGCCAGCCTAGCACAGTGCCATGGGGTGGATAGGGCTCCCACAACAAAAACTGCTCAGAGCTGGAAAGGACCGGCAAGGTCATCTCATCCAAAAGTCCATCACAGGCTACCACCCCTCCCAGTGGCTGCCCACCCCTTGCTTGAATAGCTAGGGTGCCAGGATGCTCATTCCCTCCTACAACAGCCAGGGTTATGAAGTCCCCTGAGAATCATCTCAATGCCTTCATTGTGCAGATGAAGACATTCTTGAAACTGGAAAGACAGCTTGTCCCAAGGTCAGCCAGTGAGGCCAGTCAGAGGAAGATATGTCTTTGTTGTCTGTGACGTGTCCTCTACTCTGGCCATAATTCAGTTCCTGGATTGATCCTACCATGGCACCTCTCCAGATCTGTGCCCGCCCCATTCCCTTCTAGGATGCCCTTCACACTGCCTTCCCTCTCCATCTGCCCAAGCAATACCCCTGCCTTTCAAGGTTTCTTGCAGGCATTGCCCTTCCTTACAGCCTGGCTAGAGGACTTCCCCTCACAGTTAGAGATACTCACCCTCTTCTATTCTCCAGTGCGGCCTGTGCACAAAGTAGCCAGAGCCTCTGCCACCCCACAGCTACCACCTGTTTTCACCCACATTCAACCCCTGACCTTCCTAGGAGCCTTTTGAGAGCAGGGACGACCTCATTCCCATGCCTCTGCTCTCTGGCCTTCCCCAGCTCGTAGCACAATGTGGTTTGTCAAGTAAACACACAGGGGAAATGTTGACCGAATGAGCGCTCACTCAGCTAGAAATGCTGTCTGTAGTCTATCTCTTCCTTTCACTCTTTTGGAGTTGCCTTATCCATCACAGCCTTCCTTTTATTTGATAGATCGCATTTCTTTCCAGAGGCTCAGGTATAACTCAGTGGTAGAGTATGTGCTTAGCACGTGCAAGGTTCTTGGATCCATGTACAATATATATAGGTAGGTAGGTAGGTAGAGAGAGAGAGAGAGAGAGAGAGAGAGAGAGAGAGAGAGAGAGAGAGATTAGATGGTGCTGGTGGATTTGCACAAACCACCCAGATGTATGCAGTTTCTTGTAGTTCTTAGATTTCCAGTTTCCAGGGAATTAACATGCTCTGTTGCTTCCCTCTTGAGTGGCTTACCTTCTTGTAGAATCTTCTCTCCCCACCACTGAGCCCATCCGGGGTATCTTTTTCTTTTCCAACCTCAAACAGAAGTCTCCAAACAAGTCTTTCAGGTTTTGCCTCAGTAAATCTGAGCTTGAGCTCCCCGAAGACATTAGACAACAGAGCAGGGACCCCACGAATGTCACTTTGCGTCTTCTTTCCTCCCAAAACGATGAAGATGGAGAGAGAGGGTGATGGACTTTGTGTCCAGTGTCAGGATTGGTGTGACTCTTAACTATCCACCCCAGTAGTTACAGACTGTTAACTGCATCTATTCTGGAAAACAGATGGAAGCTGTATCCAGTGCAGTGGCTAGATTGTAAATGTATCCACTCAGGCAAGTATAGATCGGAACTGTCGCCACTTCGGGAATATAGATTGTAACTGCATCTGCTATAGCGGCTATAGATTGTAACTGGCAGGAGACTGATATGATTGACTCTAGTTCATTTTTTAAGTGACACAGCCTTGCTGAGTCCTCACCCATGACCTCTCTTGTGCCATACACAATTGCCATCATCTATTAGAGGCTTCTGGAAAGATTTGAGCCCTCAACGGTATAGTTCATATGCACAATTTCCTAAATGTGTTAAATATCATATGGGTAAGACACCTTTGCCCTTGTCTCACACTCCCGGGTATAGTTCCAACACTAAATCTCATTGTCACATGGATGTGGCACACACTTGTATGGATGAGACTGCTTCCTTGGGAAGAAATGGCAATTTGAGAGGATCTGCAACCTGGTCCTCTCCTGGGCTTCCCTTTCTTCCTCCTGCCTCAACAAAGATGAACTTGCCCTGCTTTGCCACAGTGACAGCACTCCCACAGTGTGAAACTCACTTGAACGTTTCGTGGATGTTTAGTTCCATGGTCCCCAGGATGGTCCCATGTGCTGTAGCCATTTCCTCTTGTAGTTCCAGATCATTTCCATCCCTCCAAAAGGAAGCCATGGAGTACTCGTTCTCCATCCCTAAACCTTTAAATAATTACTGGGTGCCAGGGCAACACAGGGGGCTTTCTGATTCTCTTCCAGTGTTCGCATGATGTGAGCGCCTCACAGGAGAGCAAGGACTTTAGATAGAAATACAACCTTGTCATCTCTGCAGTTTGAGTCCAATTGCTTCTTCAGGACTCTATTCAAAGGCAGGACAAACACTCTGGAACCTATCTGCCCAGCCCCAACCACACCTCCCCCCCACCTCACACACCATCTCTTAACCCAAGCAAAGAATGATCTCTGCCTCCCCTTCATGACATATCCCCTTCATGTTCCAAAGCTCAGCAGGGGAAAAACAGCCTCTAGAGCAAAATGCCCTTGCCTCAAACCCCAGACTCACCTCTCACTGACTGTGAGTCATTGGGAACAAGACCCCCTTCATCTCTACCTCTGTTTCTTTACCTATAAAATGGGGCAACAGTCGTACCTGCCACATGGATATGGTAGGTCTCCCAGGAGCCGCTGTGTACAGGGCTCTTCAGGGAGTGACTGGCACATGGGACATGCTTAGCCCATGGTGCATCCCTCATCTTTGGAGTATTGGGCACTTCAAGAGCTTTGAAGATGGTGGAGTGGGCTCCGGCATCTTGCCACCCCTGCTCTCCAGTCAGACCAGATCCTTACTTTATTTTCCATCCATTTCACATGACTGTCTCCATATTCCTGTGACAAGGAATTGGCCTGCCATGGTAGAAACAGGGAGGGCATGAAACTTGCATGTAGCCAGCTAGGGTGACATTCAATGCTGGGCTCAGGCTTGCCTGCTGATGGTCCCCAGTGGATGACAGAGGGGAGGCCTCAGGCTAAAACTTTCCCAAGGCCACTACTGGCCATGTATGGCAGCCAAAAACTTGAAATATGGCTAAAGAGGCCAAGAGGTGCCTCACATGGAAAACACATACTTCCCAAATGCTTAGTTGGAAATAAAATATATTCCATTGTTTTGTATATTGATCAATGTTAAAGTAATACTATTTAGGATGTAATGATGAAGTAGAATTTAAAATATATTCATTTCATATCACTTTCAGGATGGCTACTGGCGAATTTGAAACCACCAGTGGGCATCTGTACATTTGTTAGACCTCACAGGTCCCTGTCAGTGGGTGTCTTCAGTTCTTCCACATGTCTCCCTTCTTCCTCTCCTCTCATTTATTAATTTACTCAATGAATATTCATGGAGCAATAGACATGAGTTAGGTAGACAGGGACCCAGACAGCACATAAACAAGCGAGTGGGTTATATATAACTGGGAGAAAATAGGCAATGAAGAGAGTGATCAGCATGATTGGCAGCCGAGGAGAGGAGAGCTGTCCACTTCTTTTTGCTATTTGCTTCTGCCCTCGTTGTCTTGAGAATAGTATTCTACTGATTTTCCATGGCCTTAAAAACGTAAGATTGCAGCTATGTTATAGGCTTCTTAAACTGCATACTGGCAAACTCCTATTCATCCTCCAAAACCCTGTTTTTATATCACTTCCTGAGGCTTTCTTGCCTCTGTAACAGATTCAGTGTGTGTTACCTCTGGGCCTTAATGGTCTGTGTTACGCTATGTATCCACTCCATAGCTGTCAGTATGGTATTACACTACACTAGCACCTACACTAGACACCTTGGTAAAACTGAAAATCAATAACAGAAGAAGCAGGTGGAGTCCCTGCTGTGTGGAACTCACAAACGGCCCTATGATTATTGGCTTGCTGGTCTTTGGAAGATACTGGAGTCTTCTTTGTCTCTTTGAGCCTAGATCCCCCTGTCGCTTCCTGGCACGTGGCAAGATGCCTATAAACCCTTGGTCAATGGAAAAAGAAAATGAGAGAGGAGAGTAAATGTCTGATGGGAAAAGACCTCAAACTGTTAGGTGATCAACTCAGTGACTGGACGAAGGCAGTACTGTGGTCCCCACCATGCCAGGGTAAACAAAGCCACGTCTTCTCCGCTGGCTGCCCCTGGCTATGCCTAATGAGTGTGGCCAGTGCCGCCTTGCCACAGCGTGGCTCCTGCCCAAGCCTCAGCTGGCCCGGGAAAGCTGCCCTTAGTGTTAACTTTACTTTCTGAGCTGCAGGACTGATGAACAGCCCCAGCCTCTCAGTTGCAGGGACCAGCTTCCCCTTGGAGCCAGCACTGACTGGCTACCCACCTGGCCAGAAGAAGACTGGGCCGGGGCGGGGGGTGGCATGTTACTAAGGACTGTATTTATGGGCCGTCATTAATTACTCATGGTTAGTAACTCTTGGCAAGATGTCGGGCCCCTGTTGTAAGTACTTAGATGCAATAATCCCTGAAGGAGCTCTGTGAGGAAGGAGCTGTTAACCATCCCCATTTTACAGAGGGTAATGCTGAGCCTCAGAGAGTTTGTAAGTTGATCAAATCACACAGCCCATAAATGGCATGGCCAGAATTGATACTCTGCCTTCAGTCATGCATGGAGCATGGGGCTTTGTCACCCAGATGGAAGCATTCAGAGTTTGTTTTTGTCTTGATCTAGCACCCATTCCCACACCACTTGCTTAGCTCTGTATATACACAAGGTTTTTTTTTTGGGGGGGGGGGCAGCAATCCTTGGAAACAAGCATGCTCCATTTTAATAGAGAGTCCACTTAATAGAGGGTCCATTTGACCCCCTAAAGGCTGCCATGTTCACATCCTACCTTCTGCATGCTGGGAGCAACAGAGATGGGGAAGGTGGAGAGGCCAGAAACACCCATCAATCCTCCTCCAGAGCAATTCATCCATCCCCGTTAGACTCAAACTGAGGTTCTAGTTACTGAACCTACCTGGGTCCCCCACACCCTCTTCCCCCTGGGGATGTAAAGTTCTAGATACTTCCTTTACCAGTTCAACTACAGCTGTGTGGTGCGCATTGTCTTGCTGCCTGAGTTAGGCGCAGAAGGAACAGAACGCATTCATATTATGAAAGGGAACTGACTGGGATGACTTGTGCCGTGAGGACCCAATAGTCCTGCGAAGGCCACTTGCACACTGGAGAGGCCTAAAATCTGATAGCTGTTCTGTAGTGATATTTCATTTGATTTTAATAAATAAAGCTTGTTTGAAGATCAGAAAAGCAAGACAGTCGGCCACTGGCTCTTACCTCTACCTCAGTCTGAAACAGCGATCCCGCCTCGCCTCTAGGAATCTCAGGATGAGACTGAGGCTGAGAGCTGTCTCCTCCCATTTTATAATCCTCTCTAGGGCTGGGATTAAAGGCATGCACCACTACCGCCCTGTTTCTATGGCAGACTAGTGTGGCTACTGGGATTAAAGATGTGTGTCACCACTGCCTGGTCTATAAGGCTGACCAGTGGGGCTGTTTTACTCTCTGATCTTCAGGGAAGCTTTATTTATTAAAATACAAATGAAATATCACTGCATTGCTTTTCTGACCTCCAGGCTGAACCCCAGTATCTGTCTCTGGGTTTCTATTAATCATGCTACACTGCTCAGTCCACAAAGCCAAATGCCTCAACTGTCCCAATCTGCCACTGGAGTCCTGGAAGATGTCCTGAAGAGTCCCTGGTCTTCAGTGTGTGTTGAAGAAGCTGGAGTCTGATGTCATCCAAGATGGCAGTGGTGGCAACAATATGATGGATGCCCTTGCCAGAAAGACATAGCCGGAGGCAGACCACACTCTTTTCCTTGGGCCCCTTTGTACTTGGACCACCCATTGAAAGGTGTTTCCCACTCTGCTGGGGGGTGGGGGTTGCCCCACTCCGTTAATCCTTCTCAGAACTGCACTCATAGACCCACCCAGAGACAGGCCTCTTAGTCGATTCCAGATTCCATCGAGTTGGTAAGATTTAAGGCCACCTGTCCCCTATTCATGTCTGGCCAGTGGGCATGGGTTAGAGTCATTATCTGAAGTTGCCACTGCAGGAGAGATTGTAGGCCTCTGAGGCAGCTCAGCTTCAAGCATTGTGAGGCAGTGACATTAACACCCACATCACAGGATTATGAGTTAAACAAAACAACAGCCAGTGAAATCCAGTGTCCTTCCGTCCTCCTGCTCATGCATGGACTCTTCACATTCATTTGTTCGTTCATTTATTTGTTCATTCGTTCGTTCGTTCATTCATTCGTTCATTTATTCATTCGTTCATTCATTCGTTCGTTCGTTCGTTCATTCACTGGATGTTCATCCAGCTCTTCTTTGGTGGATTCGTCTCTTTTATCCCCAGTATCTTAGCTCCTGGCTGATTACCCCACTTCCACATCCTCTGAGTACATCGCCCCATTTCTTCAGTGACCTCACTTCTCTGACCTCTCTCCTCCCCTCTCTGCCACCTACCTCCTGCTCCCACAAAGTCCTGCATCCCACAAGCTGCTGAGCCCCGCCTTGTGTTTCCCGGAAAGAGATGAGGCATCCCTGCACACTCAGGTACCACAGCTGGAGATTACCAATCAGTGTCCTATTTCATAATTGGCCTCATGAATAATTCAAGGCCCAGAAAGCAAGTGCATAATAATTCAGGCAAGCCAGAGGGGGGATCACCAACTCTAACACAGCCCTGCTGCTTTTATCATAGGTTTGGCCAAGCTTAAATGCACCACACCTGACCCCGTGTTCTCGGCGTGTGCCTGACACTGCTTCCCGCACTGAGACAATGTGTCCCAGTCACACGGGGTCCACCCGAGCGGCCCTTTCCCAGACACAAATCTGTCCATGAAGCCGGAGAAAATAAATGGAACAGAGGGGCACACAAGTTTCTGTGTCTTCTACTATATAAAGTCAAGTCTCCAGAACCTTCCCTGTCTTCCTCCCTGCAAACATTGGGCCTGTGATATAGAGTGAGGGCCTCTGCCATCAGTCATCCGGCCCTTCTGGACCGTAACCCAGCATCTGCCCAGGAACCCATGGTGGGATTGAGGCCCCTGCATGCCCGCTCTTCTCACTGTCCCTAAGAGAGTTGCAGTAACGGGTTCCCTGATCACCTTAAAGTGGTCAGGTCCTGTCCTGGCTGACTCCAAGGAAGGAAACATTCAGAGGCACCTGGAGAACTGCGCTTTGACGCGAAGTCGGGACTCTTTGTAAAATACACTAATTACTTTATTTGAAAACCTTCCATGTTTGGAGGTTTGTTTACTTTGTTCTTTCAAAGAAGACTGCAGTTAGAAGACACAGACTCGGAAGGCAGGAAGGAGATGGGGCTGTGTGTGCAGTTCAGGAAGACACGGGATCTAAAATGGGGCTAACTAGGGCTTGCAGCACATCAAAGTGATTTTTTTTCTGAGCCAGGCTTTCTTAGGAGAACCTGTGTGATTGTGGCTCCCTGGTGTGTACCCAGCATTGCTCCCCTGTGAGAACCTGGTTTCCTGGTGTGAACCTGGCTTCCTGATGTCATCTAGTAAAGAAGAGGTAGTTAGGGAAAGCGTGCTGTAGGAGCTGAAAATGCAGCTACTCTGTGGTTTTTTATTTGATGACAGTTTGCAGAAGATGTTCCCGTAAGAGATATACAGAGTGTTGCGTCAATCACAGAGCGCCGCTGGTGAATGGTCCCACATGTCGCTGTGAGCAGCTAGCAGGCCCAAGCCAGGGGAGAGCGGAAAACTCACCAGAGTAACTGCTTTACTAAATTTTGTTTTTGAAAAACAGGGTTGTTGAGATAGAAATTTGCATGTCATGTGGCCTACCCATCTGCATGTGCGATTTAAGGTGTATAGTACATACACAGGATACAAAGCCAGCACTGTAACTGGATTTTAGACTATTTCCCCAAACCAACCTGTGCCCACGCCATAACTCCCCAACTCCAACCATCAGACAGCCTTCTGTCTGTAGGTCTTGTCTCTCCTGGGACATATAAACAGATTTATACAGTATGTGACCTTTTGTGACTGACTGGTTTTCTTCTCTTGGCATAATGTCCCTCGAGGGTTAACCATGTTGGGCCTGGGCAGGGCTTTATGGCTGTTTGGGGCTAAGTAACATTCTACTAAGTGAGACCCTCCCCAGCAAAACTGTGCAGTACACTCTCAGGTCACCACATTCTCCTATTAACCATTCCAGACAGTTAATTTATATACCCTAGAGAAGAGCCAGATTTCCAGATAGCCCCCGACACAATTCAAAACAGCCTTCCTAATACTGGCAGTGACGGTCAGAATTAAAAGCCAGTTCAAAGGGGAAATACAGACTGTGTTAGTATCGGGGAGGCTAGCCTAGGAACCTGAGTGCCACGTGGAACTTTATTTTTCATCATGTTCCTCCTCTTCCCTCCCTCCAAGCCCTCCCATGTTGCCCCACAAGTTGGTAGTCTCTTTTTCTTTGATAATTATTGTTACCCGTGTGTGCATGTGTGCACAGACATCAATACCTAAGTACAACCTGCTGACTCTCTTTTTGTGGTTTGTGTGTGTATGGTCTCAGAATTAGCCACTCTGCATTGAACAACCAGTAAGGAAGCTCATCCCTGGGAGAGGCTAGTTCTTCCCTCCCCGCAGTCCTTAACCGCCTGGAGTTCTTTGCCTAGGAATGGAACTCTGTGAAACTGTCCCCTCCACGTGAGCATGCTAGATGAGATTGCCACTGCTCCCTGTATTTATGTAGCCATTTCTAGGAGAGACTATTTCAGTGAGGAGTTCCTGGTATTCTGGCTCTTACAATCTTTCTTACCCCTCTACTGAGATGTTCCCTGAAACACAAATGCAAGATCTGGGATATAGTTGTGACTGTGGTGGCTGGGTTTGTGTGCAACTGTGTTTTTCTGCTGATGCTCTCCGTTTGCTGGAAAGATGGGCTTCTTTGATGAGGGGTGATGGCTACACTAGGGGATCAGGATATGATTTATGTATCCTCATGTAGTAAGGAATTATGCTGGTCTGGCAAAGTGCAGTAGTAGATTATTTTCTCATGTCCGTGACCTCACTAGCACCAGGAAGATGGCTAGGCTTGGAACCAGGCATGATGCCCCTCCTGTTGAGTGGGCCTTTAAGTCTAATTAGACAGCTGTTAATTCCCTCCAACATGGGAGTGCCATTTAATCATACCTTGATGCTATCTTGCCATGCTGGTCACTGTTGTGGTTCAGAGATGCTACAGCTGGGTGAGACTCCTTAATTGCTTCCCTCCCTATGTAGCCTTCATAGTGTTTCTGCTGCCATGGAAGCTAGAGCACAGGAAGGAGGAGTTAAGGTCAGACCCAGCTCCATACATCTAAGTCCTGTGTCCCAAGTGTGTGAAGACTTCAGCAATAAGGGCTACCCTCCACCCCTGAGAGGCAGCCAAGGGCTGTATGGGTAATCTGTATTGTTTTGGGAATCACTCGGAGTAGCTTGGCCAACCATTCAAAAGATTTCTCATACCTGGTACTGAGATTTGTCTTTGTCTATGTCTCTTGTGGGGAGCACTGTGACCCAAGTGACTTAACCTTTTTTAACACACACACACACACACACACACACACACACACACACACACAGGTGGGGGGGAGTTATACGTGTTGTGTATAATTTTAGGCAAATGTAAACTAATGATTCCTTCAGTCTTTCTCGAACAACCTTGGTATTATTGGTCCCTAGTCCCCCCATGTCCACCTCCATTGCCCTCCTTCTGTCCTCCCCATTTGGAGCCCCCTCCTTGTTTTTCTATTTTTGACTTCATATTATCTGTCTCTTCTCCCCCTCAATCATCTCCCTGCCCCTCACCTGTGGACTTTATTTCTACAGAGAAATAAATTTAAATTCTTACTAACTTTAAAACAAACTTTTATAAAGACTAAGACCTTCTAGATACTGTCCACATTTCAAAGCTTCCACAACACAAATTTCTTGGTCCAAACTTTTTGTTTGTTTTTTGAAAAAAGGAAAATAGTTAATAAATAGCCCCTCATGTTTGTCGTGCCACTTCTGCAGAATCCTATGTTAAAGGGACTGATTTAATCCTCCTTAAAATCCTCTTTAAAATCCAAATCTTATACACATTTTTCCCAGTGCCAAGGAGGAGGAGTTCGGTACTCATAGACTTTACAACACAAAGTCTCTTCTTGCAGATTTCTTCTTATTTCCAGATCAAACTGAGACATACCCAAAGGATAAGAAAAAAGACATGCCAGTTTCTGGGCCTTGATCTCTCTCTCTCCCCCTCCCTCCCTCCCTCCCTTCCTCCCTTCCTCCCTCTCTACCTACTTCTTCCTCCCCCCCCCCTCTCGTAACAATGCTCCTGACACCCCGATCACTTGCTGGCTTTTCGTGTGACACAGACTAATGTTTGAACATTCATCATTGTCCCTGATAACGGAGTCAGATGTAGGGAGTGGAGCCCCGGACAGAGAAAGCAAATGTTCTCTTTCTTGTCTCTCCCATCCTCTGAGCTTCCGGTCCCTCCTTTCTGAAATGGAGAGCAATAGGCATGTCATAGCATAGCTGTGGGATTCAAGGTGTCGATGTAAGGATGAAGAGTGACTGGCCCCATACCGAGGTCAGCAAGAAATATGTATGGAGGCCATGACTACCTTGATGGCATTAAGTGTGCTACTTCACAAGGTCATAGTAACGATTAAATGAAGCAAGGTGGAAGTAATATGTGTGGAGTCCTTGGAGGGAGTGGCAGCTGCCTCTGCACCTCTTCCCTCTGGGCGCTACGAGCTAGCTAGTAGTAGATCTCCTGTGCCGGGAAGCCACGGGCTCCTCAGAACATGGCATGTTTCCCATCTGCTTATGGCTGTTCTGGAAAAGGTGACATTCTGAGCTTCATTGGGCCCTTGAGTTTTTAAGTAATTGAAGCGCTGAGAGCCTGAAGTGACTCACCCCGCACTGTTTATTCTGGTCTCGTTTGCACAAAAGAGAGGAAAATCACCAGCTCTAACCACCCACCGCCAAGTGTTAGGGATGAGAATAGCTGGATAAAATACCAAAATTAATTCCCTGGGCCCGGTTTGGCTCTTCCTTATAAGGGCGGGGCTGAGAAATATGCAGAGCAGATCCTGGATCATCAAATACAGTAGTTCCCCAGTTATCACTGTGTTCCCTGAAGAGAGGAGGGAGGGAGAAGGAAAAGATGCCCTGAGCAGACAGATCTGGCTTACAGTCTATGCCGGCGACTGACAGGAAAATAGGCTTTCAAGCCTTATCACTTACTGAACTCCTACTGTGTGTGAGGCCTAACTGCTATGCGTGACTAGAGGATGAAGTCACACCCCCTACATCCGCCAGAAGCAATGCTCGGCTAATAACACTGATAAGAATAGTCAGCTCTCAGGGAGTAGGCATCTGTGTGAGCAAGGGGCAGTGCATAGTAAACCCTCTTCTGGATCTTTACTTCTGTTTATGTATGTGTGTGTGTACATTTGCATGTATGTGCATGTATGTGTACATATGTGTGGAGGCCAGAAATCAATGTGGGGTTTGTCCCTTAATCACTCTCCACCTCCCGTTGTGAGTCGGGGTCTCACACCGACTGGCTAGATTAACTGTCTAGCGAGCGGTATGGATCTTCCTGTCTCTGCCTCCTCCGTAGAGGGAACGCTTGCTCTACTGCCACACCCAGCTTTTTACATGTGTGCTAGGGATCCAAATTCAGGTCTTCACACTTGTGCATCTCCCCCAGCCCCTGTTCTGGATCTTTAATACTACCCTTCAAGGTAGGAGTTATCCACCTTTTAGGGAAAGGGACGCAAAGTCCATTTACCCAGCATAGTTTAAGTCCTGCTATGCTAGGCACTGGGCAGTGAAAAGTTTCTGCACCCGAAGAGCCGCTCCGCCTATGCAATAATCTGAATCAGACAAATCAAACCGAATTAGAAAAAGTCCAGGTTTAATGGATACCAATGCTCCCGGATGGAGGCCCCCAGAGAGGAAACAGGAAAGGAAGACTGGAAAACCACGTGTTTGTTCTCAAGGGGGCAGTTTAAATACCCTGTGGAAGTGGTCTTGAGCATCTCTGGGGAGGGGTCATTGTCTGGAGGGCTTTCTCGGGGGTGGAGTCTGGACTGAGGCAACTCCCAGTGGAGAGGGCTTGGGATGAAGCCTTAACTCAAACATTCCAGGCTCTTTGGATATATGGGTGCCAGGGGTTGGGGTGACGCTTTCACCCAAACAGACAGTACTTCTGAATGCATGGAGGTTAAGGGTGGAGAGCTGAGTGGAGCATCCCAAGGTCACCGGATGAGCGAGTGGTAGAGGAGCTGTTATGGGAGCCTGGTTCTCTGCACCCTCGACCTGTGTCTACTCACAGTATCAAGAAGATACTCTCTGCTCACTCAGCTACAATCGGGATCTTACTGCAGTGCGGCGGAGCCGACTGAGAACACGGCCTGTGGTTCCCTGCCAGAGTCAACAGCATGGCTAATTTATTTTAACTAAAAACATTTGAAAGCACAAGTTGCACTCTGTAGCAAAGAAGGACTGTCTTTAAAAGGAGATTTTGCTGCAGAAATCTCCATATTCTATAAGACTGTCCCAAGGCTGGGTTACCATACGATGGCTTCTGCACAATATCCAAAGCAGACAGAGCTGGACCTTGCTCCCCAGGTCTTCTCTTGTAAGACCTGGAGGAGAAGCTGTTATTGAACATGCCCTTGAGCGCAATAGTGAATCTTGCTGCTCTGGAAGTTTCTGGAAGGATGAAAGAAGTAAGGGGCATTGAGTGGCTACTGTGGGCTGAGTGTTTCGTCTGTCTCTGGATATTTAATCATCATAACTAGCCTGAAGGTGATGCTGCTGCCCTTGATTTACAAAGAAGAAAGCTGAGATTCAAAGAAGATGAACCCAAGGTCACCTAGAAAGAGAATGAAGGTGAATCTAGATCCATATATGTCTGGAGCTGGAGACTAGGTTCTGTCCAACGCGGGCTGCTGGCAGCCTCTTTGGGTTTATAAGGTCCTCCAGGAGAGCACAGGCACTGAATGTTTAAATGAGGTTGGTACAACATAGAGGAAAATCCAGGCATTCAAGAGCTGAAGTCTCAGGCTGCAGTTTGACTGAGCTGTAGCACGCATCGTGACGTGAAATTGGCTACAGGATAATGCTGAATCTCATTTGTAAAGTGAGTATGTGTGCATATGTGTTTCACAAATAAACAATAGCAAACCATAACGCCATGATTCTTCTTATTCTGTGTGTGTGTTCCTATTTGTGCAGCTATGTGAGTCTATGGCATGTATGTGTACATGTATGTGCACGGAGAGGCCAAAGGTCTGCTTGGTCTGTTCCTTGCTCACTCTTCACTCTGTAGACAGTATCGGTCACTTAGGCCCAGAGTTCATGAATTCAGCTAGGCTTGCTGACCAGTGAATCCCAGGGCTCTGTTTGTCTCTATCATCACAGTATAGGGGTATGGACGTGCATCACTGTGCCCAGCTAGCACACAGGTATTAGGGAGCCAAACTCATGTTTGCATGGCAGGCACTTTGCCAATTAATCTATCTCTCCCCGCCTAGATTTGTCTGTGAGGGAAGGTCCCTTGCCTTATGTTCCTCAGTGATTCACAGAAGTCAGCCCACTTACATAATCTGCCCACTCTCCACCCTTCATGCCCCCTTAATCGACTCGGGGTTTCCATTCTCAAAAGAAATACTTTCAGGTAACACTGCCTATTTTTCTTCAAAAGCATGAACCTCCTGCTGAACTAGGCCACCTTGACATTGCTCTCACAGGCGGATTGGCTTGGTGCTGAACAAGGGCCTGCCAGAACACAGAGGCCCACAGCTTGCTCAAGAAGACGTGGCACTCTATCAGTGGGTACACCTTCATTTTATGTAGCCAAATTATTAGGTGTGTCTGGATTATACGTTGTTCCGTAAAAATGGTCCGTTTTTAATTGGTCTGACAACCAGGCGTGTAAATTAGCAGTTAAAAACATCCCAGCCAACTAGTTACCCAAGCTATAATCCTGGGAGGACCCTCTCTCCCAAAACATCTGCAGCCAGTTAATTTGGAAGACATGGAGCTATTGATTTACTGCCTTGAGCTCCCGTCTATTCATTCCTACGCATCCCTAACTCACCCCCATGAGCCATACTTCAACTACACCAACAATCTCCTTACCACCCTGCCCACTGAAGCACAGCTCAACTCCCTCACTTTGTAGCCAGATAGCCAGAGGTGTGATCTTCATTGATTTCCAACCCAGTCAGAATTCTCTCTCTTTAAAGTCCTGCTGGCCCTCCCTGGTACTTTCCTTCCACATAAAATCAGCCCCCCACTGCAAGACAACTATAGTTCTGTATGATCCTAGCTATTGCCCCGCTCCTCTCTTCTCACCCTCGCATGCACCCTCTCTAGGTCAAGCCAGACAATGGAATGGCTTCCTGAGCCCAGTATGTTCCCACTGGTTCCCTTCAAGTGTCCGTAGACATTCTGTTCAGGGCCTTTCTGTCCCACGCTGCCCTGGAGCCTCTTTCAGGCTTAGGGGACATCTCATGCCTAAGACTCTCTTTCTATGCCCTCCCCTCTGCACTCCAGACTCAGGGCCCATGGCTTGCTCTAGAGATAAGAGTTAATTGGCATCTCTCCTGTTCCAGACTGCAGGCCCTCTGCAAAGCACACTTGCCCCTCAGCGTTCAAAGGGTGGTCTGTGGTGTGTGCCTATGATCATGCTTAGTTTCTTTATTGGTTTACTTCCTGACGGTTTCAGAGATTGTCCCAGACATAGGGACATATTTAACATCAGGAAATTATTTTATATCTAAATTCTAACTATCTGATTTCTAAATGCACCATAAAAGTCACATGTAATTAAAAATATTTGGGAAAAAACACATCTTTAAAATGATTATATATAATCCTACAACTCAATTCAAATATGTGAACTGAATTTCTTTCAATCTCCTTTAAGATTTTTGGTTTTGCCTCTGTTATTCTTAGCATCCATTTTTATCCATGAATGATTTTTAGAGCACTCCCCCCCCGACAACTTAAGTACATACTTATCATCCTATGACCTCACAAAATCCCATGATGTGGACCCTCTGCTGCACCACCCCAGTGCTCTGTGGTGGGAGTCCTCTACTGCCTCCACCATCTCTGTCTCCTGACCAGCTCTGACCTACACAACCTCCAGGTTTTGTTAGTACAGATTCTTAGAGATAGAAGGGCAGCAACATTTTGAAGACCCTCGATGACCATCATCTGTTTTCCAATCAATAGCTTCAACTTATTCTCTCCAGAAGTGTGTGAGGATACCTCATTCCAGCACATGCCATCTTTAAAATATTCGTGTCTCTCTTGACGGGTTTTATACGGTTTTGTTTTTATTTTTTGGGTGAAGAATGAAACGGCTCTTCATCCATATGTTGGCTTCTGTGGCCATGTTTTATTCATTGGTGGATTGGAGCGGGGCTTCTTCTTCATTGATACACCAGCTGCTCAGTAGAGCAGAAGCTGGGCGCAGGAGCTTGGTCCCTGCCTCCTTTTGCCAGCGGTATGCTTCTGGGGCTGTGTGTGCTGATCCCTGAGCGTCCTGTCCCCTCATCTGTGAAATTTGGTTCTAATCCTGGCCCTCTGGGCCTGTCCTGGGGATTAGGTGGCATCTACCGCCCACCCACCACAGTCACTGAGATGGGAAACTGTGTCATTTCATCCGTGACTTTTCCTGCTAGAACCTTCCGGCTTCTGTCCTTGTCTTAGCATGGTCCCTTAAGTCCTCAGGGATCTGCGACCTTGCCGTCACCCGGGAACTCATTAGAAATGCAGTCTCAGGCTCTGCTGCCATCCACCTGTAACAAAGCCCCAGCATAACCCAGACACACTGAATCCAGGGATTTCCCTATAAGCACTGAGGTTTGGGAGACGTGTGTGGTTGCAGTGTTCATGTAAAACAGCATCGAATCGAAGAAGATAGACATATAGGAGCCTGCTGCTTGGGAACTCTGATGTCCATCCATCCATTTCTCAATCCAGGAGAACCAAAGGTGGAAAAAGATCACCCATCCCCTTAGAGGTCAGCACAGCAGGATATGGTCTCTGGGAAGCCGGCCCTCTGACTAGTAACTCCATGTACTCTGTACTTGAGAAAGGGCTACCTGGCGAGGAGACAGAGATGGCTGATACTAAGAAGATGTAGCCTCAGCAGGATGGAGTTCCTCAGCCTGTTGCAATCTGAAATCCTTTCTTGGTGCTGGGAGCCTAGAACTACTGGCAGAAACCTCAGGTGGAGTCATGGATGCTTCTGAGCTTGAGGAGTGGCTATTTGCCTATTCAAACGGCACACTATGCATACTCCAAATGAGAAACCCATAGAAATTGGTTTTGAATGTCATAGAACAGTAGCTGGGTGGGGAGAAAGAAAAATAGATGCTTTCAAGTCCAGGGCAAGCAGTGGCATAGGTTCTGTCAGTCTCAAACACAAAATAGCTCCAGCACGCTTCCCTGCGTGGTAGCTTCTGTGTTTTGCTTCTCTCTATGTATGGGGATTGTCATGGGGGCTAGAGAGAGAATAAGCAATCCAAGGTCTAGCCTGTCACCAGAGCCAATCCCATGAAATCTCACATTGAGCATCTGTGCTGGTTAGTTTTAACTGTCAACTTGGAATGATGTAGAACCACTTGGAAGGAGTCTTAATGTGGAATTATTTAGATGAAGTTGGCCTGTAGGCACCTCTGGGAGGGTTGTATTGATTAGTAATGACTGTAGGAAGCAAGCCCATTGTGAGTGGTGCACTTCCATAGGCAGGGAGTCCTAAACTGCGTGACAGAAGAAGAGAAAGCTAGCTGAGAGCAAGCAAGAGCAAAGAAGCCATCCAGGACCTATGATACACTCTATGTCTGCTCTTGGCGACGGATGTCACTTTGGTCCTGCCTTGGTTTCCTTGACTATAACCTGGAAATGTATGCCAAATAAACTCTTTCTTCCCTGAGTTGCTTTCTGTTGGGGTATTTTATCATAGCAACAGAAGCAAAACTAGAACTCCATCTAGAGAGCGTCCCCGCATTCTAAGTGAAATGGCTCGGAGAGTTTGGCAGCAGAGACACCTCGTCTATCGGGTAAAGGAGGAATGCCACCCAGCTCCAGAGAACTCTTAACACTTGTCTACCCGGTAGGCCAAGAAGATAAAGTTAAAAACATTTAAGACTGACGTGTGTGGTGGCATATGCTTTTATCCCAACAATCAGGAGGCAGGGGCAGGCGGATCTCTATTAGTTCAAGCCCAGTCTAGTCTACATGATAAGTTGCAGGCCAACCAAGGCTGTTACATAGTAAGACATGGTCTCTCCACCCCAAATGTTTAAGGTACTTTAGATTCCCAAATAGGATATTAACAGTACTTGAAGTACTGCCTAGGCCACCATCTTTCAACCAAGCCATTTTGTAATCTTCTGAGCTTTACCCATAGGCCTGATCTTACCATTGTGGCCAAGCCTGGCCTCCAAGAACTGAGCCGTTTGCATCCTGACATCTCCGATAATGTCCTGGCTGCTGAGTCACTGCCATTTCATGCCTGTCCCTTCAAGTCTCTCCAGGTCACAAGTTCATCTTCAGAGCTGACCTCCGGGTTTAGCCTGCGGTCTCTCCAAGTAGGGCGATGGTGGGATTTTCTTTCTCTACCTTCAGTTTACAGGGCCAGTCTGCTCCCCACTTCTGGTTCAGGCCATCAGAGAAATACTCCCACATTGCCTTGCATTGGCTCTTCTCCCTGTGGGATTGTTTCCCAGTCTGTAGTTTCTTGAGGGCTCTACAGGGATTCTCAGGCACCTGTTTACATGAGACCTGAACACAATCTGCACCCAGGAGGTTTGAGATGCTCTCTTGGTAGGCTCAATTTTCTACCCTGAATGTGTGGAATTCGTTTGCATTAGAAACCAGAAATTAAAGCCAGGGACTGATCTGAACAGTCCTGACGTTCAGAGAAGGAAAGGGCTTCACCTGGGATCACACAGCTCACGGCCGAAAGAGCAAAACTTCAGTTCAGGGAGGCATCACTTGTCACTCAGCTGCAGTCTAGCCCTCTACTGGGAAGGAAGTGGGTGGAGGCAAAGGAATGCTGTCCTATTGATAGCTTGTGATGTTTGTTTATATGGAATTCGGTTGGTGGTGTAAGAGGGATGGAAAACAGGACTTGAGGGAACATCGAGCAGGCCAAGGACACCCCAAGGCACTTACCATTTCTTCCCTGCTGGGGGAAGGACTCACATCCAGTTCCTTTATACCACTGACATCCTTAATTGATTTTTCAAATTGTCATGAAGCATATATTGTACACCGAGTGTATTTCTGCACAGCCTCCTACCCTCCTCTTCCACATTGGTTACTTTTCTGTCACTGTAACAAAACACCATGACCAACAGCAACTTATGGGAGAGGGAATTTTGGCCGACAGTTCCAGAGGGAAACTCCACAATGGAAGAGGAACGAGAGCACAAAACAGGGAGAACACATCTTCAACCACAGACACTAAGGGAGAAGAAAATGGGAGTGGTACCAGGCTGAACACCCTCAAAGCCCTCTCCAGTAACGTACCTCTTCCAGCAAGGCTGTGCCCTCTAAAGGTTCCATAACACTCCTAAGTAGCACCACCAAGTGGGGAGCAAGGGTTTAAATACATAAGCCTGTGTGGGACATTTCTCATTCAAACCACCCCCTCTTCCTTGCCCCTCCCCTTCCTGCTGGTCACCATGGTCGCTGTAGACATTTGTACTAGAAAGACATTCTGCTTTCCTAGTGTCCTGGTTAGGGTGACTATTGCTGTGACAAAACACCATGACCAAAGCAATTTGGGGAGGAAATGGTCTATTTGACTTACGCTTCTGCATTCAGCATGGAAGGAAGTTCAGGCAGGAACTCAGCAGGGCAGGAACCTAGAGGCAGGTGTTGATGCAGAGGCCATGGAGGAGTGCTGCTTCTTGGCTTGCTCCTCATGGCCTGCTTAGCCTGCTTTCTTCTAGAACCCAGGACCACCAGCCCAGGGATGGCCCCACCCACAATGGGCTGGGCCGTACCCTGTTGATAACTCATTAAGAAAAAGTTCTATAGGATTGCATATAGTCTAAACTTATGGAGACATTTTCTCAACTGGGGTTCCCTCCTCTCCGATGACTCTAGCCTGGGTCAAGTCGGCACAAACTTAGTCAGCACACATAGAACATACATACACACACATATGACTGATCACATGAAATCTATGAACTACAAATGAGAAAACGTATGATGTTCATCTTTATTAGACTTACTGTGATGATCTCCAGTTGCATCCACTTTGCTGCAAATAGAACAGCCCTTGTTCTTTATGGCTGAAAAATAATTTTATCATCTATGTATACCGCACTTTCTTTATTCACTCCTCTGGTGGTGACACCGGTATTGTTTCTATAACTTGTCTGTTGTGAATAGTGCTGCAGTAAAAACTGATGTGCAGGTTTCTCTGTGATCAGTTCAGTTAGAGTCCTTCAGGCAAACACCCAAGAGTGGTATCGCTGTACTGTGTGTGGTAGACACCTATTTTTTATTTTCTGAGAAACCTTCATGTTGACATCCATAAAGGTTGGACTGCTGGATTCCATTCTCTCCTTCTTGCTTTGGAACGTGTATGAGTTTCCTGCAGCTGCTGTAACAAATTGACACAAACTCGACTGCTTCAAACAATAGAAGTTCATTCTGCAGTCTAGAAATTTGCAGTGAGTCTTGTGTGGCTGGAACCGAAGTATCGGCAAAGCTAATCTCCTCTGGATGCTTCAGCGAGGGAGTCTGCTCCTTACGTCTTCTAGCTTCTGAAGGTGGCTAACTTTCCTTAGTGTCCAACCTCATCTCTAACTTCTGCTTCCAGCATCACGTACCTTCTGTTCTGAAGTGACATCAGCTTCCCTCTTGCAAGGATCCATGGATTTGGTTGCATTGAGCTCATCCATTTAATCCAGGAGACCCGGATTAAGGAAACCCCAAACTCCTAGGCTCGCTAGCTATGTACTGCAGGCATATTTCTCAGCCTCCCTGAGACTCTTGGTTCCTATTCTGTAAAACACAATCACAGAGCCTTCTTTCCTATCTTTCCTGGAGCTTCAGTGAGGATCCAGAACATT
Source organism: Myodes glareolus (assembly GCF_982192425.1). Lineage (NCBI taxonomy): Eukaryota > Metazoa > Chordata > Mammalia > Rodentia > Cricetidae > Myodes > Myodes glareolus. Next base: position 42,165,046 of record NC_142034.1, read on the forward strand.
CCCTATCAGGCACTAGCACTGGAGCTGGTCCACTGTGAGTACTGGCCACCTGGAGGGCTAGGCAGATGCTCCAACTCTTACTAGGACAGAGAGTATGTCGGTCTGCTACAGTCTCATTGACTTTAAGGATTCAGTAAATGCTGTCAGGATGCAAGAGCCAATTGTGCAAACAGATCGAGCCTCCATTATCCTGGAAATTAAGTTAGCACCAGGTCCATTTGGATTAGCTGGTAATGGAAGAGGCAAAGCCCTGATCTATGGGAAGAGAATTCTGAATCAGCGAGTCTGGGATAATGCGATATTGGTCATAGATGAAGGAGCCGTGCGTGCCTCTCCCGTTTCCCCGCCAAGAAATTGCAGCAGGTCAGATCTTTGCTTTGATTTTCTCTTCATTGAAAGGGCTGCTTATTTCTCTTTAGGCAGGATGCTTCCAGTGTGTGTGGAAGAAAGACGGGGCGAGAGTCTGCTCTGCGTTTTACAAACAGCTCTGAATTCCTATCGTAGGCCTCAATATCTCAGAGTGGTTGGATTCATTGCAGTTTGGAGGCGTGGGGGGGTCACCTTGGAGGGGGCTTATCCCAGATCCTCAGTGTAGGTTTGAACAGCTAGCTTCCTAGAAATGGGGAAGGCGGTGCTGATTGTCCATGTCTACATTGCCAGTGCTCTCTCTGTGGCTCCATTTAAGCTGCCACTGTGACATTGCAGAACGCCACACTGGGACAGGTGAGACTTGTCCTCTGTCCAGAGCTTTGACAAGCTGGATTCACCATATACCCACATCACCTTCACCTGTCTCCCCCTTTCCACACCCTCCCTGCTCTGCCGGGTCCTGAACTTCTGGGCTGTGCTGCGTGCCAGTCTTTAGCCCTGGAAGTTTCCTATTTCTCACCGATCAAAACCACCTTTGTTCTTCCTACCCGGACTCATTAAGCCCAGCATGTGAATTAATCCTCTCTTCCAGGGCTTTCCCACGGGGCGTTGCTTATACTGTTATTAAGCACTTCTTTCATCCTGCCTTATTCCATCCTGCTAAGTCATTGAATGTTTATCTTCCTGGTCCAAACCACAGTAGGAAGCCTCTGGCTTTGGGCAGAGTCTGACCCTTTGTTGACTCCCCTAAGCACCCAAGTGTCTCAAGCAGCCCTTTAGTTCCTCAACTTGGAAACACAGGTGTCAGCCCACACCCCATATTTCTTCAGGGAGTCCCTAGGATGTGTGCCTGGCAGATGTGTGTAGCTTTTGTTCTGAAGTGAGGCCTTCCCAGGGAGGGGAAGTCTACCTTTCATGCCTCCTGGTCTATCCCCAATGCCTTGGTCCTTAGAAGATGTTCAGTGAGCCAGGACTTGCTAAAATGAGATGCTGGTCCCCCAGCTCGTGCCACGCAAACGGATAAAAATGCCAAGTGTGGACTGGAAGGCCTGCCGCTGGCCTCTGGGTTCTCCCAGATGGGGTGAGCTTCGTCGTGTGTGATTCCAGCTCAGTCTGTAGAGGGAGGCAGGAACACCGAGTGCAGATGGGGAGCTTTCATGGTGGTTTAATCTTGCGGGCATCACGGATACCTCGTAAATGTCAGAAACGATGCCCACCATCTAGACAACAGGGAGGAATGTAGAGATATTAAGGTATTTAGCAGAACACGTGAGGGAGCGGGCTCGGCTCAGCCGCAGCTCATATTTCCATTAGCAGAGGCTGAGTGAGCTCAAGCGGCTTTGAGTCTATAGAAGCCTTCTATGTTCGTAGTTGGGGTCTGAGTGTCGTCGCTCCATTATACAACGGCAGTGTACCCTAATAGATGCTGGCTCCACCCATGTCTGGGAGATGGAGAAATATGGGGGATGCAGGAGGAAGTGGCACCTTGGAAACGTCTGGAGTTGGACCCCAGAGGTCCAGAATATGGTTGGAATGCCCATATTCTGTTTATTTCCCATGTTTCACTTTAGAATGAAAGAAGATTCTGGATTCCTGACTCAGAGCTGAAATAGACCAAGCCAGAGTCTGTGGCCTGCTTGGGGATATTTATGGGAAGCTGGATGGACTAAATTAGAGCAGAATCTGGCGCTCGCTGGTCAAGCAGTCCACAGACGGTGTGATATCTCAGAACTAGAAGCAAGGGGCCTGTGGTGCTGGGAGAATCAGAAAGCTTCGTCCGGGGGCATTGGTTGTGGCCGTGCATTTATCCATATGTTCACTCATTCACGCCTGTGTTCATCCAATGAATATGTATGGGCACTTAGCTGGAGCCAGGTTCTGAGGATGCAATCAGCAAAGCAGGTGAGGTGCCCGCCCTCCTACAACTCAGCACGGGGGTTCCAAATGCTGCTGATTGTGTCCCCTACTATTAGTTTGCAAGGTCAGGATGCATTGTTGGTTCTCACAACCAGGGAGATGCAGGCATGCAGTGGGTAGAGACTCAGCATGTTGCTAAACACCCTGCAATGCACAGGTCAGCACCCCACCACCACAAGAAACTTACCAGCACTAAATGTCCACGGTGCTTAGGTAGAGAAACCATGGTCTAGACTGGCAGGTCCAACCTTTTGGCATTGTGACATGACATTGTCATCTACAGAGTCCATACTCTCAACTGAATCACAAAAACATTTTTTCTTACTTTTAAAAGCCAATTTACAACTATGTGTTACGATGCATTCATAGCTCGCCTTGGCAACCTGTGGCATGTAGGTCATGGGTTGGACACACCTGCCTGAGAGCTGTAGTTTGAAGTGACATTTTCCCCCAAGGACAAATTATTTGTGTGACCAACCTCTAAATGTTTGCTTGTATGTGGACAAAAGATAAAACTGGGACAATTTCTAAATAAAGGTGTTACTGTCGCAGAGACAGTTACGGTGGCCTGTCCCCCGTGATGCAGTAGGGCATGGGTAGAATGGTCAGAGAGCTTTGTTTCAGGTGAGTGCATGAACCCTGGAGGAGGCTGTGTGCCTTCTGGGTAAGAGCGTGACCTTTGTGGGCTTTGAGGCTTGGGTTCTGGGTCTCCTACCACTGAGACAGTGATTTCAGGCTAAGCCACCAACAACTCATTTGCTCCATTTAAAGACTCTCAGCTGTTCCTAAACCGGTCACCAGCGGATCAAACAGCAGCTAAAGGCATTGTCTTCACATCCCAGAATGCTTCTGCTTCCCTGGCCATCACTCTCTGCTCTCCAGGCTCTCTTTTGTTTAGTCAGTACATCCCTTGCATCTCCCCTGCGAGCCAGGCATTGTTCCAAGGGTATCAGAGAACAAGATCAACAGTGTTCTTCAACCTTCAGAATAGACGAAAAATGAATTAATAACAATTGGCATAAGAAATAAACAAATCTTCTGCAGGTACAAATTCTGTGTTGAAGCCAGAACAAGGTAATGTGGTGGGAGTGGCTAAGTTGGGTGGGCAGCAGAGCGATTTCTAAGGAGGCCACTTTTCCTTCTAAGCAGGAAACTTGATGGGAGCATGCGGAGCTGTGAGGAAGGGGCATTCTGGGCAAAGCTCCTATAGCAGGCAAGACGGCATGGGGCTGTAAATCCCAGCACTCGGGTGTTTGCAATAGGAGATAGCAAGTTCTAGGCCAGCATGGACACTTCAGTCAGAACCTAGCTGGGTTTTGTTTGTTTGTTTGTTTTCTCGAGGCAGGGTTTCTCTTCAGCTTTGGGGCCTATCCTGGAACTCGCTCTGCTCTGTAGATCAGGCTGGCTTTGAACTTACAGAGATCCACCTGCCTCTGCCTCCCAAGTGCTGGGATTGAAGGTGTGTGCCACCACCATCCAGCTAGAACCTGTCTTAATTAAAAACAAAAAACGATTTAAGGTTGGTGATGTAGTTCAGTAGTAGAGAGCTTACCTAGCATATGGAAGACCCTGGGACTGGATAGAATACAAAGAAAAAGGAAGAGAGGGAGGAAGGGAGGAAGGAATTTAAAGGGAGAAAATCAAAAGGAGAGTAAGAGATAGAAAAATAAAACAACAACAAAAATGTACCATGAAGGGAGGTGTGCACTCTTCTGTTTGTGAATCCTTGAATCTCAGATAGGATGAATTTTATTCCAAGAAAACTGGAAAGCAAATGGAGAGGATCTGAGCAGGACATCCTATGTTCTTGGTAGACTTACTACCCAAGTTAGAGTCCCAGCCCCGACTTTACCCAGAGCAAGCAAACCAGTACTAGCTTCATGGCATCATTTTCTTCTCTGCTACTTCCCACCACCATCAGCCAGTAAAATGTAATAAGATACCTCCTCAGTCCACCTGAGTCCCCAAGAAACCCATCAAGGCTCATTAGAGCCAACCTTTCCTGGTCCCTTCCTCAGACAGGGGTTGGAGATAGGACATCCACTCTGTTAGTCATCCATTCTTCCACTCACCCCATGAGCCATCACTAAACCCAGTTGGAGTCTGGTTTCCTTAGAGACAGGCCCCGAAAGGAGAATAAACAGTCTATTTGGGAGATAATCCCAGAAAATACATGGGGAGGTAGAAAAGGAAGATGGGAGAGGGCGTTCATCCCAAATAAGTGCGTGGTAGAGCATGTTGGCAGTGTGGACATTTAGAGTTTAACTTCACAGGAACTCTGAGAGCCACGGTGGGGCGCACATCTCAGACTTGCCTCCCTCAAAGAGGACATTGTGAGGCTTCAAGCCTTCTCTTGAGGACATGCTTGGCAAGCATTTACTTTCCAGGGCCATCGACTTCCCTGTGCATAGGCAAAGAAGGCGTTTGCTTGTCAGAGGAAGCGTTGGGACAAAGGAACAGAGGTGCTGACAGTTGAAAGCGGGGCCAGCATGCACTAAAGTAGTTAAGTTCAGGGGGTCACAGGCAGGATGCCAACGGCATCTATCCAAGCCATTTTTATTGCCTGATGCCTTGTTCGTTGCTGAAGGAAGATGGTCTGGTCCCTCCCCAACAGGAATTGGCAATCTGGCCCAGTTCCCTTAATCAGCTGTCACAAAGGTCTCATAGCAATGTGTCTCAGCACACAGGGATTTGTTACTTTAGGATTTGATGACATGCCACATATGAAAACCCTGCGCCAGTGAACTGTAGGTACAGACAGGGGACATGATTACTCCACAGCAAGTCATCTTCCTTTCTGCAACCTTCATTTCTTCCATCTGTCAAACGAGGATAAGAATATTTACTACGCCTGCTCCAGACAGCCGTCGTATGTTCCAAATGAAACAAAGACCAAGAACACTCTTGAGATGTAAGCTACTCCATCCGCTGCCTCTGTCATCTTCTTTGCGCTAGTGAATTAGCTGAAGGCGGGAACATGGTGCGATGCTCTAGGGCACACCCTTCTCCATTGGTAGAGCATGGCGCCTGGCATACAGCTCAGGAAGATTCAGGCCAGTTTAACTGAGTGCCACATTTGTTGTCACGATGAGCGGGGGCAGGGTTAACACTGTGATCCCTGGTGATAGATGAGGAAACTGAGGCTCAGAGAAAAGAAGGAGCCAGGCTGCTGTTCAGAAGCAGAGGCAGAATAGGACCTCCATGTCTTAGCTCCCAGAACAATGTCTCATCAATATCTCTTGGGATGATTGGGGTGGGGTACTGAAAACAGACAACGGAGATGGCTCAATGAATAAAATGGCTCTCTAATAAAATTTCTACAGCCAACATAAAAAGCCAAGACTGTAATGTTCATAGACACCTGATATTTTCTGGATGTGGAATATTTCCAGAGACGGGACTCTCTCTGGAATTTATGAGCCAAATAATCTAGTCTACCCAGTGACAGTCTTAGCCAAGGAAAGACCCTGTCTTGAACAAAACATGGAAAGCACCTGAGGAACGACATTCAAGTTTGTCATCTGACTTCCACATGTATCTGTGTACACTAGTACACACAAGACCCTCACATGCATGCACAAAAACTGTGTCGATATTTCTGGAGGCAAGCCAGCCCCGTAATGAGGCAAAACTGATCCCTAAGAACTCCTTCAGGGTCAGTTTGCAGAAGGCTTCTCCATGCTGGGGGTTTGCAGTTCACCCTGGATCTAGCTGATTTCTTCCCCACAGATCCCATCTCTGCCACGCAAGAGACCAGGACCTGGGAAATCTGTTCTGCATTGCTTTGGACCCAAGCTGGGAGATTGTTGAGTGATAGAAAGAAAAAAAACAGCCATGCCCAACAAGGCTTAAGGGGCAGAGTCAACCTGGCCTGAGACTGCACTCTGAGAAATCCCCTCCCAGGCAGGTTCAAGCTGCCCTAGGAACTTGGTTCAGATCCAATGTCTCTGTCAATGCAAGGCTGTCCATGCTCCTGCGCCTTGGCTTCCTCTCTCCCTATTGAAGTAGATACCACTCCCTTCCCTGAGAATACAGAACAGCTCAGGCCTGGCACACAGTCCATAGTCAACAAACAGTGACATCTCTTGAACCAAAGACTGTGCACCTCCTCTGACAAAGAGTCAAGGATTTAGCCAGCAAACTTCCCACGTGTTTCTGTTTCTCAATAAGTGTGATGCTGCTGTTCTGAGAGCAAAATATTAAATCAGAGCTCTCCCACATCACCTAGCCTGAGGGGCCCAGAGCCCCTACTCCTTGCACATCCTGCATTTTTTTTATGGTCCTGGTGGTTTTCATTATAGGACGTCCGTAACTCCCAGAAACTCATCACCTGCGCTGCCCCTAAGCGTGAGACTTGAAACTTCCATCACCATTTACTGACGAGCTGGAGACTCTCTTGAGTCCCATCCCAGCTGTGATCTCAGAGTGGGATGTCAGGGAGTGCACGAGGCCCCAAGAAGAATGAATGTTGTCAGTCCAACCAAATGGTCTCCTGCCACCATCAATGGGAAACGGTGTGCCAACACAGCACAGCGGCACACCCTTTGCCCTGAGGCACACTAGGAGCGCTGGTGGTAAAGAAGGCCGGGATGAAAAGGCCCAGGCACGGCCAGAGCAGAAGCAGGTCTCCATCGAGACAGGGGCCAGGTGTACACAGAGCCAGGACAAGCGGCTGCTATGGATTCTGGTTAAGGATGTCCCAGTGTTCACGCTGTTACGCTCTCAGCCAAAAACAAGCAAAAGAAACCTGTTCCATCATCAAGGACATTTGAAAAGGTTCGATTCTGATAAGGCAGAACATTTCTCTTTATGGCTATGATCATTAGCACCGTGAATAAATAAATTTGCCTGCAGATCTCCAAGACAGAAACAGAATGTACAGGACATTGTGGACTTAACCTGCTACACACAGACACAGACAGACAGACACACACACACACACACACAAACACTCACACACTCCTCATTCCACCCATCAGCACCAGGATTCCCCACAGGTTTGGGGAGTCACAGATCTTGGTTGTTGGGATTTCTGCAGAGCTCAGCACAGGAGTTGTGGGCTTTGCTGCTCTCGGATGATGATGCTCTGAGATGATGCCAAGGACACCCAGGGGCAGGCTTCGAAGACTAAGCTGTGGGGAGGGCAGATTATCTGCTCCCTGGAGCTAGGCTTATTTCCCAGTGGGATGTGAGATGATGACTAATTCTTGAGGACAGAGGGAGGAAACGGCAGACCCTAGAGCAGTGCTTCTCAACCTGTGAGTCATGACCCTTGGGGGCGGGGGTGTCAAATGACCCCTCCACAGGGTCACATAGCAGATCTCCTACATGTGAGATATTTACATTATGACTCATAATAGTAGCAAAATTACAGTTATGAAGTAGCAACAAAATAATTTCATGGTTGGAGGGTCACCACAACATGAGGAACTGTATTAAAGGGTTGTAGCATTAGGAAGATCGAGAACCACAGCCCTAGAGAAAAGGGATCAGAGGAGATGGGCTTCTACACAGTGAGGAGCTAGCCACAAAGGCTCTGTGCCTAGAACACTCCAGGTTACTAGTAAGAGAAACGTTTTGTGCTCATTTAAGTGAACTAGAGACCTGATCAGACCACATAGCTGCACAGCTTGTCCAAATAAACTGCTTAGTGTTCAAGTGCTGCTCAATTCAGGGTCAAGCGCTCTCACCTGAGTAAGGTTCCTGTATTGTCATCTGGCTTCAGTATTGCCTTCAGCCTTGGGCTCACCCTCTCATCACTGTGGCTGCCATATGTTTCCAACGGGGTGTTCTTGCAGCTTCACATTCAATGAGAAGAAAAGCCTATTCTCCAACAATGTGTACATACACACACACACACACACACACACACACACACACACACACATACACATGCACACTATGTACACATGCATGCACACATACTGAAAATGAACTGCACTTGGCCTAACTTAGATCATGTGTTTATGTCTGAACCAAGTGAGTGAGAAATTAATCTGTTGATGGGTAACACTGTGGGGTCCCAGTAGAGTCTCTACCATTTGAAGACTTGGGAAGTAGCTCCCCAGAGGAGAAGCTGGGACTAGTCAGATGAGTGGATGATGGACAGTGGGCACAACAGAAGCTGACAGCAGGCAAGTTTCCCTCCTGACCCCCAGGATGGCCAGGGTGGTCTTGCCACGCCACCCAGATGGCATAGAGAGCTCCTGCAGACACCACCAGGCTAGCCTCTTATTGACTGAGCAGCTGGACCAAGGCTGAACCCGCAGATAATAAAATCATAATGGGCAAAGCTGAACACAAGAAAGGCAGGTAGAGACTGAGCAGAAAAGCCACAGGCTGGTTCTACTGCAGGCTTCTGATGGTTTCAGAGTTGGAAAAGTAGACTTTAGAACCAAACCCAATCCTCAAAAAAAGGAGACCTCTGTTTCACCCTTTAGAAACAGACATAAGACTCACAAGTCAAATGCTATCTAAGTACCAGCCCGACTCAAGGGAGGGTATGTTCTTAACACTTCCTAAATGTAGGGCTCTCCATATGAGCCATGAGAGAGGTGGGGGCCCCCTTGAATCTGAAGTAGGGGACAGCAAACCCTGCCCTCATTTAGATCTTGGATCCTAAGGAAATTAAGCCAGAGCCTTGACTGCCTCCATACGTCTGAGAAAGAAAGAAAAAAAAACAACAACAAAAAACCCTTCTGGGTCAGGAACCACCCAGAGTACTCAGCCTGTACTATGGGCAGTGAGTAGGAAGATTAGTTCTAGGTCTGTTCTGCATGTCTAAGGGACAGGGAAGTCACCATGATAAAGGCAGAAGCTATTGTCCAGTCCTGAAGGACTTGACCGTCCCTGAAGTAAGGGAGACCAGTGAAGGTCACATTTTTTTTTAATCAGGGAGCAAAGTCTATGTGAAATATTTCAGCTAAATAATAGGAAGTGGCCACTCGCACACTCAAATGGTGTGTAAGGTTATGTTCAGACAATGAAGGTGACTAACTTAAGGACCCTTCTCTGCACAGACACTCATGTCTGAGTTGATGAAGGGATGGAATTCTGTGAAAAATTTGCTTTACGTTTGGTATCTAATACCAATCCAAACATCCAACCACCAAGTCTAGATGGAGTCTTGCCTGACCCCAGAGGGTGTCCTGACCTGCTGATCACACTTAGGCTAGCTAGCTGCCAAGGAAGATGGTCTCTCAGTGGAGTAGGATGTTTGGGTCCTTGGACTTGCTGCTTTCTCCCTGCTCTGAAAACCTTTTAAGTGTTCCCCATAGAAAACCACCGCCGCCTCCGCCAGCTTGGTAATACTAAACAGTACAATATCAGTCTCTGAAACTCACCCACGGAGTGAGCCCATAGCTAGCCCCCTGAGGAGTCACTTGGCCTCCCGTTACTGCTGGTGTGGAGGAAGACTGCCACCCACCCCTGGAACTATGGTTCCATCGCTGCCACCCATCACTGGGTCCAGCTGAGTTTTTGCTGTCAATGTTTTCCTTGAAGAAGATATTCATTTATTCATTCAACATGCTGGTCTAAGGGACAATGTGTGTTATATCCCACTGTAGACAGAGAGGATAGAGATTCCCAAATCCATGCCCTCACAGCTTGGAAAAGACAGAAGATAAATGAGATCAATAAATCATGAACTACATAGGGCAGTGGACAATAAGTGCTAAATCAATAAATAAATCGGGGGGAATACATGTTGAAGGGGTAAGAATTCAGATAAAGCCAGAGAAAGTCCCTCTAAGAAGAAAGACCTGGAGGGAGGACCAATGCCAGCCATATGGCATGAGGGCAGGAGCGTTCCCAGCAGAGGGAACAGCCAGTGCAAAGGTCCTGACGTAGGAGCTCACTTGGGATGTCTCTAGCAAACAGTGGCAATGAACTTGGCAGGAAGTAGAGACCAGATCATACAGGGTCTTATTGCTATGGGAACTTGGCCTTACTGTGCACGGGGTGGGAAGTCAGTGGAGAGTGGGGAGCAGGAAAGAGCACAGCATGCTGTCATAGGGGCACCGTGACCGCAATGCTGGGAATAGCCAGAAGGGCGGGAGCAGCCAGGGACTAATCTCCCCTAGGTACTAATCTAGGCGAGGATGAGGTGATGGTGAAGAACCAGATGCTGAAAGTGTCTCAAAGCCAGCGCTGACAGAATCAACCACACCAGATATTCAGAGTAAGGGAAGTGAGGGGGATGACACCAGAGCTTTTGGTCTGAGAAGAAGAAAGATGTGGTTTCCATCTGCTAAGACGGGAAGGACGGAGGAGGAGCCAGCTTGGGAAGGCCTGGGAAAAGCCCAGTTTTGGACAGGCGTGGACATCCAAGAGGATATGCAAGTGGGCAGCCGCGTTGTCTGCACCATCAGATTAAGGAGGTAGACTGAGCCAGATTTATTTGTGAGTTCTCAGCAGATAGACTCTTTTTAAATCCGTAGCGCAGGATAAGAATCTCTAGGAGTGAGAGCCGAGTTGACCCACTCAGAGCGACATATTGAGTTCACGCCAGCCTCTGTCACGGATGCTGGAACCCACAGAAGTGAGGTGTGCCTTAGCTCTGAGAGAGAGGCTGCAGGAGGACATGGCCACCGCTAGCAGCGGGGAGGTCAGGGACACTTGAAGAGGATCTTCAGCCACCCCTAAGGATAGAGAGCATCGTCCATGAAGGGACAATGGAAGCCTTCAGGGAGAGGGAATGAAATGCATGAAGGGAGGAAACCAGGTCAAGAGTACACAGCTGGACCGGAAGTGTCGGCGGAAGAGGAAGGGGGAAGGGGATGTCGGGCAGTGGGAGCAGGGTCTTGCATACAGTCCTGCAGAATTGGGCTGTGTCCCAAGTACCTGAAAGACTGTACACATGTCCATGTGTAGATTTCATGGTCAGACTCATTACCTGGGCCATGCGATGTGTTTCAAGGTTGAAGTTTGGTCGGTGAGCTTGGGTTAAACAGCTTTGACAAGAGTCGGGAGCCTGTTGAGCCTGAGCCCTTCATTTGTTCACGGCAGGGTAACTTCCCTGAAGCGGCTCAAGTATCGACCTGGGACAAGTCCATGTTTGGGTTCAAAGGAAGTAGTGAAGGAGCTTCAAACATATGGATTCCATAGTACTTTAACCCAGCAAGGCACAGAACAGGAGAGGTATCCCCAGTGGTCCTACTTCGTCCATTGCTAGGATAAAATCCCCTGCCCTAGGAGAAGATAATTGTATCTTGCCTTAAGTTCTAGGTTACAGTCTATCACTGTGAGAGAAGTCACAGCAGTGGATTTCCGGAGCTTGAAATACTGGCAGCTTGTCACACCACAGCCACATCAAGAGCAGAGAGAGATGGCAGCAGGCTCCTACACTGGCCTGCTTATGGTCAGCCAGCTTCCTTCACCCCCTACACAGCTCAGTCAGGGGCCAGCCCATGGAACGGCGCTGCCCACATTAAGGGTGCCTCTCTCCACCTCAGTTAACCGAATTAAGGCAATCCTCCTCAAACATGCCCACAAGTCAACCTAATATAGACAAGCCCTCATTGAGACCATCTGCCTAGGTGATCCTAGACTGTGTCGAGTTGACAATGAAAGTCAGCCACCACTCGATCTGTATTTCAAGGAGTCAGTGCAGGCTCAAAGGGTTGTGCCCCAAGCCCAATGCTACCCAGCCCTGATGCAGGGAGCCAGGAGCTGAAGCTGGGTTTGGGGGTGCCTCCCCAGTGAAGCATTTCCTAGCATGTCCCCACCTGGCAAGAGCATACGGTTTGCCAGGCAGTGGATGGTTAAGCGGATTGGTTTAATGTTTCTCATACCCCAGCCACTCTTGGCCTTTCCTTGACATGCTGTGGATGGAATTTAAATATTGCCTTTTGAATCAATGCTCATTTTATTATCAGGAAGCATTTAGAATGAGCCATTACACTATCATGGGGGCTTTTATTACTGGCCCTTAATAAATGTTTGCTGCCCGAAATGGTTATGAACCCGCAGTGTGAGGACAGTCCCACCTGCTCCCTCCCCTGCAGTCTCTGCCACGAAATTAGCTGGAGTGTTCGTTAACAGAGTTATCATTTATCCTACTTTTAACTGGCGTGGGGCCAGAAAAATAAAATAAGCGTATCAAGAACCGCAGAAGGCTGTTTAATGATAGCAAAGTTAAATTGAAAGAATCCTCCTTCCCACTGGCTTGTTATCAAGAACCAGGTTTCCAAGCAAGTCACTTCATAGCACGGTGCCTGGGCCTGAATAGAGCTTATTTATTTACTCTCTAGAGAGGGCTTGTGTATGTCAGCTTCCCACACATCTTGCCCCTGTGGAGCTCGTGATACTTAAAGAGGCCTTGGTGTGCCCATGTCACTGGGCTTTAAACAGCTTGAGGCATGGGTCTTGTTTTCTGACTTCAGTCATACAGCTATGTCCTATGTCCCTGGGACAGAGATCTCTCAAGAGAATGCAGAAAGGGGTCCACCAGGCTGATAGAACCACACAGGCAGATGCTGACAGAAAGAGATGACAAGGTGCCAATTCATATACAATTTGGATGATTGTAAATAGACATTTCCTGTCCTGACTGCCAAATAACCGACTCTGAGGCTTAACATAAATTATAAATGCTTGACTGATAGCTCAGACTTACTACTAGCTAACTCTTACCAAGGCTTAATATGAATTATAAATTCTCAGTTGATAGCTCAGACTTATTACTAGCTACCTCTTACATTTAAATTAACCCATTTCTGTTAATCTATGTATTGCCACGTGGCTCATGGCTTTGCCTGTCTTCTAGCATGTCTTGCTTCCTGGGCTGCTGGCTGGTGTCTCCTGACTCTGCACTTCTTTCCTCCAACATTTTCAATTTGGCTTTCCCGTCTACCCTTTCCCTGCCTTGCTATAGGCCAATCAGCTTTTTTATTAACCAATGAGAGTAATACATAGTCACAGCATATAGAAGGGTTATTTCACAGCAGGTGATGGACAAATTCTAGTAGCTGAAGCTTTTACTGAATACTCACTACACATTGGACATAAGACTAGTGTGTATGTGTCAGCTCCTTGGCCCACACAACAATTGTATAAAGCTAGTTCTGACATTATTTCTGACTTACAGATGATGAAACCCTGTACCAAATGGTTAATCATTTTTCTCAGGATCTACCAACCCCTACTAGCTGTAGGCTGAGGGCCAGAGTGCACATGGAAGCTTAAATAATACATATATAAATGTTTCTAAGTTCTGAGTACAGCTACAGATTTTTAAATAAAACATGTCATTCTAATTGGCCAATACACCTTTACAGTCACTTCAGTGCCTGGCTATAACTTGAGATTTTTACACTTTGGGCATCCCAGAAGTGGAAGCCACGGAGGGATGGGGGTCCCTGGTTGGTAACTCAGCCCCTTCTGCCTACCTTTCTCCAGTTCTTAAACTGTGAGTCATCTTCTGTGAGGCCCCTAGTCCATGCAACCAAGCTCCAGCACCCCACTCCAAATGGCTACTGCTTGAGAAAAGGGTTGCATATATCAGTGTCATGGTCCCTCTGCTCTACAGAAGACGGGAGAGGACCAACATGCTCCGGGAGGCTGACTTGGAGTCTTTGACCAAAGGTCCAGAGGTCAATGAATGAGCCATTTTCATGTCACTGCATCAAAACACTCAACAGAAAAGTACATCCCGGCCCTTGGTTTCAGTCCATCAAAGCAGGGGAGGCATGGTGGAACATCCCAGTTCATGGCAGAAAGACCACAGGGCAAAGGGTGTTCACATCATGGTGGGTTGGAAGGCAGAAAGCAGAAAGGAGCCAGGGGCAACCATAACCTTCAAAAACATGCCTCTAAGGACCTACCTCCTCCAGTTAAACCCTACCTCCTCAAGTTCCACAGCCTCCCAAAGTTGTGCCAATAGCAGGGGAACAGGTACTCAACATGTAAGCCTAGAGTGGACAGTTGCATTTCAACCCAAAACCCCCAATCATGTGAAATATGGTCTAGGATTAGAACACGGGTTATGGATCCCGCTGTAAGAGGCACAGGGAAAGAGAGCAGAGATACACCCTCCACAGTGTTTCTCAGAATCCAGAGCAGGGCCCCTCTTGTCTGTGTCTGGGCTGGCATTGCTTGGCTTTACAGCAAGTGACAGTTTAGGCTTGAATCCAGACTCTCTGGATCCAGGACCCATGGACTGGATTCCACCACACTATTTTATCTCCTAAGTCCTAAATATAGACCCCAGAGGTAGATATGGACCAACAAAACCCCAGTGGCAGAGGAGGGAGAGAGCTAGACAACTTAAAGATATCTGGCCCAACCACTGCCCACTATTGCTTCTATTAAAATGAAGGTTCCAGAGACCAAGAGACTTTCTCAAGTCAGGAAGGGAGATGCTCACCTGCACCCATCCCTGCCCCACCCTGTCTCTCCCTGATCCACCTGCCAACTGTAGGGTCCTAGATTTGTGTCTCTGCGAGGGACAGCTCCCTCTCCATGGTTTACTGTATGCTCTGATGCGGAGGCGGCGAGCCCACTCCCATCTGTGTGTCACGCGGCAGAAGCCCTGGGTGGTGTCAGTGTGTTCCAATTAGCTTCTGAATCATATTTGTTGTCTTAAAATATTTATATCTAGCCACTTCCCACCTGCTAGAATTGAATTCTAGCCTCTTCCATGGCTCCTCACTGTTGCAAGCCCACCAGATCATTCCTGTCACCTGAATTGTCCAGGACACAGGCTACTGCTGCTACCGAGTGATAATGTATCCTAATCAGGCTTAAGCAGATGCATACAGCCATGACCCAGGGCACGAAGACCCTGTGCGTGGAGTTTATTGCTTCTGACAGTGACACGTGGCTTCAAAAGAGAAAAAAAGACTGCCCGCTGTCCTGCTTACACCTTCTACAGATACGTACTCTCGCAGAATTTGCTCAGGTTCCCGAGGCAGCTGCAGGGGTGCGCTGTGCAGCCTTCCATGTGGATGATTACCCTTCTTAGTGGCCACAGGAGGCTGAAGTCCCTTGTGGTGTGGGTTTCTCTGACATTCTTCTATATCTGAAAGCCATCCTTTGGGTGCTTTTAACACAGTGGCCACATACTGTGGTTGAATGGGCACAGTTTTGTTTTGGGTTTTTTCTTTTCTTTTTTTTTTTGTTATGTGTATGCATCTTTGTGTAGTACATGTGTCTGCGTGTGTGTGTGTGTGTGTGTGTGTGTCTCTCTGTGTGTGTGTGTGTGTGTGTGTGTGTGTGTGTGTGTGTGTGTGTGTCCATGGGAGCATATGTATTTTCATGGTGTGGAAACCAGAGGTCAATGTTAGGAATCTTTCATCATTGCTCTCCGCTGTATCTTTTTATGAGACAGTATCTCTCACTGAACCCAGGATTCACCCATTGCCTAGACTGGCTAGCCAGAAAATTCCCGAGATTCTTCTGTTTCTGAAAAACACCCTCAGTGCTAAGAGTATAGATGCACACACCCACACCCTGCTCTTAGGGATCTGGACTTGGATCTCATAATTAATCAGCAGGCACTTGACCCACTGACCCATCTCCCCAGCTCTGTGTTTTAATTTTATAAATTACTATTTTAATTGTGTGGACTTATGAGATTCCTTACAATTATTCGACACCTAAATACAGTATATAATGATCAAACTGGATAGTTAATATATCCATCTTCTTAAATACATTGAAATATTTGATTAGCATGTAATCTGTATGTGCTGATAAGGTGCTGTTCGATGCGTGACTATAATACAGGTATGTGATGTGTATAAACAAAGCAGGGAAATTAATGTTGCCGTCTCCCCGTCATGACTTTGTGCCTGGAGCCTTCAAGCTCCTCCCTTCTAGTTTTCCTGGTAGGCTTTTGTTACCTGTAGTTCCACAGCTACAGTTATTAGATGGTTGGCACTGAAGTAGAGTTGGGGGGGGGGGTAGCGCAGGATTTGTGACTAAGTTCAGCTCGTCATTCTAACCCTTTGCAGAATGGGGCTGGCAAAGGAACTATAGCACAGAGAAAGACATCCCTGAGCAACCATCATGTGCCCATGGCCCAGCTGGCACTTGACCTTTGACAGCATTTCTTCCTTAGTCCTTTAAGACATGCGAAGAGACTGACTGGGTATAACACACAGTAGGCGTGTGATTCATGAGAGGAGACAGGGTGTGTATAAACACTACCTTCTTTCAAAAAAGGAGATGGACGCTTAGAGCAGGTCAGAACTTGTCGCTCAGTTGCCTGACCACCATCTCTGGAGTCCTTGCATGCCTCATCAGGGAGCAGACATCCTTACCGCCCCCCCCCGCCCGGCCTCATTGCAAGGGAAGAATGCGGGTAGAATCCACACTTGGCCTACACTGTCTCTCTCTAGGAAGTTCTAGAGTGGACCACTGAGAATTCCGGACAGTGTGTTCTCCCAATACTGCCAGCAATATCTCTTCTTCCCCTACTACAGAACCAATCATCTTGTGATCATATACACTTAAATATCACATTCTATCCCGTTTCACAGGTTATAAATTAATTGTTGTCCTTCTGTCCCTCATGCCCTTTGCACTGTTAACCTTAGAGACACTGAGGAGGCAATGGGAGTCATCTTTGAGAAGTTGTGGAGCGTCAGAAATAGAACCAGATCTAAAGACCTTGCTTCCTCGTTGATCTTGGAAAGACCACTTAACTTCCTGTTGTACGGTGAACTCCGTTCTCCAGATTTGGTTGTGTGTACTCTCCAGCACCATATATACCTGCTAATTATTGGGTTCTACCGCTCTCCGCTCTGTTAGCTGCAAACTCCCCAAGGGCAGCGCACCTCTTACTATGAGCCCTTGATGACCAGAGGCCGTACACCACACTGCATCGGAGAAAGCTTTAAGAGCCGTCAGCTCCCCAGTCCCTACCACGCCATGTTAAAGCGGTAGTAAGGTAGTTCCAGACTGCTTTTCTAAGCACACTGTAGTTGAGTGGCTGCCTAATAAATGATGATCCCTGCTCTACAGTGAGAACACTGAGGCTCAGAAAGGATAGAGGACATGCCCAAGGTCATAGCTTGGGCTTTCCTGAGTCTAAAGGATGCCAAACCAGCACAGCGACTTTCTCCTCCCCACACCACAGTCACGTGGGCTGGTGCTGCAGTTCCTTCGTGCCAGCTGTCTGCTCAGAGAGGTTGGGGTTGGGGCTGACATCTTGCTTTTTACATTTTCTTTCCATTTTAATAAATAATATGTCACAATTCAGGCAAGCCAGCCGAATAATAATTTGTCAAGCCCAGAGCCTGACTTTGCCTGTTCCCACACTCGTCTTCCTCCTCCTACCTCTCTGTCTTGTCTTCACACATCCTGGCAAGTTCCAGATATTTCTGCCTGGGTGCTGTCACCATCCCCTGAGACGCGGCAAACATTAAGCTTGGTGCCTTTCCCCCCAAAGTTTTCCACTGTACATTTCAGTGTTGGGGGAGGGGAAGGGGATAGCAAAGGCCCCCCTGTGATGCCCCACAAGCTAGGTTTCATCAGACCCTTTCTCTAAGACCTTGGCATTGACTCCTTTTGGCAGTGATCTCGAATTTTTAATGTCTTGATTTGTAGAGTGCTTGCCTTGCAAATGCAGGACCAGAGTTTGACCCCCAGTGCTTAGCAGCTACCCTAGCCAATCAGCGAGCTGCAGGCCATGGAAGACCCTGACTCAAAGGGAAAAGGGAAACCCTGAGGATGTTCCCAAGGTTGTCTTCCAGCTTTTCACACACGCAGACACTCATGCCTATGCACAGCTGTACAGGCGCTCACATGAACACACATGGCACACTCACAGACACACGCACACATGCACACTACAATACTTCGTTTTAGAGATATGGAAGGTCCGAGATTCTGTGTTTTCTTGTAGAGCTGTCGGCATCACAACAGGTCCAAGAGCAGTTTTTAGCCCTTGTCTCCATAGGTCATCACAACACTGAGAGTGATAATGGCGAGTGTGGCTATCACTATTACGTGGATGGAGACACCAGGACCAAAGCAGCATTCTTGAGAAATGCAGGAAGAGAGGAGCTGATCATGACCTTGATGGACAGCTTGATGAGATTAACAGAAGCGTAGGAGAGGAGGAAAGCGTGATTCTGGGTCTGCCCGTCGTACATTTCTAGGTAGGCATAGCTAATTAAGGGAAGAAGCCCCACCTGGAGCGTGAGTGACATTGTCCAAAGGACTGGGGACCCAGCAGGAATAGGAGAGGAAAGAAAGGGGAAGCCTGCTGAGGCCACCCTCTGCTTTGTGTCTGCCACTGGGTGAGATGCTTTGCTCTCCCTTGCTCCCATCACCTCCGCATTCTGTATCACCTCAGACACAAAGTTATGTGGCCAATTTACTGGACCAAAACCAGTCAGGTATCTTGTCATAGCAGTAGCAGCAGAAACAAAAATAACAGCAGAGATAACTTTAGAAATCAACTTGACGAACTTGGAAATGTATCGTTTAGTAAAGCACTGCTAGGCAAGTGTGAGAACCCAAGTTCATTATCTAGGACCCATGTAAAAAAGCCATGTGTAGCTGGGTGGTGGTGGCACATGCCTTTAATCCCAGCACTCAGGAGGCAGAGGCAGGCAGATTTCTATGAGTTCGAGGCCAGCCTGGTCTACAAGAGCTAGTTCCAGGACAGGTTCCAAAGCTACAGTGAAACCCTGTCTCAAAAAACCGTAAAGAAAAATAAAAGCCATGTGTGATAGCACATCCCTATAACCCCAGCACTGGGGAGGTAGAGACAGAAGACAGAAGGATCCCTGGGCCTCACTGACCAGCAAGTACAGCCAAATCTGTTTAGTAAAAGACCTTGTCACAAATAATAATACAGTAATAAGTTAGAGAGTGATTGAGAAAGAAACTCAACATCAATATCTTGACTCTACATGCATGTGTACATGCACATATATGAAGATGTACATACACACATACACATGAGTGTGCATATGCACACACACACACACACACACACACACACACAATAAGTCGTTCAGAAAGAGGAGGCTTTCCGTGTACAGAGAAGTGAAAAAAAAACAGATTTATAGAACAAAATAAGAAATTGGAAGGATTAGGAAGTTTAGGAAACATCCAAGATCAACAGCTGATCAGGGGACTGACACAGAGTGGTGACAGGAAGCAGCAGCGTGCAGGTGAGTGGACATTGGAGATCCATGACGATAGGTCTTAAGGAGTGCACCAAGATCCCTAGAGAAGGCTGGCTAGTTGGTCCGACTGTATCAGTGAGCCCAGGCTTCAACCGTGAGACCCTGCCTCAATGAATTAGGTGAAAGGTGACAGAGGAAAAATGATAAGCATCAGCCTCGGGCTTTAATGTGTTCACATGTTCATGTACACACATGTGGGTCCACAGACATATGAACATGCATACACAAACACATCACAGACACAAACACATGAGGGCAAAAAGAGTTAAGTTTTTTAAAGATCACCATAAGCAGCGAGGCTGGTACACTCACACACCCTGGGCACGTCAGTCACTGCTTAGGGCTGATTTTTGGGGACCTGTGCCATCACAACATCTCCAGCTATGCATGGCATAGGTGCAGATTCTTTGGGGTGGAGGAGAGCCTCCAGCGGAGATCCTGGCTGTCAGGAAGAAGAGCACACTAGACCTGGAAGTAAGGGTGTAGGAAGAAAGAACTCTGACCCAGGGCCTGGGGACTCACACCTGGCAGGCAGTGAGTGAATGGGAGCGAAGGACTGAGGAGGGACTGCCAGTCAAGGGTCTACAGATTCATCTTGGGGAAAGCTTTATTATTTCCTGACTTTTACTAGCTCTTAACAAAGGGTCTAAGTAAAGTTAATTAGTGTATCCCTCTTTTAAAGAAGTGTCTTTGTAATTAGAACATTAACGGGCAAACGACATCACTGGAGGACTTCCGGGATGTGAGTTCCATCAAGTCAGCTCTACATTGCCCTGGATCCCAGGGTGGGCACTTAAGTTGCTCAGTAGGTTTCTCCCATAGACCACTGGTGGTGAGCAGTTGTCCTTGAAAAGGAGCCAATTCAGGGAAAGCAAACCCGGGTATGTGGGACACGGTGTGCCTTCCTCCATTCAATTAGAAAACATCACGAAGGAATCCGAGGGCACCGCAAACGTGTCCCGTCTTACAGCAGTTATCTGCCTTCTTATCTGGAACATCAATTAGAAGATGCAGCAAACCTTTTAGCCCAGAAAGCATTAATATCTGACCACTTACAGAAAATGGCGTCAGAGAGGCGCCCTTCCCATTGCTCCCCCTGTGAGAGCCATCTCAGACTATGTCGCAGAGGGCGAGAAAGTACGAATCTTCTGTGTAATAAAAAGTCAACTTTCACCTGTTCCCGGCTGGTTCATTAGTAGATCTGAGTCAGCCGATGCTGGCAGTCCACAGGCAAGGGATGGAAGGGCACCACAGCCCTCCTGCCTGGGCGGTCCACAGACCCCAGCACATGCAGATGGCCCTTCATGGATGTCACCATTAGCAGCGGTAAAGGAATGCCAGCCTCTTGGCCCCATTTACAGCGCCATCCCTCATAGCTAGCTGAGCCTCCCCTTTTATGTTTTAAATCAACACACAATATTTTTACATATTTATGGAATCTAGTATGACAATTCCAGACAAATATCCGGGTTATAATAAACAAATCAGGGTAGCTGCTATTTTCATCTCCTCCAGCATTTAACATTTTTATACCCAAGCACTTTTTAAGCCGTAAATTAGTGTATAGCTTCTGTCTTTAAAATGTCTTCGCTGAATGGAAGGGAAAAGGGAGGGGGCATGGGGTGGAGGATAAAAGGAAGGCAAGAAGGAAAGGAACCCCTCAAATTCAAGTTATAGTGAAAAATCACTTCTGAGAGTAAGCTCGTTATGATGGGCCTGGGTTTTAGTTCTCTGCCGTCTACACCTCCTCATCCACTAAGAAATGGGAAGTACCTGACTCATGCAAGGTTCAGGAAAGGCAGGTTACACAATTCTGACCACTGACGTTCGTGGAGAAAACTGTGCCCCTACTCTGCCATGGGGAGCCAGCCTTGGGAGAAACCAGCACCCTGTGTAACAAAGGACGACTCCTCCATCATGGTGTCCACCCTGCTAGTGCTTCTCCTTGGCTCTTCCTCCTCTGCTCTCCCCCCCTCTTTCTCCCTTCAACATTGTGTGGCCTTGCCGAAGTATGATCATGTGCGGTCTTGTGCATGTAGAGTGTGCATGTGTTGAGTCTGATGAGCCTTTAGGTATCTGTGTACCTGTGAAGCCACACAATCCACACAACCAAGATAACATTTTCCTGCTCTCCTTTCGGACCCATGCTGCCTCCATCCTCTTGCTTGGGAAACCACAGATCCGACTCCTTCAGATTAGTTTATATATTTCATAATTTCACACAAATGGGGTGATAGGATGTGCTCCCCTTTGTACTGGTCTGACTTCTTAAACCAGGAGTCAGAATATCGTTTTGAATTGTACACACTGTTTTATATATATATAATAGTGTGCCCCTCTCTATTGCTGGGTAGTTTGTTGCAGAGGAGGCATGCCACTTTTACAAACACATCTATTTTAAGCTGCTAATGGGCACAGGGCTGTTTGCAGTTTGAGGCTCTTACAAACAGAGCCTCTGTGTATTTAAGTCTTTGCATGGACTCAAGCTTTCTTTCCCTTATTATTTCTGAGCAAATGCCTAGGAATGGGATGGAAGGCACACACTTACCTCTCAACGAAATTAGCAAACCATTTTCCAGGGCAGCACACTGTTCCACATCCCCACCGGCATGTGGGAGCACTCTGAGTGTCAGTGTCTGCTTTGGAAAAACTATCGTGGCCGGGGGAGGAATTTGACTAGGAGGGTTCTTTCCCCATAAACATAAGGGCCTAAATTTGGATTCCCAATACTCATGTAAATACTAGGTCTATAACACCAGGACTGGGGGAGCAGAGACTGGTGAGTCCCCAGAACTCACTGGCCAGCCAGCTTAGTTGAGTCCGAGAGAGCTCAGCTAAGATTCAGCTAGACAGCCTGACTCCAAAATTAAGGGTGGAGAATGACTGAGAAAGATACTTGACCTCAACCTTTAACCTCAACATGTACATGCATCAGCACACACATGTGCATCATACACCCAAACTCTCTCCTCTCTGTCTCTCTCTGTCTCTCTGTCTCTGTCTCTCTCTCTCTCTCTCTCTCTCTCTCTCTCTCTCACACACACACACACACACACACACAAACACACACACACACACACACACACAAATACCACACATACAAAAGAAAAAATGTTCTGCTGGAGCCAGGCACATGTCTGTATTTCCAGTACTTGGGAGGCAGAGGCAGGAGGACCAAGAGTTCAAGGTCATCTTTCTTCCACCAGGAATTTGAGGTGAGGTTATGCTACATGAGACATGAGACCCCTGTCTCAAAAACAAAACAAAAACTCCTGCTGAGAGCGTTCCTTTAAATCACTTGGTGAAAATGAGTATGCTAATAATACTGAGATTTGCTATCTATTATGTAACTTCTCTGTATTAATGCAAGTCTTGGTTTCTCTCAGTAATATTTTATACTTTTTCAGTGTACAGCTTTTATCTATATTTTTCCAAAATTAATGACTATTTAATGTTTTTAATATTGCTGAAAATTATATTTTTTAACTTTTCAATTATGTTTTTGTTTCAAGTATATTGGAACAATTATTTATGGATACTGATCATGTACCTTACATTCCTATGAAACACATTTATTTGTTTGTTCTGGTAGTTTGTTTTAATTCCTTAGGATTTTCCATGTAGATGGTTATTTCACATGAACGAAGCCAGTTTTACAACTTCCCTTCCAATGCATGTGCCTTTTGCTTATCTTTCCTGTCTCAGTGTTCAGGCTAGGACCTCCACTGTGATGCTGGGTCAGAGGGCAAGAAGAGGCACCTTGCACTGACCTTGATCTCTTGAGAAAAACATTCATTCTTTGCCGTGGTTTGAAAATAGCTTGCCTTTCCTGAACCCTCAAAGTCTTATGTTACGAAGAGGATTTGGGCTTAATCTGAATGAGGAGTTATAGGGAGGGCCTGTGGGGAATGATGAGTCTAGATTGGATTGGAGAAGAGTCCCCACAGATGAACTGTTCCGGCTTGCTCTGTATTGCTGTGATAAAAACACCATGGCCAAAAGCAACCTGTGGAGTGTTTATTACATAGTATAAGTTAGAGTCCATCATGAAGGAAGTAAGGGCAAGAATTTAAGGCAGAAACCAGGAGGCGGGGACGGAAACTGGAACCATGGAGAAACGCTGCTTTCTGGCTTGTTCCCCATGGCTTGCTCAACCTGCTTTCTTACAGAACCCAGGACCACCTATCCAGGGGTGACACAACCCACAGTGAATGGGCCTTCCCACATCAATCATTAATTGAGGAAATGCACCCCAGACATGTCCACCGGCCAGTCTAATGGAGGCAATCTCTCAATTGATGTTTGCTCTTCTGACGTGACTCTAGTTTGTGTCAAGTTGATAAAAACAAACTAATTCACACGTGGGTCCTAAAGGGATTCTAGCAAGAAAACCTGGAACTACAGATGTAGCTCAGTGGTAGCTCATCTGCTTAGTGTGCAGGGCCAAACATGGGGGTGGGGATGAGACCAGCTATGTAGACATACACAATGCTCCTGACACATGATGCAGCCTGGAGGAGCCCTCATCAGAGCCTAAACCATAGTGCTTGGACCTTCTCTCTCCAGAGCCATGACCTGAAACAAGCGTCTTTTCTCTAGAAAGGAAACTGCTTCTGGTCTTTTGTTAAGGAACAGTTGAGAAAACCCTTCCACACTTCAGTGTTTCTGAAGTCTTCAGTGTTCTTACTGATTCTTCGTCTGCATTTTGTATACGTTATTGAGAGAGATGTTGACAGCCTGCACCCTAGTTGTGGGTTGTGTCGTTCTCCTCTTGGTACTCAGAGTTTTCATCTCATGCCTTCCGAAGCACAGCCCCTCTCTTCATTATGTGCTTTTGATGTCACTGGGGAATTCACTTCTGTTTCCCTAACAATGTCCCCTTGCTCTAAAAACTCTGTCGAGTATTCATAGAGCTACTCCAGTGTTCTTTTTGTGGGAGTCAGCATGTTTTGCCCTTTTCCGTTCCTTGGCTTTAATCTTTGTCTTCTGTTACTTTGTTTTTAATGTAGCCACTGTATACTTAGATTTGTGGTAAGAAATTAAAACAGCAATTTGTGAAGGTAAATTCCCTTTGCTAGAGCAAAATGGATCGCTTGTAGCCCCAGAGCTAAGGGACAGCTTTGATCTTTGGCAAAATTTGCAAGTCCACAGCTTTCTGCTCATCCTCGGCTGCTCCACAATCCCTGATCCTTGTCCCCCATGTGGAAGAGTTCACCTTCCAGCAGGGTTTTGGCTGAAGGGGCGTTTCCTCTCTTTTGGCTTCTTAACCTTAGAGTTGCCCTCCTTAGTGGTGCCTCCCACACTGGCCCCAGCCTTCCTGGCTTCCTTCTTTGTATTCATTTTCTCTTCCTTTTCACCAGCCACCTTGCAGATAGGGGAGTCAAATCTTCATTTTTAAAGTCATGCTTCTTGTGGACATCATATAGTTGGGTCTTGTTCTTGTCACATGATCCAACATTCTGTGCCTTTAACTTGAATGTTAAGACCATTTCTTAAAAATCGAGTATGATTACTGGTGTGTTGGTTTAAATCCACCGTTTGAGGTATTTTTCCCATTTGACTTCTGGTCTCTTTTCCATTTACTCTTCTTGCTTTGCTTTAGATGTTCTAGTTAGATATTTATTTATTGACTTTGTTTTGTTTTTATTTTTTAAAACAATGTTTCACTTATTTACTCCATACTGGCTTTGAATTTGTAATTCTTTCACCCCAGATGCTAGAATTACTGATGTGTACTATCAGGTTCAGATAATTTACTGGTTTTCATTATTTCATTCCATCTCCTTTTGGTGCGTTGTGTGTTAATGTGTGTGTATATCTGTGTGTGTGTGTATGTGTTAATGTGTGTGTATCTCTGTGTGTGTGTGTTAATATGTGTGTATATCTGACTCTTTCTCTCTGTGGGTGTCTATGTGTTTGTGTCACTGTATGGGTATGTCTGTCTTTCTTACTCTGTGCGTATGTTCATATGTGTATGTGTGTGTGTATAAATATGCATGCAGGTGTGTGCCCAAGTACAAATAGAGGCCAGAATTTGATGCACGTGTCTTTCTTGATACTTTCACTTTACTTTTTGAGGTAGAATCTCTCACTGACCTTGAGGCTCTCTGATTCAACTGGACGGGCTAGTCAATGAGTCCCAGGATCCTTTTGTCTCCACCTCCCCAGTGCGGAGATGCATGCCACCATATCTACCTACCCTAGAGGAGTTCTCGGGATTAAGGATTAAGTGTCTATCCTCACATTCATACATCAAGCTCCTTACAAAGAAAGCCATCTCCCCATTCCTCTTTGTTGGTTTCTTAATGCTATCTCTTTGCTTTCTGTCTTTAGGAGTTGCTCTAGAACTGAGTTTCTTAGTCCTGGTGCTAGCTAGTAATTCTCTTTTTTTTCCCTTTGGGGAACTGTCCGGTACAACTTAGAGTATTGAACATCAACCCTGACTCCTCCTACCAAGTGCCAGCATCACTCCTCCCCTTGTTGTGATGTATGTCCTTTGAACCATGGATGGAAGACTCATTTTGTTTTGCAGTGTTGAGGCCCAAACCCAGGTCCCTGTGCATGCTAACAAGCATTCTGCCACTTATGCAGGTCTTACCGATTTATTATATTATATTCAAACAGATATAACATGTGGTGTATACAGTAGTGTTCAGTCTTTTGACATTGTGATATAATGTAATCTAAGAACATGTTGAATTCCTCTCATACTATTCTGGGATACAGTATATCTGGGCAGTGGGAGACACTTCCTATACCCATGCACATATCAGCAGCAGTGGGAGATAGGGAGAGAGGAGAGATGCAGGAGTGCATGGAGCTGGGAGGGCAAAGCTATGAGAGGATGCTTAGAAGGCATAGAAGGTAGGTTTGGCCAAAATACATTAAATGCGTGTATAAAATTATATGCATGTATACATTTTAAAACTTTAGAAAGCATATTTTGTCCGTCTTGCTCCATCATACTGTTCTGATATGTGTTATCCATTTTCATGGTTCTGGGTATCAAACCCCAGTCCCACTGTACGCAGAGAAAGGGCACCAGCACGAGGCTGCACCCTTAGCCTTCCACAGTAGCATCAGCAGGCCTGTGACCTCTCCATACCCCCCACCACACATTCTTGTTTGTGCTTCTTGAACATAACCGCTTAAAGAGATTTTGAAAATAAGAAAAAAAAGTCTATCTGCTCATGTACTCTTTATATAACTTCAAGTTTCCATCTGCTATCAATATATTTTCTGCTTAAGGGATTTATTTTAACATTTCATAAGGGAACTGTCTGGGGGTGATGACTTCTATCATGTGCAGTTTCCCCTTTGTTTTCTGCAGTCTGCTCAGGAGGCAGAGGATTTGGGGCTCACAGTTGCTTCCTTTCGGCACGTTAAGGCTGCTGCTCGGCGGTCTCAGGACAGGTGTCATCTCTAAGGAGTGGCTTTCATGTTTGTCTTTGTTCTGCCGCACACCCCCCTTCTCCTGCCACTTGGCTGACACGACTGTTTGGTCACTTGACGCTGTCCTGCCACTCACTGCATCATTCCTGTCTCCTGCCCTCGAGGTCGCTGACCTCCCTGCATCTTTTCTTCTGAGCCACTGATAATTGCATCCGCTTTCTTGTCCAGGATATTTTTCCATCTCTAAAAGGTTGCCTTGAGTCTGTTTGTTTATTTATTTATTTGGCTCTGTCTCTATTGTGTTGACGCTTTATTCTAACTTCCTAAATAACTACTTTGCAAAAGCTGCTTTAATAATCCTATCTGCTAATCGGATCGTGTATTTCATGTTTGAGTCTCTTTCTACTGATGGACTTTTCTCCTCATTCTGGGTCATAGGTCCTGATGTCTTTCGCATGCCTAATAATTTTTGTTTGGAGTTCAGGGATTGTGTGGATTTTCCAGTGGGAAGCTTGCTGCCTTCCAGGACTAGTATACAGGCCAAACTTCCACCTCTTTCTGTTTCTGTAAAAGAAGTGGGTGAGCTGAGTACTGTGGCCAGCCACACCTGTTCATTTGCATCTGGCCAGCAGGTCCTTTGGGGTAGTACAACTATTTACTAAGCTGGGATGGAAGCCATGTGATGAAACCTAAAATGTCCACTACTTGGCTCTTAATAGAAAATGATTGCCAGCCCCTGCTTGAGATGACCACCTTGTAAGTTTTGCCAGGTGTCCCAGAACAGCCCTTGCCTCTGGCAAGCTTGTTCCCAACACCGAAGCAATGTCTCTCTGAGGATACCTGGACTCCTTCTCACCATACTAGCCCACTATGGCAGACAGCTTCCAGCCCCCGTGACCTCCAGAGAATTGTCCTACCCACAATGACCTCAGACACATCTCTGACCAGAGCCTCCCACAATGATCAAAGAGAGATCTCCAAATAGAAACACATGTATCTCTCTCTCTATCTCTCACTCTCTCTCTTCCTCTCTCCATCTCTCTCTCCCTCTCTCCCTCTCTCCCTCTCACCAATATTTTGACCATGTTGAGCATTTGCTTTATTCTCTTAACTTCAGTCCACCACTGGTCTCTGTCGGGCTTCCCCTTCCCTCCACTACAGCCCAGAAACTCTCTCCTGGCAGCAAGCTGGCAATCACAGGCTTGCCTTGTTTGTTTCCCCTCTCGCCATGAGCAAGATCCTGCACTACCTGTTGCCAACTATCTGGAAACAATTCTAGGCTTCTTGTATGCACTGACCATTGTTCTAGTGGGTGAGTTGATCAGAGCTGGGTTCTCTATTAGGCACAACTAGAAACTTCCCAACTGAATCAGACACCCAGGAGGGCAAGGGACCAGCTTTGTGGAGGATATATTGTCCCTCGGAACCCTGAACAGTAGGTCCAGAAGGAGACAGACAAACAATGCCCAAGGCCTGAAAAACACTAGGCTGCTGTAAGAAGGGGCCTTCTCAAAGCTGCAGGGCCCATTTTTATGCATAACAGTGGGCAGCATCGCACATAAGGCAAGCTCAGCCTGATGTCCATGTATGCATCTGTTATTGCATTATACCTTGTTGTTTTGATTTCATAAGAGACTCCAGAGATTATGGCAGAGGGTAAGAATGGAATAAAGAAACACCAGGAGTTAATTCCTCCTGAGTTCTGCAGGGAAGACTTCAGTCTGATGATGGCCATTTCATTGGGCTTATATTAAACTGGTAGTAAGTTAATTCCTGCAAACCCACACTACCTGCTGGGGTACCAGCCTCTGGAAGGCCAGTGTCCTCTATTTGAAATAAGATTGCATCACTGTTGAGCTAGAGCAAACCCAGAAGGACCACAGGTCCTGAGGTCACTGCTTAGGGTGTCTGGGGCTGGTGATAGAGCTGGATGCTTGGCATAAAGCAGAGAGAAAGTGGTAAAGGATGGGAACAGAGGGTGAGGCCTCTGGAGAGGGCCGGGGCTTTAGGTTAAGAAGGGCCAGCCCAGGCAATTTGAGACAAGTCAAAGGTCTGGATGGCTAGATGCAGGTTCCACAGTCACATTCAGAAGTCAATTATAAGGAACACAGAGGACCAGGGTTTGATAGAGTTGGGAGCTGACAGTAAGTGTGTCATGACAAAAGTTTCTTTTGGAATTAATGCATGGAGCTTCTGTCCCAGGTCTCCGGTGGTAGCAGGGTCAGGAATTCATCCATTCCGGGCATGTCCTCTCACAGGGAGTAGCTTGATGGATGTGTTCCAAAGAGAGGAGCTTTACAATGGGTTGGTGGGAGGAGATGTCCTCCAGTGTTAACACGGCAGCTAATGAGGCATTGAGTTTGAAGCGGGACACCTTGATTCTGCTCCCATGCCATCTGGGCTACTAGATAGCCAGGTGGGTTTGAGCAAGTTGCTTTAAGCTCCTGAAACATCAGTTCCTCTTCACGAGCAAAAGGTTTGACCTGAAAGCCTCCACTGTGGTAGCTAACACCTTAACTTGGCGCCCTTCAGTGCAACAGTTGCCAACACGGACATCTCACATTCCTGGGAAATCCTTACCATGGAGACATTATTATCTTAATCTTGATGAGACAAGTTTTGATGAAGCCAAGCAAAGACAAAGCATGGGCTCGGGTTTGCACAGCAAGCGGCTGACAGAGCCAGGAATCTTTGACCAGTCTTGACTTCTACGCCATGAGGCTACTTCCTGTTTCTGACCAGATTGTAATTGACCTGTAGACATCTCTAGTATAAATCTTGAACTTCCAGATAAGCCTCAGGAGAATACACTAGGATGTGAATGGTACCCTATTTCTGCTCTACCCAGTGCTCCATTGAGAACCGCTGATGGAAGACACAGTGACTTGGCTATAATAAGCACACTTTCATTTGGATCCAATTCATTCTGATTTTGATATAAAAAGCAGACACACTGTCTACAGTCTTTATTGAGTCGAAAGTTTGAAATAACCTCAGCGACTGAGATCTGTGGAGATCTCAACAGTTGAGGTAAATCCATTTAAAATCAGTGTCCTTTCTCTAAAACTAAGGGCCCTCAAATTAAGCATTCTTTTCATGCATCAGTAATTCCTGAGTCTGGCTATTAATTATCGAAATGTTAAAGGTCTTTTATGTTTATGATACGTGCCAGCGTTCTGCAGGCTCATAATGAATTGTAATTTTTTTCATTACCGCCCTTCATATTCATTGTTTGCACACTATTATATCTCAGTTGATAATTTATATAACATTTAGAAGTAATAAAACTGTTTTTCATTAAAGCCACTCTGTGCTTCCAACTTTTCACTAAGGTTAATAAAAAAAAATACTGTTTAGCAAAGGGGAGAAACTAAAGACACACTTCCTGACAGCCAGTCAGTTTGAGACCTTACTGTGGAGGCCAAGGGATATACACCTCCCGTCTTTACTTTGCCTCCTGCCAAGACCATCAGCCATGTGGCCTTGAATGTGTTGGCTTCACCTGCCTGTGCCTTATTTCCTTTCTCCGCAAAGGGGGGTTGGAGGAAGGAACAGATCCCTGGTATTAATGTGTATGCTGAACTGTTGGAACAAATGAACCTCGCTGGCACACTCGTGAATCAAATAAGGACGCCACTCTTCTTTAACAAAAAGTCAACAGGAAGCTGTCACCAAGATAAAGATTATGCTACAAAGCCTGTGAGTCCAGAAGAGAATGGATTTATCGCTCCTCAGAACGGTAGCCTATCATTGTGCCCTTCATTCACGCCGTGAAGCCTGAAAACCCTGCAACTCCCCCATTTAAATACAATAGCTCCGGGGGGAAAATGGCAGGTATCTCTGGGAGATAATTTCAAAATTGCCACCGCTTCCTCTGTTGCTGTCTGTATTGATATTGTTTTGTTCATTATGATACCGAGCGAGGTTGTCTGAATCTCAAACATGGACTCGGCACCAGCAGGGAAGACGGGGAAGTACCAGAAAAGAACAAATTGAAATTATAATCAGCTAATTATATCCCCTCTTAATTGAGACACTGATTTTCTTGACAGTAGATCAACCCAGCCTGGCATCTCCTGCCAGCCAGAGCTGGGAAAGTTTCTGGTCATGAAACAACAATAGTAACAATAGAAACAAACAGCTCTCAGATAGACTTCGGCATCCACATTCACACGCTTTCCACTCCTTCCTTCCTTTGGTCCTTTATCAGAACACTGTGAGGTAAGGCAGAGACTCGGTAGCAGGGAGGGGCTGGCAGATGCCCAAGGGATGCTCTTGGCTTCATCCCTGACTCCTCTGTCTCACGCAGCCTGCCTCCCTCCTGCCAGCGCCTCCCTTCACCACCTGTACTGACGGCTTCTCCTCTCAGCCTCATTGCTCCGGGCTAGCATCAGATTGTGCCTCCTCCGTTGCTAACCTTCAAACTGTCCTTCTCTTCCTGCCTTTTTGACCTACAGCTCTGTTTTCTCCAGCGTAGCCACACTGCCATCCTCTCGAAACAAACTCAGAGCCGACCTTCTCTCATGTCCCCGCTTAGGCGTCTCAGTTTCCCACCTTGTTTGGATCAAGCACCGGCATTGTTAACAGCTTCTACCCAATCTGGCTGTCGCCACCCTCACCTTGTGGTCTCAGCTCCGGCCACAGACCCATCACTCTGCATCAGCCAAAGGCACAACAGGGCTTCAGCAGCAGCACCGGGAAGAAGGGAAAAACCATGATTCTAAACATCAGAGGGGCCCTGTCGTAGTTTGCCCTTTGTTGCTGTGAACACTGACCAAAATCAACTTGGGGAGGAAAGGGTTTGTTTGGCTTATACGTTACAGTCCCTCATCAAGGGAAGTCAAGATTGGGACTCAAACCAGGAACCTGGTGCCCTGCTCCAGTGATGCCAACAGGCCAGTCTGACAGGCAATTCCTCAGTTTAGGTTCCCTCTTCCCGGAGAACTCTAGTTTATACCAAGTTGACAAAAACTCGCAAAGTTCCCAAATAACTGTGTTCTACTTCTTGAGTTTTCAGATACAAGCTTTCCCTACAAATCAGCAAGTCCCCTTCCCCACTCTTCCCCACCCCCATCCCCCCAAAAAACTGCAGAGGAACTGACTGACTCCTGGCTTCAAGGATGGGGGTGATGACAGCGACGATGATGAGGGTAGAAAGTGCAGGATGGAGACTGCAACTGAAAGAGATTCCCAGCCAGCCACGGTGGGCGCTGCTCACCAAGACAGCGACCAGATCACACTGAGAACTGAGCATACGGGGTAAGGGAGAGCGGAGCAGGCCCACCGTGTTCCTCCTGCCTCCAGGATGGTTCTGTGACAATCTGGACCACACTCCCTCCCTTCCTGGTGAGGCCTGGTCACTCATGTATGGCCCCCACTCCTTTCCTGGAATGAAATGCATCTCTGAAGAGATGTGTACCTCTTCAGAGAGCCTGGATGCACGCCCGAGGGTGTTGTGTTTGGGGATAGGTGTGTCTGGTCACTCTCTTATAGAAGGTTGTTCAGAAAATGACTGTTGTCCAGGATGCAGAGTAGAATGTAGGACTCATGGACAGAAGGACCACCAAGCTCTGAGACAGAAAAGCACTTCTCAGCCAGCACCAAAGGCAGGGTCAGGAATGAAAGTCACAGTGAGCATTGGACAGAGTAGTTGAGTGACTAGCAGTTTCCAGGGGGACAGGGTAATACAGGAATACACCCAGAGCCTGTGGTGAAGTTGTTATTACACCGAAGTCAAACTGTTGTGTTCAGAGTTAATAAAATACTCATTGTGTAAGCATGAGGACCTGTGTTCAAATCTCCAGCACTCACATAAAAAGACAAGCATAGCAGAATGTGCTTGCAATCCTGGACCTAAGAGATGGACACAGGAGGGTTCCTGAGGCTGGCTGGCCGGCCAGCCTCACTAAATCTGTAATCTCCACATTCAGTAAGATACTGTTTCTAAGACAGTAAAGCAGAAGCTGGGTGTGGTGACACACACCTCTAATCCTAGTACTCAGGAAGCAAAGACAGGCAGATCTCCATGAGTTCAAGGCCAGTCTGAAATACCTAGTGAGGTCCAGGCTAGCCAGAGCTATACATACTGCCTCAAAAAAGAGATGGTAAGGAGGGAGGAAGACAATTAACTTCTAGTTTCCACATGTGCACACACATGCATGTACACACACATACATGCATGCACATTTAATAAATCAATATGATTACAAACCAGCATATCCATGATACAAGTTAAAATATGAAGGCTGTTGAGGAAGAGGAGTTAATTCTACCACCACTGGTCCTGAGCACAACTTGGGCTCTGTTCTACTTCCTATGAGCTGTGTGCTGCATTTTATATGGGACCCGCATACCTTCATGGTCCAAGTTTCTTTCCCTGTAAAACAGCAGTTTTCCCAGCATCTACCTCTGTCATGAGGTAGAGTTACAAAATACACACACACACACACACACACACACACACACACACACACACACACAATCATTTCCCTTTCACAGCAGAAGGACTCAAAAAAGACTTTCTAAAAGCAGGGGACATTTAAGAGGTTCAGAAGGATGGAGACAAGCTTGCCAGGTAGAGTGGGATGCATTTCAAGGATAATATTGTGATTTCTGCCCAACTTTTCAGGAACCCATATGCCCACTGACTGACAGTAATTTTACAAAGCCAGACGTGTCTGTGTTCTTTTTCTAGCTCTCTTTTTATTTATTTATTCCTAATGTAATGGTTACTGCATGGTACTTACAAAATGTCCTCTGACTGCCAGTAATGAAGGCGCCAAAAATATCAGAGAGGGAAGTAAATGTGCCAAGAAACTGAAAGAAAGGCAGGGGATAGGTTCCTTCCACTTGAATGGAGCGAAGTCTTGCAGGTAGGAGAAAGCATGTTGAATGTATAGGGGAGGCAGCAAGTGCAGAGGCACACCTATACCCTGCCAAGGGTAAAAACTGTTCGGTCTTGTTTCTATGTTATTCTGGTGTCTAGAACAGAGCTTGACAAATATTAGGTGTTCAATTAACATCTGTTACGGAATAGCAAAGTATTCATCTTCACCAGTTATTGTGCTTCATTAGCCCTGAAGACTCTGATATCATCCAGCACTTCACGACCTCCCATTTTATAGCACAGTCAATGTGTCTGTCTCCCCATCTGGAGTGAAGGATCTTCTTTTTAATTTGTTTGTATTACAATCTTGCTATGTAATTCAAGATGGCCTTGAACTTACACTTCTCCTACCTTAAATTTAAAAAAATGTATGTATCATGTACATCTTTGGAAATATATATATACATCGGGATACATTAACATAAGTATTGCTTTCGATACTCTGTGTGTGTGTGGGTGTGTATGTGTAACATTTAAAATCTCTCAGCAGTTTTAAAGTATACAACAAATTGTTATTAAATATAAAATAGGGATTCTCTACCTTGGGTCCATGGACACATTTTTACGAGAAGTCAAGAGCCTCTTGAATTATACAGACTATAATAACGAAGTGTGTCCATGTGTGTACCCACAAACACAGGCACACACAGATGAATGAGTTCCTAGGTTTGTTTTTCTGGAGAGAAGGTTCCTAACTTTGAGGTTATCACAACCACAGCAAGGCCAGGAATAGACAGCTCTGCAGAAGTCTGTCCTTGCATCTTTGCACAGTGCCTGATCCACTGTCAGACTCACGACATCTCCAGTGAGAGAGAAAAACACTAAGCAGAGGCATCTGCCATGGTCCCCACCACTAACAGATCTCCAGACACCAATTCCCCTGACTAATGGCCTCCTCCTCCCCCACCCAGTGGAGAGATTCGGGACCTGAGAGCCAGGCATGCAAGTCGACAGTTTCCTTCTTGCTCATCACATACCAGCATGTCAATCAGTGAGATGTCAACCATATCTCAGCAAGTCGAAAGCTCATCATGAATCCTAACTTCCTCTTTATGACTGAAGCCAGGGCCCCAGCTTCATCTCACTCTCCTGGTTTGACTTCGATTTGTTGAGCTGGCAATTCTTTGATTTGATGGCAGGCCTCCTGTATAGGACCATTTTCCCTACTCCCTTTGCCCAAAGCCACATCTGAATCTCTTGACCACATTCCTCAGCATGTCCATTTTCTTCCTTTCCTCCTTCCTTTGCTCATGCCCTTATTTTGTAAGTCCCAGTTAACATGGCCTGGGGAGGAAGGGTACCTGAAGAAACATGACCCATCAGATCCCCCTTGGTTTGTAATGCATCAGATACTTTAGGCAGGTCAAAGGGCAGTGGGGCACAGGAAATCCCTTTACAAAATGGAGCCTCTCTTTGCCACCCCAACTTAAGCCGCCACTACAGAGAGCCCCTCTACCCCAAGCTGAGCTCCATCATAGTTCTGGAGAAATGTTAGGGGAAGCAAAGTGCCCATTAGCAGGCATTCCACTCATGAATGAGTTTCAGGGCTGGCCCCATCAGACCCAAGGCTCCGGACATGATATAGATCTCCCTGCTACACCCTCTATGAACGTTGGCAGTGGTCCTGGCTGGGCACGTGCTCAATCCTGCCTGTCAATCATTCTTCAGAGCTCCAGATATGAAACAGTCAGAGAGAGGCCTCTAGTGGGAGCAGCATTAGGACATGGAAAGAGTGTTAGGGCTGTGTGTCTTACTTGGGAGACTTAGGATATTTTCATCTGTCTATGTCCCTGAACTGTCATGAAAATGAAATGAGATAATTGGCTCACAGGCATTCAAAGTGTTTTTACTGAGTGCCTACTGTGTAGCAGGTTCTGGAGGTACAGAAGGAAATATACTCCCTGCACACAAAGTACTTGCAGCAGGATAGGGGAGACAGATAAGTGACGGGTCTCGATGCAGCATGGAAAGCCAACAGAGGTCATTTCCCCAGTCCACCTACCAGGGAAACTCGGGTCTGAAGGGTGAATGCATGTTAGCTAGACAAGGGAAGACACAGTGTGAGCCAGGAAAGGAGCCCATCTAGGCAAAGGCCAAGGCCTACAGTGATGCATCTTTCTTGGGATTCTAGATTGTAGTTGAAGAGGCAGAGAGAGGCAAATGGAGAGGGAGTAAGAACTGGGCCATGAAAGAGCTGTGACAGATGGGCCATCCCCAGAAAGCACTGAGGAAGGGTTAGACGGGACCATGGCCAACTCAGATTCCTCCTAGAAAGGCCATTCCAGGCTGCAGGGCAGACACACTACAAAAAAAAAAAAAAAAAAAAAAAAAAAAAAAAAAAAAAAAAAAAAAAAAAAAGCAAGCCTGGAAACACCAGGACTGAGAGGGAGCCAAGGGCAGTATCTAGAGAAGATGGAGACAGTGACAAGAAGGAAGAGGGCAAAAGGACCCACAGACACAGATGCATGGAAGACAGCAAGGCTCTGGTCTGGTGGATGGACGGGAAAGGCTGTGCTCACTGAGAAGTGGACTCTCTAACACTGGAGCTTATCAACAGGCCAGATCACCTGCTCCAAGGTCCACAGCTTTCCACATGCTGGGCTGAGGGGGGAAAACAGGCCTTGTCTCCCCCCGCCCAATTTTATGAATTCCTATCTTTCTCAGTAGATTTTAAAAGGCAAACAACTAAATACTAGTAAAGTGAAAGGAAATGCTTTTAAAACTGAAGTGATAGGAACCCAGAGTGATCTTTGGACACTGGAAGACATGAGGTCCCATGGGATTTGCCTTTTGGAAACAGTCAAGAAATCCCCCTAAAGAGACAGATTGATCCATGTGAGACAGCACATACCCTTTGCACTCAGAAGGCTGAAGCAGGGGAACTGATGGGAGGTTAAGACCAGCGTGGGGTGAATAGTGAACATCTATCTAAAAGGGGGGTGTTGGGGAGGTGACTCAGCAAGTTAAGAGTCTGAGTTGAGATCCCCAGCACCCGTGTAGAAAGCAAGGCATGGTGGCATGTGCTTATAACCCTAGCATAGGAGAAGTAGGGTCTTTGTGAGCTCTGGGCTCTGATAAAAGAAAGGAAGGAAGAAAGAAAAAAGAAGGAAGGCAGGGAGGAAGGAAGGGAGGGAGGGAGGGAGGGAGGAAGGAAGGAAGGAAGAAAGGAAGGAAGGAAGGAAAAGGAAGGAAAGAAGAAAGGAAGATTAGGTGGAGAATAATTGAAGAAGACACACACACACACACACACTACAAACCAAAAGGTAAGAAGAAAAACATTCCAGACCACTTCAGACTTGAAATTGAAAACTGTACAAAAACATCAATGTCAAAGAGAAAATTTTGCAAGAAAAATGCCTAATCAGTAGAGATTTAATGGGCCACTTTAGCAGTGCAAGAAGAAGTGTTGACATTCCATGTCGGCTACTTTATAATCACCAGAGTACTTAGCTTCATGTAAGCCATCTCGTACTCATTAAAAGTAAGGGTAATTTTATTCATTGGAAAGAATGTCCCAATTTATAGCATCGTAATTGCTTGGGGTTATCCATTTTGATAGAGAAAGCTCCAGATTTGGCAGAGGTCAGGGATGACCAGATGGGAGACTCAGCTATTGTGACCAAGACCTCAGGGTCAGTATGACATTTGGGGTCTATTTCAACCAAACAGAGCTGGGTTGTGCTGTGGTAATAGACACCTGTCTTAATTTGTTTTAAAACACTGTACCAGAATACCATAGACTGGATTAATTAGTAATAAACACAGACCTCTTTGACTAGTAGTTTTAGAATACAGGATAAAGTACCAGTAGATGACCTAGGGACTTTGTGCATCATTATCCCATGGTGCAAGGTCAAAGAACAAGAGGGAGGAAATGAAATAATAAACGAGAGAGAGAGAGAGAGAGAGAGAGAGAGAGCGAGCTGAGAGCATCAGTCCATCCATGAGCGAGGACCCTTTGTGACTTAAACTTAAGTTTTAAGGGGGTTAAGCTTCTGTTTTCATTTGAATATGAAGTGTATCCCAGAGGCTTAGGTGTCCCCAGCAGGTGACACTGTTTTAGAAAGTAATGGATCCAGAGCCTCCCTGAAGAAACACCAATAGGGGTGGGCCTTGCAGTTTATAAACCGGCCTCACTTTCTGTCTGTACCCTACTTCCTCCACGTGGACACAGTATGACCAGCTGCTTGCTGCTTCTGTTGCCATGGCTCCCCCACCATGCTGGACTATATTCCCTCAAAATGTAAGATAAAATGAACCCTCCCTTAAGTTACTTTTTGTTAGGAATTTGGTCACAGACACAAAATAACTGATACAGCCGGGTGTGGTAGTGCACGCCTTTAATCCCAGGCAGAGACAGGTGGATCTCTATGAGTTCAAGGCCAGCCTGGTCTACAAAGTAAGTTCCAGGACAGCCAGGGCTTTTACACAGAGAAACCCTGTCTGAAAAAAACAAAATGAATGGATGAATATATAAATAAATAAATAAATAAATAAATAAATAAATAAATAAATAAATAAAATGGATACAACTTCCATTGCACTTTTGTGGGTGAGCACCTTTAAGCTATAGCACTTGCAAAATAACAAATAACCTAGAAAATTATGGATCTAGAATGCTGAGAGGTTTGAGCTAGAGGATCACTGGACACCATAGGTTTTGATAAGATTTCCCAAGTTAGAGAGAATACTAATGTTAATTAGCTGTTAGAGAGACAGAGACAGAGCAATGCCCAGAACTTGGTGTTCTGATCCCTGACACCATCTCACGGGCCCTCCGCCGATAGAGGTGATGTACCAAAGCACCCCTCACTCAAAAGCTCCTTGCCTCACCAGGTGTGTAGACACTAGGTCCCACACCAGTTCCACCTTTCACATCAGTTTGTGCTGGGCTGTCCTACACCTGGGGAAAGCCGATGGAGCAGAAGTGAGACCCGAGTCCAGTAGATGGAGTGTAGTGTGCTAGACTCAAAATTCACATCCTCCTGACAGCTCAGAGATGTGCAGAGTGGGGCGTGGGGAGTAGAGTCCTTCACCGCCGGCAAAGGTAGAGCAGAGCTAGAGAGACTGCTCCGTAGATAATGTGATTGCTTGACAAGCTCAGGAACCTGGGTTTGGCTCACAGCACCTATGTGAAAAGCTGGATTCGACAGTGTCAGTCTGTGTAAGCCTTGCTTTGGGGATGGAGACAAGCAGATAGATCCTGGGGATTTACTTTGTCAAAACGAACTCCAGAGTGGGTGAAAGCCTCTGCCTCAAAATCTCAAGTGGAGGATGATAGAGATTGGCACAGATATTAACCACTGGCCCTCACATCTGCATGCACAGGTGAGCACACCTCCATATACATACACACACATGCGCACACACATTCAGGGACCTTTGCTATGGATGTTGTAGGAAGGTGTCTTTGCCATGGTCTTAGAAGATCTTATCGCAGCAAATGCCCATGCTCTGTTCCTGTGCCCCCAGCAGTCCTTGGCCCCCTCCTTGTGTTTCATCAGGAAACATGGGGCTTCCTGGTACACATGGAGACATCTGGATGACTGCCTCAGTGATGAGCGCACAACAGAGGAGAACTATACTGTGGAAATAAGGTAGGGAGGACCGGGGGCTCCTCTCCTTCCGACTATACTTCAGAGCTGTCCTAGAGGACTCGGGGTTGGTTGCTTTTTCCCATTCATCCCTTCCACTTCCTCTGACCTTGCATTGCCCATCTCCCAGTCAAATAGTTAATGATCTGTTTTAAAAATGACAGTGGGAAACGGTTTCCCACCCGAAGGGATGTTAGAGGTGACTCTTTTTCTAACATAAGTCATCACTGATGGGTTTCTGAGATCTAAACTGAGTGCTGAAACTTTCTGAGTCAGAGTTCTGCCCTTTAGATTGCCCTGCTGGGCATTGTGCTGTAAAGAATTTTCAGGCGAATAGAACTGGAAGGAAAATAGATCTCTGCAGATGACTTAAATGTACCTGATTCCCTTGGAGGGGCTCCTGCCTTTCCATGTAATGACCAGGCTGCTTTCCAGCATGGCCGGGATACAGTGCCTGTTATCGGATCCATCTGATTAGCTTCCAGAAAGCTCTCTCTCCTCTGTTTTATTTATAGACCAGGACACAACTCGTTCAGAAGGGTCCTGGGTAGTTTGTGGTCAAGAAGGGCACAGAGAGGTCTAGTGAGAGCTGACCCGTTACAGTGGGGTCTGGATGAGGGCTATGGCTACCTGAGGAAGCTGCAAGGACAGGAAAGGTATTCTGGGACCAGGAGAGGTGAGAAAAGGCAGAACAGACATCTTTTCCGGAAACTCCGCTGCTGTGAAAGAAGAAAACTTCAAACCACCCAGGAGGGCCCCTCAACCTCCAGGTTCCAGAGGCCACCCTTTAGTTCAAAGATCACCAGGCAAACCAGAGTCCCCAGTGTACCTCCAGGTGGCGTTTTGTAATGAGGAGTGACTTGAGAGCGGACAAATGGGTTTGAAACCTACCTCTCTTTATTTGCTGTGCTATGTTGGGTATATTACATAACCTTTCTGAGCTCCCACCTTCTCATTCGGGAGCATAAGAGCTGACGTTTTGTGAGGCCTTAAGTGGAAGGTGCTGAGCTAAGTGGTTTGCTAGC
Organism: Myodes glareolus; assembly: GCF_982192425.1. NCBI lineage: Eukaryota > Metazoa > Chordata > Mammalia > Rodentia > Cricetidae > Myodes > Myodes glareolus. The sequence continues at coordinate 42,205,373 of NC_142034.1, forward strand.
TTTAACTGAGTACATTGTCACAGCATATCTCTGTGTATAGTCCAGCGTCTTTCCCCATTTCATCATTTTGACCAATATCCCCATGCTCCAGGGGAAGGAGCTAGAAGAGAAGACATAACCCAGAATGACTATCCCTTTGAACCCAAGTAGAGATAGGGTGTGGACATTCCTAGCAGCAATGGAGGAGGTCGTCCTGACTTTGGCAAAGTACAACTAACTCTCTATTCTTATGCTCCCGGCACACTGTCCGCTGTGCATGCTAGCTAAACTACAAGGCTGGAGACTTTGTTCTTATCTCTGAACCTTCACGACTTTCTGCAATACCTGGCATGTGTCTGATGCTCAACGATGAATAAGTGAATGGATGTATTAGCGCACTTGGTAAGCAATGTCTAAGACCTCTGCTGTCTCTAGAATTCTAGTTCTCTGCTTGCCCTCCGTGTGACTCTGGATAAGCCATATCCTTTCACTTGTCCCTGGTTTCCTGTTCTGTAGAAGAACAATGGCATTAGAGTGGGTGCTGTCTAAAGATTCTCAAAGAATGGTAATTTTTGTTTTATTAGTCCTCTGAGAATCTTATACAATGTATTTTTATTATATGCATGCTTTCCCCCCAACTCCTCTCAGATCAAACCCCTTCCCTAACCACCAAGCGTTGTTCCGTTTTTGTTTGTTTTTAATTCTTCAAGTCCAATTTGTGCTCCCCATATCCTCTTGAGTCTGTGCCCATCCAATGGAGCATGATCAACCTAGCGTGACCTACATCCTTAAAGAGAACTGACTTTCCCTCTCTAAGCAGCTATCAAATGCCAACAATTTATCAAGTAGGGGTGGGACTTAGTGCCCACCTTCCCTCACCATGCTGAGATGTTGTCTAGCTTCAGTTTGTGCAGATCTTGTGCATGTTGTCACAACCAGTATGAATTCAAATGTGCAACTGTCCTATTATATCCAGAAAACATTGTTTCCCTGGAAGCATTCACCACCTCCAGTTCTTAGAGGATCCCTGGACCTTGGGGAATGAACTGTAATACAGACGTCCCACTTAGGGCTCATCAGTCCACAGTCTCTCTCTTTGCCTTAACCAGTTGTGGGTCTCTGTGTTGATTTCTATCTACTACAAATGAAACTTACTCTCATGAGGGTTAAGAGATGCACTGATCTATGGGTATAAGAATATGTTATTAGGTTAGTTTAATATGATGCTCATTTAGCAAAATAATAGTGTTAAGTTCTGTCCTAGTGTTACGTTCTGTCCTAGAGTCAATGACCTGTCTGGTCGCAGATTTTTGGCCCTGATAACAGTTCCAGTTATGGGTTTTGTCTTGTGGAACAAGCCTTAAAGCCAACCAGAAAGTAGTTGGTTACTCCTCCAACATCCATGCCATTATTGCACCAATAGGCATGACAAGCCAGTTGCCAATGTAGTTCACATAGTAAATGTAGTTCACAGTTAAAGTTAATAATGACTTTTCTCCTCCAGTAGCATGCACAGCAACTTCCAGCACCATGCAAAATAGCTAATGGGAATAAATCATTCAGGCCAGTACCGGCTTTATTTCTCCATAGTCTGTGACTCGAGTTGTGTCTTCAGTGATAGGGTCATCAAACTCTCGAGGATGCCCAGTAGTGATGGCAAAATCCTAGAATGTTTGTTGGTCTTTGGGGGTCCCACTAGCCAACAACTCCAAGAGTGGTAACCAATTCCTGGTAATGGGATCTTTATTTATTAGCATAGGCTACAGATAGCCTACTAAAGTAGAGGCATTGTCACACCAATATCAGGTAACATCACTCAAAATATTTTATATGTATATGCATATATTTTAGGAAGCTTCTATAGTAGTAGGTTTCCATATGACTTTTTCAAAAAGTCTTTTTTTTTTGAGACAGGGTTTCTCTATAGCTTTGGAGCCTGTCCTGGCATTAGCTCTTGTAGACCAGGCTGACCTCAAACTCACAGAGATCTGTCTGCCTCTGCCTCCTGAGTGCTGGGATTAAGACGTGTGCCACCATCGCCCAGCAACTTTTTCAAAAAGTCTTTAGTTTTGGTTATTTCTCCTCTACTCTGCCTTCCCATCCCCTACTCTATTTAACCCTTCCTGCTCAATTATTCCCTCTTACCCCTTTATATAACTGTGTTCTAGCTCCCTTTCCATAAAAGTGCCCCCCACAGCTCCTTACTATTTTCCAGACCTCTATGGTATTTCAAATGTAACATACTTATCTGAGATTCAAAGCTAATATCCACAAATGAGATAAAACATCGTCCAAAAAGTGGCAGATTTTGATACCTGCACTTGGCCAGCATGCACAGTCCTACAGCCCTGGATGTCTTCCTCTTTGATCAGCAGACAGCACAGATTTGGTCAGGACAGGTGAAAGGCCACAGAGGATGTGACTACCCTGTGGTCATGCCACAGTGTGCACAAGCCAGTACTGACTTAGTTCCTGCTCTGTGCACAGCGCTGCTCAGAAATGTGGAGCACTCGCGGACAACTAAAGCTCTGTGAGGCACATTGAGCTGTGGGGGTCTGTCTCAGGAGAGATTCAACCCTTCCTGTTCTGTGTTTTCACAGACAAAAATGCTAGTATCTGGGTGAAGGTGAGAGCAGTCCTGGAAGAGATGGCATTTGAAGGGACCTGGAGGGGGGGCTGCCTTTGGGCAAGCAGAGTTTGAGAATGCCGTGGGTCAAAACTGCCATGGCTGAAGGCAAGAGAGATGAGTCAGTGGTGAAGACCACTTATGATTCTTGTAGAGGACCCAGGTTCAGTTCCCAGCATCCATCTAACAACTGGCTGTAAACTCCAATTCCAGAGGATCTGATGCCTCCAAGGGTGCCGAATATGTTGCATAGACAGACAGGCAGACAAAAACTCTTGTACATGAAATAAGAATAAGTAAATCTTTTTTTTAAAGAAAGGAAGAAATTAAGTTCATGCCTGGGAAGCAGCTTCACTGAGCACAGCTTACAGGGTCAGTCCAGGGCACCACTGGGCAAGGCCATGAATGATAGAATATGGAGTTTATTATAGTAGACAGTAGGGAGATATTGAAAGCTTGTGAGCAAAGAAGTGACAGCAGAGTGACCTCTGGAAAAATCCTTTTAGCATCATGGGTAAAATTATTTGCAGAAGAGACAAATAAAGCCAAAGTAGGAGTTAAGGCGGTGGCTCCGTTGGCTAAAGTCTTGCCATACAGCATGAAGACCTGTGTTTGAGCCTCAGTACCCCTGTGATAAATCCTGGCATAGCAGTGTATACCTGTAACCCCAGAGCTGGGAGGCAAAGACAGAAGGACCTCTGCGCCTTGCTGGTCGTTCAGTGTAGCCAAATCAGTGAGTTCCAAGTTTAGATAAAAACCCTGTGTCCACAAAGGAGGTGGAGAGTAATTGCAGAAGACATAGGACATCAACCTCTGGTCTCTACATGCACAGGTACATATTTGCATACATATGTGCAAGCACACTTATATGTACATGTACACACATATATATACATCAAAGGAAACTAAAAAAGAAAATTGGAACCCTTAAAAATAGAGATGGGAACCAGGGGTATCATATGACAAAGGTAACATGGGACACGTAAGACTGTCAAGAGTTGACCCGATACTTCATCTTCTAACAAGTTTGGATCACACGCTTAGTTGGTGCACACCTACCGCGGGAAGTGCCTTCACTGCACTGGCTCATGGAATCACCTTAGTGTGCCTACGAGTCCTATCCCTTCCAGCCATAGGAGATTGTGAATCTGTGATCCTGTACTTCCAGTCTGTTTACCAAATGATGCTATTTTCATCATAGAAAGTCAAAATTCTGCCTCTCTTTGGAGCCTTTCAGTGGAAACAAACAAATCATTGTCGTTCCTAATGTTGTAGCTCAAATTTAATGTTCTCTGATGAGTTGTAGAGACCCGTTCTGCAAAGCCAGCTTCTACTGTCGCTGCTCTGCTCCCAGTACAGGCTGTGTGTAGGGTGTTCCATTTGTTCACATCCTGGGATCCACCTCCTGCCTCTGCACTCACTGGATTCCCACAGTCCGTTTCCTTCAGTCATTGCACCAGAGAGACCAGGGAGGTAGGTGTTACTGGAAATGCTGTGGCGCTCCCGAATGATGAAAGAGGTTGGGCCAAGCCCTTCCAGCTAAGACTCCTGACTCCCCACAACACTTTGTCAGGACTGACCTTTGAAACGTGTCTCTCAACTTTCTGTCCATCATCCATGTCTGCGGAGTATTCCCGCCTCTAGACCACACACTTCTGGAGAGTAGAAGAGAGGGGGGGAAGTAACAGTTTCAGCTGCGCCTATTGTGTGTCAGGCCATGTGCTGGTAACTTGAAGACTGGTCGTTTGCTTGTTTATTTAATCCCTGGAACATCCTGGAAAGGAAAGGAATTATCACGCTAGTTTTCTCGATGAAGAAATTGAAGATTTGGACAATCGAGTCAGCTCAGCAAAGTTTTTTATATAAAAGGTTACATTGCAATACTTACCAGTTACTCTTGAGCTTTTCGTTCAAGGTCTTGTGGCCTACAATTTGTGGTCTGGGTTGTATCCGGCAGGTGTCGTAGTTGCCTAATCTCTCAAGGTGTCACAGCACTCATGGTAGAAACAAGGAAAGGTTCCAACAGTGGAAAGTTCCTTATGGCTTCCTTTGTATCCTTGACCTTGCTGTATTTCTATTGGTGCTTGGATAGACAGATATATGGATGAATGTCAATTTACAAAACTAACCTGTGGGGGAAATCTTCAGTGGTTAAGTCTTTAGTTGAAAAGGTAAATCTTTCATTGGTGTGTGTGTGTGTGTGTGTGTGTGTGTGTGTGTGTGTGTGTAGGATAGAACCCAGCTTGTGAATACTAGATTAGCATCCTACCACTAAGCCACATACCTAGTCCCTCCTCTATGACCTGTTACTGTCTTTGTTCCTCCTTTCCAAATATGAATGAGCTTGTGGCAGACATCTTTGCTATTCTCTCTAGCACTGGGTTTCTCACATGTGCAAAAAGGTGTTTGGCCAGAGTGACCTGGTAACCCAGAAACCTAGAAAGAACACACACACACACACACACACACACACACACACACACACACGCGCACACACACACGCACACACACATCTTTACATCAGCCAGATACTTAGAAGCCCCTGGCCAAGGCTGAGCTGTGATATGCATGGCTGTCTCAGACCTCAGTTCTTTCTTGTAAGTGTTGAGACTTTTGAACCGGCTGAGTCTGCAGTTTGAGCATGGCACAGAAAAACTGTGTCCCCTTTCTCTACCCTAGATGCTAGCGCCACTGAGACTACTAAGAACTCAGCTCCCTGTCCAGAGCGGACCAGGGTTGGTAGGTGAACCTCTGACACAGGAAGCACCTAGCCAGGAACCCTGGGAAATTTCTATAAGGTCCTTCAAAAGGCCTTGCCTTGGGAGAGTCCCATGACAGTTCCTGAAGCAAGGGATTCTTGTCAGGTGGGTTATGATTCCCTAAAGGCTCAGTACCAAGACCCAGTGCCAGGAAGAGCCTGTGCCTTGAGCCAGTCCCTGTAGAGAACAAGAGGAGAAGGAAATGGCTGTGTGTGGCTGTGTGTGCAGGTAGTTTTGAAGTCAGAGAGCTTGGTGGATTCCCTGTCCCTCCAGTGACACCTTCACTTCTGCCTGAGACTTGAGCCATGAAGAATTGGGTCAGTGGCTAAGGAAGTCACGCCACATCCAATTACTCCCTGCGGCTACCCCTGCAGCAGCATCAGGGGGATGACAGGAAGGAGCAACTTCGGGGACAGTCTAGGAAACCAGCAATTCATCATCAGAACCCCAGAAAGTCCCGTAAGTTCGGTGTCAACTGTGAGCACACAGCACAGGCTGGCCATGACCAGACACAGTGACAGACTTGTGTATCGCCTAATCTAGGCTGCAGAGAGTGAAGGCCTCCCAGGGACTTGGGTCCCAGGGTCAGGAGAAAATGAAAGGCTTCAAGTGTGGCATCATGCATATGACATCAGGACAAATTCAGGCCTGTGAATCTTTGCTATGTGACTTTGGGTAAGATGTTCAGCCCTCCAGAAACCCCATTTGGTGACCTTAAAGCAAGGTCACGTATAGTATCCGCCTACTGCAAAAATGCAAGTAAGCCACTCCCCATCTCTGCCTGGCATTTCCCCCAAAGATGTCTGCATGGGGTGTTGCTGCTGCATCCCACTTAGCTCTGTTCTAGAACATCACCTTCTCACAGAGACCTTCCTCTAGTGTGTCTAAATTGCAACTGAGAAGACTTCTCTGTCTCTACCCCCCACATTCACCTGATGTGTAAGTCTCAGGTTGTGCTAGCTTTGTCTTTGATATGAGATCCATGTGCTTGCATCTGCTTTATTTAATGCCGAGTCTCCCATGCCTACGATAATACTTGGGCATGAAAGGCACTCGATAAATGCTTGTTGAATGGAGATGGAGTGGAATGAGGGAGTAGAGGAGAGACATGGAAATCATTTGGTTTTATGTGCCTTGAAGTAAGAACACTTGGCCGGGGTAAGGTCCCAGTCCTTCCTCCATTGCTGGTAGCAACTGGTATGTATATGACATCTAAGTCCTTCCTCCATCGCTGGTAGCAGCTGGTATGTACATGACATCTAAGAAGTGCCGGCCACAAAAAAGGGTGACTTGTGAGATCTGGGAGTGGCCAGGGGCTATGGCTGACTTTTAAAAGTTTATGTCAGGACGGAAAGGCCAGTCAGAGTCACTCTGCAGGAAGTGGGGCACTTTATGATGAGCACCTGAGAGGCAGGTGGGGTTCTGGAAAGCCACATGTCTCTCCCTCTGGAGGACTACACTGTCACTTCTGTGCCCTGGAAAGTGCCCCCATCCCAGAACTTGCTCTCAGTGGCTCTCTGTGCACTCAGAAGCCTGCCAGAGACCAACAGTCTTTGGTTTCCTCTCCATCCAAGCTCCCTCCATGGCCTCCTTGTGTCTCTACTTCCTCCACCCCATAGAACAAAGCACTCTGGGATTAGGACTCCAGGTCCATGAGAGACAGCACTGGTCAGAATCCAGTGTGGGAACAAGAAGCAGCTATGATTGTTGGTGTATGAGGGGCCCATAGAAGGAAAACTAGAATTGCAAAAGTGCTTAAAAGTACAAGTGTTGTCCAGGTGACCCTTGGGTAACCCACAAAAGTAGCCCCCAGGGCAGCAAGTTCCTGGAAGGTGTGGAAAACAGTGATCCCTTCTAGCATCTCTTTCCACTTGTCTTTAGCTACCCACAAGACAGCAGATCATCCCAGTCCAAAGGAGAGCGGAGCCCAGGTCAGTCCCCAGCACCCAGAACATCAGCATGGAGACTCAAGCACCTCCATGGGAAGACAGAGCACAGAAGGCTTCAGTCTACAGTGAAGGGTGTAGGGGGCTGTGAGGGGCACGACAGTATGACAGTGTGTGTGTGTGTCTGACATCCTGTATGACAAGTGGACTTAGAGGTGACAACTACGGCCTTTGCCTGCAGAGGAATTGTTTCCGCCTGATGTCACGTGAAAGAAATGGGGGACCCCCTGAGGAGGGGAGATAGCAGGGACAAGGGGTTTTATGCAGTTTGGAATAAGCATCTTCCAAGCATGCCTCATTCACCCCAAGTCCCATCAGGTAGCCAACCAGCCTTCATGCACTGGCTGCAGGATTTGTTCCGCACTGGGCAGCTGTAGGGAGCTGATTGCATCCGTGCCTAACAATGACAGGCTGTGTTCAGGCTCACAAGGAGTCCTCACAAGACTGGGTGATAGAGAACACGTGAGGAACTTTCCTTGAGAAAAGTGACTGTGAGCAACATGAACATTTCCCATTAGGCGGCCAGCCCTTCTATCAGCAAGTTCCCCCTAGAGAGCCAGCTTTGGGGATGGAGACATAGGCGGGAGAGCCTACTAGCATTACTGCCTGCCTACCAGCATTTACAAGGTGTTGGGCTCCACCCTCAGTGCAAGAAGAAAAGAGGAGAGTGGAAAAAGGAGGACGGGAAGGGGGCATGAAACCCAGCTCGGACTCCGCGGGATGCATGATGGGAACTGAAGGATCTTAGTGATGCTATGGCTTTGTCATTACACAATTCTGCTCTAAGGTCCCCAGTCCTTCCCAGGGGAAGTGGTGTGGTGTGTCTAATGGTACAGCCAAGAAATAAAAGGCCTGGCTCAGGGCTAGAGACTTGACTCAGCCGTTAAGAGCACTGACTACTCTTCCAAAGAACCACTGCTTAGTTCCCAGCAACCACTCTGGGGCTTACAACCACCTGTAACTGTAGTTCCAGGGGATCCCTCTTTTGGCCTCTGTAGGCACAGGCACAGACATGCATGCAGGTCAAACTCCCATAAGCATAAAAATAAGTAAATCTAAAAAGCAATTTTTAAAATCCTAGTTCAAATTCTAGCAGCAATGCCCTGTCATATTCTCATATCTTTTGGTGGCAACGGGGCAATTGTTCCACCTCCCAGGATCCTTCTGAGGGAAAGTTCTGGGTTCCAGTTAGTAAACAGCATTCATTAAGCACCTACTGTGTTCAGGCACTGTCCTAAGTCTTGGCTCACAGTCTTATGAAGAGCAAGACTAGAAATAGCCCTCCTCTTGAGGACAGAGATAATTAAGCAAGTCAGTCAGTAAAACATTTGGGTACCAACACATACATTAAGGAAGATACAGTGGGGGTGTGGGGCACAGGGTGGAGTTACAGCTTTCCCTAGGGTGGGGGAAGGTCTTTCAGAAGAGACAGATTGTGGGCTAAAACTTCAGTGTGAGGATCTATGCACAGTGCAGGCAAAAGAATAAGGATTCACGCATGCAAATGTCCTGCAGTAGGAACGAGATAGACTTGAGAAAAAAAAGCTTGGTGTAGCTATGCCATAGAAAGACAGCCTGGTGTATAATAGGTGCTTTATCCAGACTCCTGTAGGACAAGCTGGGACACACACTGTAGCTGATCCCGCAGGAGACAGTCAGACCCAGTCCCTCTACTTGGAAGCAGACCCTTAACCTCCCTTACAGCAATAGACATTACCACTTCTCTGGTAGCTGTGGCATGATGGGTTTGTGGTGGGGCTCAGGGGGTCGCTTTAATTCTGCAGTAACCCTGCTCCCCTCAGACTGGGCTTCTGCTTCAAAGGAAGATGTTTCCTGTCCTTGTGTTGTGTTCAATCTGAGCATGTTTGCTTGAGGGTCTCTCCCCAGCCCTGAGCGGCACTTAACAGCTCCGGCTACAGGAACACTTGTAGCCTGCTTAGGACCTATCGGCCCCCTGAACCTGGACCCTATTCCAGCCATCTCCCTTGGAAAAGGTAGAACATATCAGAGGGGCATGCTGCTCTTTGTCCTTCTCAGTAGCAGAGCCTGAAGAAGGAAGGAGAGGAGAAGAGAGAGAGAAAGAAAGAGAGAGAGAGAGAGAGAGAATTCTAATACAGCAAACCTGAATGCAGAGATTTTGGGTCTGAAGGCTGTGTTGTGAGTCAAAGGTTCATCTGTAAATCCACACATCATGGGTTCGGACTCTCCCATCTTTGAGGCTCAGTTTTTCTATTTGGGGGTGATCCTCATGCAGGGATGTCTGAGTATCATAGGAAATTGTCTTGCAAACCTCAAAGGTCTTCCAAAATGTTCTTTTTCTTGAGACGTGCTAAGTGGGAATGTCAACTCTGGACACCTAAAAACAGCAGCAGGCATCACCCTTCACGGTGACTGTTTCATGGAGCTGGACATTGTGCACGTGTGTGGACATTCTTATCCAGGTCTCCCACACCTGGGAGGTGGGTACATGCTGTTTCTAGCCTCAATTTAGAGGTGAGGAACTCAAAGAAATGAAGTCAGTCATTCAAAGCACACAGCCGGAAAGCAGAGTGACCCCAGAGTCCTACCTCTTACGTACCTGGTGAGAAACAGCGATCCTCACTTCATAATAAGAGCACTGGAGAACTGGAATAGCAAAAGCACAGCCATTTATCACATGAACTTACAAAGTCGGGTGTCAGTCTGCAATAACCAGCATGCGGGTCGAGTACAGAGTTAAGCATTTGTCTTCTTACTCTTTATCAAATAAAAATGTGGGAGTCAGATATCAGGGTAAGAACCTGAATGATAGAAAAGGGTCCTATAGTGCTGTGATGAAGACCATGACCAGAGCAACTTGGGGGGTGGGGGAAGCATCTCTGGCTTACAGCTTACACCATAAAGGGGAGTGCGAGCAGCCGCTGAGGGCAGGAACTGAAACAGAGACCATGGAGGAGTGCCACTTACTGACTCTCTCTCTCCATGGCTTACTCACTTTGCTTTCTTAACCAGGGCAGTACCACCAGCCCGAAGCTGGCACCACCCACACTGGGCTGGGCCCTTTCACGTCCATCATTAGTCAAGGAAATGTCTCACAGACTTGCTTCCAAGTCAAGCTGATGGTGGCAATTCTTCAACCAGGTCCCCTCTTCCCAGACAACTGTAGCTTGTGTTGTTAACCAAAATAGAACCCCTAAACAACAAACCCCAGACTCACCAAAACAGTGTCTTTTACCCTTGTTGACTATAGCCCTTCAGGCAGGGTAGAAGGACCCCTTGTCATCTGCCCACCCATCTGTTCCCAGTGTCTAACGGGCAAAGACCCAGCAAGAGTAGAACAGTGTTGCCGGCTGGTAGTGTGCAGGAAAGACTGGAGAAGGATTTCTCTAGCAACAGCAAATGTATGATGATTCATTGTGGCACAGAACTGCATGCGTGCCTCAAACTCCCAGCCATTGAAAAACCACAAGCCCAAATTACTGTTAAGTAAACAACCCCCAGCTAAGTGCACACTGGTAGTGGCGAAGATGAACTAAAGGTAATTTGTAATTATATACCCAGAGCGGTAGCAACCAGAAAACACACCAACGCGAGAAGACATGGGCACTTCTACCAGTGACTGCTCACATCTCATGACTAAGTCTCAGTAAGACTCAAGGACACGGGAAGTGGGGCAGTGCTGTGCGGGTTGCCTGGGCCCAGGGTTTTTGCTTTGTTTTAGTTTCTTTCTCTCATTATTGTAACAAAATGTCCAAAAGAGCAACCTAAGAGAGGTTTGTCTGGCGCTAGCCTAGAGGGGACACGACACTACAGCAGAACCACCTGGTCCCTGGAGTGGCACCAGGAGGCACAGTTTGGTGGGCAAGAGAACAAAGAGTTTGGGTCAGAACCAGAGACAGACTTAACTTTCAGGAAATGTCACCAGCATCTCACTTCTGCTAGCTCAGTCCCTCGTCCCAAAGGCTCCACAGTATTCCAAAACCCTGCCAGCTGGATACAAAATCTCTAACACACGAGCCCGTGCGGGAAAGTTTCCTAGCACTTGGCATCAGATCTTGGACTGAAACACAAGGTCTCAGGAAGCTCTGGCAATACAATCTTTAAAAAAAAAAGGAAGAAATTTAGACGTAATTTATTATTTATGTTTGTATGAGTCTTTTGCCTGCATGTATATTTGTGCACTTGTCCAGTGCCAGAAGAGGGCATTAAACCCAGGTCCTCTGCAAGAGCAACAGATACTCTTAATGGCTAAGCCAACTCTCCAGTCCCCAGACGGTTTGTTCTTCTGTGGGAACACAAGTGGGTGATAACGTCATACCTCAATTAATAAGACCCGACCTTTATGGGAGACAAGCCAGGCATTCATCCTTCACCAGTCCCTCTACGAGCATGAGTGCCTGGAACCCTTAAAACATGGTAGCATTCTAGAAATGAGGCACGGGGAAACTGAGCAGCTTTTCTGGGTCGCAGGGCCAATAAGTGATGGCGCTGAGATTTGGAGCCAGGGAAGGCGGGTTCCAACGCAGTTCCTAGGTCTCAGGGAGGGAGGCCTAGTAAAAGGTGAAAATAGATCCCTTTGGCAATGCCAGTTTCCTGATGCCCCCATGTCAAAGCCTTAAATGGAACTCAAGGTTCCAAGAAACCAACTATTTGGGGACCATAGATGAAAAGTAACTAAAGATGGAGACAGCAGATCCTGTCTCAAAAACCAGTTGTCCTGGGGAAACAGGTAACCTTTCCCATTTTTTCCCCAGTGAACTCCCTTCCCCCTTCCAAATTCTTAGCTACAAAAGAAGTGTCTATGTTGTCCTGAACTCTGGTCTTGTGCTTCTTGGTCCTATGCCCTGATCACAGTGTAGCCAGATGTGGCAGCACCACCTCTCTGGTATTAAATAAAGCCAGAGCTGTAGACAAAGGCAGCTCATTCATTTCCCAGGCACCCAGACCCGAAATAATCACACAGAAACTATATTAATTGCAACACTGCTTGACCTATTAGCCTAGGCTTCTTATTAACTAACTCTTACATCTTAAAATAACCAATTTCTATTACTCTGTGTATTGCCACAAAGCTTGTGATTTACCTATGATAAGGTTCCAGCATCTGTCTCCTTTGGCAACTACATGGCGTCTCCCTGACTCCACCTACTTTTCTCCTATATCTCTGCTTGGAATTCCCACCTTGTTCTATTCTACCCTGTCATAGACCCAAAGCATTTTTTTCATTAGCCAGTGGTAACAAAACATTCACAGCATACAGAGGGGAATCCCACATCACGGTGACAGCTGTATGAGGTTATCTAAGTTCTCAGCTTGTATTTCTTCCTATAAACGTAGTTCTTAAAGATCCTTACACCAAGCATTTTCCTGAAAGGGCAGAGAGAGAATTTATATCACCCTATTTCTTCAGGGTCACAGGTCAGACCAGCCCCTCATAGCAAAGAATCATTCAGCTCCAAAGACCCACCCAGTCCATTAAAGCTCGGAGCTCCAGACAAGTCAATTTACCTGCATTGTTTGTTTGGTTTTTTTAAGATTTATTTCACGTATGTGTGTATTTTGCATACATGTATGTCTGTGCATCCCATACATGCAGTACTCAGTGAGGCCAGAAGGGAGCATCAGAATCCCTAGAACTGGATTCTTCTAAGCGGCCAGGTGGATGCTGGGAATCAAGTCAGGAAGAGCAGCCAGTGCTCCTAACTGCTGAGCCATCTCTCCAGCCCCTGTGCTGTCATTTCTAAATCATGCCCAATGGCTCATTAACATCTTTCTAGAAAGACTTGTGGAAACAGGAAGGGCCAGAGCAACTGACATCATAATTATTAGGAGAAGCTGATAAAGAACAGCAGAGGTGGTTCAAAGCCATTCAGAAGTGAGACGGGGAAGTGGCTTCAGTACTCTGCTCTGTAGCTGACAATGGCTTCTCACACACACACCTAGGGACCAACCCCACACATCTTTGCCCTGGAGCCCAGCAACCCTGGCCCATCTGACACTTACTATGGCTTAGTTTAATCACAGGCATGGTTGACCAGCAGTTCTTGAGCACCCAATAAGTGCCAGGCTTGGAGCTGGGCACGGGCTTCTCAGTGATTACAGGTCTTTTACAATAAAGTCTCTCAGGCCTGGATCTATGGCTCTGAGGATTGGCTGCAAGACCTGGGATCCCAGCGGGAGCAGGGACCCTCAACAGGCAGGGTTTGGAGAAAAGACGCCACCGTCATTGCCAACAGCTCGGCACAGCCGGCAGAGGTGAAAAACAGCCGGGCGCCTAGCAGTCTGGCCCCAAGTGTCCTCTAAAGCAATTGGAAATGCAAATAAGCCACACAGTAATTCTGCACAAGTTTCAACTTTTCTTCCAGACTCACCAACCACCTGTTATGAAATTAAAGAGGATTTATTTTTTAATTAATGTGACAGTAATTAGCAGAAAGTTCAGATGTTTCAAATGAAGCCTACACAAGAGGAGATAAGCATTGAATAAAGAGCTCATTTTTGCTCCCCCACAAGCTCAGAGTGTGGATGGGATTCTGCAGTGTGCCTATCTGCCTCCATGGGTATCTGCAGCTGTGCTCGGAACATCCCGCCAAGGTGTGTGTCTGCATCTTCCAACCAAAGAGAGCCTTGGGCCTAGTAGGCTTCTGTGTGAATCCCACGCAGCTGCCAGACTGTGTGACGTGGGGAAAGTTTCTTAACTCCCCTGAGCTCTGACTTCCCTAGAGAGAAAGTAACACCTGCCTCCCCACGATTTGTCACTAGATGGTGGGGTAAATATTCATAGCCTTGCAGGGTCCGGCACCTTTGTGCAACCCTGCCAACTCCTGGCTAAAGTGCAGGCTTTTTGTACCCCCTACCCTGGTACGTTCGCTACTAAGCTTCCCACACCCAGAATGACCTAGTGGTTGACCTGGAATCTCCACAAACTGTAGCTATGCCCACTGTAACACAAGGATGGTGATAATATCTACCACACAGGACGGGCATGGACATCGGAAACAGGTGATACGAGAGCCTATGATTCCAGGAAAGTCTCCAGGTGAGATGACAGTGAAGGGCAGGCCAAAAATCCAAGTCGTTTCTCCCATTCTCAGTGTGGCCCTACAGGCAGAAAGAAGGCCCACTATGCAGCTCTCCTGTACAGAGGTAGGCTTATACCCTGCACGTAGAATCATGGCTCCAGGACCATCATGCTAGTGATGGAAAAAAAAACTGCAATAACCTCCAAAGGTTACACTGGAGTTGGTGACATGCATTAAAAAAAAAAAAGAGAGTGACTTCATCACTTTGATTAGAGAAAGACATTCTTATTCATCAATAAACCCTGGACCAAGTGACAGCTGCTGGAAGGGACGCTTTATCTCCTGAACATGTTCCAAAAAGATAATGAGCAACATTTCCTGGTGGATTGGGGCATTTACCCAGAAGCCTAGGATCTAATATCCTATCCCTGTCCATTCTGGAATGTTCTCTAATTCTCCATCAATTCTCTGAGCAGCAGGAAAGGCAGCATGCCAAAGAAATACACACCTGTGCTGGGCAGGTGGTGGGAGGGATCTGTTGTCATGAAATGAAATAAAATTCATTTTTCTTCCATTGCCATCACTTCTCGGTAATTACCTGGATGCTGATGCCTTCCGTGAAGGTTCCTCTAAGCCATAATTGAACTTTAATAAGATGTGTGTGAAGTTACAGGCAAACAAAATGACAGTCTGTAGCTGCGACGTCGGGGAAGTTGGGTGTTCCCCGTCGACACCCTCAACTTGAGGGAGAAGTTCATTAAGAGTTGAGGGCTGTCACCGCTTTTCCAAAATTAATGAGAATCCAAACTTATTAAAGCAATTACCTTAAAGTAATTAGCAAGCACTCTACGCATTGTTAGGAACCTCTCGGATTATCTGGAAGTGCAAAAGAACCCACGGAAATGTGATCAGGATGGCTGGGCTGGTATCCTTCAACAGTGATGTTTTCAAAAGCAGGTGGGAAGACGGAGAGTCGCATGGAAGAACAGGGAGAGAGAGGTCATAGCGCAGAGCAAAATAAGTGCCAGCTTTCATCCTCCCTACTAATCAAATCAGTGATTAATTAAAGCAGTGAGATCCCATAATTTACTTAGAAAATTGGCAAAGGGTTTTTTGTTTGTTTGGTTGGTTGTTTTTTGCCGAGCTGGAGGAGGAAGACACTGATATGGTTGACATATGGAAGCACCTGCCAAAACATGAGCTCCTACGGAGCTGAGCATGCTTTAAGTAGCTACTGCACATGGGGCACAGCACTAGTGTCAGGGTGACAACAATGTACATCTCTTGTCCACACCCGAGGAAAAGTAAACAGCCCACCGGGAGCCCCCACCTCAGTTATGACTCACTACAGAATGGCTGTAGTCCTGTAACAGTTGGATGTAGCAACTGTCTAACAGTATAGCAAAGGGGCGTGTTCTACCACTACCTGGAGAAAGCAGAGTTATTAGCTTGTCAAAGACCAGTCTTCCTTGAGATCCACAAAGGGTGGGTTCTGAGATAGCTGCCATCCCTCCCACCCCTGCCAAAGATACTAATGCCTGTAGGACCCGCCAAAGATACCAATACCGCGGGGGCTCACGAGCCTCGTGTAAGATGATTAAATGATACCGTGTTTTTAGAGAAAAACAAGACTCTTCTCCCATATGCTGGAAATAGCCTCTAGAGGCTCCGCAACACCCTCATGCATGTGCATGTTATGTAAATAGGTGTTCTCTGTGCTGTTTAAGGAACAACAATAAAAGCTGCATGTTTTCAGTACAGGTGAAATTGTTTTCTAATATTTTTGATCCACAGTTGGTTGACTCTGTGGCTATGGAGACCACAGATGTGGAGGGCTGAGTCCATATACTTCTCTATGTGCTCAGACAAAAAAACAAAACAAAACAAAACAAAACAAAAAACCCAATATATAGTTGGAGAAATCCTAAAGCATTCCGGTTGTCGCTCTGTGCCGAGATTATAGCGAGCTTTTATTTTCTCCCGGTGTTTCTGTGTTTTCCGTTTCTCTACGAAACAAAATAGCAGTCTAAAACTGAGATGTCAGGAAAACGCTTTCAACTTTTTATTTTATTACTTATTATTATTTTTATAATAAAATGCTGTTAGCTAATATTGCCTGAGAGCTGGGAGACATTCATCTGAATGCTTTTAAGCTTGGCCATTTAATCCCCACAATAAAGCAATAAAGAAGGTACTGGTGGGTCGTGCAGTGTATAAATAAGAAATGTGAGGCACAGAGAGCTTTGGTAAGAGGTACAGCATGGGAAGGGGTAGGGCTGGAGTTCGAGTCTATGCAGTTGAATCTCTGACCCCAGGATCTTAATCACCATGCACTTGGGAACTGATGTCTGCTACCTAGAGCCCTCTCCGTTATGATGGGGAGCATGGCACAGTTAGGCCAAACAAAGTCTACAAAAATCAAGTGACCTTGATTCAAACCCTAGTTTTGCTGCTTCCTGTGTGACCTTGGGCACTTGGTTTCTGCTGTCTGAGCCTCAATTTAACTGTCTGTGGAGCAGGTTGGATAACCACTGCCCTGGCTAATGGGGAGTGTGTGGTGTATGTGCATGGTTCTTTCAGCAATACAATGCACAATATAAGCTTATGGTCTAATCATCTCCCTGCCAGCCTGTGGGCCTAGGAAATGACATGGCAAATATAAGGCTCCTTGGTAACTGTGTGCTCACATCTGCACAGTGTAGCTTGGCTTACCCTTCTTGTCCTAAGTGGAGATCCTGTTCTCCTTCCACCTGTCCCTCTCCAGGCTTACCTCCTCTCTTGTCTAGTGGCCACCGTAATCTCCTTGACCTCCAGAGTTCCCCGGACTGGGCTTTGTGGGATTCCAAGCAGACACCTCAAGCCCTGCGGTCTGTGATAAAGTCAGGACTCAAAATGACAGCCCTAACCTGGAGAGGGCAACCTGCCAGTCTGAGCTGGATTCAGGCCCACGCGCTCACAAATAGGAGCACGTAAGAACGTTGGTGATAAGTCGGAAGTGCAACTAGGTGGTGGGGTGCTTGCCCAGATGAGTAAAGCCTTAGCAGCCTTAGGTTCATCCCCAGTGCCACACACCAGTCATCCCAGCCCTCTGGAGGTGGATTCAGGAGAATCCTAAGTTCAAGGTCATCCTGGCTATATGGTGAGTCTGATGCCAGCCTGGGATGCTTGAAACCCAGGCTCCAAAAAAAACAAACAAAGGCGATGATGGATATACCTTGCTCAATACATCTTAGACCGCCCCCCCTTTCCTTCCTCTGTTTGCCAACTAAGTTGGCGCCAGCCCCACATTTTCACTGTAGTGTGAGGTCATCTCTGCTCATTAGAAAAATCATTAGCAGATCCTCCCTCAATTAAAACCTCCAGTAGAAACATCAGAAAAGATTGCTTTGCCACCTCTGTGCTGCTACCTCACCGTTTCCCTGGGACAATCCTGCTGCGTCTCATTAGATGTGAAAAGCTGGCAGGGAGGGGAAACTTGTCGGGAAAGTTGCTTGAAGATGCTTGAAGCTTCAGCCCAACTTGTGTACATCCGCATGTCAGTGACATTGTAGTCGCAACTATTTAGTGGCACCGCACAGGTCCTCCTGTCTGTCTGGATCTAAACACAGGGTGAACTTGTATGAGAACAATGAGATGCGCTTCTGTTTCCAGTAAACTGAAATGTGCAGTTACTAGGGCTCTCTTGCTCGCTCGCTCGCTTTCTATCGCTCTCTCAATCGCTATTTTTTTCTGCTGTATGTCCTGAAACATTTGGGTCTCCTCAATTTTTCAGCAATGATCAAAGAAGCATTCCTCCCATCTACTGTTGCTTTCCTTTAATAGGCTCTGGTTAATGTAGCCTCATCTAGACTGAGATGTCGCCTGTCCCTGTTTCAGATGTGGAACCCAAACCATCAAGTGTATTTTCAGAATGGAGAGAGCAGTCCTTTGAAAGACATCAAAAAGTAAAAACAAAACATACGGTAAAAACCAGAATGACCCCACTTGATCCTCAGTTGGCACTAGCATGGGAGGAGGGTGTCCCAGGCTAAGTTTGTGGAAGGGGTTCCCCCACCCTCAACAATGACTGAATTCATAAAATCTCTCACAAAGGCAGCTTCCGTCCTACATTTCTCATGTAGGCTTCTAATTCCCTCCAGCTGCTCCCTCATTCTTCCTGCCTTCCGGTGTAGACCTCGGATACTCTATGGAGTCCAACCAGATGAAAGTCGGGGTACAGGTGATCAGGACATGGGTGTGGTGCACTTTTTATTAGCAGGAGAGTCTTCTCTGAGCTCCAGAGGTGTGATCTGGCTATGGTATCATCTCCTACTTGCCATGCGCTGAAAGGTCTGAGCTGATAGCCCACTTCTGGCTATTCAGATCTGAGCCAGATAGGAGCGTGCTGTAGAACTGTGAGTTCAATGTCACCTGCACCCAGGAGCTCTGAAGTCAGCCCAGTGGGCTTCAAATCCCACCTCTGCCACCTTGACTATAGTTTCCCCCATCTGAAGTATAAGCAAATGAATGGGAAGGATTAAATGAAGGTGATTCTTCCTTCCTTTCTCCCTTCCTTCTTTCCTTTCTCCCTTCCTTTGTTCTTTCCTTCCTTCCTTCTGCTCTTCCCTTCTTTCTTTCTTTCCTTCCTTTCTTAATTCTAGTCATGCAGATGGTAGCTCTCCCTCTTTCCTCACCCAAGTGTCTTCCAGGGATTCATCACAGACTCCAAGAAGGAGGGTTGGAGTTGAGTTCCCTGTACCCATTTCTGTACATTTCTGTGAGATGTAGCACTTGCCTGGGGCCATTGAAGAATGTTTCTGAGACAAAATTAGAATCTGTTCAAATGACTAAGACAGAGAATGCTGAGAGAAGGGTTTGCTTCCACATTGCAGCTCATCCCGAACACTTCCTCCTCCGCCTGCTGTGGGTGGCTACCAGCTGCACCTCTGGTCTGGCAGTGGCAGTTGGGCAACGGGCTCTGTTGGACATAGCTTCAACCTCACTGGGAACCGGCTCCTGAAGACCAATTCTTTCCACAGAAAACCGAGGGAGGGGGCTAGGGAAGTGGGTCACTCAACAGAGTGCCTGCTGTACTCTGCATAAGGACATGCGTTTAATCCACAACACCTGGTGTGGGAGAATTGTCTGTATTCTGTCAATCATGTTTTAAATAAACGCTGATTGGCCAGGCAGGAAGTGTAGGTGGGAAACCCAGACAGGAAGTGGAAATGATGCAAGGAGAGCAGGAGGAATTCTAGGGAGGAGGAAGCTGATTCCCCCACTCCTGCCCAGACCACTAAAGCAGCAGGATGTGAGCTGCCCCCACTGAAAAAGGTACTGAGCCACATGGCTAACATAGATCAGAAAAATGGGTTAATCAAGATGTGAGAGTTAGCCAGTAAGAGGCTAGACCTAATGGGCCAATCAGCTTTATAACTTACAGAGTCCTCTGTGTGGGTGATTTTCTCTGGGACTAAACAATTGTGGGGACCTGGTGGGAGGACAGAAAAACCCACAAACAAGCAGGCCTGACCTCTTCATGTTACAAACACCAACATAAAACTGTCATGCTAGTGCAGATCAGAGTCCAAACAAAGTCAAGCAGGCTTGCTAGTCTGTAAGTGCTCTCTTCGATGAGAAACTCTGTCTGAAAGATAAAGTAGAGGATAATGGAGAAATGGAGAAGGACATCTTATAGTCAGCTTCTGGCACACAGACAGACACACAATAATAATAATGATTGATGTGTGATTTCCCTCTGTATGCTGTGAATACCATTGGTTAATAAAGGAACTGATTTGGGCTTACAGCAGAACTATAGCAGAACAGAGCTAGGTGGGGAAAACTAAACTGAATTCTGGGAGAAAGAATGGAGGAGTCAGGGAGAAGCCATGTAGACCCGCCAGAGACAGACGCTGGAACTTTACCCGGTAAGCCACAGCCACGTGGCAATACACAGATAAATAAAGATGGGTTAAATTAATATGTAAGAGTTAGCCAACAAGAAGCTAAAGCTAATGGGCCAAGCAGTGATTTAATTAATACAGTTTCTGTGTGATTATTCTGGGACTAAGTGGCTGGGAACTAACTAGTGGCCTCCTTACAACAAATGATAATAAATCATTTTTTAAAAAGAAAAGGGTAAAAACTCCACTTTTGGTATGTGTTTTGCAGAAGCTTGATGCTTTTTATATACCTGACCTATTGAGCATGCTAACTCAGCCCAGCCTACCTTAAATACAAAAAGAACACTTCCAATAACGTATAGTTGGGTGAAACCATCTAACACAAAGCCTACATTATCAGGAAGCATGGGGTAGTTCATTTAATGTGTTGAGCCCCTGTATCCATAAACACAAACACACACAAAAAAATCCCCTTTTCTGTTTAAATAAAATACTGATAATGGTAGCATGTTGTTGACCCTCATGGTTATACCTGAGAGCTCAGACTTTGCCAGCTAGTGCCCAGCTTTGTGGGACAGCACTGCACTGTGAATCACTAGTCCAGCGAAAGGTGAAAATTCAGAATGTGAAGTGCATCTCTACTAGTTGTGGGTTGCCATAGCAAAGTCAGGCGCCATCTGTATTCCAGAACCGGCAGGAAGGGAATGGCTTCACGTACAAGCCACTGCTCTGTGCCGAGGTCTCTACTGCCAGGAGACTGACTCCTCCCAACAGCTTCATGAGTTAAAGACTAGCTGTCATTTTTATAAATGGAGAAATTAAGATTAGAGAGGTATTAGATTGGTTATATAAACAGATTGCTAAATCTGAGAAGTGTATTACATGTTTGTTAGATGGCTGAAGAAGCAAAAGGGAGTTGGCAATGATTGGTGTAGAGGATTTAGCTATGGCTTTCTAAGACTGGGGGAGGAAAGAGAAGTGAAGTCACCAGCATGGAGCTAGGGGTGCTCCTGGGCAGGTACTGGAAAGATGATTCAGGCAGGAAGGTGTGCTCAGAACACAGAAGGGAACCCAGAGAAGGAGGGGCAGAGTGTAACTGGTTCTGCTGTGATGCTGGAGGAGACAAAGGACACAGAGATGCTAGGGAGGGTGCAGGCTGAAGCTAGAGGATGGCAAAAGATGGTCCATCTCCAGTCTCCTCCAAGGCCATCCCAAAACACCAATCTCCTGCAAGATGCATCTTCACAATGTGGCTTGCATAGTTCTCAGAGAAGAAAGTGTGAAGGTGGGCTTGAAGCTCAGAGAGTACATATAAGTAGAAACCCTGGCTGTCCCATAAGGGACTCTGTGTAAGTAGAATAAATCTATTTCCCTTTTATGTCTCACTAGACATCATTAATTATTCTCTCTGCCCATCACCTACCCCTGTGAGCATCCTGATTTATACATGAAAAGAGACAAGGAAACACCTATGCCCTGGGGTTCAGAAAGCACCCAGTCTACAGCTTCAGAACCATGAACAGTGAAACCTGTCACCACACAAACTCAAGCTTGCAGTCTATAAAAGGTGGATTTTGCATCTCTCTGTACCAGGCCCTTTGTAGTAGTCCTGGTGAGCAGGTAGCTTCCAGATCAATGGAAATGAAGAGGCAATGGCAGAGGCTCCTCCCATGTTTGCATGGCTCTGCCACAGTACATTCAGTGGTGGATTTTAAAAAAGGATAGGCGCCTTGATATACATCCTAGAGTTAACATTCAGTCCCCACACTGATGCCCACGAAGTGAATGGCTCAACTCCCCAATTTGTGTGAGTCTGAGTCAGCACATACGTCCTCCTGTGATCATGCCCCATCCTTCTTCAGGCCGCTTCTTCATGTCGTCACAGTTTCTTTCTGTGATCCAGACTGTTAGCTCTACTGCTTAATTGAAAACTCTTGAACTTGACAGAAAATAAATTCTGGCTGGCTTGAACAAGGGGAAAACTTAGTAAAAGAATGCGTGTGGGTCTCTCAGGGTCCAAGTGCTGTTGAGGTCTCTGAAGAGTTGAAGGGATGCAAGAAGGACATCGTATTTGTTTTTACTATTTTCAAACTTCTTCCTTCTCTTCTTCTTCTTGCTCCTCTTCTTCTTCCTCCTGCTTCTCTTCTTCCTTCCTTCCCAATTTCTTCTAGACCTCTTCTGCCTTCACTTTTGCAAGGGCAAGACAGAGTGAGAAACATGTCTGATGTTTACAAAAGGGTATTGAGCTCCTCCAGATCCATTCTGAAAAAGTTCCATAAAGAAAATTTGTTGTCTCTGGTAGAGTAGGGTGTCTACCCTGGGCCAATCACCCAAGAGGGCAGTTTCTATGCCGGCAGTTCCTAGAAAATGGGAGCCATTTCTGGGAACAGAGAGTGGCTTGCATCTAGTGGGTACCACGCCAGTACAGATCTTCCATCCTTCACTCTATAGTACTGAGGCAGCCCCCCGATGACTAGTTGCTACTTTTATAATATTAGACACAATGCATCCAACTGTTGTTGGAAATTTCTTTTTCTTAAAGACCTTGGCATTTTTCTGAATTTTACTTTGAAGTTAACAAAATAAATTTCTGAATCTTAACTGGAAAACTTCTGTTTCTATTTCTATATCGCACATTTGATTTTTACAGATGTCCTCACAAGTATCTCCATAGCGTACAAAAATCTTGCTGCCGTTGGACACTAATGTGATCTTACAGTAAATATCCAATGACCGGTGTGTATTCTGAATCTTGGGATCCCATTTTTTTAAGAGGGCTTATTCAAATTTTTATGCAGTATATTTGACATTTGATTATGTTCTTTCCATTTTCCCAGCTCTCCCAGACCTTCCCCACCTCCCTGCCCATCCAATTTCATGTTCTCTCTTAAATCAAAAATAAGAAAAATGATAAAAAATAAATAAAAAATAAAAACAAACTAAACAGGAGTGGGAAAATAAATAAGAGAAAAAATATCAAGCAGAAAATGCATACACACACACCCTCAAATGGAGTCTATTTTGTGTTGGCCGACTATTCCTGGAAATGGGGCCTTGCCTTGATACACCCAGGGACACTCCACTGAAGAAAACAGATCCTCTCTTTCCCAGCCTGTATCAATTACCAATAGCTTCTTGGTCAGGGATGGGACTCTGCGTCCACTTCCCTCTCTCTGTGTCTGGATTTGTCCGGTTTGAACCCGGTGTGCTATCAAGTCTCTGTGAGTTCCTCTGTGTACCAGTCCTGTTGGGTCTAGAAGATGCTTTCTTTGGAGGCATCCACCACCTCTGGCTCCTACAACCTTTCTCCCTTCTCTTCTGCACGGATCCCTGACCCTTGAGAGGAGGGGTTTGACAAAGACATCCCATTTAAGACCAGGTGCTCCAAAGTCTCTCATTTCCTGCACATTATCTAGTTGTGGGTCTCAGTTAATTCCATCTACTACAAGAAGAACTTCTCTGATGAGAACTGATCAAAGTACTGATCTATTAGTAAAACAGGAGGTCATTAGAAGTTATTTTATTGCTATTGTCTGTAGAAGAATAGTAGTAGGTTTTTGATAAGGCCTGTGACTTTTCTACTCTCAAGTTCTCAGTCACTTTAGCGGTGTCAGATACAGGCGTCCATCTCATGGAGTGAGCCTTCAATTCAATCAAAATTGGTTTGATGGACATTTCTTTGTGCATTAATTTTCTCCACTGTTAGGTTAATTTCTTTTAATGTATGTTCCCAGGCATAGACTACTAACTTAGAACTCAAGGGACCTTTAAAAAATCATATTATCCAAATACAAGTACTGATTTTACTACTGTTGCTATGGGAACTATTTTGTCTGTTGCTAGGAAATTGGTAAAAAGATTGGTCAGCATAGACTAATAAAACACTATGGAGACCAATGGTCTACAGATAACCTTTAGCTGGCTCTGTGACCTTGAACCAGTTGTTCAGTATTTCTGGCCATTCTCTGTTCTCCCCTAAATGGGGATAATCATAGGTTTTCTAACTGAGGTATTTTGAGAATAAGAGACCATATATGAAAAGCAAAAGTAATTCATGCAATTCTGGCATCTAACAAGATTTCAATAAACTGCAGTTTTGAAAGTATATTTCAATCATATTTAAAGAATATAATAACTACCTTTTATCATGAGATTAATACTGTTCAAAATAGTTAATTCTTAGCTTTATAGAATGCAAACTACCTTGACATAAACCAGTTCTAGGTTGCAGCTGCTCTTAAATGGGGTCCATCAGAAATAACTAAATTTCAAGGTATTAGCATTTCACCTGCTTGGCCAGCATTCAGAAAGAATGAACAGTGTAAACAATCACTACTACCAGGTAGCAAGCTGGAGCCTTTGAAGACACAGAGAATAGACAAAACTAATAATTTCCTCCAGGTAAGGCTCATTGTACTCCGTTCTTCTCTAATCCTGTCACCAGGCCTTTGGTGAGCCTTTTGAGTTCTATGTGGAAAGCAAAGAAATCTCCAAACAAGGAAATATTGTTACATGCATCACAAATGGTTATTGTCAGTACTTTAAGATACATGACAAAATAGTGTGTTTCCCCCAGGGAGCCACAAAGAACGTGGTGAGTTCTTCCAAGTAGGCAGTGTGATCATTGAACCGAGTCTTGGAAAGTTGAGTCATGTGATCAAGGGAGGAGCTGTGCATTCTGGGGAAAAGAAGCTCCTGTTCAAAGAGCCCCAGTCTCTCTTGATCTCCCTTCTCCCTGTTCTCTCCAGAGAACCAGCCTGCTCTGCATCTCCGATGACTTCTGCCTGGGCATGTGTTGACCCACCATAGTCCGAATTCCTGGGGCAGGAGTTTAATCCTCTATGAAAGGATACAGTCAGCCTTTGAAGGTAGAGAATGGATCTATAAACGTTCAGAGGAAGCTGGGCGGTACGAGTGGATTCATCTCAGCATGCTCGCTCTTAACTCTCCATCTGAGTCTCTTTTAGAACTGAATTCTCTGGGTAGAAATGTTGCCTCTAGCTACCATGGAGCTTCCAGCTAATGAGATGGGTGTTCCAGACATCTGGGCATGTTCTCAACCTACTTTTGGGGTCCTCGCTTCATCACACTAGTCTCTCCATTCCCAAGAGAAGCCTTGCTGTTCACATGGTCCTTAGCTCATTTTTATCATTTTAGTTCTTTGATAATTTCATACACATGTGTGATACATTCTGATTACTCTGTTCTCTCTACCCTCTCTTGTCTGCCCCCACCCTTACGAACCCACCACCACCTGTCTCTTTCACAGACTCATGACCTTTGCTCCATTTTAGGAGTCCTTCCGTTTAAACAGGGTCATTTGTGTAGATGTTGGATTGGAAGTATTCGTTGAAACCTGGTGGGTCACCAGTGGGTGCATACTGAAGGCAATGACTTCACCCTCCCTGGAGTATAATAGCAGAAATTGTTTAGCAGTGAGGGGCTGAGCCCCATGCTCCTCCTCTGTCCATGCCTGGCTGTTTATGGATTCATCTGCGCAGACCCAGGGCAGTCACTGATTTCAATGGCTGTGTATTATCCCAGTAGCTGGCATTCTGTAGCCCTTCTTCTTAGCTTCCCGTTCTTACATTCTTTCTGTCTGCCCCTTGGCCATGTTTCTTGAGCCTTGGTGGTATGAGTAACTTGTTTACATCACTTATTCTCAACACCTAATTCACTGCAAAGAGAGTGACTTAAGACTGTGTGTGGTAAACTGTGTGTATGGGTATAAATAATACAGTTAGAAGGCAGTTTGATGCTATGTCAATTTATCTCAACAACAAAGTTAAGTCCCTGTCTCCCATCGTCTATGACGTTCCTTGTGATGGGCTTTTAAGTGGATTTATAGCATCAGTTATGGACTCTTTTTTTTCTGTGGAGTCAACCCCAAATCCAATCGAAATGCAGTTGGGTTACCCCTATGGGCACATCTATCCTGGCAGGTTGTTATCATAGTTCATGATACCAACATGACTCACAGCAATGTAAACCACTGATATGCCCCTCTAGATATGAGGTAAGAACAATACAGCATGCTGAAGAGCCCATTGTGGTGATCAGGGGGTCACATAGAATTTACAGTATAATGAAAGACATAGATACTTGTCAAATAATCTTAATACCTACAAATAAATGTTATGGAAGTCTATAAACATGAACACTTTTATTTTGTGATAATCGATGTCCTTGTTTATATTACATACATTCTTCTAAGTTTCCAGGCCCCATGAACACCCTAGATGGCTGTGGACCATGTTAGGAAAACCGCGGTCAGTAAGAATTAAGGTTTACTGTGAGGGAGAGATCGGTCCATTGAAGCATGGTTAGTTAATAGCAGAGCTGGGAGAACCCTAGCTCCTTGCTTCCTCTTCTAGATCTTGCCCCAAAGCTCTGGATATAAATTAATGAACCAAAGCAGAAGCTCATGAAATGGGCCTTATATCTTCTGGGAGCCACAGCACCCTGTCAAGTTCCCTTTTTCCTGGTCCAGGAGCCCGACGCACCTCTTTGCATCTTTGTCTTCAGAGAAGCCAGACTCCAACCCGAAGTGTTGGGGTCAAATCTGCAGCCACAGCTCTGGTACCAACCTTTCCCTAGAGCTCAGCTTAAATCATGGTGTTTGCTCTGCGCTGGAAGGAATGGAGGCCGCTGAGTGAGCATTTAGCAGGACATTTTATGGTGCTTTTCTGTGCCAGGAAAACCTACCCCTCCTTCCTCTCTCTGGTTTTCTCCCTGAACAGGATATAAATTATTTTAACTATCTTTACTTAAAAGCCAACAGCCAACCTGTAAAAGAAAGCTGGTTGCCTTCTGGTCTGCGGTGTTTCTTTTTACTGCTTACAAAGCAAAGGGCAGAACCCCCAGAGTCATAAGAGCCTTACAGATAAGAGGAAGCGGCATTCTAGACAGTCTTGGGACAAAGGCCACCGTAGCTTTCACTCTTGGGGAGAAAATCCTATGTTTGATGCTAGAGACAGCTTTCTGCAGAAAATGTCGGGTTTGAGTTGCTCTTCCCCCTGCGGTGACAAAAACACCGGACAAAGCAACTCAAGGAATAAAGGCTTCCTCTTGGCTCACAGTTGAACGTGCCGTCTATCATGATGGGGAAACCATGGCGACAGGCATGTGAAGGAGTCAGTCATATCACATATGTTGTCAGGAGGCAGAAAGAGGTGAATGTTGGTGCTCAGCTCACTCTTAAGCGTCACACCTACTCTAACGGGGAGGGCACACAGAGTCCTAGTGGGACTGACAATCTAATGGAGGAGGCTACATCACCCAACCCTAGAGGGGTCCAATCTGATGGGAGAGGAACATCCTTGACTTGGGGGGAGTCTTTATTGGATGAGAGAGCTACAACTTTGTCATGGGTCAGATGCAGTCCAGTGTGAGGGACAGGCAGCCATCATTCTTTATAGATGAAAAATTACTACGAGCCGTTGTCAAGTTCACCATAAAGGTCTCTGACCATAGAGCTCTGCAGGAGGCCAGTAGGCTGCTATAATCAAGCTTCTCCACTCCTATCTGGGGCAAAAGCTATCACTACCCTACCCTGTGTTCTTGGCTCTTCCTGTGGCTATGCCTCATGGGAGCCCCACGACAAGCCAGCCCTGTATGCACCTAATAAGAACTGCTTCACAGAGGAGGTGATTAAACTTCATTAGCCCTGATCAGGGAGCTGAGGGCTTCCTGCATGACAGGCCCTGGGCTCTGGGGATTCACCATAAGTTTTTCAGCTATGGCCAGGCTCTGAAAATCAGCTCTTCCTGATAGCAGGTCTCTGGACCCCAGAGTGCAGAGACCCGGCGTTTCTTGACCCTGTACACTGTAGAAGTCACTTGACTGTGTGAGCTCATTTCCTGCACTCCTAACCACAGCCCTGAGCTAATTGCTGTAATTCTATTCCAGGGAGGTGAACAAAGGTTTGGAGGGTAGGCAATTTGCCACAAGTCACAAGATAATCAGTAGCAAAGAGCAGTCAAAACTTTACCAGTCCAATCCCAAAGCTCTTGTTTTCTCTGAAATAACACAATGACTTACACATACTCAAAAATTATCCCAGAGCTGAAAGAGAGAGAGAGAGAGAGAGAGAGAGAGAGAGAGATATGCTTAGACAACTGCATCCATAATGGCTCATGTTCAGTGGGCTTTGGAAGCTAGATGAAGAGGGGACCTTCTAAGATGAGGGTGTGAGGTGCAATAACACAAAACCATGATGCTTTTACTTCAGAGATCCCAAGAATCACATAAGAGGTCCATTTAGACCTCATCACAGAATCTTTGCCAGACCTGGGCACATGCATTTTGTCACCATCCCAAGTTGGACCCCAAAAGATGTTTGAAGATAGTGATATTCTAATGTATTGTCCTTCCCAAGTGCATATACATGTTCATCTCACCGGATCCTTGCTACAGCTCTGTAAATAAATCATTTTTTGCCAATCGTAAGGAAGGCTCAGTCTCCAGATGGTAAAGAGCCTCCATAGGAGCTGGTAGGAGAAGACAGACTGATCCTGCCCTCTCCTTCCTCTGCCTTCAACATCTACATTTCTTCAGGTTTGCAGCCTCAACTCTGTATGGGAGATGAAGACATCCTACTAGATACAACTCATGGAGAAGTGTTTGGAAATGAGACATTGAGTCTGTCTGTGGCAACCTACAATAGGGGGCCACTTTAGGTAACAAAGGGGAATTTGAGCAATGTAAGTGACAACCCAGAAGGGAGAAAGACTGAGGACCAGTGGCCCAAATGAGAGGTAGTAGAGACATGCCCAAGGTCATCACTGAAAAGAAAAGACTGTAGAGACCCTGTACCCCAAACAATACTATACAGGACAGCCATCAGTTAATTATTAGATGAGAAAAAAGAAGATTACATTTAGCAACTCATGACCTGGAGAGTCAAAGACAGAACAGACTCAAAAAGACTTTCCTAGGAAACCACATAGACATCAGAGAGAAGAGAGGTCTGGTGAGCTGACTTGAGCAGCTAGCTCCACCTTCACTCTGGTGCTGGGAGAGAGTTGAGCACATGCAGAGAGGTCTGGAAGGTAAAGAACAGATAAGGAAAGTGTTTCACTGCCAAGGACAAAGCCAAGAATGGGTGACATGACTGGAAATCTAATGCCAAAGCTAGTTGACACCATCTAGAATCAGCTGTGAATGGAGTCCCCATGGGAGACTGTCTAGATTAGGTTGGCCTATGGACATGTTTGGAAGAGGATTGTCTTGATTACATTAAGATAGTGGTGCCACTGTGGGTGGCACCATTCCCTAGGCAGGGCATTCTGAACCTTAGAAAGACCCGCCCACTGTGGGTGGCACCGTTCCCTAGACAGGGCATTCCTAACTATAGAAAAACCCGCCCACTGTGGGTAGCACCATTCCCTAGACAGGACATTCTAAACTTAAGAGTGGAGAAAGAGAGCTGACCACAAACGTGCATGCATTAACCCCTTGCTCTCCACTCTTGACTGTGGATGTGATGTGACTAGCTGCTTTGAGTTCCTGCTACCTTGACTCCTCCTGTATGATGCCTGTAACCTAGAACTATGAGCCTAATGACCCTTTTACCCTTAAAGTTACTTCTGTCAGGGTATTTTATCATAGCAACGGCAAACAAAACTACGACACCCTAACCCAATGGATAGAAAAAAAGCAAGAGCTTTGAGGAGATGCTCACAGTCAAGAGTCACACATGGTTAAAGCTGAGAGAAGCCTCAGAGGTGGAAGAACCCTGCTCCTCTCACTTTATAGTAAGCTAAAACCTGAATATAGGAGGCAGCCCGCTTAAGGTCACATGCCAGCGGGCTGGCACCCGAGACTTCTGACCCCAGACCAATTCCTTCCAACCCAGCATCAGGCCTCTATCTCAAAACCTCTACCACACTGATGAGATGCAATCTGACCCTGGTCTTGCAGACAGAAAAGGCAGCCAATTAAAATGCATAATTTTTTAAATGTCAGTTCAGGACAGTGTATTAACATAATCCCCAGATGGAAGCATTAGCATTCCTGATCCCTCACACTGCCTGGCAAAACTTGCTGATGTTTCTAAAAATTGAAATGTTATTACTACCTGAGGTGGCAGAGAGGCACCCCAGGAACACATGGAAATGACAGAAGAGGTGGCATGTGAGGCAGTTGGCATCCTAGGCTGAAGGCAGCAGGGCAAAGGGAAATACAGGTTTGGTTCTGTTCTTTGTGGCGAAATGGTCAAACTCTTGGCAAGCAGGAAACCTCTCAGGTGCAGATCGAGAGCTGAGAAAATTCTTTCTACACAAAAGAGACATGTGTGCTGACCCAGGCTCTGCTCCTGAATTGATGGGTGACATCAAGAAAATTCCTTCTCCCCTCTAGGCAGCTGTCCTTGTATTTCAAATGAGTGTTAGATGATCACCAACTCTCTGGACCCTCTGGTGCTGACATTCCCTTTATGTAACACATTGTGGTCCCTTTAAGACACCAGCAGGCCCCTGAGATAGCATCTGCTGACCCCCCTGGCTCATCACCCCTTGTTTTTCTCAAGCGCTGTGTGCCCAAAGCTTGGCTCTGACTCACCAGGCTCATCTTGGCTTCTTAGACAACCACAGTTGTGGCTCTTCTGCCAAGCATCACTTGCCAGGACTTCCATGCCTCTTCCCTATTCGTTGCCTCTGTCCTGCACTGAGCCACAGTGCTCGCTCCTCCAGGGATATAGAATATACATCTGTGCAGAGAGCTAGAAATAACCTCAGAAATCTTAATTGGTTTGGGCTTTATGTTTGATTGGTTGGTTAGCTGGTTTTTTTCCTCATTGAGAGAGGTCCTTATGTATGTATCTCAAGCTGGCCTCCAACTTGATATTTACTCTAGGATGACCTTGCACCCCTGATTCTCATGCCTCTGCCTCATGAGCGCTAGCATTCTAGTCTCCTCCCCACATCTAGGCTATGTGATGCCAGGGGTCCGACTCGGGGCTTAGTGCGTGCTGAAGAAAAACCGAGCTACATTCCAGGCCAGAAATCCCAGGTGGAAGAGACATTTCTGTGTTACGCCAGCCCTGCTGCCAGTCCACTGCGGTAATTCAAATACCTTGACTTTGAGGCTAAAAGGAAGTAGGAAGGGATAAAATTAGAAAAATAGCTTAGGGCTAATCCATGGAGTGATTTCACACTTTATCCTTTTAGTCAGTGCTACAGAAACAGGGGACGATAGAACCAAGCGCTGGTTCTCGTGGGTATGGGGACTGTCAGGTGGCTACTCTCAGCAGCTTGTCCCCTTGGCGCATTCCTTTCCTCTGTTGTCAGGCACTTTCTGAAAACTCATGAGAGCATCTGCTGCCTACAGGGATGCAAGGCATTCTGGAATACCAGCCCCCACCTACGCTAAACAGGAGCAATCAGGCAAATGTTTACCCTCCCTTTGCTCCTGCATGAGTTTTCAGCATCTTCCAGAGGTCCCCAGCCATCCAGGACAGGAACTGGTCCCCTTTCCTATCTCACTTATTACCTCCTATGGCTTCCTTGAGTCACTGCCCATAAATCCTAGCCTCTGGGAAAATTCAATCTGAGATAGAAGGAGTGCATGCTCTTCCCTCAGCCCCCTCAAACTTACAATGTACATCAATGTATTAAAAATTCTGAGAAGTCCTATAAGAAATAATTTTTTTACATGGGCAGGGGTGCTCAAAGGGTTCCAGCCCTAGCTTGTTGTAAGAGGCCGCTTGTTTGTTTCCAGATGCTCAGCCCTAAAAAATATCACACAGAAACCATATTATTTGCATTACTGTTTGACCAATAGCTTAAGCATATTCCTGGGTAACTCATATCTTAAATTAACCCATCTCCATTAATCTGTATATCACCATGAGGCTGTGGCTTACTGGGTAAAGCTGGCGTCTGTCTCTGGCGGGGCTACATGGCTTCTCTCTGACTCAGCCTTCTTTTTCCCAGCATTCAGTTTAGTTTTCCCCACCTAGCTCTGTTCTGCCCTGCTCTGCTATAGGCTCAAAGCAGTGTCTTTATTAACCAATGGTATTCACAGCATACAGAGGGGAATCCCACATCACTAGCTGATAAGCCATTGGTAATTGATGACTTCTGGGGGAAAAGAAATAATTTTTTTTTAGATGTGGTTGCTGGTAGGCTGCCTATGGGGCCCTGTATGGCCCTACACCTGTGTGCATTCAGATACCATTAATGGACTCGGTGAGTTTAAAAAAAGAAAAGAAGAGAACATGAAGGTGGGAAGGCGGAGTACTGGGGCTATACAAAATGAAGGTGGGAGTGGGGATGAATATATACTGTGCATATGGGTATGGGATTGTCAAAGAACTTTTTAAAGATTCTAACCAAAAAGAAAAAATGCTAAAGCCTAGCATCTTCTAACCAATTTGGCCAACAGAGTCATTTTATCTCAAACATCTCAGGGAAACAGTATTTTTTTGGAAGACACTTTGGAAAATGCTATGCAAGCAATCAAGCAGAGAAAAACCATAGCTTGCTTTTGAAACGTACAAGGAGGGCTGGGGAGAAGGCTCAGCTCATGGCTGGCTGCATACGTGTGAGGACCTGGTGTGGAACTCTAGCATGCAGCTGAAAGCCAGACATGGCAGCAGAGGTCTGTGACCCCAGCACTGGGGTGAGGAGGAGACAGGCAGATCCTGGGGATCGCTGGCCTGCTAATCGCACTAATGAACAAACACCAGGTCAATGAGAGACCCTGTCTCAAAAAAATGAGGTGGAAGGGCTGGAAAGATGGCTCAGCAATTAAGAGCACTAAGTGTTCTTCCAGAGGACCCTATTTGAGTTCAAGACCCCCCCCACACACACCCCATTTTATCTGAGCACACATGCACAGTGATCTCCATGGATGCATACACACCCATATTGAAGCACCCATGCACACACCTTCATTCACATAACAGCCAATTCCTGTCTATCTTCTCTTCAGGACTTCTGAACCGAGTAGTCCACAGAGGTAAGGGCTGAAACTCTCTCTCACTCCAAAACCCCCAGGGTCAAATAAAGCGCATAGCACATATTCTGGAAAACACAGCGAATCAATGTACAAATGAGGATCTTTAAAACTGCACTTACCTACATGCTGAACAACCGTGTACACACATGACATATGCACAAACACCCCCATGCATACGGAAACACATCCACTCCCATAGATCCCCAGTGTCCTTCCAGAACCCAAGGTCAGAACATGTCATCGCCCCTACTGACAAGGATCTCTTGGCTGCTATCCAGAGAGCCCCCGGCAGCCATACTTTGCTATCAGTCTATCTGCCCCATTTATAGTTGAAATAAAATGTGTCACGGCTGCTTCACTGGAGACCAATGTAGACGTGGAGGGAAATGGAGAAATATCGGCCCAGCTTGCATTCTGGCTCACTGGCTTGGGGGAGCTTAAGGCATAAACGAGTTTGGACTTAATTGACTTTTTTATTGGGCTTTAATTCACTGGTACTTTTCCAGAGACTGACTCCAACAGGCAGATGCAGGGTTGAGCAGTCTCTAGGGCCACCGGCCAGTCCCTCTTCTCTTTCCCTGTGCCCTCAAACATATTCTGAGCCCCTTCTTTTGGCAGGATCACCCTCTGCCCCACAGGACACGAGGAAGTGGAGTCAGCTATGAATTCCCATCTCCTCCTGCCCGCCTTCCATCTTATTCCTCTTCTCAGCCGTCCTCTCTTGTTATAATGCCCCTCCCTGGCAAGGACATTTCAATTCGGTACAGTAACCATGATTGAGAGCTCATTGGATTGCCTGTACAAGGCACTGGGATACAGAGATGAACAAGAGCGAAATTTTGCCCTCTGGGAGCCTGGAGTCAAGTGGAGAGAGAGACACATAAATCCCACAGTACAAAAGATGCCAGCAATTAACCTGGGAACGGGGCCCAGAGAGGCTCAGCAAGGCACTATGGTCCCGACAAGGCTGCCCAGATGGGACGTCTCCACTGTCTCTTGAAGGGGAAAGAATATGCCAGGAGGGCAACTCCTGGAAGGGCATTCCAGGCAAGTGAAACAGCAGAGCCAGGGGCCTGGAGGAATGAGAGGGTGAAAGGTGTCCCTGGGTGCTGGTCCCACATCGCTGGAATAGACGGAAGAGAGCAGAGAAGTGCTTACAGGATCAGTGAGGGGAAGCAGCATTGGTGAGCCTAGAAGTCAGAAAGCCTGTTTTGCAGGCTTCTATAGCACAGGGCTCCAGGCATGGGACTTTTCCTCTCTTAGCCACAGAAGCTGAAAGTCCTTAATCTTAAAGTTTACCCTCGCACCCACTCCCAACGCCTTCTCCTGTTCCTCTGCTACCCTGCATCTGACTTAGTGGATGCTGGTTTAGGATTCTTCCGGAGGAGCTGGGAGTGGAGAGAGCCCAGCACAGCTCCTGTCTGGGTGCGAGCATCCCAGTCATTCAGAACTGCTGGCTCTGTGGGAAAAGCATTGGGTGCTCTCCTCAGAGATCTGCCCTGAGCCCTGCAGGCGCTGTGCCCAGCCCAGGGATAGCTCTGATGGAGCACTCCTTTCAGGGCCCCACAGCCCTCTTTCTTTCAGAGTTTGCCTTCCAGATTATTCCGGTTGCCATTTAAAAGGATCATTTTTGGTGGTCTGGGAGACTTCCTGATTTCAGCATGTAAATGAGGCATGTGCAAGAGCGATGTGCTATACAGTCCTTCGAATATATGAACAGTTGGTCTCCAGTGCAGTGGGCCCTGCATTCCTATTTGCCCAGGACAACGGCAGCTTACACCTGCTGTCCGGAGTGATTCCTGAGAATGGACTCGGCTTTCTGCCACCAGGGTTCTCCCCGAGGGGTCAGATCACACCGTGGCCCTGCCGCTCTTCAGGGCAGGAGCCGCAGCAGAGAAACACTGCTACCGTGGGTGTTAATACCAGCTCTGTCTTGCATAAATGACTTAACCTTTCTGGACTTGGCCTTTATTCTCAGGATAAATTGTAACATCTTCCACACTGAGTGTCTCAGAGAAATATGCAAAGCACTGGGTGTCAGTCTGTAACACGCAGCCCTCACCATCTCTGTCGCTGGCAAGTCCAAGATACTCTGTGCTGGGCCTGGAGTTGTAGGCTGGGTGCTGGCTGCATGCAGGAATGAGTGAGTCCACTGGCTAATCAAGCACAGACAACAGAAAATGGGGTTTGTCCCTGCACCCTAGTCCTTCGTTTCTCCCCATGAGCTGAGACTATCTGTTCTTTCTGCCCCTCTTCCCACGCACCCATGTACCCCAACTAGGCTCTTGCCTGGTCCCTGCTGGACAGACTCCTGGCCTCCTGCCCCCTGTGGATAACTCCACTCTGCTTGCTTCTGATGGCAGTGAGGAGTCAGAAGTGGCCATTCCAATGTCTCACCTGGAAGAGGATCACAAGACACACCCTGCCTTTCTACTTCTAAGGTCCCCATTGTTCCCTGAACTGCTTCACTGCCATTTTCTTGGGATCATGTGGAGTGAGCCCCAGGGTCATAGACTAGATAGTTTGAATGCTGCCTCGACTTGTTTGCAGGGCTAAGCCTAGAATCACTCACATATGATAGAATGTCCTTTAACCACTTGGTGTCCATGTTTTCTATCCCTAGCATTAGTATGGCACACCATAGGAAGCCACAGAGCTGTGTTGGACACTGCTCGGTGCAAGGCCAGCCCCAGGGTCTTCTCAGTATGGATCAGTCCAGCCCTTTCTGTCTCTACCAACACTTCCTTGCCCCTTGAAATCCACAAAGGTGAACTCCTTCCCAGAGATCCACAGGCATTGGCTCACACTGTGCATTCAGTGTCCTCTGCCTTTCCCTGCTCCTAGTGCCCCAGTGCCCTGAAATCCTCCTTCCCACCAGCCACAGTGACAATCTCAGCTCCATCACGAATCCCTTTCTGACGCCTGTGGTCACTCAGTCCAGCTGTCGGTTTCACTGGGTGTGTGTCTGACCGCCTCCTCTGCTGATCGCTTAGATCTTTCCGCTGCTGTTTACTGTCGTGATTTGCTTACGTGTTCCCTTGAAAGAGACCCTCCAGTTCCTGGGGGCAGGAGCCATTTCTTAGTCATCCCTGCGCAGTAAACAACTTCAGATCTTTTAGGAACGAGGCAGGGCATGAGCAAATACGATTGAAATTCAAGTCATGATTTCTCATCCCTGCCACTGAGAGCCTGAACCAACACACACCTGTCTCCTGCTCCCCACACACAGACTTGCAGTCACAATAAAATTTAAACGCATTAGAATGCAGTGCTGTGGAGCCCAGGGATCTGCACTGAGTCGGGCCCTAGAATCGCTGCCTCTGCAGTGCAGGGTTACTGAACAAGGAAGTGGGTCTCTACTACAGGTTGCAAGTGTGTTGTCTATGTGTGTGTTTATGTATGTGTGTATCTCTACGCGTGTGCCTTTGGGCACATGTAGCTGTGTGTGCACGTGGTGTGTATACATATGTGTGCATGTGTTTATGTTGGGGTCAGTTAAGACTCCTTTACAGCTCTTCAGCCAGACATCCGAATCTTGGAATCCTGGCCCACAGTCCTCCTCCTTATACTTGAATATGGCATGTGTGACACAGAAGAGCACACCTTCCACTATCTCTACGACTCTCAATATTGGGGCCATACTATCTAGCTTGACCTCATGACAACCTTAAAGGCAGAGGGTGACACAAGGCCTTGTTGAAGCAAGGGAAGTGAGATCACCGTCCTAGGACAATGGCAGAACCAGAAAGGCAAGCAAGTTGGTCCTAGACTTGTAGGTATATAATCTTGTAGGTATATAGACTGCGGCATATAATCTTAAACCACATATTAGATAGGCCAGCGTAGCTGTTGAGTAAAAACCTACATGAATCTGAGAAGAGGGCTCAGTCTTGTCACACTGAAGACAAGAGTCAGCAGGGTGAGGTGCACCTGCAGTTCCAGTGCTGAGGATGCTCATGCTCCTGCCAGCCTAGCTGACCAGCTGAGTTCTGGGCTGGTGAGAGACCAGTGTCCAAACAAAACAAAGGAAAAGGTGGGTGGACCCTGAGGAACAACACTGGAGATTGTCCTCTGGCCTCTACATACACGGGCACACCCACCCACAGACATCACACACAGAGAGACAGACAGACAGACAGACAGACAGACAGAGACAGAGAGAGAGACAGAGGGGGGAGAGTCAGAAGCAGAGATAAAAAAAGACAGAGGGAGAAGAGGCAGAGGAAGAGGGTGGGGAAGGAGAGAGGAGGAGGACCTGCCAAGCTGGCTAGGAGAACTAACAGAGTGTTTCAGGGTGGCATGGTCAGGGCCAGGCCTTCAGGCCAGGCAGAGACAGCAGTGATCAGGAGCCAGCTCCCAACCCAGCTCTGCAAAGGGACAGCTCCTGGCCTCTGGGGGCTTGAGTAATGGTTTTCTCCTGTGTCTGAAGGACTGTATCTCGCCCACTGTCTCAAGGCTACTCTTGGTGTTTTCCCTTCTTGCTGTGCATGTGGCTCTAATTCCCTCTTGGTTCCATTTGGTACACACCGCTTATGTTCTCAAACGCACCATTAGGCATCTGATGTATGCTGTGTTCAGCGTGGCAACCACCCTGGTGCTTGACTGGAGGATGTCTGCTGCCCCTGAGAGTGCTGCCTGCTAATGAATACTCCCCAAGGGCCACCTTGAATCTCTGTAGTTCCCCCAGCAGGGAGTGAAAAGATTGCCCCAGATGGAATGACCTACACCCAACTCTCCAGAGCCCCAAGGGCACAAAGAACCCATCTCCATGCAGTGCTTGCCATTTTATTTTATATTTTATCTAGCACATACTAGTTAGGCACCCACGGTATGGCAGCCGGATATCGAGAAATGAGGCAAATACCTTTCCTTCTCCTCACTGAGAATGACTTTAGACCTGTCCAGCACTGGCTCAGGGTCCAGGAGGAGATTATAAGGTTGTGCTGAATGAGTGTGTCAACGGAAGACTGTGTCCGAGCAACACAGATAGATAAATAGCTCTCCAACACCCTGCACGTCATTGAGAGGTGGGAATGACACAGGATGTGGAGAAAACCAGCCATTATTCTGTATATGTCAGAGGTGTGTGTGCATGCATGTACATGTGTTGTGATGCACATGTGGAGAAAACCTGCAGTTATTCTGTATATGTCAGAGGTGTGTGTGCATGCATGTACATGTGTTGTGATGCACATGTGGAGAAAACCTGCAGTTATTCTGTATATGTCAGAGGTGTGTGTGCATGCATGTACATGTGTTGTGATGCACATGTGGAGAAAACCTGCAGTTACTCGTGTGTGAGGAGGGGTGTGCATGCAAGCACGTGTCGTGATACACGTGTGGAGATCTGAGGGCAATCTCTACTGTTGGTCCTCACCTTCCACCTTGCTTGAGACCCTGGTCTCTCTTGTTATTGTTCCACATACTTGACTAACTGTTCAAGTCTCTGGACATTCATCTGTCTCTCTCCCATCTCACCATAGGGGTGTGCTAGGATTTCAGATGTACAGATGCTACTGTGCCTGGCTTTCTTTATGTGAGACCTGGGGATCCACATAAAGACTCAGGGTTGTGGGGCAAGCACTTGACCTACTCGGTCATTACCCCAGTCTATAAACCAGCAATTATCCCCTTTACAGGGGATTGGAGTCCCTTTATCCCTTTCGAAAGCTGGGGTTTTATCAATGAAGTTTGTAAGTTTTCATTTCTGCTACTTAAGTCAGGGTGACCCATTAAGATATGACTCATCCTTTAGTTATCCTGGAAATGTGAGCTCCAGCGGTTACCAACATGTGGGCTGGACTTCAAATCCCATCCCTACTCCCTGCCTCTGCTTAAGTTTCGTTACATAATGTGCTTGTCTGGCTATATGGCAGCTGCCCAGATTCATTGAAGCCTCTGAGATCATTCTGTCTCCCATTTTACTGATGAGAAACCTGAGGTTTCAAGAGACCAAGGTTCTCACCACCAGAAATCCACAGAATACAGACAACAACTCCAAACTCACACTGCCATAGATTCAGACTGCTTTTCAAACCTCAGGTTCTCCATCCTGATTCACAGGGTCATCTTACTCGACTCCCCTTTCAAGGTTCAGGGTCTGGGTTCTCCCACACTTGGGCATCCTATTGTCTCAAGTGACATGCCCTGGGCCTAATTCATACATGGGTCTACAGAGGTGCTTCTCAACCTTCCTAATGCTCCAATGCTTTAATCCAGTTCCTTTATTGTGGTGACTCCTAACCATAAAATTATTTTTGCTGTTGTGTCATTACTGTAATTTTCTACTGTTCGAGATCATAATGTAAATATTTGATATGTGGATGCTTGTTTGATCCTGGCACTCACTGGTTAGTCAGCCTCACTAATTGGTGAGCTGCAAACCAGTGAGGGACCCTTTCTTACATCACAAGGTGGGGCTGGGGGATGCCTCAGCATGGAAGTATTCAAACAAAAGCATGAGGACTGGAGTTCAGATCCCAGAACCCACATAAAACCCTGTGTGGTAGCACAGCTCTGTAACCCAGTATTCCTACAAGAAGGAAGGCAGATAAGGAGTTCCCAGCAGCCCACGGGCCAGACAGCCTAGTGGAGAACAAGGAATGCTGCCTCAAACAAGGTAGAAGGCAAGGACCAAAATCCACGGTTGTCCTCTGACTTACACACTCAATTCAATCCATAGTATGTACCTGTACTCACACAAGAAACACATACAAATATACACCACACGCACGCACACACACACGCACACATACACACACATACACACACGCACACAGACACACACACGCATACACACACACACGCACACACACGCACGCACACGCATACACACGCACACGCACACATACACACACGCACACAGACACATACATACACGCACACATGCACACGCGCACACACACACACACACACACACACACACACAATGAAAACAAGGCATATGACTCCAGAGGAACGACACCAGATGTCGTTTTCTTGCTTTCATACTCAAACCCACACATGTGAATACAGACCTGTATGCATGTGCGTGCACACACGCGCATGTGCACATACACACACACACGCACACAAGCTAAATATGCCTACCTCCCTAGAAAGATCACTGGTCACTTTATTAAGTGAGTTCCCTAAGTATAGCCCAAACCCTTGATCTGTTCTTCATAGTGGTACAGAATTCAGCTATTATCTGTCTCAATTATCTCTCCTCAAATATTTGTAATAGCCATCACGAGTCTCTCTAAACCTGCTCATTTCTATCCTAAATACCCCGGTTGCACCAGACATTTCTTCTTTGTATCTGACAGTGATCCGGGAAGAGACTGGATCGCCTCCTTAGCAGCCTCCTCCCGGACACATCCATCATGCAGGCAAGCAGACAGGAGGAGGTTTGCCGGGGGAGGTGCTGCCCATGCACCAGCCACCCTGGTGCACAAAGCTGGGCAGGGCTCGATAGGTGTGTTTGCTTTTGCGGCCTTTGTTCAGCTGAGCCGTGTGCAAATTAATCTTTTCCTTACAACACAAATTTCAGCATTATCTCTTTCATTCATACTTTTTAATTTAGTCATTCAATGAATGAATCTTTACTGAGTATGTTAAGACCGGCCTTGTAAAGAACGCTTGGATAGACAATAAGACATAATCTCACACTTCAGGGATAGGGCAAAGAGAGGCCGATAAACGGACGTCTCCCCTTATTTGGAGTCTGCTGGATACTGCTGATCCTCTGGACGGGTCCTGAGACTGTGGCAGCACAATGGATGCTGTGGTCACTATTTTAAGAACTGATTCTGTCATCGGCTCAACAAGTGGCACCTGACAGCTCCCGCTCCAGAAACGCCTTCTTTGGGGATTGCACTCTGGTGAAAAGAGCTCACATCCTCTCTCCAGATCACATCTTCCCTCCGAGAGTAGCTCAGATCCAATGCGGGGACCAAGCCCGCCCCTTGCATGAATCAGCTCTGGGCTCTGTCATGACTGTGTAGAAGTTGAACTCTTCCCACTAAAGCCCCCTCGATGTGTTTCCAAGAACCCTGCCAGATGGTCTTTCTATGCAGGTCCTCGTCTTCCCAGGGGACTTGGCACATGAGCCAAAGTGAGACAGTTGAGAGCTTGCCTTCTGGAGTGGAGAAATGGCATTCACCAGGTGATCCCACAGACACAAGGCCATCAGGACCGTAAGGAAGAATGCATAGTGCCATAAAAGAGGGTCCCTTCGTCAGCCCCACTTCTGTGCTGCCAGATGAGCTCTGACATTTGAGGAGCTGATAGCAAACCAACAGTATACTGGAATGGAGGAGAGCAAGGAATGCTACCAGAACCCAAAAGACAGAGCGTCTCATTCTGAGGAAGAGGTGGCCAGCTGGGGCAGGTATTGGGAAGGGGGTGTGTCCCAGCTGGAGAACAAGGAGAATAAATTTTTACTGCTCGGTGGAGGAGCCAGGGCCTTTGGGCAGAGGGATCAGTATTTAAGGGATGTAGGATATTTGAGGAGAAGCAGAGCTTATTCACAAGACATAGGTAAGAGGGGGTCACAAGGAGCTTAGCAACTCTGGTATGCTAAGCCAACCAAAGCATTTGAAGCTGTGGGAAACAGTGTGGTTTCCAGAAAGATCCTCCTGGCTGTGTAGAGCCCTGATGGACAAGGGAGGGAGCAGGCAGGGAGACTCTGGAGGAGGCACTGCAGCTCACTAGGTCAGCCATGACACTCTCCAATGTGAAGCCAAGCAGGCTGGTGAGGAGGAGGAGGTTAAATGGAGGGCTAACTTCAAGGCAGAAGCAAGGCAATTTTAAGCTGTAAAGGACTGCTGCTTGCCTCCCCCCCCCCTCAGACCTCTAACTTGGACAACCAGGGCTGGAGAACTTCAGTGGAGTTCGGGAGACACAGCCAAAATTCAATCCATAGATCAGAAGCCCCCAGGAGGCCAGACTAAAGAGTCTCAGCCCCTCCCTCTGCCATGCCTGGGAACAGTGGGCACTAAAAGTTTCGAACACCGACTCACAATTAATTTGATTTACATGTAGACATGCTGGGATGTGCTCTGTGCAAACCTTGAATTTTGTTACATTGCTAAGAAACACTAGCATGTTTTTTTGTTTTTTTTTTCTGCTGTTTCATAGAGCGGGATGCATGGAGCTTTGGCTTCATCAGACAGGCTGGGGTGAAGTCCTGGGGCTGCCTTTGACCTGCTCGGAAGGCTGTTTTGCTCTTGAGAATCGTGTCTCTTCTTCTTCTAACATTGGGATTGAGAGCTGACAGGGAGGGGGACCAAATGTGGCACAGTACCTGGCACACCGCAGACATCAGTCTAATGATCCCTCTAGGAAAGTTCTGCATCTGAGACTTGCAAAGTGGTTCCAGGCAAACAAGTGTATGGCTGCTGTAGCAAGAATTCTAATTGGTATTAATAATAAAAACCCAGCGTCAGTTACAGGGGTTAATACTGAAGATCAGAGAAGCAGAACACCCAGCCACTAGAGAGTTCTTACCTCTGCCAATGCTTAGACCAAAGGGGTGATCTTGTCTCTACGAATCTTCAGACTGCATCTGTCTCCACCACACCTCAGACTACATCTGAGGCCCTGGCTCCTCCCACCTTATATTCCTCTCTCCACCCAGCCATATCACTCCTTTCTCTACCTCTCTAGTGCTGGGGTTAAAGGCATGTGACTCCCAAGTACTGGGATTAAAGGTGTGAACCACCACAGTTGAACTCCATTTCTCTTTTAGACTGGATTAATTTCGTGTAGTTCAAGGTGGCCTGGAACTCACAGAGATCGGTCTGCCTCTGTCTCCCGAGTGCTGGGATTAAAGGTGTGTGCCACCACTCCCTGGCCTCTGTGGCTAACTAGTGACTTAGCTCTGCCTGCACTTTGATCTTTGGCCAGGCTTTATTTGTTAGATCACAAACGAAATATCACTACAGGCTGCCATTCACCCCAGCGCGAACAGTGGACAGGGCTGGAGCCACCACCAAGCTCACTGACCCCAGCATGAACAGTGGACATGTTCACCACAGAGCTCACTGAGGAACTGATACTGGGTCCTCGAAACGGCTCTGCTGAATTTACAGTCAGCTGGCACAGCCGTCATCCTACTTGGTCTCCAGGACAACTGAGAGAGGCAGGAATGGCCAAATCATTTGGCACATG
The DNA here is from genome assembly GCF_982192425.1 of Myodes glareolus. Taxonomy (NCBI): domain Eukaryota; kingdom Metazoa; phylum Chordata; class Mammalia; order Rodentia; family Cricetidae; genus Myodes; species Myodes glareolus. Next base: position 42,248,681 of record NC_142034.1, read on the forward strand.
ACAGACCAGCAGCATGGGGCCCGAAATGGAAAAGCCTGGACTTCATTCCTACAGAATTCACTTGGCTACTATCCCCACTATTCAATGAGGAAACTGGAGATCAGAAAAAAAAATTAGAAACCAGCGCAAGGTCAACCAACCCAACGCCTGCCTGCAGCATGGGATTTCATGATGCCGCTCCAAGACTCATCTCCTCGGAGCCTCAGTGGCCCCATTTGTAAATGGGATGACAATCGATTTGACAAATGTATTATGGGAACCACCTGTCAGCCACCTTCGCCGTGTCTGTCCCTGCTCATCTCCACGTGGCTTTGTCAGGACGAGGATGAGCGCAAAGGCGGCGGAGGCTCCTGATGGCAGCTCTGAAAGACAGCACCCCTTTTGGGTTCTATCCCAGAGTCCTTGTATGCTTCCTGACTCACGGGGCAGGAAAAGGAGCTAGCAGGGTCTGGCAAGGACAAGAAAGGCAGGCTGTAGGGCACGCTGATGCAGACCCAATCCCTGTCACCACACCCTACCCCTGGAGGTCCTCACAACTCAGGAGGTATTATGGGCTGGAATATACTCCCAGGTGAGCTTTACCTGACTTACCCGTTGAAGAACTGCATCCTGCTGCCTGATGGGCGTGGATCTATGATGACATTTATCTCCTTGACGATCAGGAACAGTCTTATTTCCATTCCCACATTAGCAGCTCCTGAGCTAGCTGAGTGCAGCATCTGTGTCCCGTCCACCTGTGTGGTCCCAGGACCTGGCACACTGGTTGAAATGTAGCCACCCGTTAGATGTGAAGTAAAGAATGTTTTGTCTTGTGTTTTGAAAGCCTCCACTCACCTTAGATATTTGGATCATAAGCCAAGGTCCTGTGGTCCATGAGAATCACACCAACATGAGAATCTGGCTGCCAACCTCAGAGTAGATAGGAAAGCAAGCGTTGCTTGATAAACATTAGCCCAACTGCAAAGTTAATGAATTGAGGTGTTTTATGACTTATTTTTAATTTTTCTTATCTATATGTATATATACATATATATGCCTGCATGCATGTATGCATGCAGTGCCCAAGGCAACCAGAAGAGGGTATCTGATTTCCTGGAGCTAGATAAAGGTAGCTATGAGCCTCCCAGTGTAGGTGCTGGGAACTGAACTCGGATCCTCTGCAAAATGTTCTGTGCTGTGGAGCCATCTCTGCAGTCCAGCAGTCAGGATCTTATCTGGAAGTCTATGCTCTCTCTGAGCTAGACCAGGGGCCAAACCTGTGACAGTATTTTTAAAACAATAAAGTCTTACCTCTGCTCCCATCAAACAAGAGATCCTTTTACTAAACCGCCCCAAGCAGAAGCCCCCGCCCCTGCAACCTTGACAGCATGGCAGAACTTACCTCCGTGTGCAATGATAACAAATGCGATCCCTTTACCAGACTCCTTCACAACAGCCAGATTGTTAGACTAGAAGGGTTGTGAGGCCCGGAGGAGAGGATTGCTGGGGTAATCTATTCTGCCTGCTATGGACCTGGGAAGGAAAATGGCATCAAGCCGACTGCCTCTCTGCCCACCAGATCCACATCCCACATGTCAGGAGAAGGCAGGCTCATTAAACTACAAACACCCTCTCACCCTGGTGAAGCCACAGAAACTGAATATTCATGGTGCGAGCTTTGCTACTAAAATCCTAAGTTTCACAACAACTGAGAGCAGACACGGCAAGGAAGTAGACATCAATGGCCTTCTCGGAGAATGTAAAAGAAGAACTGAAGTAGGCTTGACAGCAAGGAAAAAGAGGAGGAGCGAAAGTGTAGGGTGAGGATTTCAGAGCCTCGGCCCTCTGTGGATAGTCACCTGTCTGACCTTTTCTTGATAGGCTTTGACAATAAACCTGCCTTGGGATTGTTTTCTGCCCTGGCATTAATGGGAACATCTGCTTTTCGTCTGTAAACATCATAAACCATCATTTGGTCTCCACTGATGCATTGCTTCAATGCAGCCCTGAAGGATGGTGCAGAATTTCCCAGAAACACTCCATAACTCACTTTGTGTGTGAGGGGGGGTCTTCCTCCCCCACCCCCTTCTTCACCTACACAGAAAGGAAATTCCAGCAGGTACAATGAAGCAGCTGCTCGGGGTGCTCCGTGGTCTCAATTCAGTCTTGACCATCCAGGCATGAAACACACTGATTATTTGGGGTGTGGTGGCATGCACTCTAATGCTGGTACTCAGAGGCAGAGAGAGCTGGATCTCTAACAATTCTAGGCCAGCCTGGACTGCATAGTGAATTCAGGCCAGACAAGACTTCATAGTGCGACCCTGTCTAAAAACAAAACAAAATGAAGTGCTCACAGCAGGAAGGTGAGCCCACCCAAGGCCCCAGGATTGATACTAGGAAGATAAATACCAGCTAGGATAATACAAACTTCACCTTCAGGAATACCCAAGGAATGTTCCACAAGGAATCTGAGCAAACTGCAGGAAGGAGCCACCAAGTAGGCATGAATTGCTATATGTTCAGCAGATGGCAGTTGTAATAGCAGCAGGAATAGGTCCGTAGTCATGGGGTCAGGCAAGCCAGTGAAGAGACCTGGCCATCGTAGCCGTGATGCATTCCACTCTTTGGTTTTACAAGCTTGGCCTTGTAGTTCACATGGAAGGGAGACATGAGGTAGTCACCTTGCCATCTGGCTTCTCTGAGCATCACAGTCTCTAGATTCACCCGGGTTTTCATAATTGACAATATTTACTTCTTTTTGAAGACTGAATAGTGTTTAACCAAGGATGGATGGGTAGACCATTGATAGACAGACAGACAGCTCTCACATTTTTCACCCAGTCATTGCACTTCACTTGATTCTGTTATCTTGGCACTGTGAAAAATGTAACATAGGAAGGCAAGTATCTTTCTGACATACTGCTTTAATTCCCATGAATGTATACCTACACATGGAGTTGCTGGATCACACAGAAGTTCCAGACTTATTTTTTGAGCCGTAGCAAACGGTTGCACTAATTTCCCCCATCAACAGTGTTCACGGGCTTGCTTTCTATTGTTCCCACATCCTTGCCAGCACTTGCTATCTTTCGTGAGCGAACAGCCATCCCCACAGGTGTGAGGTGTTAGCTCCTGTGGATTGAATTTGCATTTCCCTGATGACTAGTGGTAATGAGCAATTGTTCCAATATCTGATGGCCATTTGTAATGGTTGTTACAAGAGGCTGGGTGGCGTAAGAGTGAAGGGGAGAGGGGAGACTTCAGTCAAAGGCAGGAAGTTTTAATTAGACCTGAGACGGAAGCTCTGATGCTGGGCAGCATAGCCTGGTGACTATGATGGGAACCATGCACCCCAAACCACATTTTATAGGAGCTCAGATTTCAGAGTTGGAAGGAGAATTCCTATCAATAATAAAATTGCTAGCTAATTTTATCTACTTGACATCCTCTGCAAACCTCCTTCCATCAACTGTCTCTAGGGTGATGGGGCCATAGACTAAGGCCTGTTGTTGAGTGTAGCAGGACTCGCAGCCTCCTCCTGATGCCCCCCCCCAAGTCTGCTTTGTGTGGGAGGTGGAGAAGGCTGGGACCACGGCCTTCACACCAGCAGAGCAGGAAAACAGAGAGTGACAGAAGGAGCAGGCATACGGAAACAGCAAGGGAAGGTGGGCGTTTTGTGGCCACACTTTCTTCTTCGCTTTCTCTCTGTGCCTCTGAAGCAAGGGGTCTATCCCTCAGTCCCAGTCCCTACACTGGCTATGGCTAATGGGGGACTTTGTATAGTCTGCTTTGGGCCATTAAAAATGTACTCAGTTTAGTCGATGTTTCAAGTTGTTTATTCATTCTTGAGCCTCACACATGCATGTACTGTACTTCTAGCATATTTAACCTCACTCTACCCACTGCATATTCCTAGACCCACCTCCAACTCTCTCACCGTGCTGGAACGTGGACTGACTTGGTCTGGTTCAGGCCTTGGGCAGGTAACCACACTGCTTGAGAGTGCAGGAGCCCACTGTACTTAGAAGACACTGTCCACTACAATCCTCCTTAACCTCTGACTCTTACAGTCTTTCTGCCCCTCTTCCATGATGACCCTTGAACCCTGAGGGAGGGGCGATCTAGATATCCCATTGCGGCTGAGGATCCCACAGACACTTGATGTCCACTACACAAGAAGCTTCTTTGGTGGGGCCTAAGAGTGACACTCATCTACCCGTAGAGATATGAGCTTCGAGGGCAGTTTGTTGATGTCTCCATTTAGCAAAATAATAGTGGTATGTACACCCCCAGGGCCTCTGAGCTCCCCAACCATGGGCTCTTAAGACAGATTTATAGCACTGGCCTGTGTTTCATCTTGTGGAGTGGGCCTTCAATCAATCAAAAAGTGGTTTGTTACACTCATAAAATTCATGTCAAATGTGCTCATTTTGATTTGACTTGTCTTGGCCTCATTTTGGGTGACATCATAGTGGTGGTCAGATCAAGCGGCCAGGCTGATCCAGAGAGACTCCAGTGCTAATTCCTCTCAGTCCTGGCCTCTCTGCCTTCATCATTACCCTTGTCCCACAGATGAGTCGTGGGTCATGAAGTACCTACTATGTGCCAGGTATCAGATAAGGCTCTGGGAATCCAGAGATGAAAATAACCCAACTCCTATTAGCAACAGGGGATAACTAGTAAGAACCTCAGAAAAATGCTAGCAAACATGCCCTCCAATCCCATTTGAAATACGCATCAGGCCCTAGCGTCTGTTGGCTGCTCCCAAGCCAACCACGCTGTAGTAGATGCTGAAAGAACTCTGGTACCCACCCCCAAGAGGTAATCTCAGGTGGGCCTCCATGTGGGATTCCCTAATGAATGGCAGGGAAGGGTCTTTAGCAGCCTGGTATTTTGAATGCCTTTCCAGGAGAATGGCCTCAAAGAACTCACTGGCCTTCCGGGTGATTTCAATAACAGCCCACCCAGACAACAACTGCTTATCTTGTGTTGGACTTAAAGGGGGAACACTCCACAACTGCCCCAGCTCCCTGCATGCTAGTGTCTTAGCAGACAGGCCTGCTGTGTCCTGATGCTTTCTTCTACAAAGTGCTCCACACCTCTTCCTGCATGGTGTTTAGGTTAGTTTGTAGCGAGATTCCACGAGAGTCTGGGAGAGGTTTAAAAGAGTTTTTTTAGATGTATAATAGGGCTGAATGCTCACTGACACAGTTGTTCTGCCCAAGGGGAAAGAGCACCAACAGCAAGCTACCTGCTTAGTTCCTAACATCCAAGCCAGCACAAGAACAAGAGAGAGCAAGTGACTGCCCCCCCTTTCCTTTAATGGGGTCTGTTGGCAGAACAGAAGTATCACTTCCATTGGGTCAGATAGCACAAGGTCATGGGTGGAGTAAATACCTACTACACTTTCTCCTTCTGTCTAAATAAGAAGGTTCTAAACAAAACTATATCCAATAAGTATAATTATTAAGTTTTGTCCAGGAGAAAGAAAGGGTAATAACATACACAAGAATAGAACTGCAACCAAGCAAGAACAACATCAAGCAAGAAACAGATACTAAATGTCCAGGCTGTAGGTAACTGGCAAATAACAGAGATTATTCCAGCAGCTGTCTCATCCTGAAGAGCCTAAGTCTTGTACCTAATGTACCTAGCTAAAATATGAGAGGATAGTAGCTTTGACTATCTAGACTTCTAACCTCATCAAAGACTCGAGAAGGAAAATATTACCTAAGTAAGCAGGATGTGCAAGCAAGTGACTTCCAAGAGATGCAAGAAATGACAGAAACAGCTGGCTGCCTGGACAGTCACCCCAAGACTCTCTGAAAGAGTGAGCAACTGATCCCCTTCTTCCTTTAAAGGGGTCCTTTGGCAGAGCAGAAGCACCACCTCTATTGGGTCAGATAGCCCAAGGTCACGGGCAGAGCAAATACCCACTACAAGGGTTAGCTTAGCTCTAGCTCTCTGGACACTAGAAAGGCCTTGGCTGCACTCTAGTCTTGGAGACAGGAGGCAAGAGGCCTCTGCTTCTTAGCAAAGTTAGCCCAGTAAATGTCACATGAAAACAAGTGGTCTTTGGGCATAGGGCTAGGAATTCTCAAAACCATACCATACATTCAAATAATGCTAAGCCACTTATGGATTTTTTTTTGCTATTTTTTCAAATGACAAGTAATAATTGTGCATAGGTATGGGGTGCCTCCTTGTATGTAGATGATCAAGTAAATTAAATAGCATATCTTTCCCTGGAAATATTTATCTTCTCCTTGAGCTATGAAGATCTGAAATCTTCTTTTTAAAACTGTTTTTAAATGTGTGATACATCATGATGGATGGTAGTTATCATTCCTCTTTCCCGCATGAACTTTTGTGCACACTGATGAACCCCTGTCTTCCTCCACCGGCCTGGCCATTTGTGACTACCCTGTACTCTGTGCCTCTTGGAACTTGACTGTTTCCACAGACAGCTGAGCCCATCGCTTGTTTACCAAAGCCCTCTTCTAACAGCTCCTCCACGTAAAGTGTCACGTTAGCGGGGCACCCCCTCGCTGTGGTTTAACCTTTCAGGGCCTCTTAGCGTCCACATCTACAAGCCGGGAGAGTGATACACCAAGGAACTCTGGGAATCCTAAACAAGAGCACGCTGAAAGACGTTGGCACAGTGCCCAGTCATGGCACCTGCTCAGGGATATGACCAATGTCCTGGGAAAGATGGCGATCTCCTAATGGAGAAGCGGCACAAGAGAGAACGTGTATCCTCTCTTACCCTCTCTCTCTTGCTCTCAGGAAAAGCATCTGCCACATGGAGGTGCTTTCATGAGTGTTTACTAAAGTCGTGTGTGTGTGTGTGTGTGTGTGTGTGTGTGTATGTGTGTTCGTGTGGATGCATTTGCACCTGTTTTCAGATGCATGTGGAGGTCAGAGGTCAACATTCAGTGTCTTCTTCAACTGCTTCTCTACCTTAATTTTTGAGACAAGGTGTCTCATGAAACCTGGAGTTTGTCAATTGGCTCAGGCTAGTAGGCGAGTGATCTCTACCTGGCCCTCCCACCCCAACCCCCCATGTTTCCAGTGCAGGGATTACAGACATATTCAGCCACATCTAGCTCTTATGTGAGTGCTGAGGATCTGAACTCAAGTCCTCCTGTTTGCCCAACAGACATTTTACTGACCGAGAAACCTCCCCAGCCCCCAGCCCCCAGCCCCCAGCCCCCAGCATCATCTCTTTAACCTTCTTGGGGGGACAGGCACAGTCAGACTACTTAGAATACAATAAGTGGTCAAAGCACCCTGCGGCAGGAACAAATGAATTAGCATGCAGGTGCTTGGATAAGATGCTGCCCCGGCCTGGCCTTCCCAGAGCTGACCAACTACTCAGATTCTCTGCTAATGTGTCTCTCTCACTGAATCTCATTTCAAACTCCTTTCCTGCAATGTCAGAACACAGAAGACAGATTCATTTTGTTTCCTGGAAGTCCGATAAAGACCTTTCACTGCTCCACTGTGTGAAATGTATTTGAAGAACTTCAAAGAGAGAGGGAGAAAAATTTCAATGATGAACTCTTAACAAGCACATTATCTTGAAAACAGCCAATGAGAAACTCTGGTGGTTTTCATTGAGAGGAAAGCTGGACGGGGAAGTGCGGTAAGGAAGGCTGAGGCTCCAAGGATTTTCAAAACCGTGCAATTTCATTTCTTCGAGTGTAATAAATAAGACAGGAAGAGACGTGCACTGCCCAGAAGATGCCCTAAAGGTCAGGGTTAATGAGCAGGTTAGAAGGTTTGCAGCTTGCAGGCCCAGGTGCGTGCTGCCTGGTGGATGCTTCCATGACTCCTAAGGGGCTTATACATAATTAATTTTCCTAAGTAGATACATGGTGTAGCAATGTTGTCTGCACTTCTAATTTGACCAAAGACTGTGTCTTTGTGTGTCTCAACCATTCCTGACCTTTCCCGGCAAGAACTCCGCTTTGTATTTCCTGTAACCCGTGAGTCAGGATTCCCTGACATTTCATACCATCCCCGAAACAGGCCCCCGTAGCCCAAGTGCAGTGCCCCAGAGAGGATCCCAAATATGGCATCGGGGTTCTGACAGGTGCAGCTGGCCTTAGCTATCAAGCCCAAGTTTGATTGTCATGCCTTCCCCAGAGCAGTGGTGTGTTCCAGGGCCAAGCATTTCCCCTCTCTGAGCCTTAGACTCCCCGCGTTAGAAATGAGAAATCTGGAGGACTCGTGGTGTCTGGCACCCTTGAGATGTCTTTTCCACGCCAGATGGGAGAGCCTTAGGCAAGACACCGGCTTGCCAGCCTGCTGGGGTCTGAGCGGGCTGGGAGAGGCATGTAGGTGTGAGCTGCAGCTTTGGGAGACAGCAGAGTCAAGAGCATGGGCCTTTGGGATAAGGAAGAGACTCGCCCTGGCTTTTGACTACCAGCTGTGCAGCCTGACTCGGCCTCCCTGAGCCTCTCCCTCCCTGTCTGGAAGGAAGGACTGTAGTCCTGTCACCACAAGGCCGAGTAGGGACAGTAGGAACAGGGTCACCTAAGGCAAGCTGGGGAGGTGGAAGGTAACAAAACCAGTCTACAGCTTCCAAGCTGCTGAAAGAGGTTCTGGAAAGCCAGGTACACTGTCCCCACCCCTGATCCCCATGCTTCATTGATTTAGAACATCCAGTTGGGATTGGCCACACATTTACATTGACTTAGCTGTTGAGATCCAAATGTAGATTTCACACTATGCTGTATGTGTGAAAGCATTGTGCTTTCCCCAGGACTCTTATCCTGTGGAAATCCCGTTAGCTCTCCTAGGCTTCCAGCTACAAGCTTAGTACTACTAAGAAATAAGAAGTCAATGGCAAAGGACTGTTTTCAGTTCCTCTAACAACTTGAAGATGAACTGGGTAGAGTGGGGGATACACAAGAGAGGAACCTCAAGGCTACCATTAAGTTTGTCTCAGTCTCTCCTTCTTCTTGCCACTACAACAGCATCTCCCTACAGTAATCTCTCTATAGTGCATCCTTTTATATCACGTCTCTCTATAGTGCACCTCTCTATAGCGCATCTCTCTATGGCGCATCCGTCTATAGCACATCTCCCTGTAGCGCATCTCCCTATAGTGTATCTCCCTACAGCGCATCTCCCTACAGCGCATCTCTCTGCAATGCATCTCCCTAGTATATCTCCCTATAGCGCATCTCCCTGTAGCGCATCTCCCTATAGCGCATCTCTCTGCAATGCATCTCCCTAGTGTATCTCCCTGTAGCGCATCTCCCTGTAGTGCATCTCCCTGTAGCGCATCTCCCTGTAGCGCATCTCCCTGTAGCGCATCTCCCTGTAGCGCATCTCTCTTCTGCTGAAAGGATGAGCACAGATCCTCTTTCTGATGTGAGCTCTGAAGTGACAGTGCTGTTTTACCAGTTTCTCAAGCACAGCCACTGTCATTCTCTCCATTAGGCTCTTTAGCACAACCAAGATTATGATGCCCCATTTAAAAGAGAAAACTGGACTTAGAAATGCCCCATGATTATTCAGGGCCACAGAGTTGACAAGATGTCTTGACCCCATCCTATCTGTTTGGAAATTCGATGGCTCCTTCTTTTTAACTTTGTCAATAGGAAGATCCCAGTCTCTGTTTCCACAACCATGTAAGAAGTCTGACTCTCCTGATGGCTAGGACCACCTAAGGAAGAACGAGAGAGATGGTACCTGTGAAAGTGCCAATCACGGGTAGCACTGAGCAGACTCAGGAGTTGCCAGCATCCTTCCCTCCAATCTTACAGAGCCACTCAGAAAGTTGAAGGGGTTTGTAGACACTGTAGCCTAAGAGCAAGGCACCATGAAGATACTAGCAATCACCATCATGGTCACGTATCACATTCTCAGTCCATCTAAAGATTCCAGTCTGAAGCATGCACATTACTTAATCCTCATTAAACCTTACAAACCAATCCAACTCAAAGACATTCTCAACTTGCAGCAATCGGCAAACCCATCCCTGCAAGCCACAAATGGGGCTGTCAACTCTTACCACTAAGGCAGAAAAATGCCAGGAAGAATGGCAGATCTGGAGAAGCAGAGAGCTTGGCCTGACAGCCTAGACTTGAATAAATTGTATTTTCTGCCCGGGGGCGATAAGGTGTAAATCTGAAGCATGTGTTACACTTACCCATCATTATGTCCTGAAATAGGGAAGGAGAGCTGCATCTTGTCCAAAGTTTGTAGAAAAAAAATGTGCTCTGTGTAAATAGTTCAGCAGCCTTTGATGCTGAGCCGAGAGGGAAATAATTCTCAGAAAAACAAGCAGGAGCAACAGACTCCACAGCCCAGGAAGGGAGGCAGCAGAGGCACCAGCCAGTAGGCACTGCGCTTTCTCAGAGCCTCCCCCGCCCCGCCGGTGGGCCTGCACACACAAAGGTAAACTGTCTCCCCCATCATCTTAGCTCCTGATAGGATTGTTTGCTCTAACATCTTCGTAGAGAAGCAAACATGTTTGGTGCAGGTAAAGAGGAAGCTGGGAAGGAGACAGGGAAGGGGAGAGGATTGGGTAAGACATTGGCATGAGCACTGGACAGAATCAGATGTGGCTAGCCAGCTTACAGAGGTAGATGAGGGGACATGGGACCGCAACACCTTGGAACCCATCCATTCACTCACCCATTGATTCCTTCATCCTTTCGACAAAATACACACTTCCTGCCGTCTAGAAACTTACAGTCTAGTGAAGAAATAATGACCTAGTTGCACCCTATGGCAAGGAAACACAGAGTGGGTGAGATAATAAGGCAAGAAGGCTGAGCTCATGCAGATCCTGGAGCCAGAGATTGAGGCGGGTGAATGAGGCATGTCTGGGAGGATGAAGTGTGATGCATGCAAAATAGGTGGGGAGAATATTCCAGACAGAAGAACCCTGTGGACAGGTCCTGTGGGAGAAGAACCGCTGGACCTCCGGGAACTGAATTGCCCAGGAATGTGAAACATAAAGGGGAGAAGGGGAGCAAAAGGATGTGCTAGACTCTAGAGGGTCTGGGGCTTTAATAGAAGGCATTAAGCTTTTTCCTGCTGGGCCTGTGTTGTGTGACACTATTCCTTGGGAGGTCGGAGCACGGCTACTCACCCCAAACAAGGAACTAAAGAAAAGAGACCAAAGTGTGCCTACCACCCTTGTCTAACTTGGTGAACCAATGAGTTTTATTGGAGTTACTTATAAGAATGTGGGTGTGAGGTTACTTACAGGAGCAAGAACAACTCTACCACCAAAAGCCCACCACAGCATGACTGAAGGTGCACAAACCAAGAAACTGGGAGTGTACTGCACAGCCCGCAGGCCGCTCAACAGGTTGGATGGGGTTTGTCTTTTGTAGGTAGCTTTGCTTCTTCGAGTCTGCCTGGCTGCTCTGAGCTCCTTTGCCAGTGTCTCAGCCATCGTTACCGCTTATATATGCTTGTAGAGAGAGGGGCCCAGTGAATCTGGTCAGTTTCACAGACTTCCTGAAGCTATTTTGAGCTGTTTACTTCCTGTCTTAATGAGTTTCCCTGCAGGATGGGGTGTTGCACCTCCCCTTGGAGCATCCTGTTGTTTCACCTCCCTGTAAACATCTTAATGAGCTTCCCTCCAAGATGGAAGGTTTTCCACTCGGAGGGAAGTGCAGCACAGCAGCCTGACTTGCAAGAAGAACTTGGCTGCTATAGACCATCAGACTTGATAATGGTCAGCCTGGTGCCCAACCCTGACCCACTCTGCCAGATCAGTCCACACAGGCACACTGGAGAATGTGCCCCAGCACCCTCCCGGGGAGTAAGGGCAGCAAATAGAAGCCTGGTGTGAGTGCACTGGCAGGAACTAACATCTGGGCTGGAATTAGGAGCCTGGCCTGGCAAGGGCCTGTCAAAGAGCAGCATGTAACTCTCTGTGTGCCCTACACTAAGGGACTTTCCACTCTCTTCTCTACAGAGAAGGACTTCAGCTCACCGGCTTCAGCTCCCGCTGAGCCTGCATATAGCGGACAAGCGGTAGCTATGAGAAGTTCATAGGGGAAGGACCAAAGAAAGCTCTACATCCTGTTCAACTGAGGGAGACCACAACAAAGAAGGACAGAGATTTCAATGAGTGTTCCCCTTGGACACATCCTCACTGTGGAACCTAGGGCAGCCTTATCCTCCCTGGTCGTCATGCCCTTATCTATAAAGGGAGGGGGATGAATGAAATGATCTCCTAGACCACTCCATCCTTCTCTGTTGCTGGGGGTAGAGGTGGGGGTGTCACTGCCTTTATCAAGTCACTTGGCACAGCATGTGTATGGCCAGGCTAGGATCTGGACTAACTTCAGGAAGAGACAGCACATTCGTTCCTCGGCCCAATATTCTAAAGGTCAAGGGCTAAATAGTGGAGGAAAAGGAAGTTAATTGGGGCAGCTGGGATGTGCAATAATTAGACACTAGGCTGGAATTTGCTTTTACCAACAAATCTCGCCGTGTGGATGGGCTAAGTGTAATTATGGGTAGTTTTCAAGACTAAGTGTTTATAGTGTCTATACAAATTAAGGAAAAGAAGGGAGGGCTTTATTGAAACACCCGGAACTCATTCCTGACATAGTCAACCCCTTGCAACGATTGTGCTCACTATAAAACACTCTGCTCGTTACAGTGGCCTCACCAGCATCTCTCCAGAGGACAGGTTCATTAGCTGAGTCCAGTCACTCTGTGCAACAGCGATGAGAAAGTTCAGTTCTTAGAGGAACTGTTTGCTTAGGGCTTTTGGTTCTCTAGCTGTTCTCCCACCAGGAGCCGAGATCAACTTGGCCATCCTGAAGCAGTACAGCTAGCCAGCGATTGAGTCGTTCTGCATAATGGAGAAGATGTAGGGCTATTCTACTCACACTTCTTGCAGATACTAAAGGCAGACAGTAGGCCCTAGTGGTTTGCAATCATCCTGTTCCTTGCACGTTGTAGGAGCACACATGAATAATGACTGGCTGATTACAAACAAGCAAAGTGGAGAAGCAGTGAAGAAGGTGCTTCCTCTGGGAGGTGACCCAGTGACCCAGAGCCCTGTGTTCCTTCTGGGACAGCATCCCCAGGGAGTTGTGTCTGACATGATTTTGAATCCCAGCTTCTCTTGTTACTAGTTGTGGAGCTTTGATTTTCTTGATGTCCATCTTCGCACAATGGGACTGCAATACCCGTCCACCGTCACTGTGGACCAAGTGCAGTACTGTGCACTGTGAAGACCAAGTGCAGTAACCACCCGAAGTCCAACACAGTGGCTGACGCGTGGTTCCCTTAGTGTTCCTTTTTGTGGCCCTCAAGAACGGCACAAGAAAGGCAGTCCCCAGGGCAGCACTTGCTCTCAACCTGGTCCTGACTGAATGGCAGGAAGCCAGAGGGAAGTGGCCTGCACCCAGATCTCAGTGGCTACAGGAATTCAATTCAGTCAGCATGGCTTTCTTCCAGCCAATCTTGCCAGATGTATTTGGCTTCAGCTTGAGGTTGCAAAGTGGTTATATAACCAAAAATTTAAAAAAAAGAAAGAAAGAAAAAGACTAGCATTTACAGAAAGCTCATAGTTTTTAGAGCATTTTTGTATGAATTATCTCAGCTGCTGATCCTCTCAGTGACCTTGAGAAGAAACAGAGTCCTGGACTAGAACTCCCATTTTACAGACAGAGGAACCATGGCTTAAAGGATCTATTTGGTCTATTTAATAGCAAATACTGAGGGACAATGTGAAAACTTGGGCAAAGCTCTCTCATCCCTTGCCCTGGACTTCTTCCACACGACATCTTTATGGTCACGCCTTTATCAAGCAAAAAATAGAATAAGCCTGTTCTATGTGCCAGCTAAGTGCTCAGACTCAGAAGTGAAAGGCGGAATCAGGTTCAGGAGAGGTGCATTCAGTATGATGGCAGCTGTGGGGAAGACACAAGGAGAGTCAAGAAAGACGGGTCACCCAGCCTGCAGGTCTTCCTGGAGGAGGAGAGGCATCAGCCCAGCCTTGGAGACAGTGAGTGGTTGTCCAGGCAGAGGGGTATGAGCAGAATTGCAGGTGTCAGAAGTAGCAAGTGCAAAGGCAGAAGCAGGTAGACCAGCAGGGTCTACTCCAGGGCTACAGATCTATTGCCCTGACTCCACCACGGCTCTCTCTCTCATCCACTCATTTAACATGTAATTATGGTGTCTGTGTGTCAGACACTGCATGAGCTACTGGGGGAAGATGCATGAATGTGCAAGCAGATGTAGTCCCTGAGACCACGGACTTGACCATCCCATGATACCCGCAGGCTGAGGCAGGAAGGGAGAGGGCAGGGAGCAGCAGGTATGTGAAGAGCACATCATAGAAGACCAGGTGAAGAGGTTGTCGATTTCAAACTGCAGGAGACGGACCGGCCTTGATAGAATTTCAGCACAGGATCAACTTCAGAAAGATAAGCTTATGGGGTAGCTAGAGAGAGTTGTCTGGAACGCCTAGAGCCAGCTAGGGAACCAGAGCAGCAGGGACAGGATAGAAATAGAGAATGGCTAAAGTCATGGCAGATGTGGGGGAGGGTATTGATGAGCCTTGTTGGCTGCTTATGTATGGGGTGAGAAAAAGAAAGACTGGATAGTGAGACTGGCAGGGGAGTCTAGGTTGAGCCCCTTGACAAGCAGATGCTGTTCCCTCTGATGAGAATTCTGGGAACTGTTGGTAGGGTGTGTGGCTTTCCCTGGGGAGAGGCCAACAAATGTCTCTTCACTCAGCTGGGGCACCAATGACAAAGAATAGGTCCACCCAAGCGTAGCCTCATGCTGGGGTTATCACCAAGCTGGATAAGGGTTGCTTACAAAATATGGATGGCCCCAAAGCAGTGACATCACCAAAAAGTCCACCCCAGCATGATTTATAGCTCACGTATCTTCATCCCCAAAGCTCCCTATACTACCTCCAGGCAGCTCAACCCTGTGCAAGAGTCTCCTCTCCTGTAATTTGTGAGTTTTGTTTATTTCCTGTGCCTTGTAAGTTTCGTTACTTCCTACCTCTTAATGTACCTCTCACTGGCCTTCAGAAGAAAATGTTTCTGATGTGGAAGAAATAGCAACATAGGTTGAATATTGGAGCAAGTCCTGTGCCTTCTGGGACAGGCTGTGTGGGGGGCATCTGTAGAACATCTGGAAGGTGTTTCATAGAAGTAGTGTTTTTGTATCTGCAGCCTGGGAAGGAGCCTGAAGTTGGGGGTACGGCTTAGAAGGTCAAGAGTTTCAAGACGATGTTATGTGCTTGGAAGTGGGTGGAATTTTCTGGGGGGGGGGGGTGTGTGCCCAGAAGGAAAAGTGGCCAGATACAACTCAACAAACCCCTGGGAGTAGCCACATTTCTTATTTGATACCAAAATCTTACTTGGCAGACAACCAGCCATTAGGCAAGATAAGGAATAGAGAAACCTTTAGTACAAGAGGGCTAAGATTAGTGGGCAGTAGGGACTCTGGCTGGCTGTGGGAGTTCTTGCCCATCCCTGGAGCTCAATGTGATGTCACCATGTGCTTTTCTCTCTCTCTCTTTTTCTTCTCTCCTTCAGGTGTTTACAAAATATGGGAAGTGTTACATGTTTAACTCAGGCGAGGATGGCAAGCCTCTGCTCACCACAGTCAAGGGGGGGACGGGCAACGGGCTGGAGATCATGCTGGACATTCAGCAAGATGAGTACCTGCCCATCTGGGGAGAGACAGGTGAGCTGGGCCCAGAGACTCTGGCACCGGGTGGTGGCGAGGGATACAAGCTTCCCTCAGAAAGGTTGGTGTGAGCCAAGTAGGTTGTTCTTTGGCAAGGGCTCAGGTATATTCTGACAGATGGTGAAGCTGTCCCTGGCATGCTTATGCCCCTGGTTACCTCAGATTCCTCCAGGTTAGAGGATAAAGGATGTGAGAATTGGGGAGAGAGAGAAGGCAGGGACAGGAGGTATAGAAGAAGGTTCAAAGGAACTGTTATGGTTGGAGGGTGAGTGGTTTGATCTGGGGGGAGAAGAGGGTGGTATAGACCAATATAATTTTCTCTTAGCCATCCCAAATACCAGATCTATCCATGAAGTCCAACTACAAGGATACCAGGATATGCCTGGGGACAATGGAGGAGGCTACAGGGTGTTAGAAAATCAATGGACAAGGACCTGGGGACATGGAACCGTGCCTGTGTAAGGCCCTGGGATTCTGTGTGTGCCTGGTTTAAGTATCCATTCTTTTTATTCTGTAGTTTATCATTAGCAGTCAAAGTAAGAATGTTACCATGTGTCCTAGTTAGTGTTTCCGTTAATATGAAGAGGCACCATGGCCACAGCAACTCTTTTAAGGAAAACATTTTATTGGGGCTGGCTTACAGTTCAGAGGGTTAGTCCGTTGTCATCATGGCAGGAAGCACAGTGGCATGCAGACAGACATGGTGCTGGAGAGGTACCTCAGAGTTCTACGTCTGGAGTGACAGGCAGCTGGAAGAGAAAGTGAGCTACTGGGCCTAGCATGAGCTTCTGAAACCTCAAGGCCTACCCCTAGTGAAACACTTTCTCCGAAAAGACGACGTACAGTCCAGGAGGCCATACTTTCTAATAGTGCCACTCCCTCTGGGCCTGTGGGGGCCATTTTCATTCAAACCACCACATGGGAGGGGGAGACTAAGTCATTGATCACAACCTAGTAAAAGGAAGAAATGGGGACACAGGAAAAGGCTCTGGGTACACAGTGTATTTTTGAATGGGTAGGGTCTTGAGATGGTCCCGAATTATCTAGGTGAGACGAATGTCCTCAAAAAGGTGTCTATAAAAGGGGCATAGGAAGGTCAGGAAGAGGAAAAGGCAGTGTGATGTAGCCATAAGCCAGAGAATGCAGGGAGTTTCTAGAATTTCACCAGAAAAATATTAAAATGTGTCCAAGAGTAACAGACAGAGATATAAATAGTATCCATATAGTAGTAATGTTGTACACAGAGCACATCAGGGAGTATCTCTGTCACTCTTCTGTTGCTGTAAAGAAACACCATGACCACAGCAAACTCTTATAAAGGAAACCATTTAACTGGGGCTGGCTTATGGCTCAGAGACTAGTCCATTGGCATCATGGTGAGAAACATGACAGCAGGCAAGCAGACATGGTGCTGGAGAAATAGCTGAGAGTTCTACATCTGGGTCATCGGGCAGCAGAAAGAGAGTGACTCTGGGCCTAGCTCTTGCTTCTGAAACCACCAACCTCACCTCCAGTGACATACTTCCTCCAACAAGACCACACCTACCCCAACAAGGTCTAATTATTTCAAATAATGCCACTCCCTGGTGACCAAACATTCTTATTCAAACTACCACATTCCACTCTCTTGCTCACATAGACTTATAGCCATATCATAATGCAAAAAATATATATTCAGTCCAACTTCAAAAGTCCCCATGGTCTATCACAGTCTCAACACTGTTTCAAATTTCAAAGTTCAAAGTCTCTTCTGAGTCTCAAGGAAATCTCTTAACTGTAACCTTGTAAAATCGGAATCAAAAAGCAGATCACATACTTCCAACATACAACGGCACAGGATATATATTACCATTCCAAAAGGTAGGAAAGGGAGCAAAGTGAGAAGGAAATACTGTACCAAAGAAAGTCTGAAAACCAGCTGGGCAAACTCCAAAATGCACCTCCATGTCTGATGTCAAAGGGCTCTTCAGATCTCCAACTCCTTTTGGCTTTGTTGGCTACAACACACTTTTCTCTTTTGGGCTGGTTCCACACCTAGTCTGCAGCTCTCAGCAAGTATCCCATGGCTCTGTCATCTCCAGCATCTTGGGGATGTCTTCAACACAAACCAGGCTTCCCCTTGGAGTCTCTAACACAATCCAGGCTTCCCCCTTGGAGTCTCTAACACAATCCAGGCTTCCCCCTTGGAGTCTCTAACACAATCCAGGCTTCACCTTCACAGCTTCATGCAGTGACCTCTCTAGTTCAGGGACACCCCTGCCACATGCCTGGCCTCAGCAGCTTTCCTTAGCCATAGAGAAAGATTGTATAACACCTGTCTTCTGCCTTGACTCCAAAGACAGAACCATGTAGCTGAAGCTGCCAAGTTCTGTTGCTTGCTGGAGATTTGAATTTGACCCCTCATTCAAATACATTTTCATAGACTTTCTGTTTTCTGTGGTTTCCTTTACTGTTTAAGCTTTTCTTTAATTCCTTTTCACAAGTTGGAAGCTTAGTTGGGTGGGGCCTTGCCCAGAGTTCACTGCTCCTTTTATTCAATGCAGCATCAGGCTTTCCTTTAAATTCTTTATCTCTTTGAGCACTAGTCTTGGCTCCATTGCACTTCCTGGTGCTCCATTTCTCCTCTAACTGTACATTTTGTATTTTTTATTGCTTGTGTTGCTCCTTTTCATTATAGATCTGCATAATAGTGTCCACGAACAACCACATGACACAGTCAATAGGCTGTCTTGAAATCTCCTCTGTCAATACCATTAATCAAAAATTTTTCATTTTTTGCCTCAGGCAGATTTTCTGGACAGGGTCAAAAAGCAGCCACATTCTTTGCAAAAAATATTGCAAGAATGGTCTCTGAACCACTTACTTATATTCACCCCCAGTGAAACTTCTTGAGCTTTGGCCCCCACCGTTCAAATTGCCCTCAGCACTGTCTTCTCTGTTCCTACTAGGATGGTCCATTAAGCCCCACTTAAAACACTCAACTGCTTTCCTCATCCAAACTCCTAAAATCCATATTCTGCCAATAAGAGCATGGTCAAGCCTATCACAAGAATACACTCCCTGGTATTAACGCCTTTCTAGTCATTGTTCTATTGATATGAAGAGACAACGTGACCATGGCAACTCTTCTGAAAGGAAAGCATGTAATTGGGGCTGGCTTATGGTTTCACAGGTTTAGTCCATTATCAGCATGACACAAAGCATAGCAGCATGCAGACAGACATGGTACTGGAGAAGGAGCCAAGAGTTCTGCATCCAGATTAGCAGGCAGCAGGAAGAGAGAGCCAATGGGTCTGGCTTCAACTTCTGAAACCTCTAAGCCCATCCCATGAACAAGGCCACACCTCCTAATCCTTGTAGGTAGTGCCACTCCCTGATGACTAAACATTCAAACGTACAGTCTAAGGGGACCATTCTTATTCAAACCAGCACAGGGAGGGTAGCTGAGCCAGTGAGATGAGCCAGCAGAGGCCAGTAGAGAAGAGTAGGTAGAGAGTAGATCCAGCAGAAGGGAGAACCTGAGCCTTCAGGCCAGAGCTGAGAAAGAGAGGCCAGACACCCATGACTCTATATTTTGTTGCCCCTCCCATGCTTACTTTCACTGAGGAAGAGCCTGCGGCCTGGCTTCTTCATAGCCCTGTCTTCCAGCAACCAAGGCAGAAGGCTTTCAGCCCTGAAGGTGACCAGCTGCAGTGACAAGCATTCTCCTGCAACCCAACTGTCTCCTTCTCTCCAGCACCTCATTTGAGCACCCTGATGGAGAGAGGTGACAGTGGCCATTGACCCCTACATGATGGGTATCTCTCAGTTGCTTCAGCTGGGAAAGTAAAATCTCCCTATCTAGGAGGTAAAATCTCCCTATACCACATGCAGCAGGAAAAAAGTCCGTGTTCCCACTTAGCTCTGGCATCTCTGAGAGCTGGTCATCTGGACCAGACTTTTCAAAATACTTTTAGGTGAGGTTGAATGCTTGGATTATGGGATTTATAACTTTCTAACCCCATGTCCTGGGGATGGGTGCCCAAAGTGTATTGCTTCTTGTAGAAGCCAAAACGTGTGTGCCTGTTAAATCATCTAAAGGAAAAGAGAGGGATATCAGATGAGCGCTGAAGCCCTGCCTAAGCAGAAGTGAGTCCTGTTCTTCCATGGTGACTTGGCAGGTGCTATCCTGATACCTTGAGTCAGGAACAAAAGTGCAAATACAGACAACACACATACAATGCCAGGCCCTCCATCACAAACATCCTCACACAGCCCAGGCCCCTCCATCAATAAGATCTTGACCCTGAACACCAACTACTGGTAGAAAGGACTCTGGTGATAGAGAGCTGTGTCATTAGAGCCACCTAGGAAGTCAGTATCCTCCACAGACATGAGTGATGAATGAACTTCAGAGGTCTTCTATACTAAGCCAACCTGCTTGTTTACCTGAGGCCCAGAATGAAACAGTGATGTAGTGACACCAATCAAGCCATCCCTGTTCTGACCCAGACTTGACCGTGAACTATGCCAAGTCAGTGAAGTCCCTAATGGAGATGAAGAACAAGCCCCGTTTCTAACATGGAACAGCGATTGGGTTGTTGCCAAAGATGCAGAAATAGCAAGACAAAGGCCCTACCTTTTTAGAAGCAGAGAAACTGAATCTCACTCCTGCCAGGAGCTCGATGCTCTCTTTTGAAGTTGGACATTTGGGGAAACACCAAGCAGCAACTTGAGGCTCTACAGGGAATGGGTAGAAAACAGATGGGGGCAAGAAACTCGTTAGAGGAGCATCTGACCGGCACTATCCAGTACAACTTCCTGGAATCAAGAGAATGTTCTCTGTGCCATTCGGTATGTTGTCTGTGGCTGGGGAACATGAGGAACTAAAATTTTAATATTACCTTTTTAATATATTAATTTAAAGCTAAATAGCCCCAAGAGCCTCATGCTACCATATTGTGGAGCAGTTAGTAGATTGGAATGCAGCGTCATCAAGCCGTGATTTGTTCTGTTCAATCTTGCCTCCATAGCTACCTCTCACATCCTTCTGTCCTCCTCATCCTTGCCTTTCCCCTCACTATGACCCTGAGTGACAAGTTCCTTGTTCTGACTATAGAAGGAAATTGAGATTAAGTCCCTTCCTCAAAGCCACCCAGTTGGAAGTTCTGGATTTTCGTATCAGCCCTTCCTCCGTTGTATTTTTCTGAGAAGCCAGCTGAGCAATGGCTGCCTCAGTGTCACTG
This sequence comes from Myodes glareolus, assembly GCF_982192425.1. Taxonomy (NCBI): domain Eukaryota; kingdom Metazoa; phylum Chordata; class Mammalia; order Rodentia; family Cricetidae; genus Myodes; species Myodes glareolus. Next base: position 42,269,587 of record NC_142034.1, read on the forward strand.
AGAGACCTTGATTCCTCAAAGTTGCTTATTTCCTGGGTGGGTCCCATGTGGGTGATGAGCTTCGGTGGGACACTTGTCTGTGAAGTCACCTGAGTAGGGACAGAGATATCTGACTGCTTGGCTATTGGTCCTGAGGTCTATGAGCAACAGTACTGCCACAGCTACCAAAAACAGCTTTCCTGATCTACCAGGGTACAAGGCTGCACAGATGCCAGCTTGCTTCCGTGAATGCCTTACTTCTCAATTCCTGAAGGAAGGATCCCAGGTCTCTATGGGAAATATTCGGGTGATGATGAAGGAGAAAAGAAATATAACTGCTGAGGGAATGGCCGCAGATGGCTTGATGACCCAGGCAATGCAAGAGAACAGAGAAAACGGCGTAACAGGGTGACGCAGACCCAACGGCAAATCGAGTTTTTCCGTTTCTAGCCGTGTGTCTTAGGACAAGTATAGGAACTTCAGGTTCCTCATCTGTAAAGCAGAGGTGAATAAAAACTGAAATTCATTGGCTATTCAGGATGGCTGAGGGGCTCAGGGGAGGGAGCTCCTTATGCTCCACAGGAAAGGACAATCTAGAGATCTCACAACGTCACAGGGGTCCTGGATGCCCTTGATATCAGGAATCTTCTTCCTTTTGGAAGAGAATCTTTGAGACAGCCCCACTCTCAGAAAGAGAAAGAAGGAAAGACAGAGCAAGGACCCTCCTCTGGATGTAATTCCAATAAAAGGGCACCAGTTTGATAGACCGCTGTGGCCTCATGCTTAGTAAATAGAAGGTAACTCCATGAAAGTGATCACAAATGCCCCTTCCACCAGGCTACTGATGGTCCACGTTAAGGAGCCCAGGGCATCAAACATCTCTAAGTGGGACACCCTGGCAATCTCCCATTTTGATGTTGCATGTGAACCTAGACAGGGTGCCCCAAAATGGGCCCTGTGGAGAATCAGAAGTTCTGGGACTTTATATGTTCCACAAATAAAAAGGCTCTGGGGTCAGAAAAAGAATCTGGGGAGCCCTGGTTAGACTGTGGAATGCACCTTTATTCATGGCGGGAATTCTTTAATATGCTACATCATGAATCTCCAAGACAGATATATTGTACGCAGCATTTATTTTCTAAATGCCTTTGGCCATGGAAACCTCCTTTTCCATAAAGGAGCTCACAAAATATGCTTCTGGAAAAAGCCATCCTAGACCAGAGAAGTACAGATTTCACGGCCAGAGTTTTCTAGCGGAAATTAAATTGAAGACAGGTGGGAGGTTGTTAAAAATGAAACTCTGTGTAGACACCTCTGAGTAACTTCAAAGATAAAAGAAATAGGCAGTGGGTTATCTGGGTTGCACATGAGAGGAACCTGAATCAAACAAGCTTAGGCATCAAAAGAATTGCATTGCCCTTGGAATCTGAGACAAACTCCAACCACCAGCCAGCAGGAGGAGAGGGCTGCAGCTCAGAGAGTGCTGGGACCAAGGTGCCTGTCCCCTGGGTGTTCTCACCTGCCTCCCTCTGAATCCCTACCCTTCTCCCTCACAAGACACAGGCTTTTTCTGTGCGTATTGTATTCTATGTATTCATGTAGCTCTCGGCAGTTACTAAGATTTTTATGTTTCAGATCCTGCCACACGGCCAGACTACTTTGATTGCATCACTGATCTCCCATTAAACACACACACACACACACAAAGAAGGTAGTTATTGGCCCAACTGAGTTGAGTGACCCGCCCCTGGGCCAATCAGAAGTGACTAGGGGAGTGCCCTTCCAGTGGGGACTCAGCAATGGATACTGGGGAAGTTGGATGGAGGTGAGGAGGAGGGGGTCCCTCAGAGAAGTGGGCTTGGAGGAGGTGGACCAGGGAGAGGGCTGAGAGGAGCTGCATCTGAAGAGACCAGAATCTGTGCTGAGGGAGCTTCAGTTCTTAGTGCACGTGCTCAAGCACAGGGAAGATGACAGCCAGGGCTCCCTCTTCCCGGATCTTCCACCTCTCATTCATTTCAATGCAAAATACACTGTTGTAATCAAATATAATCTGCTTTCATTTTCCCAAATCCTAGTGTTAAGTATGCATGAATGTGATATTATGTCAGATATATTTCTGAGCAGAGGAATTATTTTTGAAATCTGTGCTATAGCATGGTAAAATCAGCCCTCACCAGCCCTTGGGTCCTCCCCCACCTAATTCCTCCTTCGGTGACTTCACTCTGAATATACTGGCTTTCCTTGGTGCTTCTGGAATATTCCAGGACTGTCTTCCTTCAGGGCATCTGTATTTGCTATTCCCTCTGCTTATAATCCATTACTCGAATGCCTACCTGATTTCCTCCTCTGCCCAGTTTTTGCTCTATTATCACCTGCTGGGTAAGGCCTAAATTCCCTGAACTCTGTTTTTATAATTGTGACCCCGCCTACTCTCACTCCATCTCTCACCTACCAAACTGGTCCTTTCATCCATATTGTGTTCCTTGCTTCAAATGTGCTACATGATTTACCTTATTTATTTATTTATTTATTTATTTATTTATTTATTTATTTTGGTCTGTCCCTTCCCATAACACATAAGCTCCTAGCATCTTGAATCTGGGTCTCATAGGATAATAAGTATTTGTTGATGGAGAAAATGAAAAATCACTTGAATTATGCATACTGCCAGAGCCAAGACGAAGAAGAAACAAGTATTAATGATCAGCTACTGTGTGCCACAAACATTCTGTCACATGACCCCTTCCTGATCCCCTGGAAATGAGGTATTAGAGTGCCCAGTGAAAGATGAAGAAACTAGGTCCCAGAGAAGTTGAGTGAGCTCCCCAGGGGCAGTCTAGTTAAGTGGATGAAGCAGTTGAATTAAGCATAAAACCGCATAGGAAGCCCAAAGCAACCATGCTCAGTCCATCAAACCCCTTTAATGTGCAAATTGTTGCTGTAAAAGTGCTTCTGGGAAAACAGCTGAGGAGGAGTGGTTTGGGTGATGTCTCTGGAAAGTGAGTGACACGTGGAAATAATCTTTCCTGCCTCCTTTGTTGCCTGGTCCTCTTTTCTTTATAAGAGTGGAATTATTGTATTGAAGGAAAGGTTAGCTCCCCACGTAGAAACAGATGAGAGTAAAGCTACCCTGGAAGTAGAGATTCCAGTCTATTTCTCTCCCTTGCTCCCTATGGCCAACCCTGGAAGACCCCAAGGCTCTAGGGAACCCAGTATGAAAACCACTGAATGGGAAGCTGGCGGGGTAGGTTAGTCAGTAAAGTGCTTGTCTTGCAAATGTGAAGAACCAGGTGTGGATCGCCAGACGCCATATAAAAAAGGTGGTGTGGTGACATGGGTTTGTCACTCCAGAGATAAAGAGATGAGAAGTAGAGACAGGAATATTCCTGGAAGCCTGTAGTACCCAGCTAGCCTAGCCTGTCTATGTGGGGGACATTTCTCACATTCCCAAAGAGAGACCATGTCTTACCTAAAAGTTAGATGGCTCAGGAGCTGAGCCACAACACCCAAAGTTATCCTCCAACCTCCATACATGCAACCCATACCCACATGTGCACACATATAAGCACATACTAAAAAGAGAAATGAAGGAAGGAAGGAAGGGAGGGAGGGAGGGAAGGAGGAAGGAAGGAAGGAAGGAAGGAAGGAAGGAAGGAAGGAAGGAAGGAAGGAAGGAAGGAAAGAAAGAAGGAAGGAGGATTAGAGGGGATTAGAGGTTACTGATACGAACATGATGGCTGATTCTATGGCTGTGTCTATCTCACGGAGCTGCTCTGAATATCACCCCCCTCCTGCTGGGATGGAGAAAGGGGCTCCAAGCAGGTCTGGGAAGCAGTTGAACCTCATAGCAACTGCTGGTGGAGAATTCTGTATAAACACAATGGGCTGAACACTCCCATTTATGAGACACTCCCTCCTAAAGCCTTCCCAAAGGGCACCAAAGGAATTTTCTTAGGTAAAACCCACAGGGACAATGGCAGGTGTCATCTGTGGAAGACGGACAGCAGGGAGACTGCTGGTGACTGACTTGAACCTTGACAAATCAACCAGGACCCCATCGTTCCCACCACAGAACCCTAGAGAGTAAAGTTAGGGGGTTCATTTAAAGTCTGGGGTGTGGTTCTCCTTCTTCCTCGGGGGTGATTAGCCATTGGTCCATGAGGAGGGAAGAAGCAGAAGCAAGTGAGCAGGGCTTGTGGGCTGATGGAGATAACTCTCCAGGAGACAGTTTCAGTGAGTCAGCTCAGCTTTATTCCAGCATATAGGGGATAGATAGGATTGGGGATGGTAGCTAAGGAATCACCTAATTTGCATTAAACAATGTGAGCAATTCATAAAGATTCTATCATAAAGGACAAGTCTTAGCTATCATACACGGAAGCACAACCCTGTTGTAAGGCTCCTAGCACAATGTCTAATTCCCATATGGGCAACAGGGGGAAAGCTCTAGCAGGGAACTGTGCCAAGGGTCACGCTAGAGATAAATCAGCTATCCAGGTTCAGGGACAACATTCAGATAAAGTCGGACCTCTGGGTCTAGAGACCTTCTCCAAATAAGGACAAGCAGAAAGCAGGAAGCCTCACTGGGGAGGGAGTCCTCCATGTTGCTGAGCTCAGAGAGCGCTGATGGATCATGGTAGATGGCAACAGGTGACCAGCAAGGCCTCCCAGTATTGGGGGAGGAGCTTGTGGGCATCCCGGTATCCTTCTGTGACCCAAACAACCACAGAGTTACCTCTCTTACCCCAGAAGAAGGAGATATACTCTGGACTTGGGGTGGTCAGGCCCAGCAGATGACAGGGTGAGGTGCTAAAGGAGAAACACACAAGGAGTCAGAATCCTTATGAGAGGCGGACACCCAGCCAGACAGGCTTATCTGTTGCTCTACCCCTCACAGAGGTCTGGAGATGCCTGGGAGCTAAAGAGACGAGTCAGGACAGACTAAATGACCCAGTTAGATCATGCTTGTGTGACATCACTTAACAAGTCCCCCCAAAAGAGACAAGGGAAGTCTACAAACTTTAAGTACCTCCTAACCATGAAGGGACAACCACAGAGACAAGCATTTGAGGGACGCCACTCATTTAAGGGCTGAGACTAACTAAAGACCCAAAAGCGAGCACACAAAAATGTTTGAGGTAGAGATCCTTGCTAATCTATTGCACAGGCTGTAGAGTCAGAGTGCTGAGGTTCAAATCCCGGCTAGGCCGCCTCCCAGTTCTGTGGGCTAGGGTGAGCTGTTTCATTTCTCTGGGCATATTTTATCACCTCTAGATTGGGAATGATAATATCTACTCTATTGTATTGTTAGGCAGGTTTAAATATGAGTTAAGGTAAATGATGGCCTTAGAAAAGCACCTTAGTCATATTAAGTAATATATAGTACAAAATAAATGAAAAACTAAATGCATGAAATACACAGAAACATCAAAATGATTCAATTAGCATCCTCAGAAGAGAGAAGAACAGTAATACATCCACTGATGTACTGGACAATATTAAAAAGGGACATTTTGAGATGAAGAAAAACTGAAAATTAAAATACATTAAAATGCAATCTATAGGAGGACTGAAATTTAACAATTCTACTCCAAAAGTGAAAATTAAAATACCAACAGATGTAAATGGGAGAGAAAAAAACATAAAAATTAGAGAATCAATGCAGAAAAAAAAAATCCAGCATCTCCATAGTAGGAGTTCTGGAATGGCAGAACTGAAGGACCGGGCAGGCCATTGGGAAGGAACTGATGCAGCCCTTCCAAGCCCTGTCTGATGGGGGCGGAGTACATAGGTCAAGGCTAAAATTTGAAAAATCTGGGCTGGCAGAAATATTAAAAAAAAAAGACATCTTAAATGCTTTTGGAGAGGAAGGAAATGGTTGTCCCCCTGGGATGTGGAATCAGGTAACAGGACCACACACAGGAGGCAGAGCATCTCTGGAGGTGAGGCCATGGTCCTTCCTGTTTGATACAGAATCCTACATTCACCAGACTGCAAATGAGGTGTGAGTGCAGAACTGGAATTCAGAAAAATATGTCTTGGGTAGATTTTTCTGGAAGTTACTGCAAGGTGAGAGAATAAAGACAGAAAAAGGATCCTGTGGGAGTCCGGAGACAGAGAACCTGGCATAGGAGAATTCCAGATGTGGACGGAGAAAAGGGCAGGTGTGAGGAGGAGGCAGAGAACCCAAAGTAAAGCAGGCAGCTGTGGGCTCCAGGAGGGACCACTTTTGTGGATCTGGCCAGTCCTGAAAGGCATTTCAGAGTTCTGCTCCCAGGTCAGGGCTCCAGGAGAGAAAATGGAACAAATGAACAAGCAGAATGCCAAGCCAAACGAAACCGAAGGCCGGGGAAAATTAGAAAAACTGAAATCGCAACCCTCAGTGGGCTTGGAGAGAGGGTTCAGTCGGTAAGCACTTCCTTCAAAAGCATGAGGGCCTGAGTTCAAATCCTCAGAACCCAAATAAAAAGCTGACACAGTGGTTTGTGGCTATAGCCCCAGCAATAGCAAGATGGAAGGTGGGGACAGTTCTTTGCAGCTCACTGGCCAGCTAGCGTGACCTATTTGATGAAGTTCCAGGTCACTGAGAGGCCTTGTCTCAAACAGAAGGTAGAGGGTGCCTGAGAAACAACCCCTGATGTTATCCTCTGACTTAACACACATGCCATTCATCCACACACATGTACCCATGCACACAAGAACACACAAGCACGTGCCTTTCTATGTTACAAGACTGGACCGTGGACAGCATTTATTTATATAGTCATAATTATGTAAAAGCTAAGCACCAATTGAATCGAAATCTATACTTGTATTCAGAGGGTGACCAGAAAGGAAGTGTACATCATAGGCATCCCATGGAAGGAGCCCACATATTCATTTTCCATGGTAAGAACTCAGGAGAAATCACGTCGAAGTTGTATCCCTAAGACATAACTGACAAGCAGTCGTTACCTGTGAATTATAAGCATGAACACAGGAAAGACAGCTCAAGCAGTGAGCTTAAAGTTGATGCTTCAGAAAGGGTTCAGAGATGGATCAGGAAACTGATGCTTTTCATTCAGTGCCTTGCAGCACCATTTAGCTTTTAAAATTATGTACATAGACTACTTTGATAAATATAAAAGTTAAATTAAAAATAACCATAAATTTTTACCATAGCTGGAAGGCCTGAGCAGCCATCAGGGAGAATACATTTCCTACCCCCCATTACAAATGGGACACGACAAGAATGAGACTGATGGTTGCCATGGTTTCATCAGCATCTCTGCTCCCAGTAAAAACTCTTGCCGTGGTGCCAGGTCCTAAGGACTTCCCAGGAATAAGAGGCAGCAGCTCTGGCCTGAATTCTGAAGAGTCCAGAGCACAGTGACATGCAGCCGCCAGCTGAGATGCCCTGCTCACTCTCAGAGAAGAGTGCTGGGTGGCCATCTCCACAGGTGCCTGAAGACTCAGGAGGAATGATGCTATTAATTAGATGTGCTGCTGGAGGCCGGCATCTATAAAGCAACCTGATTTTTATCTGGCTGGAGACTTACTAAGTGTGATGCAGAAAGCACATACGATCTTGTTACAGGTCCCAGCCAGTCAGCAGTTCAAAGAGAATACCCAGGGAGCTGATGAAACAGACCCATCCTTGGTCATCATGTCTCCTCTTTAGAAAATCTTCACTCCGCACCCACTGTGTGTTCAGGCATCTCGGGGATACAGGCGAAGATCCAGGCTAGGTTTTCAAGAGTATACAATCTAAAGACTTTCTGGAACGTCCATATATGGGTCTGGCATAGTTCAAAATCTTTTCATTTTATAGCTTTTCCATCCAGTGTCTAAGGAGTGGCCAAGTTTTCACATTGTGGTCAGGGAACATGAATGAGCACCATTGGGTGCTATAACCACTAGAATAAAAATGGAGAACAGGGAGGGGTTGTCAGTCCCAGAAGGGAGGAAAAGATCATCTCAGGGGAGCTGCAGAGAAGAAATGACCTTGGTCTCCCCATTTACGAGGCAATACGTGTGAGTCAGAGGTGGCTGTGTGGTTATTATGGGTTGCTGAAATCTCGAGTACAGAGAGAAGAAAGCCAAGATCAGCCCAGAGCATACTAGGCTGACTTCTAGGTAGAGGCCAAACCATCTGGTAACTGGCCTGGTGTGCTTTGCTAAAATGTAGATGTGAGGACTGGAAAGACGGCTCACTTCAGAGCACTTGCAGTTCTTTCAGAGGAACCAACTTCCGTTCCTGGCACCCATGTTGGGCTGTTCACAACCATCTATAACTCCCAGGTGGTGCAACACCCTCTTCTGGCACACACACGCACACACACACACACACACACACACACACACACACACACACACAAATGACAATAATTATTACGATAATTACTCATGTGGGTCTGGAAGTCAGGCCTCATCCAGAAGCCTGGGCTCAGCGAAGAGCTTGTTAATCATGCAGAATCTCAGGACACGTCCCGAATCCTGACTGTACCATGGTCCCTGGGGGACTCACAGACATTCAGCTGTAGGAAGCTCAGGCCTCGACCACTGTTTCCCACCACACAGAGGCGGGAGAATGCCTTCTTAACAGCAAAACCTTTCTCTTAGATCACCACACATGAAAACCTCCATGCTTTTACATTCCCTGATTGAGAAAAATCGTCAAATACGATTGCTATGAATTCTCTCTCACTTAGGATGGATCTTGAATTTGGTACACTTATCGGTCAGTGAGCTACAAGATCCATTCAGCAGCCTCATCAAACCTGACTTCTGCTGTCCACATTTTCATAAATAGAATCATATTCATCCACTAACTGCCTCTATAATTTCAGAGACATGAGTCTCCCCAGAGGCTTTTCAAAGGTGCCATCTCCCACATGCTGACGGCCCAACCCAGTGATCAGCCTTCTTATCAAACAATTTATCATCTCTGAGCCCAAATGCACTAGGGAAAGATGTAAGTTTTAAAAAATCCTTGGGGTACATCTTTTTGTAATGAAACTGGGCTGAAACTCCATACCCGGCGCCTTCACTGATCCCTGCTTTGCAAAGATTCTGTTTAGCCACACTTCTTGGTGCCTGGCCAAAATTTAACATTCCTATCTCTTTTCCCAGCATGGACACCTGGCCCTGCATTATAGGAGGTGCTATTGATCCTCTGATCCACACGCAGAGGAATTTCTAACCCTTTCACTGGTCGACATATCTAACAGCTGCCAAGAAGCAAGTCTCTTCCATAGTGCCCTAGCTAAGTAGTATTGAAACCAGGATTGGAATCTACATCTGACTGGGTCTACCTCAGTCCTTTCCACTTTAAAATGAAAAATGTATAAGGCTGGAGAGGTGGCTCTCAGTTAAGAGCTCTTGCGGAGGACCCGAGTTTGGTTTCTCGCACCTACATCAGGCTGCTCACAACTGCCGGTAGCACTAGCGCCTTCTGGTCTCCATGGGCACCTGCATACACATGTACACATGTGTGCGCGCGCACACACACACACACACACAGAGTCACACAGACAAAGAAAGGAAAAGGAAGAAAAAATAAAGGGGGAGAGAAAGAAGAGAGAAACATATTTAAAAGATTTCTTTGAGTAACTGTCCAACAAAGTATCACATTTTTGTCCCAGGGTCTTTAAAATATTAGTGCGTTCCAAGACTCCTCAGCAGGGATTGCAGCTTTCCCCAAAGTCTTATAGCCTTTCAATAGCCCCTCCCAGACCACCAGTCATTAGAGCACTGTGTTTCATGTGTTGCACTGGCCCAGGACAGACAACTGAAGCCATCCTGCAAGGGGACCCAGTGTTGATATTTTTTTCTTCTACCAAAAGCTGTCATCTGGCAGCAATGGAGCTCGTTCGTGTCCTTCTCATATTGGATTGTCTTACTCAGGGCGACTGCCTTCCTGGGTCTGTCTACAAGGGAGGAGCAAAGAGAAAGGGCAAGACATGCACACTCCAGTTTTAGATAGACAGCAGTTCATGGCTTCCTGACTGGAAAACATCAGCCCCATCTGATTTGATATGAGCTCTCAACAGTCGTGTCTATTTTTTCAATCTGTTTTTTCAAATGAGATGCAGTGAAGCTAAGAGATTTACACATTGCCCTTGCCTTAGTCACTGTCCTATTGCTGTGAGGAGACACCATGACCATGGCGGCTCTTAAAAAAGAAAAACATTTAAGTAGGGGCTTGCTTATGGTTTCAGAGGTTTAGTCCGTTATCATCATAGTGGGGCGCCTGGTGGTGCACATGGTGCTGGAGCAGTAGCTGAGAGCTTTACATCCTGGTCCACAGGCCCAGTCAGAGAGCGCCTGGGCCTAGTGTGGGCTTTTAAAACTTCAACACCAACCCACAGTGACACACTTCTTCCAACTAGTCTTTACCGCCTTCAAACAGGCCACACCTCCTAATCCTTCTAATTCTTTCAAACAGTTCCTCTCTCTGGTGACTAAGCATTCAAATATTTGAGCCTGTGGACCACCACAGTTCCTAGCTCACAGCAAGTTAAAGCTAAAACTAACCCCCACATCATTTTGACAAACAAACAAAAGGTGTTGAGACTCTGAAGAGAGAATGCAACCTCTCTGGGACCACATGGTACTTACATCACATGGCTGGAAATCAGTTAGATCGTTGGCTCCAGTGCCCACATTTCTGATGATGAGCCCACCTGCTTCTCTTGCCAGATCTTGGGGCCCTCTGAGTTCTCAAGTGCCTGCCCAGGCACAGGGACCAAAACAATGTTTCTGGTCAAACTCAAAGAGGGTTAACAGTCCCTTTCTACCTGGTCCCTTGAGTACCAGTGCCAGGTCTCGTGTCCCCACCATGGTCACTGTTAAGCTCTCACTGAGCTTCCCAAAGCCTAGAGATGAACGAGGAGGAGCTGCCGAGCCCACCATAAGTTAGCATATTCTCCCTTGCATCCCTGATTAGCTTAGAGACTATGGGCATGTTATTGGGCGGCCAATAAGTCATGTGGTCAGTTAATAAATGACAGAGGGATGTGAGGACTAAGACATTTGAATGCTGGTGCTGCCTGGCTGTCACCTACCAGGCTACACTGGCCACTCCCTCCTCTGTGAACCTCAGTCTTCTCACCTGAAAAATGCCAAGTTTGTTGAATTGTTGAAGGTTCTAGAGCGCTTGTTGCACCAGAGCCCTCTGCATCCACAAATCCTAGGCTCTAGACCTGTTCGTGATTTCCCCTAGATTTTGGTTTCTTCATAACATAAAAGATGAATAAAATTCAGTGCAGTGGAGACATGGGCAGCCGCCACAGCATGGCTGGAAAAGCCCAGTTAGGCTGTGAAACCCCCATGCTTACTGTTCTTGTGCCAGTGTTGTAGTTTATGAGTCCCAGAGAAGGCCTCACACTCAGGAGGCTCAGGATCCTGGCCTGCAAAGGTTCAACGGACCCCAACCCAGTGCAGAACATGGCCAGGGATACCAAAAGGCACCAAGTGTCTAAGTAAAGCCACACACAGGAAGGCAAAGAACGGGGAGGTCAAGGTTGGATTCTAGATTGGCTTTGTGTAACTAGGTCATGTTACCTCACTGGGCCTCTGCTTACCCATCTATACAATGGGGACACTGACCTTGCAGAGTACCTTTGAGGAATAAATGAGATGACCAACTAACCTCTGGTCACATCTATGCCATTCTTACTTCCTTGCTGTTCTTGAGCTAGGCCGAGTGCACCCTGTGTCCTGGACATTTAAACTTGCTGCGTGCTCTACCTAGAAGGCCTTCCCTATGTCATCTCACACTTCCCCACTCCTTTTATTTTGGGTTTATCGTACAAATGCCAGAGCCTAAGGCCTCCCCAAAATCCCATCCAAGAAAGACATACCTTGCCCCTCCCCCACTGCTCCTCCTAGCACATGCCAAACACACAAGCAAGACATCATGAGTGTCCCTGTTTGCTGCTACCCAGCCCCAGAACATAGCTCCAGAAAGAGAGACTCTGCCTACTTTGCCACTAGACCCCTGCTCTTTAACAAACAAAAATGCCCACAGGCGGTATTGGGGTCTATGAAAGGTCATCACTCAGTCTCAATGGTCAGATAATTAACAAGACAACTAAGGATCAAGATGAAAAGTCCTAGATATTGGGCACTGAGTGGTGGAAGGACAGCTTGGAGGAGGCGTGATAGTAGGACGGACAGAGGCTAACCAAGTGGAGCTGAGGAAGGGCTACCTAGCCCAAGCAAAGAGGACTGGAAGACAGCACATGGTAGAACACAAGAACACAAGCCAGAAACCCTGACTTGATGCTGACGGTGTGATGTTAGTGACGCGGCAAATGGCTGAGTTCTTCCTAACCTTGACTCTGCCTTTTAAGCCTCACAATCCCCCCTGGAGAAAACTCATGGCATTCATAGTCATTTACAGATGGGGGTGGGGGTGGGGAATGAGAACCCCGAAAGTGAATAACCTGTGAGAGGCCTGAGAGATGAATTTGACTTCACCCTGCTGAACCCCGAACCTCCAAGCAGTTCACCAACCATCCCAGGTTCTCTGTCGTTCTCTCCCTCCAGGTAGGAGAGCCATGTGTTTCAGCCTGCTCAAAACCCCTGGCTCACTCATTTGGGAAAGGGGTACACCATCTTAGGGGTGAGCCTTGAAGGGGGCTGTTGAGGAAGGTGAGGGCAGTGGACCTAGGCCTGATGATCCAATCTCCAGACCGGTAGAGTTCACACAACTCAGGAGTAAGCTGTGGAACCTGGCCTGCTCCCTCAGAGGGTGAGATCTCTACCCTTAAGGACACCCAAACAATATGGCAGCTCTTCTGGGAACAGTGACCCAGTGGGAACTCTGCTGTCTCTCGGGAGTTAAATGAAAGATTCCTTGGGGGCTCCACCAATCGAAACCCAGGCAGAACTCAGGGTACCCTCAACTGAATAATAAGAGGAGAGATTGATCCAGGGCTGGTTACAACAGAGCAGGCAAAACACAGAAAAGCAACAAGACTAGCTCAAGGCCTGGGACTAAGAACAGGGACGGGGAGGAGGCATTGTTCACTAGGGAAGAGGGGAGAGAGCTGCTCTCAGGAGTCAGAAAGAACATGGGCCAATTTGACACAAACTAAAGAGGGAAGAAGAAGCCTGGTTTGAGTAATTGCTTACACTAGATTGGTCTGTGGGCGTGTCTTCGGGGCATTGATTTGATGAACAATTGATGTAAGAGGGTGCAGCCCACTGTGGTTCTGCGTCAAACTCCTGCCTTGAGTTCCTTCCTTGGCTTCCCTCAAGGATGGGCTGTCACTGTAAGCCAAACAAGCCCTGTCCTCCCTTAGTTGGCTTTGATCAGAGAGTTTTATCTCAGGAACAGAGAAGCAAACTAGGAGCGGAGTGAGAGCACTCCCAAACTCCCAGGACCCCCACCCTCACCCTCACCCCGGTCTGAGCTGTGGTCCTCTAGAGTGACAAGCAGTTGACCACCATGACCCGGCAAATAGGGGCTGTCTTAGGATTTCTATTGCTATGATGAAACACCGTGACCCAAAGCAGCTTGGAAAGGAAAGGGTTTATGCCAGCTTAGTTCCACGTCACAGTCCTTCACTGAGAGATGCAGGGCAGGAACTCCAGTAGGGCAGGAATGTGAAGGTAGGAACTGATGCAGAGGGGGTGCTGCTTACTGGCTTGCTCCTCATGGCTGTCTTGACCTCCTTTCTTATGGCACTCAGGCCTCCCAGACCAGGGGTGGCACTGCCCAAAGGGAGGTGGGCCCTTCTGCATCAATCATCAATCAAGAAAATGCCCCACCTGCCTACAGGTCACTCCTACTGACGATCTTTCTCACCTAAGATTCCTTCTTCCGGGAGGTGGTGGTGTACACTTTTAATCCCAAAACTTGGAAGGCAGAGACAGGCAGATCTCTGTGAGTTCGAGGCCAGCCTGGTCTACAAGAGCTAGTTCCAGGACAGGCTCCAAAGCTACAGAGAAAGCCTGTTAAAAAAAAAAAAAAAAGATTTCTTCTTCCCAGATGACCTTTGCTTGTGTCAAGTTGCCCTAAAGACTAGCCAGCACAGGGACAAACACCTCAGCCTGAGATACCTCTCTCCCACCAGTGGTCTACTGATCCTTCCTTCCACGACTACCTCCTCAACCAGATGCCAGAGGGCAAGAGAGACCCCATCTGTAAATTCCCAAAGGCCCCCAATAACCTCCCCATAGCAGAGAGCAGCGGGGAGGCGTGGCACAGGGGTGAGTGAGCAGCAGCTGTCCTGCACTAAGAGACATCCCCTCTAGGGTGCCATTCCCCCTGTCTCAAGCTGCCCTTGAAGCTGCCCCTCCCCCGCACATAGTCACTGTAATAAAGTTAGTTTTGTCCAAAACAAGATGGCTTTGTAGCAACACATCCCTCGCTTGAGCCTAGAAAATTCCCTCTGCTTTCACAGCCACTTCTTTTCCTTCTCTCCCGTGCTTATTTCCTCCGCGTGTTTCCTGTAATTTGCAAAGATTAAAGATTTAAGCTTCTTTTATTGCCGTGTACTTTCCCTGCCCCATTATGCATTCTTCCCGTCACTCCTGCCTTCTCCCGCGGAGCTCCCAAATCCATTCTGCTAGCACAGAAAACACCTCCCCAGGTAAATCTCACCTTGCGCGTGCCAGGCCACACTCCCAGAGAAGGCTGGCAGAGCCTGGCTTCCGCAGGCTGAACTCTGCTGAGCGACGCTCCTCGTGATGCAGCGCCATCATTCATGTTAAGCTGTCTGGGGTTCCGCTCGCTCTGTCCCAATTAGCACGGGCTTCTGAGGCTGTGTGTGGGGGAGCTTCCCCTTGCTCTGCTCTCTCACTGTGCGCTGCTCAGGCTTTAAGTCCTGGTGTTCAAGGACGTGTAAACAAATCCTTCACAGCACCAGGGCCTGCGCCTTTGAAGGAGGTGGTGTTGTAGCATTTGGTGTCGAGAGTGACATGAGCAGCCGCTGGGCAATCGGAACAGTCACACTAGATCCCTGCTGGCGGGGGCCACCAGCCCAGTGTGATGCTGTCACTACCACCTGTGAATTCTTGAATTTTTTTTTCATTTGAAATTCATTCCCATAAGTAATTGTTGGCAGACACTCTATCACTTTTTACACTGTTTTTCAACAAGGAGCCCACATTGGCATTTTGTTCTATGTGGGGGTCCCAGATACAGATTTCATTGTGGCTGTTGTGCAGGTTGTCCCTCTGCCATCTCAGCATGTGAGACCTGTGGGTCCCAGGCACTAGTGTTTCCCTGTTCCTTCAGAACCTGGGTGGATGCAGCAGGTCCCGGGGCAGGGAACAGCAGGTATGTGTGGGGGTTTAGGCCCTCACTCATTTTGTTCATTCAGTATTTATGAAGCTTTGCTCTGTGTCAGCCATGTGCTGGCAGAACCGGGGAAGTGACCGTGAAGTATATATGCCTGTTCATGGCTCCGCATTCAGACCCTCAGAACTGCAGGGCACCTGCTCACACTGAATGAACCACACGAAGAATGCTAGATTAAAAATCAGTCTTTGAGGCTATGTAGAGAAACCCTGTCTTGGAAAAGACCAACAAAGAGAGAGAGAGAGAGAGAGAGAGAGAGAGAGAGAGAGAGAGAGAGAGAGACTTGACTTTAAGCCCCGGCTATGCCCTTGCCTTGCTGAGTGACCTTGAGCAAGTCATTCTTTCTCTGGACTACAGCACTGTTTCTCCAAATGTGGCTCAGATGACCTGTAAAGAATCCCTGGAAATGAAGGTTCCTGGTTCTCCCCATAATGCCTGGGTCAGAATTTTTAGTGCTAGTGCCTCTGTATCAAAGAGAAAGGGAGGTGGGGGGGGGGGGAATATGATAGACTATGAGCTCTCGGGGTGATTTCAATGAGTATTCTAGAACCTCAAAGGTAGGGGGTCCGAGGTTATGTTTAGTTCTAAATGTTTAGTTCTAATAAACTGTATTTGGTCCCTCAGCTCTCAATAAAGTGCCTACCATATTCAGGAAATGATGGAGATGGGAGGCAGAGGAGCTGGGGCTGGAGTGGGCTGCCATTCACAAGTAACCTGGAGAACAATCCAGAGGAAAATAAAGGGCAGCCCTAGGGAGGAATAGAAGCAAGCTCTCCCTAGAGACATGGAAATGAGACTTGGGGAGAGTGGAGCTGGATAGCCGAGAACTACAGCTTGGCCTGCCCACAAATCCACCTGCGCCTGCTGTTGAGATCGACACCGGAGTGGCCCAGAACCTCTGTGGACAAGGGACACACAGGGAAAGCTATTCAAGGAGGCAGGACAGGGACTGTGGAGTCACCAGCATGCCTGCCACCCTGAGAAGGCTTGTGGTTGGATGCTCCACCACCGTGCTCTTCAGTTAAGTCACCAGCTACACAATGGCTTGGCCAATTTGTTCCCATTAGTTAAAATAAAAGGCCCAGTTTCTCGATCATTGGAGCCACACACTTCAGGGTTACAGAGCGTGGCTCCTTCCATGCAGAAATTGCCTCTTGCACAGCACTAGTCCAGACGAGCAGAAACTGGGAGTCGGGGAGACAGCTCAGTTGGCAAAGGGCCTGTGAGGCGACCTCGCCAACCTGAGTTTGGATCTCCAGCTTCCACACAGAAGCTGGGCAGAGCAGAACACATCAGTAAGGCCGGAGCTGACAGAGTGGAGACAGGTGGAACCACAAAGGGGTTTGGCCTGCCAGTTTTGTCAATTCAATGAGCTCCATTTCCATGAGAGATTTTGCCTTTAAAAATTAAGTTGGAGGGTCTAGAGAGATGACTCATTGTTAAGAGGGGAATCCGATACCTCTAGGATCCATGAATATGTGCACTCATGTGCGCGCATGCGCGCGCGCACACACACACACACACACACACACACACACAGAGAGAGAGAGAGAGAGAGAGAGAGAGAGGAGAAAAACAAGGGTTAAGAAAAAAGCTTTTTAAAAAATAAGTTGGAGAGCAATTAATAAAAATACCAATGACCATAGTGCAGATATACCTGCACATATACATGCACACATCTGTACAAACATGTACATACAGCATGGATGCAATGAACACCCAGACACACACACAACACACACACACACACACACACAGAGAGAGAGAGAGAGAGAGAGAGAAAGAAAGAGAGAGAGATTCATCATCTGCTCCTCTCATCCATCCTATTGTTAACGTAAAATAAAATGAACTTGCTTTAGGTTTACTCGCTCCCACAGCTACTATTGCTTTCTAGAATAAACCAAAGCCTCTTGCAAACCTCCAGCCCAGTCTTATTATTCCCATGTGGTCCTCACTGGCCCAGTTCCCTGGGTTGATTGCTTTGCCCATTATTCATGGTGGTCTCCACAGAAAAGCTTTCTTTCTTCCTGGAGGCCACCAGCCGTGCTAAGCCCTTCTTTACTGGCTAGACACCTTCCTAAGCCCAGTTGTATAGCAGCTTCAACTAGCTAGAAACAAGTGCGGGCAGCTTACCGGTTCCTTCCCAGGGCTCCCTGAAAGCACTCCCGAGCATCCTCATAACTTCAGCGTCCCAAGATTCTCAGCTGCTCTAGCCTGTGCTTGGGCTACTCATTCCCTTTCTTGGGCAGAATTTAGAGAACATAGCTGCTGGAACTGAACCACTAGGCACCCTACTCTCACTCAGTGTTCCTCCCTGACTGAAAACCCTTCACTGAGATTCTACCAGCCATGGGTGAGGCCAGGGGTTGAGAGGAATAATGAGTCTCGCACCATCAGTAAGCACACTGTATATAGGAGATGGTGACACAGAATCATAGGAGAACAGGAACCTGTGTACATGGGTGTTTGGATGGTGTCTTAGTTACTTTATATTACTGTGAAGAGACACCATGATCAACTTATAGGAGAGTTTATTTTGGGGGGTAAGTCCTTGATCATCGTGGCAGAACCATGGAAGCAGGAAGCAGGCATGGTAGCTGGGAGCTTTCATCCGAATCCACAAGCAGGAGGCAGAGAGTTAACTGAAATGGGCATGGGTGTTTGGAACCTCACATCCCACATCCAGTAATACATCCCCTCCAATAAGGCCACACCTCATAATCCTTCCCAAACAATTTAACTAACTGGAGATCAGTATTGAAACATATGAGCCTGTGGAGCCCATTTTGGAGATCAGTGTTGAAACATATGAGCCTGTGGAGCCCATTTTCATCCAAACAATCACAGGTAGGGCGATCTTGGTGAAGAAACCACAGAACAGTTGACCACAAGAGGGGTATATATATAGCTTGCCTATGATTCTGTCCCAGTGTATGAAGCCCCATCTGAAGCCATACCCTGGCAAAGGGTCCCTTTTCATGAAGGCCCATATCAGCCACTGGATGCCGTGTCGAAATTATGAATGTACTTCCTATCTCCAAACCACAGACCAGGTCAAGCCTGCCTCAGTCAGTAACTGGCACACTTTCTACAGTCTTAACATCCCTGTGACTGCCCCCTTTTCTTTGGCAGCTTTGGTGCGCCCCAGACCTTCCCTAAGCCATGGACCCAGCACTGACATATCCTTCCTCCCTCCCTAATTCTCACCTTCTACTCCAGTTCCCCTCATTTTTGCATGTACCCACCTTCTCCCCATTCTTTTCTTTGGGAACATTTAACTTGGAATCCAGACTGGCCTTGCCTGTTAGTCAGTGGTTGCGCTTCAGTTCCAGAGCACCCGCTCATTCATTCAGTAGGTATCTGGATGTCCCGGTGAAGACAAAGCTCAGCTCTGGACTTAAAGATGCTGCAGCCCAAGGAAGGAGATGGGCAGCTAGGGAACAGTCACAGAGTCTCACAGAGCTCTGGCAGGTGAATACAACAAGTGCACAAGAAGGAGTTGTTCTGGGTGGGGCTGAGGAATGAGTTCTTTAAGGCAAATACGGTAAGCATCAGGTGGACAACGCAGAAGGACACTTGAGGCAAGAGATTTGTGTATCTATGTGCTACAGGGAACCAGCAATAGACAATCCTGGCAGCCTTGGAAGGTGTGGCCACAAGGGCTATTCCCAGAGCAAGGCTGGAAGTGGGGGCGGGAGAGCAGGGCTGCGGAGCCAGGCTCCTTCCTCACAGGGAAAGGGAGAGCTGTACAGGTTTGAACTTCAGAGCCTCATCTGTAAGCTGATGCAATGCCCCTGGTGCATGCTGCGCTCCACCAACAGTGAGCACAACTTACTGAGAAGCCAGGCTCTGCCTCTCCAGGCCCTTTTGACTGCCAAGGGCCATTTCTCCCGCCCGGGCTGTCAGGACGGCCTCTGCTCAGGCTGCCTATCTCCTGAAGCTCAGAGGGGGCAGGTGTTCAAGCAAGCCCTGTGTTTTTGTTTCTAATTCTATACACTGTTTTTCTCTTCCTGACATTCTCATCTTCAGCTCATGGCCCAGGAAAGAATTTAGTAAATAAAATATAAGAGCTTCAGAGACTGTCTCCAGGAGGCGGGATGGCAGCTTGGGAAGGAATGTTACTCATCTTCTAGTCGCGTTTTACAAATACGGTGGTGGCTGAGACAGGGAGGTAGCCTAATGGACTTGAATTAGATTCACATTCTGGCTATAACAGAAAACAACACTTTTTTTTTTCTAATTCTAAGGTCACACAGGCTGGAGAGTTGGCTCATTGGTTAAAAGCACGCACTGCTCTTCCAGAGAAAGAGAGCCCGCAACCACAGCCCACGGTTCACAATCTCCTCGGCTCCAGCGTCTCTGGCTTCTGAAAGCACCTGCACTCATGTGCACATACCACACACAAATTAATAAAAAAAAAAATAAGTCTTTTTAAGAAATTCCAGACAGGCATAGTGGCACACGCCTTCAATTCCAGCCCTTGGGAGGCAGAGGCAGGTGAATCTCTGTGAGTTTGAAATCAGTCTGATCTGTATAATGAGTTACAGTACAGCCAAAGCTACATAGTGAGACCTCCTCTCAAAAAGATAGACAGACAGACAGACAGACAGACAGATAAAAATAAAAAGTTCTAAGGTCCTGGGCTAGGGAAATGACTCAGTAGGTAAAGTACTTAGGACACTATGAAGACATGAGTTCAATTACCCAGAACCCATGTGGAAGAGCTGGGTATGGTGGCATGCACCTGTGGTATGTATAACTCCAGCACTTGTGGGTTAGAGTGGCTTAGAGACAGGTGGATCTCAGGGACTCTCCTGCCTAGCAGACATACTGAGCAGCAGGCTCAGGGAGAGATACTGTCTCAGAATAATAATGGGGGAGGAGGAGGATGGTGGTGATGATGATGGTGGTGACAATGATGATAGGAGAACAACTGATGAAGACATTCTGATTTCAGCCTCTGACCTTCACAGTCTCCCACACAGGTGAGCTACTCATGCACATGTAGTACTCACACACATATAATACACACACACACACACACACACACACACACGCTCTAAAGTCACAATTCTAAAATGGTCTTTCATAGCTTTTAAAACCAAGGCTGTCTGCAAGGCTCTGCAGAGTTTTTTTTTTTGGAGGCTCTGCAAGGAAATCCACGCTCCAACTCTTTTCAGCTTCTAGAAACTGCATCCATCTCTTAGCTGGTGACTTCTTCTCCCTTTTCAAAGCCAGAAGCTTGGCCTCTTTGCTCTCTTTCTCTCTGATCCCTGCTCCCTGTCACAAGGACCCCCTATGATTGCACCGAACCCGTCCGCACAATGCAGGTTACCTTCTATCTCAAGACCCTTCACTGCGCCATCTCTATGGAAAGCCACAGGCTCAGGGTTCAGTGCTGCTGATGTGGGGTCATTATTCCGACTGCCAGATACCTTTAGCATCCCCGAGAGCTGCTCAGCCCCAGGACCCTGTGAACACCTGCTGTCCCTGACCCGCGGCTTTGTCCACATTTGTTCTTTCAGAAGAGACAGCGTTTGAAGCAGGAGTGAAGGTTCAGATCCACAGTCAGTCTGAGCCGCCTTTCATCCAAGAGCTGGGCTTTGGGGTGGCTCCGGGGTTCCAGACCTTCGTGGCCACACAAGAGCAGAGGGTAAGTTCTCCGTGCTCCCCAGATCGTGGATCCTCAGGTTAGTCCAGCTACCTCAGAAGCATGAGGAGGAGAAGTAAGAAAATACTAAGTAAATGCTTCCACCAGTTCTCCAGAACCTTCTGTTGACTCCTAAAATCACCTGTGGGAGAAACGAAACGTAACTTCCTTTTTTTTGTTTCACCGAATGGTTGAGTATTCTTTGTTCCCTCAGAACGTTCTACCACTCCTTTTGTTATTTAGTTACTCATTGCCAGTGAATGTTAAAACAAACTGCTAAACCAGATTTGATAGTCTTAGCATTTGTATTAATGAAATTCAAAGCAGCCTGCAAAAGGAAAGGGATGAAGCAGTCACTAGTTCTCCCTGCTTAAGAAGAACAAAGCCTCTTCCAGGAGTTTCCCGCCCATCCTTTGATGAAGCCTTGGGCAGAGTCCCACCCAGCCAGCAGGGTCTGCAGAAAGGCAGGGAGAGGGCTGGCACCATTCATGTCTAAAGTGGGGTTTACATCTCAGAAGGGAGATCTTCTCAGAGGCTCAGTAGGGAGGCCGTCTCAAAGCAGAGCAGCCAGAGACAAACGCGGTTTCTTTCTCCAATTTCCTGGATATTTGCTGTCTGCTTTGCCTGAACTGAAAGAGAGTCCCCATCCAAGCCAAACAAGGCAGTTAACTGGGTGAGGAAGAGCCGTGTGTGGTGGGAGGCTCACTCCCGCTGAGGGGGTGTGGTTACGGAGCACAAAGAAGAAGTTAGCCCATCCATCGGCTAGAGCTTGACTGTCATCTTTCACCTGGGACTGCTCACAGCTAGTTAGACACATTATAAGGTGATATTCTGAATTAAAAACTTGTGTGTGTGTATATATATATATATATATATATATATATATATATATATATATATATATTTGGATTTTCGAGACAGGGCTTCTCTGTGTAACAGCCCTGGCTGCCCTGGAACTCACTCTGTAGACCAGGGTGGCCTCGAACTCAACAGAGATTTGCCTGCCTCTGCCTCCCGAGTGCTGGGATTAAAGGCGTGCACCCCACGCCCAGCTTTAAACTAGCTATATGTTTTGATCTCTGAGGAAGTATTGATTAGTGATGCCCATCTTATGCACACTCCATTCTGGGCACATGCCTGGTCAGTTGGTTAAGGCGGAGGTCAGCCTTCACTGCAGTGCGAGTGGCAGGGGTGGTAGTTTGGGGATGAGGGCGTGGATTCTGGGAGGTGATCCTGGACTCTACAGACCCCAGAGACGGAGGTAAGTGGTGTGAACAGAACGTATCCGTGAGGGCACAGAATGACTCAAGATGGACAGCGGGACCAAATTTTGAGCTAAGGATGTGACAGTCAAGAAGAGTAAGACTCTGAATTACCCAGTATAGGCAGACAGACAGACAGACAGACAGTCTGAGAGAGCCTGGAGCCAAAGCTCTTAGCCTCAGTGGGCTTCTAGACACTGCCAGAAGCAAACAAGGCCAGTTAGAGTGGAGACCACATTTCCACCAGCCGTGTTCTACTGCAGTAGAGCCGGGAGTCCAGGGGGAGGGGCCCTCAGCTTGGATTTATACAGAGACCATTGGGAGTTAGAGGAGCAATGGAAAGGACTTGTGCAGAATCAGAGACATGGAAAACTGTAGAAACCCATACTGGGTGTGATCCATGTTAAACCCATCAGGGCAGGTTCCCAGTGCTGATAGAAGTGGGCTTCCTCTCACAAAGAGCCCGGGAGCCTGGTCCCCATCCATCCTCTGGTGTATATAAATTCAAGGGTTCATTCTTTCAACAACACTTTGCTTTTTTCAGGGTGACCCTTTTGAGGGGGGCTAGAGTTGCCATGAGCTGTCAGAAACTGTGTCAGTGTTAGATCAGGTCTCCAGAAGCCTAGCTGGAGAGAGCAAGTGAAGAGGCTGAAGTTGGGGTGGGGAGAGTTCTCAGCATTTGTTCCGGGGGAGCAAGCCCACATGGCTTCAAAGAACCAGCATGGATAGAACCGATAGATATGCTGGGAAAATCTTGGATGCTGAAGAGGATAACTGTGACTTTTTGTCTAAAGCAAGCCTCGCTTTGTGGTTTGCTGGATGCTCCTACCACGGCTGTGGCGACAGCCCCCTGGGTCTACCTTTTTGAGTACAGAGCAAATGTACCGCGCTTCTTGGCCCTTGAAAGGTAGCTTCTTTCTCCTCTAGTGAAGGCTGGAGAGGAGAGCACTCGTGGAAGCTGCCGCTGTTCAGTAGATTGAGAGACATGGTTGTTCTTCCCCCTGCTCACCCTTCGTCCGTGACATGGAAGAAAACTCTAGGCTAGGGAAGTTGGAGAAGATGATTTTTAAGAAGCTTAAGTCGGTGTTTCTCTTGCCAAGATGAGACAGAGGGGCTCCCCATGGTGAGCAGGATGCAGAGAAGCGTATTTGCAGCGTCCAAGGGCAGCGTGACTGTGTGTGCTGCCGAGTATTGATGGCGAGTCAGCCTCATTCATTTCCGTATTTCTCTGCTTATTGTAACTAATAACGAGATATTTGTTAAACATTTTACAGTCTTCAGTGCATTTCCGCTTCATCATTTCATTCATATTAATAGAGAAATACAAAAACACATCCCAGAGCTAAATCTAATAATACATTATGTTTACATGTATAGAAAAGAGCATATTCACGGGAAATAAGACTTGAAGGAAATAAGCCAAAATACCCACAGTGGGGCAATTATGAATGATTCATCTTTTCTCCAGCTTTTCGTGCCTTCTGTAATGTGGCTTTGTTTTATTTATTTGTTCAGCAAATATTTGTTGAGCAGCTACTGGGGTGGGGGAGAGCAGCAGCGGGAGGGATGACGTGCCAAACAATACAGACCCAGTTTCTGCTCTCCCAGAGGCTACAGGTGGGTGCTGGTTTTAACAATGAGAAAAATCCTGCCAAGCCAAGTATAACGTGGTAAGGGACCCTTGGCTATACATTTCCATTCTACCGAAAGGGACCCTGATGCTCAAACATTGACTCTTGTAGATGGTGTGAGTCTTTTCTCTCTTTTCAAAATGAGTTGTTCTCATTTTGTTTTTGTCACTTCCGAAATGGGGGAAACAGGGGGTTTGCTTGGGGGATTAATTGGACTTCTCCATGACAACGGGAAGTGATCCTCTTTCTTGATAGTGCCTCATCTGTGGCACAAGAGTGAAATATGGCAGCCACGGTGCTCTCAAGCTGAGATGCTGTTACCTCAACCCAAAGTGCAAGGGAACCTTGAAGTAGTCCAGAGGTCAGAGGTCACAAGACAGTGGACCAGAAAGCCCTTTCCTGGAAAGTCGGTATGACCCATGCTAAGACAAGTGATTCCAGGGTAGGGGCCCTTGTGACCAGGAGGAACCAGTGCTCTGACTGGGAAAGTCTTCTCATGTAGTAAAAATCCTCCCACCCATGCATAATTGCATACGTGCTTTAGTATTTATTTATCTATATTGTAATCATGAAAAAAATGCTCTTGGGCTAGATACCAAAGCAAAAATTGCTTTTCTAAATGTGTGTTTGCTTTAACCCCATTAAACCAAGGTATGTCCCCGCCTGAAAAGTGCTCCCTTGGGTAGCTCTGCTCTCTATGAGCCCCTATAATAACCCAGAGGCTCCATCACCAGAGACAGGCAATGGGTTATATCCTGGAAACAGCTACAGAACCCTGGTGACTGAGTAAACCTGTGTGAAACTACCAAGCTCTCAAACCATGTCCAGCGCTGAAATCACAGGCAGACTCCGTCACAACGGCTTCAGGCCGTTGCTAATTCTGGTGTGCGTGAGAGTCAGGTTCCCTATCTGAAGCCTCTAACCCTTCCTCTTTGCTTTGGTGTCTAGCCATGTTTCCAACATATGGAGGGAAGCCCCTCAAGGTTCACAAGAAACATTATCCTCCTCCACCTTCAAATTAAAAAGGCCCAGCTGCTGGGTGGGAGGTGCCTGCCTCTGGTTGTGACAGCTCTTGTGGAGCCTCTGCATTCAACTTCCTGAGTGCCTTTCAAAAGAGAAGACTCATTTGTCAACCTGACAGCCAGCCCGTGGTCTCAGGATCTGCTTCACCGTCCCCATTAGAAATGGAGGCTTGCCCAGTTGTTGTTTTTTCCTTTGTTTGTCGAGGCAGCAGAGAGAATTTATTGCACACGTCCTCAGTGGCTTCCAAACCGCCAAAGCTGGAGCCATGTAAACATGGCAGGATCCAGTTCCGCCCCACTGAAACACTGGGAAAGTTCCAGAAGGAAAGACGGCTTGGTGTGGGGCTACTCTACTCCCTGTACATCCTCAGGGTACCTTGTTTCCCACAAGTAGGCTGAAGATAAGAATCAATTAAGCATCTAGCTGCTTAGCTACTTAATTACTAGTAACACACCATCCCCAAAGTAGAAGTATCCCTGAATTCCCCCCAGCCTATCAACACTTTTTATACACAATATGAGCTTGCTTTTCTCAAGACAGAGTTAATGGCAGGGAATGAGGGATGGAGGTGAGAAGGCCCTCTTAAAGGAATTGTTGATTAACTGCGATGAGCGAGGTACCATGTCCAACTGTGTTGGAAGCCTCTCAAGAAGTCATATAAAACGTGCTCATTTATTATAAATAAATATCATTTTGTGTGTGTGTCCCTGCCTCAGTCTTGCAGTCTCTGCCACTTGTCTTCCTCCTGAAGACATCGCCATGCTAGTTTGGGTGGAGTCTTTCGCTTCCTTTTCGAGCCCAGGGCTCCACTGAAACTTTCCTTCAGCAAGGTTGCCCATGAAATCTTAGACTAAACCCCATCTTCATTAATGCGGATACTGCTCAGGCTGTGTGTGTGTGTGTGTGTGTGTGTGTGTGAGAGAGAGAGAGAGAGAGAGAGAGAGAGAGAGATGCATGTGTACATGAACGCACTCATGTGTTCACATGTAGAGGCCAAAGGTCATCTTCTTCTGTCAGTTCCTATCTATTTTTTGGGACTGGGTCTCTCACTGAACCCGGAGCTTGCTGATTGGCTAGGCTGATGGGACAGTGGGCCCACAGAATCCTCCTATCTTTGCCTCCCAGTACTAGGATTATAAGCATGGGTCATAAATTCCAGCCTTTCATGTGGGTACTGGGAATCTGAACTTGGGTTGTCACACTTAAGCCATCTCCCAAACCCCATCTTGGTTTTCATGTGGCTGTGACTGGATGGTTGTACCCCCCGTGACACTCCTGACCACCCTTGTCTTCTTTCTGCCTCTCTGGCCTCTAGACCTTGGGCCTCTTCATAAACAGTGCCTGCATTGTTCACCCTTATTCCATGATATCTACACTGGGGAGTATTAGATACACCCCTAAGTGAGTTCAGCCTTTTCTGTGATTCCTACCCTGCCACCCTTGGACCAGCTGTCTTTCCTGACCCCCAGAGCTAATGATGCAAGTGTCATTTCTCAAAGAAGTGCCATGGCTATTGCCCCAGGATTCCTGTAGCCACCTCCCTTTCCAGAACTATCTCACCCTACTCACCCCACCTCCCACAAAATGCCCCGCCCCTGTGCCTTTCAGTGTGTTTTACCCCGGAGTGTCATGCCCTCTCCCCACTCTCTTGCTCATCTCTCCACTCCCTGTTTCCTGCTTGACCTCAGACAGAGGGGAGGAGGCCCAGTGTCTATTGATTCACCCACTTTATCTTACTCTGGAGACAAGTTAATAAATCAGAACCTTCCTTGGTTGGGTCCTGCCGGCCAGTACCGTATTATCTTTTGATTCATGACCAGCTTGCTATCTGAACTCCCAAATGCACAGTGTTTGGTTTTTGAGGTTTGTTTGTTTGTTTTTGCTTTGTTTTGTTTTTTAATAAGAGGTAAGAAAATCTGCACGGGGCACTTCCACACAGAGGTCTAAAGCTGTCTCGGCTTTCCTTGCCAACCGGGAAGGGGAAATGCTAGTCACTAGCAAATCTCTCAGAGATGCCTACCGCAGAGAATGAAAGAACGAGGGCAGCCATGCCGGCTCTCACACTCCCTCGGCAAGGGCAGGGGAGAGGGAACCTGAAACATTTTTCCTGTCCCCACCCCTCCTCCTTCATGCTTGAAAACCACTTCTTGAGTTTTGTTTTGCTTTGTTTTGCTGGAGAAGTCCCTGGATTGGTTTATGTTGTGACAACCAAGCCGGACAGCCCCAGTAATCATTCCCCGTGAGCTGGTAAATCTTAGTGTTTCTCTGCTAGATTGTTCTGCCCTCAGCGCACCTCCGGGCTCCCACCTGCTGAAATGCCACCCCCTCACAGCAGCATCCAACTGGCTCCTAATACAAATGTATCTAATCAAACAAGCTGTGTGCATGTCTTGCCCCATCCAATGAGAGAACACTCTTTGAAGACCAGGCTTCCACAGCAGCAAGACCAGAACCCAACACTAGACCTGTAAGTGAATAAACAGCAGAGCTAAGCAATAGCACTTCAGTGGCTGTGCCGAGCCCTGCGGCTATGCCTTTCATGGGGGTGGGGGTCTGGGGGGTCGGGGAGGAGACATTCTGAAATAAAAGTCATCATTCCTGAGATTATGTGCTACATGTGCTAAGATAGGTCTCAGGAGCCAGGGGGTGGTGGCGCATGCCTTTAATCTGCGTCCCAGCACTCAAGAGACAGAGGCAGACGCCAGCCTGGTCTACAGCACAAGTTCCAGATCAGCCAGGGCTACAGAGAGAAATTCTGTCTCAAAAAAACAGCAAAACAAAAAAAAAAAAGTCTCAGGGACTCAGGAAAACAGTGTTGGCCGTGGGATCCCAGCAAGGACAAGTAGAAGAAAGGCTGGAACCCATCAAAAGGGTATCTCTAGATGATGAGCTAGCACTAGCTAGCTGTGATGAATGGACAGAGGGGGAGCTTTTGGGCTGGGAGGCAAGTGGGGAATTGACAGGAGTCATTAATGTGGGGGCTGGACCAACAATTAACACTACTGCTCTTGGAGAGGACCCAGCACCCACTTAGGGTAGCTCACAACTGCCCGTAATTCTAGATCTAGGAAATCCCACACTTTCTTTTGGCCTCCACAGGCACCAAGGATGCATGTGGTGCCCATAAATACACTCAGGCACACATATACATAAAATAAGTAAATCAATCTTTTTTTTAGAAAAAGTCTAAAGTTAAGAAGTGCATACCAGGCAAACAAGATGGTTCAGCAGGTGAGCACGCTTGCTGTCAGGCTTGGCAACCTGAGTGTGATTCCTGAGACCACAGCTGAAGGGGAGAAGTGATTGCTGCAAGCTGTCCTCTGCCCGCTAGACATAGACTGTAGCACACACACAAATAAAGCAGTTTCCATTCTCACAGTCTGCCCACATGAAACCTTACACATGCACCCCAAGAAGCATGAATGTCGATGATTTCTGTAGTAGCTCCTATGAGCAAGAAATCACAGGCATAGTCCTCAATGAGATGATTAGGGAGGAGGGTTCATATCCAGATCCCCTCACCCCTACCCTGTGCCACAGTTAAGCAGGGCGGGGAAGATCTGGAGGGCCTTCAAGGAAAAATTCCAGGACAGACTAGTAAAAGAAAGAATTTTAGGGCGATACATCCAGTGTGGTCCTATTTGTATTCGGTGTCCACACAGTAATCTATACTTATTTTACAAATGCACACTCCTGCACATCAGCAGACGGGAACATTGTAAAGGTCACAGGGACTGAGAACCACAGAAGAGGGGGTGCGCACAGGTAGGTTTGTCTCTTTTTCCAGCTCCTTGGATATCTCCAACAAGGGTTCATTTGTATATTTTTGTATAAACTGTGATTTCTTTAAGGCTATGCATTAGGTAGCTAGTAACAAGTATGCTTTGTAGTTTGGATCTCACATCTAACACATGGACTCACACAGTGTAGGCCCCATTAGCCTCTTCCTGGGCTATGACCCCCTTCCCCAGCAGACAGTCTCCCTCTGTCACATCTGACCTCTCCTCCCAGCCCCTGCAGAGGTCACTTCTGTGGCTCCAGAGTTTCCCTTTTTACAAAAATCAACTTTTGTAAAGACTTTTGTCTGTCTTTAAACTTATTATTTTAATCCCAAGGCCTACAAGCGTAATTTCCAAAGCTCACGGAAGAATCTGTAGGTCCTAGCAGGGACTGTCTCCACACTGTGCCTGTCTCCACCTACACAGGCAGAGACAATGGATGCAGCACTTGACCTTAGGTGTCTGTCTCTGGGATGGAGACAAACTCCTGTCCATGTCCGATACCCACCTCCAGGCTGAGTCCGTGCTAGAGGCCCTATCGATGTGTGATGAGTTATTTAATTGAGCTGAGCTCTCAAATCTCTGCCCAAAAGCTTGATGAGGGAGTGGGGCTTAGTCCCTAAAGCACTTGTCTTGTGAGCACTAGGACCTGAGGTCAGTCCCCAGAATTCACAGAAAACTGCAGGGTGTGGTGGCACACAGTTCTAATCCCATCCCTGAGGACGCAGAGACAGAAGAAACCCTGGGGCTCACTCACCAGCCAGTCTAGCCTGATTACCAACAAGAGAGCCTGTCTCAAAAGAGATGGATGATGTTCTTGAGGGTGACATTCAAAGTTGTTCTCTGGTCTCCAAAAAAACATGCATACATGGGCATGCTCACTAGCACCAATACACATGCACATACATGTGCAAACACACACACACACACACACACACACACACACACACACACACACACACAGATGAGAAGCCATGACTGGAGTCAGCTCAGTAGAGAAGTGTTACTCAAGAGGACATCAGGTCACCCTGGAAGTCAAACACTTAGATTAACCTCACCACTAGGGAAGCTACTTCTGTGGCCAACAGGGTGATGTGGGGGTGGGGAGGTTGCCTTGGCCTGTCCTAAAAGTGTGCCCAGTTCCTCCTCAGTGGGCAAGACGGAGGAGTGTGAGCCCAGCCTCATTTAGACCCTGTAAAGAGCAGTAAGGCCTCCTAACCTCTCAGGAAGTCTTGTCAATAAAGGAGATGTCAGTCTTCAAGGATTATGATGAGTCCTTCAAAGTCTTACAAGATCCAGAACCTTCCTAGATATAGTACTCTCATTACTGCAGGTGGCCCCCAAGTCTAATCAAGTAGAAATAACCAAATATCATTCAACAGAAAATAAAACTAGAACACAGAGAGCCAAGAAATGTGCCCAAGGATTCACAGCATGGAAGTGGTAGAGCCTGGAACTGACATGGGTTTCCCACCAAGACTTTGGCTCTAACCACTGAGAAATTCTGCCCTCAGGGACTTGGGGTATTCTGGTTTTGCTCTGGCCAGAGAACAGGCAGGAGAGGAGTACAGCATAGAATGAGGTCCCCTCTGTGCTGATGAGGAAGGACCTCAACTCAATAAAGAGAAATGGACATCCACAGCCACAGCCGGGGGTAGGTAAAGGGGAGGCACAGAGAGGTTTTACCCAGCAAAAGCATAGCATCTGATCCCTAAAGAGCAAGAAGACACTGTTTGAGGGCCAGGAGCACCAGGGATTGTGGGAAAATGCAGCAGCCAGAGCCCAGGGGATGCTTCTGGTTTCCCCACAAAGACCTTAGCAAATGTCAACTGCAGAACACCAAAGAATGAGGGAAAGCCTCTCTGTAGCACCCTCACTTAGAGAAAGGAATGATTCTGGCCGTGGCATCTTTCCTCCCAGTCTGCTCTCCCTTAGTGTTGAGTTCTGCCTTGATCAGGCCCCTGGGGGACACAAAGAACAGAGACTGAAGGTAACATCAGGAAAGGCTGATGGCTGATGAAGGCTGCAGAAGGATCAAGAAAACAAAAGACTACAGTGTAGTACTGAACCTAAGCATCAAGGGGCTGCCTCTTCTTTCTCCTCTGCCTTACCTTCCCCTCCTCTTTCTCCATCCCTCCCATATGGCTTCGCCCCCACATGCCCACAGCTGGAGGTGTCTGGGCACTCTTTTGGAACAGGTAGGGGAAGTTGCCATGATGGTCCCTGGTCTGGTTTATTCATTAAATGTGATGTTGTTTCTCCCTTTGCTGCTTTCTATCCTTTCCCAGAAGCCTCTCTGTCACAGGAAGTCTCTAACATCATCGCAGCATTACATCACAGCTCCTCACCTGGAAGCCACCCACCACAATCAGCTCTGTGGCTAATCCTACTCTTAGCCTCTCAGGGCACTTGTGTGACAGTGAGACTGTGGGGGCCCCGGACAACCATAACACAACTGCTTGGTGAGACAAGCCTCCCAGGGCCCACCTAACCATTGATGAAACGAAAGTTTGGTAGTAGACTGGTGCAATCTGAAACCAGACCCTTTTCCTTCTAATGCCTGGGCGCCGTCTACAACCCCTGCCCTGTTTCTAACACTCCCAAGTAGACAGGACTCCTGAGAGACAAGAGCATATGATGTTATTGGTTAAGAACTCATTTCAAAAATGCACGCTTCTTTTTTATTGTTTAACATGCATGTGTGTGCATGTTTGTATATGTATGCATGTCTGTGCACATGTGTGAGTCAGTGTGCTTGCCTATGTCTACCCATATGGAGGTCAGAAGTCAACTTCTATTGCTTTTCACCTTGTGTTTTGAGACAATGTCTTTCGCAAAGCCTGAAGCTCCCAAATTCAGCTAGCAAGCCTCCCCAGCCCTAGGATTCCAGGTACACAGCGCCACACCTGGCTTTTATGTGGGTTCCAGGGATCCAAACTCAGACCCTCATGCTCGTCCAACAGCCGCTTTACCCACGGAGCTGTCTCCACAGCTCAGCGCACACCTCTTTCCAATGCCAGCTGCTCTTTGAACACACGGATGCCCCG
The DNA here is from genome assembly GCF_982192425.1 of Myodes glareolus. NCBI lineage: Eukaryota > Metazoa > Chordata > Mammalia > Rodentia > Cricetidae > Myodes > Myodes glareolus. The sequence goes on from NC_142034.1 coordinate 42,301,250, forward strand.
TTTTACAAACGAGCCAAGCCACTTCCTGGTGGGGGGAGGGAGCATTGTTCTTTGTGCCCTGATTTCATTTCTAGTTATTCCCCCACCAGGCTTACCCTTTCTTCAGTTGGTCTGAATAGGAACGATGATCAGTCACTGTTGAAATCTTCAAAGGAAAACCGCACACATTGGATCCATACCCAGTAGCGATTGTCAAAGCCCAGGATCATGCCTTGTGCAGTAGGCAGGCAGCTGCACCAGAGACCGTGCTTGTTGTAGCCTTGCTTTCCTGTACCTTTTTTAACAGAAAACCGGTACTCATCCTCTTCCCAGTGGACCAATGAACGTGTCATTTCGGGTGAGAAATGAGGACTGTGCAGGAGAGATGCTGATTCAGAACAGGGCAAGAGGCTTCACTTGCTGCCCAGACTCTACCCGTAACTGTCTAGGCAGCCTTGAGAAGTCAGCATCACTCTGGACTTCAGGTTGATTTTCTGTCATATAGACTAGTAGTGTAATTATCTTACTTGACTACTTAGAGAATCAAATTTGGTAATAGTCATACAAGTCCTTCCATTGCGAAGTGCCTTCATCCCTCTCCCAGATGGAGAGGCCATTGCATGGACTATTCTATGCTCCTGCCCTTGGGATGGTATGGAAGTTAAACTTGTATCTGGAAGATGGGTTGGTTGTTTGTAGTAATGGATCCCTGACTCCTTTTTCCAACCAAGCTATAGTGAGAGACTATGAATTTCCTCTCTCACTTCAGTCAATGAAGACAGAATATATGGAAAACAGTTTTTAGGCTCTGAATTTCTGATAACAAAGGCGACCCCAGAGAAATGAAAAATAAAAATCAAATCCTATGATTGTCCTAGATTATGGTTTTGAGTATTTCCGGGCTCCAGTGCAGGCTGGAGAGACCAGATGGCACCTGGTAATCCTCCTCCCCAACCCCCACCACAATGTGGAGTTGAGAGACCAAATGTCAAATATCAAAGAAGGATGGAACACCAAAGATGTCAGCAGACTCCTGGATGGGACAAACACGTGAGAAAACTGCTCAGACACCCAGGAGAAAGACCCCAGGGCATCAGCAAAGACAATGGCCAGCAGTCACATGATGCTGGAAACTGCACTCATTCCTACCAACCAAACTGGAGGTCCTCATAACCCAAAGGATGCTACAAAGGGTCCACTGGGGTCTCACATCAGTAATGCAGAATAGTCAGCCCTCAACTAAGTGCTATTCTGGTTCAACTCTTAAAGCCAAAGCTCAAAAGATCAAACTATTTCCAAGTAGCTTCAATATGTTTCAGAAAAAATCTCAAGAATATTTATAGGTATACAAAAATAACCAATATGCAAATGTAGTAAACCTCTTATAGTCTGGCCTCCAATCAACTATTACCAGGCATACAAAGAAGCAGGAAAAATACCTGCAACGGGAGAACAATCTTTCAGTATAAAACAATCCCCAGCTGACAAATAGTAGAAATAGCCAAAAGGGGGTTGGGAGATGATGGCTCCAAGGGCAAATAACACTTTTTACATAAGCATGAGGACCCGAGTTCATATCCTCAGAGCCGTGTAAACGTTGGGTGCGTAGCTGAAGTGTCTGTGACAGCAGCGCTTCTATTGGGAGATGAGAGGCAGAGACAAGGAGAACCCCTGGAAGCTTGCAGGACAGTTAGCCCAGCATACACAGTAGGGGGAAAAAAAAACAAACAAAAATCCAAAGATATCCTCCATAAAACAAGAAAGATGGTGGAAGACAAGGGCAGACACTCTGCCCTCCATGCATGCACCATGCACTGTGGCATATACATACTCTCGCAGACACGCCCACACATACCGCAGAGGGAGGGAAGGAGGGAGGGAGGAAGGGAAGGAAGGAAAGAAAGAGAGAGAGAGAAACATAGTGAACACATCTACGTATAGACACAGGAATTGGCCAAAAGGACTAGTCTACTTATTCAAAACACAAACATAGAATATATATACATGTATAATTATTCATTTATAAAACTAAATATGTGTTCATAAATTATATGTATTTAAAAGACCAAGTTTAGCTTACAGAGAAAAAAATCACGATGCTGGAAACTTAAAAGACATTGAAGGGGATCCACAGCAAGTGAGGGTCACACAGAAAGACCAAGAAGTACATATACAGCAGAAAAAAGGATTTTTTTCAAAGTTTATTAAATTATAAAAGTTTCCATTTCCACCCCTCCTCCCAACACCCTCCCATTCCCCCCACTCCCTCTCCTCCTCCCTCTCCATCCCTAAGAGCAGTCAGGGTTTCCTGCCCTGTGGGAAGTTCAAGTTCCTCCCCCCTCCTGAATTGGCTGGCCCGGAGTCTTTCTGAAAAGCCATTGACAATGACACTGGGACTTGTTTCCTCTGCATATACTGGATTTTTGGGATCCAGTCTGTTTGGATACTCACCTTCCAGAAAAAGGATTTTTAATGAAAACTCTCAGTTAACTGTGGAACAACTTCAAGTGGCTGAACAATGTGCTTTTTAGAGTCATAGGAAACAGAAAAATTTATGAAATGATGGCCGATCCTTTCAGAATGTGATGAAGATTATTATAAAGCTTTAGATCTAAAAACCTCCAGTAACTTCAGACCTCCTCACAAGAACTGGAGAAAACTCCGCCAAAATTGTCCAAGACCATCATCAGAAGAAGAAACATCTTAAGGGCATCCAGGAAAGCAGGCACGTTACAGGCAAAGGAACAAGAATAGGATGGCAGCCAATTTCTGGATGTACAGCAAGTAAGGAGAGAGCGGAGTAAGCCCGGCGAGGAACGGGAAGGCGGAGGGGGCAGAAATCTGCCGGTCTAGAATTCTATACCCTGTGAAAATATCTTCCAAAAGGAAAGCAAAAATGTAAAGCACACAAAAGCCAAAGAAGCTGCAGCTCTAACGATAGCAGATGCGTCTTCAGCAGCGCTGCGTGCCAAACGATTTTCCTCTGAGTGAAAAGGAAATGACACCAGATGGAGACACGGACCCACCCGGAGGGAGGGAAGAGCAGCGGAAACTGTGAGGTTGGTGGTAAATACAGAGAGCCTCTTCTTACTATTTAGATTTACTTAAAGATAATTAAGAGCCATGCTGCATAACAACGCTTTACGAAGCTTATAATGCGTGTCTGATCAAAATGGGTATCAACAACCGCACAAAGGCCAAGAGGGGGGATCCTGGGAAATCCTAATCCACGCTTTGAACTAATCCAAGTGCTGTGATATGACCAGCAGCAGACTTTGATGAAAGACTTAATTGAGAACCCCCCAAAAAACCCAATATGTTAGAAAAGCATATTATAGCTGCTTCTTCAACGAAGGGTAGAAATGGAACCAAATAAGTCAGCTGTTGTCAAAAACATAGTTATGGGGCTGGGAATGTGGCTCCACTTGGTAGAAGGCTGCCTGGCATCCATGAAACTTAGGGTGGATCCTTGACACCAAATAAAGCACACGTGGTGGCACACACCTGTAATCCCTGTGCCTAGGAGTAGAGGCAGGAAGACCAAGGTCATCCTTGACTGTTTAACAGGTCTGATGATGTGTCAAGGAAGAGAGAGAGAGAGAGAGAGAGAGAGAGAGAGAGAGAGAGAGAGAGAAGGAGGGAGGGAGAATGGAAGGAAAGACTGAAAGAAGGAAGGAAGGAAGGAAGGAAGGAAGGAAGGAAGGAAGGAAGGAAGGAAGGAAAAAAGGAAAGAAGGAAGGAAGGAGCAAAGAAAGGAAGCCTGTGTCCTTTAGCCCACTAGAAGCCAGGGATTTGGGAGAAAGGAATAGAAGACAAATGAGATTGATAGAATACATCTAACAAAATGACAGAAATATCTATCAGGAATCACACCAGATGCAAATGATCTGAAGATGAAAATTACAAAGTATATTTTTAGACCAAACGAAAAACCCAAATCCTCAGTATATATTCATTGTTAAAGTATGTATTTTAAATGTAAAAATACAGAGTTTAATGGAAAGAACAGAGGACCAGGCATGGTGATGTATAGTGTAATCCCAGTACCAAGAAGTTCAGAACAACAAGATTTTGAGTTTGAGACAAGTTTGGGCTGCATAAAGAGACCTTGTCTCAAAAAACACATATATGTATATACTTAGAATTATGAGCCAGGCGGTGGTGGCACACACCTTTAATCCCAGCACTCGGGAGGCAGAGGCAGAGGCTAAAGAGATGTGGCTCGGTGTTTAAGAGCATCTGTTGCTCTTGTCGAAGGCCTGGGTTCAGTTCCCAGCACCCACATGGCAGCTCACAACTGTCAGTAACTCCAGTTCCAGGGGATCCTATGCCCTCTTCTGACTTTTCTGGGCACAATGTCATACATGTTACACACAAGTCACACATGCAGTGTACCTATATACATGCAGACAAAATACTCATATACATAAAAATAAAATAAATAAATCTAAAAACTTTAGAGAAATAGACATGATATTTACACTACTCAAGACGTGACTCCACAAGCTCATACTAAGGAAACTGTCAGAGCAACCAGGAACAAGATGGTCATTTCCTAATAATAACAAGATCAATTCATAGAGAAGCCGTTGCCATCCTAAACATTCACACACCTACTAATGAAGCTCCAAAATATCTGACGCAAAAACTGACAGGACTGGAGGGGGAAAATCAACTGAGGTATTAATTGATCCAGGCGTGGTGACTTATGATCTCAGCACTTACTGAAGCACAAGGATTGCCATGAGTTCCAGGTCTGCCTGGGCTACGTCATGAATTCAGGCCAGCCTGGGCTATGTCATGAGTTCCAGGCCAGCTTGGGCTAACATGTGAGACTTTCTCTCAAAAACCCAAAGTTAATAAATAGCCTTCTTTCGGTACTAGTACAGGGACTAAAGAGATGGTCTGTCTATAATCTCAGATCTCAGAAGACAGAAACAGGGCATTCTGTGAGCTCTGGGCTCAGAGAGAGACCCTGCCTCAGTACATAAAGTGAGAACAATCAAAGACACCCAGTGTCAACTTTTGATTCACACACATACACACACATACACATACACATACATGCATGCACACACGTGCATGCTCAGGCATATACATTCATATCACACATACATACACAGGTAAAATAAAAGGTAGGTCAGGCAGACAGATCAGCAAGGACATAGAAGACAGAAGCACCAGTGAAGTTGATTTGATGGATACCAATCCAACAACCTGTGTCTATTAGTCTATTATTAATTTGATGGACACCCATCCAACAACCTGTATCTATTAATCTATTATTGATTTGATGCAGACCCATCCAACAACCCATGTCTGTTAGTCTATTATTGATTTGATGGATACCGATCCAACAACCTGTGTCTATTAGTTGCTTTTTTATGTTCTATTGCTGCAATAAAAGCCTGTGACCAAGACAACTTATAGAAGGAAGGATTTATTTAGGGCTTAAAGTTCCAGAGAAATAGGAGTTTGTCACCGTCAAGGCAAGAAGCATGGTGTCAGACAGTCAGGTAGGCAGGCCTGGTACTAAAGTAGCCACTGATAGCTTGCATTCTGATCTACAGGCAGGAGACACACACTGGGAATGGCAGAAGTCTTTTGAAACCTAAAGCCAGGCCCCAGTGACACAGCTCTCCTGAAAAGACTAACCCTCTTTATTCCTCCCAAACAGTTCCATCAACTGAGGAGCAAATATTCAAACTTTTGAGTCTATGGGAGCCATTCTCATTGAAGCCACTACCCCATGTGACACCAGGAACATACACATTTCGTTAAATATACTCAGAACATTTACCATGGGCCATAAAACAAGCCTCAATAAGCGTAAAATGATTCAAGTGGTACAAAATAACTCCTGACCATAATGGAATTAATTTAGAAATCAATAACAGAAGGATGCCTAGAAATCCCCCAACTATTTAGAGGCAGTATAACACACTTCTAAATAATCCATGAACCAAAGAAAAAATTAAATGTGAAATTAAAAGCATTTTGAGCAGAATAAAATGAAAACCTGTCACATGGAATTCTGAAGAGACTATTGGCGTTTCACCAAAAGGCAGGTGCAGGAAATCAAGAAATTTATTCAGAAAACAAGGAAAGTCCCATGTCAGCGGCCTTGGCCTCCTGGTTAAGAAACCAAGAGCATGCTGGGCCTGGTAATACACTCAGGAGGCTGCGCAGAAGGATAGCTGTAAGTTCAAGCCAGCCTGAACCATGTGATGCTATCTCAAAGAAAAGAATAAATGAATAAATAAAACTAATAGCAAATCACACCAAAAGGAAGCATGAGGAGAGAAATGAAACTATGGGACAAATCTATGAAACAGAAACAAGGAAACAACAGAGAAAGGATTTTTAAGATGAAAGTGTTGCTAGCTCCAGTATCAGGTGAACTCGGAACAATAGAGCTCCGCATGGCTCCTGTTCAAGGATGCAGTGCAAATTAATTACATGTCCCCTATTCTTTTTAAAAGAAGAAGAGGAAGAAGAAAACATAGACAAGATAGGAGAAAAGAAAGAGAAAGAAAGAGAGAAGGAGAAGGAGAAACATGATAACCTCTAGCCAGATTGTTGAGGAAAAAAGAGAAAACACAAAGTTTCCTAAGGATGAGAACATTGACATTGGAGATTCTATAAATAGGAAAGGGACAGTATCAGCAAATTGCTAATGACAGTGCCAGTAAGTTCACAGTGGAAAGTCTGGTGTGGGACTCTGTCGGCTTAGAATTCTCAATCATGTTGTCTCTACAGCTTCTAAGGGGCTAAGTCCAGAGTGATCCGCCATCTGGTCTGTCCCAGGCCTAGGTATCTCCTGAGAAACTCTGGGCTCTTGAGTCTTAAATTGGGATGTTTGGTTACTGTGGGCCTTCACTCAACTTGTACTTCCTTTTCCTTTCAATCAAGAGTGTCACTCAAAAGACACAGAAGATCTCACTTGCCAGGTTTGACCCAACTTTTACATTCTCTGGGAGGCCTGAGCAGGCAAAGATCTCTGTGTGACCACTCTGTTCTGGACCCTGAAGCTCAGGTCACATCTTACATGGCACCCTGTCTCTGGGGCCTCATACAGAAACTGCACCTAATTAGTCTTCCCTTTGAGCCCCAGCTGCTATTCAGGGTTCCCAGGGTCTCAGCCAGAATGCTGGAGGAGACATTAATGAACTGATTCCCACCTGGCAGGAAGGACTTTGAAGGTGTAACTGCTTTGCCCTGGTCCACCTTCCCACATTGCTAATGAGCTTCCCCCTCTCCCTCTCCCTCACCCTCCTGAACCTCGGAGCCTGTGGATGCTAGGCAAGCACTTTACTACTAAGCTTTATTCCCAGCCTAAATTCTGTATGTGTGTACATGTGTGTACATATGTTTATGTATATTCACACAAAACTGTGCACATGCTTGTAGAAGCCAAATTTCAAATGTCTTCTTTACTCTCCAGCTGATGTTTGTTTGTTTGTTTGTTTGAGACAGAGTTTCTCTGTGTAGCTTTGGAGCCTATCCTGGAACTCACTCTATAGACCAGGCTGACCTTGAACTCACCGAGATCCACCTGCCTCTGTCTCTCGAGTGCTGGGTTTAAAGGCATGCGCCACCTTGGCCTGGAACCAGCTGATTTTTTTTTTTTTAAGACAAAGTCTCACTGAACCCAGAGCTCACTACTTCTGCTGAGCTGTTTGGCCAGTGAGTTTCAGAGATCCTTCTGTCTCCACTCCCCAGTGCTGTCATTCCAGACCCACGTGTAACCATCCCTAGCTGTTACAGTGGTGCTGGGTCCTCATGCTTGCATGGCAAGCACCGTATCAGCTGAGCCACCTCCCAGGTCCTTTCTCTTCTTTCTAAAGCTGTGATGTCCTTGTCTGCGCCTATCCTAACAGAAGTCCTGAGCACCTTTGAAGCAACTAAAGCCTTCTGTACAGTCAGACTCTATAGGCAATGATATGGTTTAAGCAAAATGCTGCAGGTTCCCCGAGGGGCGGCAGGCAGTGGGCAGCGGGTCCCGAGACCACGGCAGGCTATGAAGGCAGGCGGGTCCCAGATAAAGAACCCCCGAGTGACCTGTGGGCTGTGAGGGGCAGCAGTTCTCAGGCAGGGAACCACGTGGTGGGTAAGAGATGGATAGACACACCACAAGACCCCACCCCAGGTCTCCGAAGGCAGCTGGTTCCTGGCAGGGAGCCATGTGGTGAGTGAGTGGATAGTCATGCCATGTGGTGGATAGTCATGCCATGCAGAGAAAGTGGGTATTTATTTAGTAGGTTATGGAGGGGAAAGGAGAGAAGGGGAGAAGAGCAGAGAGAGAGAGAGAGAGAGAGAGAGAGAGAGAGAGAGAGAAGGAAGGGGAGGGAAGGGACTCAGGCTGGAAGCTGAAGATCAGCTTGCCTCAGCAGACAGGGGAGGAAGTGGGCATGGCTTGTCTCTTAAAGGGACAGGACAGACCATTACAGGCAACCCTGGTCCAGCCACCACTCTCCCCTGAGCACCCTTGGTTGCTTCTCTCTGTCTACAGAATAAAGCATGGCTCCATGATTCCAGTGTCGAAGGCCTCTGTTTTATGGGTGTAGGCTACCATGGAGCTGGAAATAGAATCCACATTGCCTCTCAGTTTCCTCATCCTGCACCTCTGCCCATTCTCTTCTGTTTCCCTGAATTCTGGCTCCTTTAGCTCCTAATGTCTGGAGCCAGCACCCCTCTCTCTACTGACTCAAATGCTGCCTTACAGGAAGTTTCCTCAGATGCCCATGGGGGTCCTTCCTGTGAATCACCAGTGCATCTCTTGGTGATTCTACTGTGTGTTAGAGGCGTTCACATATCAGAGATTCAGCAACATCAGGGTTAGCTTCTAACCCTTGCCCAGGCCTAGCCCTGACCTGAGTGACCATCTTTTACCCACAAGGACTCTATTGCAACCATGTTGAGTATTTTGTTGGTCCCACAGACCTAGCCCTGCCCACTCAGGGGTTGTGGCTTTTGTCTTTGTGTTTCCTACTGCCTTGTTGCCCTTGCTGCAGGCCTGCTTGGTAACTAGCTGGCCACTTTAAACTCGAGTGGGCCTCCCAGGCTCCCATCCGTTGCTAAAGAAACATTTCCCACCTGCACCCCATAGTCTCTTTGCATCTCTGTCTCCCTTCCAACCAACCAGGAGGCACCTAAGGGACACCTTCCAAATCATTCATGGTTATATCCCCCATACCTAACAGCACCCAGAACATATTTGTTTAGTAACTGATTATGACTTAATGCTCTGAGCATGGTTTCCAAATACAGCAGGTGTCTCATGGCTTCCAAATAACTGCCCTGATTTATTTTATCCTGAACTAACAACTGCTTTCTTTCACTGTGTGTGGCCTTGGAATGTCTCTGAGTCTTCTGTTTATTCAGATACTAAGCAAGTATGTACTGGGTGGAGAAGGGAGGCTTGTCAAGTTTCTGTTTCACTGATTGTGGTTCCTTGGCATTAATTTTTATTTTGAAATCTCCAATACTTATTTGTCTGTGTTGGTTAGTTTTGACTGTCAGCTTGACATAGCCTAGAATCACACCTGAGAAGAGAATCTTAATGAGGAGTTTTCTAGATCAGGTTGGCCTGTAGGCACGTCTGGGGAAGATTATCTTCGTTGTTCATTAAATGTAGGAAGACCCTGCCCATTATGGGTAGTGCCATTCCTTAGGCGGGGAGTCCTGAACAGTAGAAGAGGAGAGAAAGCTAGCTGACTACTAAGAAGCAAGCGAGGATTCATTTGTGTGATTATTCTCTCTTTGCTGTGGGTGTAATTCTTAAATTCCTGCTTCAACTTCCCCTAGATAATGGACTGTAACCTGGAATACAAATTCTCATAAGCCCTTTTTTCCCCCAAGTTGCTTTTGGCTTGGATATTTATCACAGCCACAGAAAGGAAACTAAAACAGTATTACATGTCCTCAAAAGGCTCAAGAAGGCATCTTCCGTGCTCCAGCCAACATAGCATGCAGCTTGGTGCCTCCTCCAATGTTCCAGCCTGACCTGACCAGCTGCCTTCTCCCGTGTTCCAGCCTGACCTAACCAACTGCCTTCTGACCTAACCAGCTCCTTTCTCCGGTGTTCCCAGCCTGTCCTAACCAGCTGCCTTCAGACCTAACCAGCTGCGTCTCCTGCATTCCCAGCCTGACCTAACCAGCTGTGTTATGTTTGTCAGCTCAGAGGCCTTGGTGCCTGCTGATCCACCACAGATGCCAGCATTAGAGTCCCTCAGCAGAGACAGCCACCCTGTTTGTCCCCCAGGGTCCATGGGTTTAACTCTGTCTGGGATGTGCTTCAAGTTCCTAAAGGCTCTCCAGCCCAAGAGTTCTTTTCTACCCATGGCCATAAAACCACCTTTTGTCTTCACCTAGAAAAGGAGTGTTTCCATTACCCTAGAGCAAATCTGACTGGAAAGGTCGCCTGTCAGGCCACCACGGTGAGAGGCCCAGGGTCAGAAAGAGCACTTCATGGCTTTGCCTGTGACTCAGTATCCCAAGCCTGAGACAGAGTCAGCTCAGCCTCCTTCTACAGTGGGGCCTCACACAGGAGTCTTCTAGCTCCGACCCTAACTGTCAACACAGGACAAATGACATTCCATTCCAAAGGACTGTTGTGAGGGCTAAATGGAATTTAAAATTTTTTTAAAGAGCCTTAAAAATCTGGTAGATTGATTTTTTTCCCATTTTATTCCACTTTTTATTCTTTCCATTGTGCATCTTGATTGCTCTTCGTTTCCTGTTCTCCTGCCTCGGCCTGTGCGCCCCTGGGAGACTGACACCATGAATGCCACAGAAGCCATTCCCTTGTCACCACTTCTGCAGCAGGCGCACACAGAATATGCCTTGGCCCTAACTGGACGCTGAAGAGCAACAGTGCTCCTCGTCCTCCCCGGGTATCACTTGACTAAGGACATTCAGTGAGTCCTTCGTGACGGATATGAAGCCTCTGCAAGGTGCCAGTGCCTTTGGGAAACTAATTTGACATCTCTACCCACCCCCCAAAAACAGCTCTGTCCATTAGGGTGATGTGTTCCCATTTCCAGTTAAGGAAAACTGACTCTCAGGCAACCTCGTGCCCTGCCCCAGGCCACAGACCTTCCAATTGACTGGGCTCTAAGTGAAGCCCAGGGTCTGTCTCTAGGTCACGGTCCTCACCACTTCCCACGGGCTCCTGCAGAGGATTTCTCATGCTTCCATCTCATAAATGAGATCACATCAATACTTTGTCCTGTGTTGAAAAGACAGAAAATGGTTAGCCAGATGGCTTGGGGGGTAAAGGTGCTTGCTGCCAAGCGCAGTGGCCTGAGTTTGATCACTGGGACTTAATGTGGTAGAAGAGAAGGAACTGATTCCAACAGTTGTCCTCTGACAGCCACACATATAGATGGCTCGTACATGTGTAAGGGAAGAAAGGGGAGAGAGAGAGAGAGAGAGAGAGAGAGAGAGAGAGAGAGAGAGAGAGAGAGAGAAGGGAAGAAAGAGAGAGAGGGGAAGAAAGAAAGAAAGGAAGAAAGAAAGGAAGGAAGGAAGGAAGGAAGGAAGGAAGGAAGGAAGAAAGAAAGAAAGAAAGAAAGAAAGAAAGAAAGAAAGAAAGAGGGAGGGAAGAAGGAAGGAAGGATGGCAGGCAATAAAATTTTAACTATGAAAACACACTGAGTTGGGCACTTTAGAGGATGTTTTTCAGATATCGTCAAAAGTAATATGGGGAGCTTCTAGAGTTGTAACAGTACAGCTCAAACTAGGGTCATTTTGCTGTGTTGAAAGCTTTTCTGCTTTTACACATGCTCCATACCCATCATTTTAATGACCACATGAGATTTTGGTCAAACAGATATATCGTTGACTTATTGTCCCTCTACTGTCAAATATTCAAATTGCTTTATCTGTCTTTGCTCTTGTAGGTAATACTTTGTGCAACTTTGTGCACGAGGCTGTGAGAATATTTTCTTAGCTAACTTTAATTCCTGTCTTTGGCTAGTTCCTAGAATGATAAACTACTAGTTCAAAGCAAATGGGCAGTCGTAATGACCCTGAAAATTATAGAATGTATTTTCCCCAAAGACTTTTATGTATAAATATAGTTAGGGACCAGTGTCAGATAGATGGTGACTACACAGAAGAAAACCACAAACAGGAGAAAAATGACATGGGGTGGGGACTGGAGAGTGGTTCAGGTCACCCTCACGACTGTTCACAACTACCTATTGCTGCAGTTCCAGAGGATCAATGCCCCCTTGTGGCCTCCTTGGGCTCCTGCATGCAGGTTGTGCACTTAAATTCATATAGGCAAATACACATACATACAAAATAAATAAATCCTGAGCGCGGCGGGGGGAGGGAAGAAAGGGAGGGAAGGAGGAAGAGAGACACACACAGAGAGAGAAACAGGGTTGCTTGGGTTTCATCAAACTAAAGAGAGCAAGAAGCAAATATATGTTTCCCTACTCCTCAGAAGGGCAGAATAAACAGTTCTCGATAGCGCATGTGCTCGGGGAAGGGAAGATGTCTGCATTCACTCCAAGAGCGTAGCAGGTGTTCTTGGAGACAAATCACAGCATATGGAAGCCACCACCAGACTTCCTAAACAACCTCCCAGGCTTTCTCATCTGCCACACCTCTGAGCTTCTAGAAAGGGTTCCAGCTCCAGGTCTCCCAGCCTCCGGCCTCTGAGCTTTGGTTTTCTGGCCGCCAGAGGTTTCTAGGAATGATGGGGGAGGGGGAGATAAACAAGCTTCCATTGTGTGTGTAAAGGTTATGTGTATAAAGATCCTTGGGATTTTTTTCCCCCATCCCTGATAAGATCACAACTAAGATTTCCTAGTTGGAGTGAACTTGTCATTGCTTATGGTTCACAGGGCAGTGGGTTACTTGGCTATGCAGAGTGCATCCCCTCATAATTTACTACAACGTTTTTGTAGGTAGTCCCTCCAAAGTCTACTTTCTAAAAAGTGACATGTCCTTAACTTCTCCTGGAAACACACACACAACTTCCCATTCTCAGTGCCGCTTCCCCAGTCAGCTCCTGCCGTCCTTCCAAAGGCCCTCTCTTCAGGTGCTAGATAAAGCTACGCCTAGCAGAGACTGCTGGAGCCCGACTAGCCTGGGGCTCCATGGCTGGCCTGTCTAAACACTGAGGACCTCCAGCCATGCCCTGCTGATGTCCAGCCTCAGCAATCTCCAGACACCAGCCCTAGAGGTCAGAGCATGGATCAGACCCAGCCCTGCAGGTCTCTGGAGAGCCACTGGACCCTTGATTGAAAATAAACTTTCTCTTATCCAGTATTAACCAGGCCCAACCCTGTAGCCCAGCTGATAACATACTGGCCTAGTATGCCAGAAGCCCTGGAAACCCCTCTCCAATATCATGTAAATCAAGTGTGATAGCATTTGCCCATAACCCCAGCTTTCAGGAAATGGAGACATAAATTCAAGGGCATCCTCAGTTACATAGGGAGTTGAAGGCCAGCCTGGTATAAAAGCAGCTAATATTTTAAGAGTCTGGAGGCGCTTAATATTTAGGGTGCCAGAATGTGTCAGAACCAGCTAGATGTCACTAAATGCCTCTTGCTGGACCCAATACACACTCATTATACCAGGCTGTCGGACAGTAGGCCCAGCAGATAGCCTTTCACACAGGCCTCCATGGATGTGGGTACCTCCATAACTAGAGGGCTCCTGGATGGTTGAAGAGGAACATCAGATCCATTTGCTATTCAGGACCAGAGCTCTGAGTTTGGCAGCTGACAGCCACTCCTTAGCCCCTATATGTCTCTGTTTCCCTCCCTTTCTACCTAAAACACTCAAAACCAGCTGTCTGCAGAGCCTGGTATCAAAAAGTCACTTTGGAAGCCAGAGACCAAAGTACAAGGTAGCTGGAGCCACCCCCACCCCATGACCAGCATTTTTAGTAGGTGCCATAGGTGACAACTGGTGGGATCGTTCTGCAGCCTGCAGCCTCCCGCCCCGTGACAGCAGCGCACCTGCCTAGGGTGTTCCCATTCCTCAGTTCATCTCTTCTTTCTCACTGAAGCTACGAAATGTTAGGTTTTACTGTCCAAAGCAGGGCACTTTTTAAAACAGTAATATTCCAGGAGTACCTATTCCAATGTTTAATTACTCAGTAATATCCAAAGGAATACCAAGAAATGTGCTTTCTCCTTGCTGTGTCTTTGAAGAATCTCATTAAGGACAGGGTTGAGGGACAGAATCCTTACTACCTGGTCACCTGACACACAAATTCTTGGTTTTGAAATCTTCTTTCTTTTAACTTTTCATATGAGTATGTATTTTATGCTGAGTGTATCCCCCGCCCCAACCTCCATATGTCTCTATCAAGCATTGATCTCTTCCTGGAGGCCACCTCTCCCCCTGTTACATCATCTGTTCCTGCTGTCAGGTAAGCTTCATAGAGCAGCCCAGGCCACCTGCCCCTGAGTCCCCACCTGTCCCCAAGCCCCCAGCCATCCCTGAGCTCCCAGATGCCCCTGCGCTCCCACCTGTCCCTAGTCCCCACTATCCCTGAGCTTCCACCTGTCCCCAGCCCTCACCTGTCCCTGAGCCCCCACCTGTCTCTGAGCCCCCAGCTGTCGGTAAGCCCCCACCTGTCCCTGAGTCCCCACCTGTCTCCGAGCCCCCAGCTGTCCCTGAGCCCCCAGCACTTGGCTAAGGAAACATCAGGCTGTCAGATGTGGTCATAAGAAAGGGATCCCTGAGACCTCCAGCATAGCTAGAGACTGGGGTAGCAGGCATGTGAACCATGTCAGTATGCCCATTCCCCAAAGGAGGTTGAATCTTATATCTGAGCAAGAAAAGGGTTACCTTTCCCACCCCTACCCCAAACTCTTACCAGAGCGTCCATGCTATCATTGTTAACACAGCCCTTTTCCTTCAGTTCCTCTTCAAGTTCCATTGTTGGCGTCTGCCTGTATTTTTTCATACAGAGTAAATTTATGGCAGGGGTGTGGCACTCACTGTGTGTCTTTGGACATGTTGGTGTGGCTACCTATGCCTACAATAAAGACCCGTGAGATGGACTGCCTAGAACTTTAAATAAAGACTGTAGCAATATTCCAAAACCTGAAGCCCAGCCCTGCCTCTGCAAGCCAACTGTGTGACCAGACACAAATCCCTCAGTCTTGATGACCTCAGTTCCCTTGATAGTGTGGACAAATGCATGATTCTCAGTCCAGCTGCAGGAGTTGAACCCTTCAGGAGCTTTTGAGAAATTCCAATACTGTAGTCCAGGCAAAATGACTGGATCCTGGTCTCTGGGGTGAGCACCGAGTTCCAGCAGTGTCTAAAAACATCTCCAGGTAATCTGATACAGCCCGGGCCGAGCACACTGCCCTGGGTGATCCAACCCTGCTGTTCAATTAATTCCACCATTTATCACAGAGGAGACGAGAGTTAGCGAAGTCAAAGTTAGTGCTGTGCTTTGGATTCTGGGCAAGAGAGGCCAAGGGCAGAGAGGCTCGGAGTGCCACCTGGGATTCAATTTAACTTACGAATTTCCTGAATAGAAAGGGGAGAAAACGTCCTGAATAGAAAATCAGATAAGTAACGGGCCCAGAGCATGGACTGGAGGTTTTTTGGTAGAAATGTATTTCTGTGGGATACTAGATTCATCCCCATGGGTTCAACCTGCTGTGGACAATGAAAATGGGAGTCTAAAGGGGGTCCTTTGGAGCCTAGAACTGGCAAAGAATCCTTCCTCTGCCTGGAGTTCAATGCTGCCTCCAGCACCTTCCCTGGAAAACAAAACTACAGCTTGTGTGGTTTTAGCTTCCTGCCAATCTAGCAGTCACAGAGCAAGAAGAGGTGAAAGCCTCACAAAGACTATTCCATCCACCTGGTTTAACTTCTCCAAGGGCTGGCCTCTCACCCCAGTGGAGAACTTGTTTCTCGGTAATATATAGAATGCCTTAAATTGGTTAGCATCTTGGATTTGATGGACTATGATGTTAACGTTGGTCCCTCTCAAACATTCTAACATTTCCATTATTTCATGATTCTGTAGCCATCTATCCATATAATCTTTATCTTCAAAGAAAACATCCATCACTTCCCCAGGGTCAGTCACCAGATGCTCCCACTTCTGCACCATTTAGTTTCATCTGTGGACCAGTATCATCAGCACACCTCTTTGACAGAAAGGCAAAATCTCTACCTTGCCCCAGACGGTGAGAACCTGCCTTTTTATAAATAAGGTCCCTTCCAAGATAGTAAAGTACTAAATAAATACTGTGATAAAAGCGCTAACAGTCCCTACACCAAACACACTCACACGTGCATACCCGTACACAAAATCTATTTGCCACAAACACTCAGCTGGAGAGCCCTGCTCATCAAAAGAACTTCTGTGGGGCTTCGTTGCATTTCCTGTTTGATTCGCTGAGCGTTTGGTTTATTTCTGGTGCAAGCAGAGAGAAACCCACATGAGGACACTGGCACCTAAGAACCATGGGTGAGACTGGAGGATAACGGCAATGGCAGCCACTGCCTCTTAGATGATAGATTCGTGGCTGTCCAGGACAAGTGCCCCTAGGACCCTCCTAGTCCTCTTAATGACATGTGACACATGCCACCACTGCTCTAGGTCTTTCTTTCCTGGGCCTCACTCTTAGAACTCCATGGTCCTCTCTGACTTTCTCCTGAACACTGACCACCTCACGTGACACCCGATCTAGTCCTGGATGCTCATCACTACACCTAGCTTCAAATCTATTCATGTATTCCCCTTACATCCTTATGCATATCCCCAGCAAGACTTTATTCATGGTCCACCATCCATCTCTTCACCCACCCATCCATCCATTCACCTACCCAACCACCATCATCAGCTTAACATGTGTCTGCACACTGTGGGAACTCATCCATGCATAACATGTGACGTCACACCTAGGCACTTAGAATCTGGTACGGCAAGCCCGTGATGTGGGACCTGACTTTTTCAAGACCTTGTGGCAAGTCCAGGAGAGAAAAGGCACAGAGGTCTGGGAGCCTAAAGGAAGGATAACTCAAGTTCGCGGGGTTTGGGAAGACTGGCAGGAGCTAAGGTGGAGGGGCTGTTTAACTTCATCTTTAAGGACGGATGCTCATCTACTGATGGCAAATGAGAAGAAAGGAACCCTAGGCATCGAGAATGGACAAGAAAGGGCATGGAAAGAATGATAGGACTGTGTCGTAGACAGGAAAGCCTGGATGAGAAAATGGAGAGAGAAGTTGACGTGTAGAAGCAGGGGCAACCAAAAGAACCAGAACCAAAGACTGGGTTAAGGATTTGCACTTTCCCCTGGAGAATCATTTATTCCATCAACTTTTAGTATATGGTCAAAAAACAAGCATTTAGTGGGTGCCTTCAGAGTGTCCTGCATCAGGCTAAAGGGGGAGGGGGGTCACAAAGAGCTACCCTCAAAGCTCTGTTCCCATGGGCCTCATGCCCTTTGGCAAGACAGAAAGATGCTGTGTCATAGAAAAGTGACAGGGCTGGGAGGTGGCTCAGATGGGAGGCCCCTTGCTGTGCAGCTGTTAGGACCTGAGAGCAAATGCCCCAGAACCCACATAAAACGCTGGAATCGGTCACATGCTCTCTCCTACCCCAGCACTGTCTCAGGAAGGGGTAGAGACAGGAGGGTTGGTGTGACTTACGGACCACCCGCCCAACCCCGGTTCAATGGGAGACCCTGTCTCAGGAAAATAAGGTGAAGGGTGATGGAGCAGGACAGTCAACATTCTCTTCTGGCCTCTGGGCATGGGGCGATACACATATGCATGCACACATGTCATGCACATACAGGCACATGCGCGCGTGCGCGCGCACACACACACACACACACACACAGTGGTAGCATAGTACCCAATAATCAGCTGGGAAATATGATCAGAGTCAAGAATAAGGAATGTGGAAAGCCAAGCTAGAAAAGCTTCCTGGAAGAGGTGAGGTTTGTAATACTCACTAGAAAATAGCCATGACATCGGAATGTGAGGTAGATTGAGAGTGGGAAGTTCTCAGAGGCCCTTGGAAACCAGAAGTGACTCTTCAGGAACTAGATGACCAGGAGTAGAAGAAAAGGAGACAATTGAGGGCTTTCTTCAGATGCGTACAGTCATCACAGACTAGACTCCGTGTGCCTGGGGGCAGGAAATTGATAAGAAGAGGCTGTCAACACCATATCCAACCACCCAGTTTTCACCATGTGGAGCTTCTTAAACCCAGCGGTAGGTCTCCATTGGGTTCAGCTGATTCTGTCGCTTTGTCTTCTTGACCCACTGGGACAGACAAACTGCCTCAGCCTCACCCCTCAGAGATGCTTGCAAGGCAGCTTCAGTCAGGTACTGGCATGGACTGGGACCTAAGCTTGTCTGGTGCTGATAGAGCTCCCCCATGCCTGATCACGGGCTGGCATGAAGCACATCTCACATCCACCCTGAAGTAAGAGGCCCAGATAAGGCGTAGACAGCAGTAGAGACAAGAACACCGACTGGCCAGTGACCTTTCTGCCTGTCTTGAGGCATAATTGATCACGTCTATTTCTCATCAGGGTCAATCAAAGAGGACATCTTACCTCAGCCAACTGCCTGAAGTCTAAATAAGGAAGCTGTGTTTGCTTGATAAATGAGTCACGAGTGTCTTAGACGCTGCACTCACTAAACCTGCACCATAAGCTTTTCCGTAACGATAAATTCTCTCTGGCATCAGGCGGGGCTGTGAGGCACATGCGTCCCCGCAGACAGTCTCCTGACGAATTGTAGCTCACAAACACAGCTCAGGAAAACTCTGAGTATTGATCTCCCTCACATGACCAAGCTGTATTCGTGGTTTAAAAAAAATCACAGAATCCTGAAATGCTGAACTGAAAAGCCTACAGAGGCCATTTTTACTCACGGTGAAACTGGGGCCCACAGAGGGAAAGTTGCCTTGGTAACTGGCTTGGCAGCAACAGGACCTGGAGGTTTCATCAGCTGAGACACAGCCTTAGGCCAACTCTGAAAAAAAAAAAAGTTGCCCCCCTCTTCTTAAAATTGGGAAGTGTGCATGCCAGCCAGTAAGTGCCAGGTGTGACAGGCAAGGTAAAGCTAGCCTGGAAGAAGGTGCCCAAGGTAGGAGAAATGGACGTACAGTGCGTGGTCCTGAAATAAGAACCTCAGCAGAGCCGCCTCCAGGTGGTGGATGCAGAGCAACAGGCAGGAAAGACAGCTAGTCAGAGTGGAGTCAAGGGCACCGAGCCTGGGGAGAGGATATGACCTGGTCTGCGTTGTAGAAAGATGGAGGGGTTGGCTCAGCAGGGAGAGGTGCTCGCTGCCAAGCCTGGCCGTCAGAGTTCAGTCCCAGGATCCACGCCGTAGGAGAGAACCGACTCCCGCAAGTTGCCCTCTGACCTCCATGTGCGTGTCATCGCACCCGAGTGCGGTGAATACATAGATGAATGTAAAGGGCGTTGTTTTGAACGATGGGGTTGGGATGAGACTGTGTGCAAGGGACAGAAGCTATTGCAGGAATCTGAGAGGGGTGATGGCGGTCTCCACTTGTGGAGAGCAGGAGACATCTGTGTGGGCTGGGGAGATGGACTCTGTAGGTCAGACGCGTTTGGTAGAGAAGAGGGAAGAGGAAGGAGAATCCTGGGGAAATATTGTGTTTTCCTTCTGACTCCCAACATGAACAACTTATCATAACTAAAAATTAAGACCCCATGTATCCATTGTTCTCCAAATTATACTCTGAATTTTCACACAACTGTCGAAAATGCATTCCAAAATACAGTCTGGTTAGTAAATTCCATCTTGCTAGCCCCCATCAGCCTGCCACTTGTTGATTCCTTAAGTTGGAGAATCTGAGTTCACTTAAAGCACTGTCTGTATGAGGCAGAGGAGGCTGACTTCCCTAACGATCAGCCCTGCAGTCTGAGTGACAGCGCCATAAATGTCTATCCTTCCCCCACTGTAAGGCAGTGTTCATGAAGTCATTCAGGGACCCAGGATCCTCCCATCTTGTGGCTCCACTCTCCTCCAGGTTTTAGCTTCTCCTCTCTGCTGTCAGATGGGAAAAGAGCTTATCCAGCCTTAGCCCTGGAGACCCACTTCCTTTCCACCTTATCTCATAGGTGAGAAGCAGCCTTGTGCTTCACAAGACTGAGGGGGCCTGGGGGACGCGTCTAACACAGGACAGAGATGAGACCTACAGTCCCGGAGCACTCTTGGGCTCTCTGGTACTGCCCTGGTTCATCTGAGCAATACGCTCACCAATCAGCACGTAATGATTTCTTAATGAAGATGCAGAACTTGCCTTGATTCAAATACCCCAAATCATCCAGACACAGTGAGACACACCTGCAATCCCAACGCTTGAGAGATGGGAGCAAAAGGATCCAGATTCAAGGCCATCCTCAGCTACATAGAGTTCAGTGACAGCCTGGGCTATCTGAGACCTTGCCTCAAAATAACCCAACATAGGAGCTGAGGAGATAGGTTAGTCAGTAAGTGTTTATCTTGTAAGTATGAGGACATATGTTCCACCCCAGAACCTACATTTTAAAATAAAAAAATCTGGATGGTTGTACTAAAAACGGGTTTGTGGGCATGGGATGGGGACACATACCTTTAATGCCAACGCTAGGGAATTTAATGCTAGGGAAGTGGAAATAGGTGGATCCTGGGTAACTGAGGTTGACCTCTGGCCCACATATAACACAACATACATGCATGCAGGAACACCACACACACATACACACACACACACACACGCACACACATACACATGATCTCAAACAAGGTGTGCCTCATGCCCTCGAGGTCACTGAGCGCAGACTCTGCCACCATCTTCTCCATCCTGAGGAAAGAGTGTTGCCCTCCACCTACCATCCCCCAACACCAGGAGCTCGCTCCTCTCCCTGTGTGCCTCCTAATAGATGGCTCTTCCTTCCCCTCTGCAGCCACAGGAGATAGGAGCTGTAAGGCAGTTGTCAAGAATTACCGCAGCCGGGAGAAAGGAGCGTGAGAATGAGAGTGATTCATCAAGAAGACTTATAAGCCGATTGGGCAACTCGTGATCAGAGCTGTTTAGCTACCCAGAGGGACAGCAGGATAAATTACAGCCAGAAGAATTAGCAATTACAACCTTGGCACCTTACATGGGGGAGGCCCGTTCCAATCACCTGTCACTGCGCTTGTAAAGTTTAGGGGAAGACGTCTGGGGCAGGCTGCTCTGCATTCATAGCTTGCTTTGAACGACGGGAGGACGGGATCCTGGGAAAAAGAGTGAGATGGGTATTTATAAACGAATTGTTTTCCTTGGGTGAGTCTTTCAAATCTGTTTCTTTTCTTACGTCGCATTTGGCTCTTAGCAGCCTGTGGCTCCTGGCACCGGCTTTCAATGACGCGGGTCCTGCTCTTTCTCTCTTCCTACTAACGTCACTGTCAAGTAGCTAATGGTTCCTAAACAAGCATGGCAACCCACATGTGTAGCTGCCACTTAAAGGACCCAGGGTTAAGCCTGGGGAAATAACAGGCCCTTAAATAATTAAAATAATCCCTGCTCTTGGTCAGAGAGAACATGGGTGGATTTTTACAGATTAGATTTGCTTCAGACAAAAAAAAGTGTGTGTGTGTGTGTACATATATAAATCTATTAAGGCCCTGATTTATCATTAGGAAAACATAAGGCTCTCTTTGTATGTCATGTCATAAAAGCCCTCCAAGATGGAGGTTATTTTCCTGGGTACATGAAGGTAGTTGGTACTCAAAGAGGGTCAACCTCTTGCCCAAGACCACTCAGCCTTTGAATAGGAAGACTTTCTGAGCCTAGACTACTCCTCTCCAAACCAGTGCATCCTTCTGCTCCTAACATAATCCCCCAGGTGCCTACCGAGGGATTCTCCAGAAGGCACCAGAGATAAGTCAGATGGAAGGGGGGTGTCATGGTTTGAGACATTCTCCTGTCTCACTGGATGACCTTGACCTCTCCACACAGCAAGGATGCTTTTGGATTTCTCATCCTCCTGCGTCTACTTCACTGATGCTAGGATTATGGACATGCACTACTGTGCCTGGTTTTCTGCTTAGGATGGAACCCGGGGTTTCCTACATGCTAGGCAAGCACTCTATCAACTGAACTACAATCCCCGGGAATTAAGTTTGTTTTTAAGCCACTAGAAAAGGCTCAAATGTAAACTTACAGGGCCATAATGATGTGATAGTTGACTGTGGGGTCTAGTCCTCAGAATATAAGATCGTCCTCTCCAGCTACAGGTTATTTGTGAAGGATGCATTCAAACAAGAGATCACTGACAAACCCAGTCGTCACTTTAGAAGCATCATAAGGTATGTAAGACCTAGAGACTTAAACAAAAGATACCCATTTCCTCATGGCTGTGGAAGCTGGAAGATCAGGATGCCAGAGCTGGTTTCTGACAAGACCTTCTTTGAGGCTGACCGACAGCCACTTCTATCCCATGGTGCTCTCAGAAAGCCCCTTCCCTGGGTGCACGCAGACAAAGAGATCTGGTGTCCCTTCCTCTTCTTATAAAGACAGCAGGACAGACCTTCTGACCTCATTTAACACTAATTAATCACCTAAAAGCCATGTTTAACCATACAGTCACTCTGGGGGAAAGTTTCAACAAAGGAATAAGAAAGGGGTACACCATCCACAACAGACACCATTGGCGTTGAACTCCAGAAGCCAGGAATGTGTTGATCTTGCCACAGCAGCCCTTGCTAAGGCCAAAGAGTCGAGGTTAAAACTATGGAAGAGTGTATCTGCTCAACTCTCCTTCAGAGTATTTAGTGGATGAACCCTGACTGCCTTTAGAATTAGCACAAGGTGAGGGATAGAGAGATGGCTCAGCAGTTAAAAGTATTTGCTACTCTCAGAGAGGACCCATGTTAATTCCTGGGACCCACATAAGTTCTCCAACTCCAGTGCTAGAGGATCTAATGCCCTTTTCTGGCCTCCAGTGGCTCCCATGTGCAAATGGTGCTTATACATATGCTCAAACACACGTGCGCGTGCGCGCACACACACACACACACACACACACACACACACACACACTACATAAATAAATTTTTTTAAAAAAATAGCACTGCCCAAGATCAAAAACTCATGCACACAAATTGGCATGGTTTAGTGGAAAGGAGAAGTGGATTTTTAAAGTCATGGCATAGCTCTGACCTATGTGTAAGAAACAGGAGTTAGCGGAGCAAGGGAGTTGTCTCAGTTGGTAGTGTTGCCACACAAACTTGAGGACCTTAGCTTGAATCCCCAGCATCTATGCAAAAGCCTAGCATGATTTCATGTAACCCCGGGATCGTGTGATTAGGTGGAGCTTGCCAGCCAGCCAGTCTAGCTGAATCCATGAGCTCCAAATTTGGTGACAGACCCTATCTCCAAAAAAATGTAGAAAACTGTAGAGAAAAATATTAGACATAAATTTCTGGCCTGTGTGTGCACACACGTGCACATATACACATCCTCACAGAAACATGCAGAGAGAGAGAGAGAGAGAAAGAGAAAGAGAGCGCACCCAGGACTATGGTACTGCTGGAGATGGGGACAGGAATGAGGCATTTGGTGGACCCACAGGGAGTGAGAGATAAGTTGTCTAAACCCTCATGAGCTCCTGGGAAAATTAATTATTTGGGGATTTGCAGAACACAGTGTGGTGCTACCAGCATCAAAACTAGGGAACCAGCCTAGACACAGCAGGGCCCCAGCTGATGCAGGGCTGAGCTGCAAGGATCCAAGAGATCCCTGCCCCTCTATGAGCCAAGTGCCAAGAGGATGAACCTCGGGTTGCATAGTTCACCCTCACAGAGTCCCATTGGAGACCCCTAGACTTTATGTCTGGTGAGGCCCGCCATTTCCCCCATGAAAAGCTCCAGGCAGGCAGCAAGTCCTGCGTTAACTGCTCTGTGTGAATGCGCCTCTGACTCAGCCATCTGGGCTCAGTGATGCTGTGGCCCTAGAGCACAGCATGTCACCAGCACAGAGAGGACAGCCTTCCAGGCTTCCATGCGTGGACTCCAGGGTTGTTCCTGTCATCTGGGCCCCCGCCACTGCATTATGTCCCAAGATGATGCCTCTGCCAATGGAGTACCAGCTGCCACAGAGGGGAGCTCCCCAACCCCTGACTGGAAAATCAGTAAGACCTTTAGCTGCACATGCAGGGACTCTGACACCCTGGTTGGTACCCATGTGTGGGCTTGTGCTTTACCTTCTGGCCTGACACATTTCCAAGAGTGAATGGAACTGAAGCCAAACCTGCACCAAATGCACAGAGCTGTGCTTCCTGTGAGAAACCTGCTGACAGTCTAGACCAACCTAGATCCACCTCTAACCCCAAATGCTATACAGTGATAAGTGCCTGTCATCTCAGCAGTAGGAGCACTTAGAAGACTGAGGCAAGAGGATTACTAGTCTGAAATAGGCCTGAACTGCGATACAACAAAACACTAAGTTTCTTTGTTTTTTATTCTTAAAGGGGGAAAAATAATAAAAAGCTTCCCATTTAAAAAAGAAAGAAAGAAAGAGAAAAAAGACTAAGTGGAAATGGCTCTAAGCCCCGTCAACACTTCTGACCCCGCCTCCAGCACTACCTCTCCCACGCCTACAAGAATGTCCCCAGTGCCATGTAAATGTAATGTATTTTAAGGGGAAAGAGTGGGAAGATGGGAATTGGAGATGGATGGCTAGCCAAGGAGGGGGTGAAGCCAGATGGAAATGCAGTGCGGGGAGTAAACTGCTCGGGATGCCCCAGTGTGTTCCCCGGAGGCGTCATTTATGCCTCCAGCCACGAGTGGCGTTGGAGGTTGCTGCTCTGTGGTCTAGCCCTGCGTAGCTGTGTCTACGAGGTCCAGTTTCACATAGAAATGTTGCTCCCACTGGTCTCTTCTGCCTCGTCCATTTCATGATGCTGGGAGGTGGAAGCAGGACCCAGGAATTTCCTGAGAACTGTTTGGACCCCAAATCGCCACTTTACAGCTTAAAGAGGGGGGTGGGAGTCAGAGGAAGACCATGTCCCCAACACTAACAGGTCAGGGGTGGGACCACCTGGGTCCTGCACAGGGAAGGGCAAAGCTACACATCAAGCAAGAACCTGACCTGGAACCAGAGGGCCTAAAAACAGTTGAGTTCTGAGAGGTGAAGTGCCTGGCCTTTGCAAGAAGCTGGCCAAGCCAGGTCAGTGTGACTTCCAGTCAGGCTTGTTGTTCCGGTGAGTTCACCTTCCCACCTTCGTCTTCACAACATGTCTCTCTGGCCCAGTCCAACCAGCAAATCACACAGCAAGGAAACTGATGAAGGTTGTTGGCAACATCAGTAGAAGTTACCCAGATGTGATTATAGCACCATGTCATCCTCAAGATGCCTCTGCGGAGAAAGTTGTGACAGTCACTGGGAAGAGGACGGAGGGGTTGACTCTGCAGGGTCATACCTACTGTGATGTGTGTGTCCTAGTACCATGTCAGACCTGTTCCCTACACGCCAAGCTCTGGCTACAGCTTGACACTCATATGCCAGTCATGATGTATGAACTAATGGTCTTCCTTGAAGCCAGGCCTCTTTCTATGATGTGCTGCTGCTGCTGCTGCTGCTGCTGCTGCTTCTTCTTTTTCTTTTTCTTCTTCTTCTTCTTCTTCTTCTTCTTCTTCTTCTTCTTCTTCTTCTTCTTCTTCTTCTTCTTCTTCTTCTTCTTCTTCTTCTTCTTCTTCTCCCTCCTCCTCCTTCTTCTTCCTCCTGCTCCTC
The DNA here is from genome assembly GCF_982192425.1 of Myodes glareolus. Taxonomy (NCBI): domain Eukaryota; kingdom Metazoa; phylum Chordata; class Mammalia; order Rodentia; family Cricetidae; genus Myodes; species Myodes glareolus. Next base: position 42,326,970 of record NC_142034.1, read on the forward strand.
TTCTTCTTTTTCCTGCTCCTCCTTTTTTGAAACAGTGTTTCATTGTTTAGCTCTGATGCTTTGTAGACCAGAGGAGCCTCCAACTCACAGAGATCTGCCTGCCTCTGCCTCCTGAATACTGGGATTCTTTTTTTAACACAGCTTTTGTTCATGCAGTACATGCTACCCAAAACACCCTTCCCATGCCTGATTATCCTGCATTCTTTCTAGACTCAGTTCCAACCACTGCCTCATGAAGTCTCTCCTGTGCCTCCCTTCCCAAGTTGGTCTAATTGTGCCCTCTCAGATGCCCTGCACTCCTGTACTTTATAGCCCTCCACAGTTCCTGTGTGTTCTATCATGCCTAGTCTTTCTGGATTCTTATCCCATGGTCATAGGAATCACAATACTCATCATCAGATCTTCAGTTCCCAGCAGTGTTCCTGACACAGATTGGGTTCTTAATAAATGTGCCCTAGACATGTGGGTAGAGACGTTGTGTGTGGATGGAAGAATGGACAGCAGGTGGATGGATAGATGGATGAATGGATAGATGGATGGTTGGATGGATGGATGGATGGATGGATGGATGGATGGATGGATGGGTGGATGGATTGACAGATGTATAGATAGATGAATGGACAGCAGGTGGATGGATGGATGGACGGATAGCAGGTAGAAGGATGGATGAATGGGTAGGTGGGTGGGTGGGTGGGTGGATGGATACTGGAGGGATTGATGGGTGGGAAGATGATGGATGGATGGATGGATGGATGGATACTGGAGGGATTGATGGGTGGGAAGATGATGGATGAACACGTAGATAGATGAAGATAAAACTATAGAAGCTGTCTCTGCAGCCATGACGTGGTATCTAGAATGATTCTCAAATGCCCCCGAGGAATACGTAGATCTAGCGAGGCCCAGAGTGAAAGTTATGTTTGAGCGAGATGCATTGCAGTCTTTCAGAAGCACAGCAGCGTTCTTCTTCTGCAGAGCCAATTTACATTCTCTGCTCTTGTCGCATCCTTTCCACTCACTGACATTTTTGCAATGGATACAAGCTTATTATTTTATTATTTGTCACAAATCATAGATAATTCACTTTTTAAATTGATTTTTGTTGCCTGGTAAAGTGCTACATCAGCTGCTACTGCTCCTGGGTCCCTTTCAGCAAACACAACAGGCAGCATTGGTAACTTCAAGGCGGGGACCGGGAGTGGCGGGCTTCTAACTGGGTAAAATCCCTTTGTGGTACCGTTGGTCCAAACACTAATTGGGAATACTTTTGCTTAAGAGAGCAAATCTGATCACTGTGCTTGCAGGGAAGGGGGAGGTCGTTCTGTGTTTCTGTAGTGCATAATATGCTTTTCTGTGAGAATATTTAGCCGTGTGTGGTTCGATGCCATCTGCATTTGAAGCCTCTCAGAATGGAATGCTTCCTCTCAGTTCCAATTTCAGTCAAATGGTGGTGGTTAGGTAAGCACCGGGGCCATCATCTTTGATTGATTGGCAAGGTCTATCATATGGCCAGGGTGCAGGGAAAGGGCACAGTCACTGGGTGTGCCTTATAGAGCGCCATCTCCTCTATACTGCACTTTACGTGAGCCCACGTGCTTCAAGTGAAGCCTCTACAAAGAACAGTGGGTTAACACAGAGCCTAGGCTTGGATGGGTCCTGACTCTGGACTAGGAACTTTGCAGTCAAGCAGACCCTGGTTTGAATCCTGCTCCTCATAAGCTACTGAAGTTTGGTCCTTCGTGCAAAGGGGAAACAGACTTTCACTGCCAGTATTGTTATAACTAAGCCATTCGGTGTCTCCCATACTGAGGGATCTGAGGAGCGTGCGCTCCCACCCTTTAAATCTTTGTATCCGCCTCTATCCACCCACATGGTAATGACCTCTGTTTCCTGTGCACCCCACCTTGTGATAGTATATAATTTTAGAATATTCAGTGCTTGTAAGGTAGTCATGGCAAGGACTCCACCACCCTCTACCCCTGCGAGCAGAATCACTTATCCTCTCCGGGTCAATCTAGCCAGGTATTCAATGCAGATCAGAAGCATGACCCGTATGACAGGTGTGGGCACTCAGTGGATCTATGCCAGGAAAATGCTTTGAACAGTATGTAGAACCCAGAGAGGAACCCAGCAAGAGCTCAACAAATATCATCTATGCTGCCAATGTCTGTTAGCCGACAGGTGGTCACTGGGGCAGCAAACCTTCCCACCAGGTCGCTGTGAGGATTTAAAGAGGTGATGTTCTTCCTCAACGCCAGGCACATAGTAGGTGCATACCAACTGAGAGATTCTGTCGCCCCTTCTCTTTGCAGTGACTTGTGCTGTGTCCTGAGCCCATCCTCCCTGCTCTGACCTTGTGGTTTGAACTTTCAGTGACCCGGGCTGGAGGCAGTAGGACTGTGTCTCCTCCCTCCTGGCTGTCTGAAAGGACATGTTTCCCCCGAGACCCCTTTGATGCCTGCATTACCAACTGATTGGTGGATTTGATTTTAGTGTTTTATTTGATTTTAGAATTGTTTAAAAGGAGCACAGTATAATCATTTGTGAACACACTTAAATCACTCGGCAGGATGCAATAAAAACATCAAACTCAAAATTACAGCTCAAAAAGCAGGCTCTGATTTCTCCTCCTCCTGGGTGGGCAAGATAGAAGTTTGCACATGTGTTAGAAGGTGGGGAACAAATTCACAGGGCATGGTTAAAGGCAGGAGAACTCTGGGTTATGAAACTGGGCCTCCTCAATGAACAAGGCCCCTTACTGATAGCCCAGAGGTTGAATGTCACATCCAAGGTCATATGAGAAAACCTAACTAGTGCAAGACTCAAATGTGACCAAGTGCTAAGCCTTCCTCAACAAAGGCCCCCATGGAGAGCAGAATGCCATGTCTGTCCTGCTACCCCTCGGCTTTGCTGTCAAGAGAATGAGAGAGAGAGATGCCTCAGGATGATGGTAAGGGTTCAGGGGCACAGAACCCTCTTGAGTATGAGCACCCCATTTCACTCGCCACTGTAGTCACTCGGATCTGAAACATACTGGAAGTGTTTGTCCAATGAGGCTGGACCACTGACCCGAGGCTCCTGACGAGAAACTGCCTGGACTACACCCCATCTCCTGCCTCCTGCTCCCTGGCAGAGGCCAAATCTCCTGACTGAGCACCTCCTCCTTGGTGGGAGCTTTGCTGAGTGAGCCAAACACCCCTTTGACAGCATCCTCTGAGAGACAGAACGGAATGGGAATCTTCCCTTTGGCTCTTAAGGCAGGTTTTCCCAGGGTGACAGCTTGCTGCTGGCTCTGAACCAGGGTCATGCTGGCCTTGTCTTGATCTAGTTCTCCAGACAGAAGGGGGGAAGAAAACACACTCTGGGCCAAATTTTAAAGCAGGCAAGTTGTCTGAGAGCAGCCCACCCACTCACCACCCTGTGCCCTGGCTTGCCCTGTATCCTGGCTTCCAGCGAGGCTCATACATCAGAAGACTCTGAAGGGCCTGGGAGAGTTTCACAACTAGGCACTCCAGTCCGCTGGTTTTGTGGTGCTCATGACTAAGGCTCTGAGGAATTGCCATGCCTGGCCCACAGCTCTTCTCTCAGCCTCAGCCATTGCCTCTCGTTGCTGGTGCAGTCAGTCTTGACAGTGTGGTCCAATGGCAGGCAGTTAGGGATTACAGGTAGAAGATCCCAGAAGCCATGCAAAATAAGGCTGTGACACAGTTCACCAGAATGTGTTTGTATGTGTATGTCTATATACATTCATATGTATGCAGGTACATCTATGTGCACAGTTACACATGCCTGTGATTGTAGAGGCCAGGGGGCAACCTCACTGTCTTTTCTCAGGTACCCATTTCACTTTGGGATTTTTTTCTTCTTGAGATAGGCACTCTCACTGGCCTGGAACTCACCGAGTAGGCTAGGCTGCCTGTGAACCCCAGGGATTCACCTGTCTATCCATCTCTATAAGTGTGTGCTACCATACTCTGCTTTTTTTAAAAAAATATGAATTCTAGGGTTCAAACTTGGGTCCTCATACTCCAAGGCAAGACTTCAAATGCTTTTCTTCATCACTGATAAAAGGACGTGGCCAGACGGGCTATCAGTCCCACTGTCTGTGTCCCACGAGCCCAGCCCTGAGTCAGGGACACGGGATGGCAGCAAGGACCCCATGGAGACTGTAGTTTCAACTTCTTCAACATCCATTATGCACCAGGCACACTTGGGGGTGCTCCATCTTGTTATGCAACAAGGCTGGAAAGCCTTAACATCCTGCTCGAGAACACTCCTCTTCAGGAGAGAGCTGCCTTTCCCACGGAAAATGCCGCGGTGAGGTGAGACACTGAGAAAGGATGTGGCCATATGCCAAGACTTCGGAGGAGGATGGCGCTGCCTAGGAATATCCCAGTTCTGCTCCTGAGGAAAGTAGGAAAGCACCTGAGGAGGGAGCAAGGGGAGACAGAGAAGGAGAGGAAGAGATTGAGATGGGGCAAGGTGAGGCGAGGTGAGCAGGCAGGAGAAGCCTGCCCCAGCTCCCTCTGACACCTTCCCTGGGTCCCCGCATCTCGTGTGGGTGGGATTTCTGCAGAATTTAATCAATGACTAAATTTTATACAAGGTCTTTGTTGGCTTGAGTGTGGAATTGTCCCCCACGGGCTCGTGTGTTTTAACGCTTGGTCCCTGCTGGTAGTGCTGCTTAGGGAGATTATGGAGCCTCTGGGACCTTGTTTATGGACATAGGCCGCTGGGGAGTGTGGCTTGAAGGGTATAGTTTGGCCCTTCTTCTGATCTGCTTTTTGTCTCCTGCTTGGCATGGCGCAATAATACACAGCCGCCTCCAGCTCCTGCCACCATAGACCAGCTGTGTCCTCCCTGCCATGAAGGACTGCAATCCTCCAAGCCTGTGAGTTGAGACGAGCCCTTCCTCCCTTGAGCTCTCTCAGCCCAGTTCTTTACGCCCAGCCAACAAACAGTACCTTCATGGTGTAGAGCAGATGCTGGAGATGTCGCCTGAAGGCCACAGCTGGGCTACACATGTATTTATTTAGCAAGGTCAAGCGTACAGCATCCCTCGGAGGTAGATAATACTTCCAGATCCAAGTGCGGAATTGGATGTTAGAGAGGTCTGCCGTGTGTTCAAGTTCCCCCAACTCAGTGAGTACAGTGCAGACATCAAATCCAGCTTAGTCTAGACCACAGCGTACACCCTGTGGTACAAGGCCAGGACCTCCACAGTGTGAGGTAAAAGAGGAAGCCGAGCTAAAACAAGACCAAAGGCTTAGCCTTGGCAAGGATTCTGGATGTGTTGCCGGGACCTGGAGGGATACCATTCAAGGGAACAACATGTCCACGCCCTGAAGCAGGAAGTTAAGGGTCTGCTACAAGAGTTAGGTGGGCATTTAGTGACCATCAGGTATGCCAGGTGGGCCTCCCTGTCTCTCTCTTTCCTCTCCTCCCGTGCCCTCTTAGCCTCCAGGAGCAGAATGTATGCCTTCCTCAACACTTTCACCATCCTCTCCACATCTCCTTCCAACTTAGAGCCTCAGACGGTGGGCTGCAGACACAACAGGGATAGGTCCAGGAGTATTAACCATGGCGGAGGATACAGGCTTGAGCCTCTCCAAAGAGCACCTCGGGCTGTAGCGCCACCTGCTGGTGAGTCTCAGCCCTTGGGTCTGGGACAGTCTGAAACATTCAGAGGTTAAGGAACAATGTCGGGATGTCCCCAGGCGGAGGAGGAGCAGCCATCAGCCTCTCTATCTAAAATGAAAAGCCTGTGGAAAGGCGCCCCAGGATCCCGAAGCAATGACAGGCGAGCATCGGAGAATGCAGTGGCAAGAGTTCTCAGTTCTTTGTTTGGTTCCCAAATTTAAGCAATTATAGAAACCATCAGTTCCATGGCACAGTGTTGTCGGTAAATGCAAGGCTCAAGACTCAATCCTGGTGTGTCTCCTGTCTCCCTGAAGTAGCTCATCCATCTTGCCAGCTTTGTTACACACCATAAGATCTATCAGTCTCGACTCTAGCTTTCTCTCCTAGATCCAGACCCCAAGATCAAACTAGTGACCTTTTAACTTGCATTATGAACTAGGCAGTGTGTGTGTGTGTGTGTGTGTAAACATGGGGGGTGGTCTTCTTCTAAGCTGGCTAGCCAGCAAGCTCCCAGGATCTATCTGTCCCATACCCCCAATGCTGGAGTTACAGGTACACAACATCCAGCCACGGTCAGCTTTCTATGTGAGATCTGAACTCGAGTCCTTATGTTTGCAAAGCAATCACCCATTGAGCCATCTCCCCAGCCACTAGCCAGAAATGGCAGAGCTTCGCTGGCCCATCAAGCCAAATGGTAAAGAGAATAGGGGTGGTGTGGTGAATGAAAAAACCGGAGATAGGGCTGGAGATGACAGCACAATTGGTGAAGTACTTGCCTCACACATATGAAGTCCTGGGTTCGGTCCCCAGCACCGCATAAAACAGAGTCTGGTGGTGCAGATCCTAGCACTTGGGAAGTGGAGGCAGGCGGGTCCGATTCTCAAGGTCATCCTTAGTCTCATAGTGACTTTGAAACCAGCCCGGGATACCCGAGACCCTGCTGAAAGAAAAGAGACAAGGGTGAAGGGTAAGGAGGGAGGAGTGTGTGAAGGCCTGCACTAGAAACCAGAATGTGACGTTGATGGCACCTAGCCATGGCTATGAAGCACCGGATCTACCTGATTAAGTTGGATGAGGAGACTGATAGCTGGGGCTGATGGGTACACCGAAGATGCTATAGAACACTGGAAGCCACACTAACCCGTGAAACGGTGGCATTCAGAGTACTGCTCGGGTCATTCCATGGTCTGTCATTCTCAAGTTACTTAGGGTCTGTGGTTAGACGTGGATTGAAGAAATTTTAGAGGTCGTCTCATTCAGCTGCACAGCCAGTACTTGAACCTCTCTCCTCCGACCCCAGCCAATGAGGATTTGCGACCACGAGTAGAAGGATAATTTCGTTATCGAGCTATACTGGCGGGTTAGAAAGTTCTCTTTATGCTGAGAACAAATCCTTTTTGGGGATTAAATAAGGCAATGCATTTAACGTGCCACCACAGTGCCCGCACGTCAAGAAACGTTATCTTCATCTCTGCCTCCCTCATGACAGCTCCTCGTGTGTCTGTCTTTCCCTTGGGATGCCAGAAAACAAACCCAATTCTTCTTCCTTGAGACAGTCCTTCAGATATCTGAAGACAGTGCTTCAGGGTCCCTTGAGGCTCCACTTGCCTGGGATAAACAAATACTCCAACCTACTTCCAGACACTCACTGGTAAGCAAGAACTGTTGCTGTGTGCGCTATTGTTTCCTAGCTGCCGCCGCCGTGTGAGGCTTCAGCGGTGCCGCTGGAGCAAAAGATGAGGCAGCCACGGCAGAGCAGTCAGGGACCTGAACCTCAACCTCTAGGAAGGAAAAGCAGGGAAGTCGCTGACTTCAAGGGAAGTTTAGCCTATTGAACGAGCTCTATCAGACTGCATCCACTTCCCTCTCATGTTGATGACACATCTTTTTTGTTGTTGATCGGTTTGGTTTTTTAGGGGGAGGGGATTGAGACGGGGTTTCTCTGTGTAGTCCTGGCTGTCCTGGAACTCACTTTGTAGACCAGGCTGGCCTCGAACTCACAGAGATCCGCCTGCCTCTGCCTCCTGAGTGCTGGGATTAAAGGCGTGCGCCACTGCTGCCTGACATGGGTGACACATCTTAGTAGACAATGAATTCAGGGGTTGGGGAGATAACGCTCAGTTAACTGTTTGCCATCCAAGCATGAGGACCAGAGTTCATTCCTCAGAACCTAAACTTTTAAAGATGCCAGGCACTGTGGTAGACTCCTGTGCTTCCCACTTGTGGCAGGCAGAGACAAGTGAGCCTTAGAGTTTGCTCACTAGCAAGCCTAGAAGAATCCTGAGCTATGGGTCCCAGGGAAGAGACCCTGTCTCAAGACACAAGCCAGATGGTTCCTGAGGAGCCACACCTGAGGTTGGCATCCGGTTTCTGCATGCACTTGTACACGTGCATATGCCCGTGTACATACTACCCACATACGTAGTCACACACACACAGCCTACACATACACCACAAATAGACACACACACATATACATACACAGACAAAGACAGAGAGAGAGTTAGAAGTAGAAGGAAAATTATCTCCTGTAAATGGAGGTTTTTTTCTGCTCAGCCCCATCCTTCAGTTGCTTCGAAATAGTCACTCAGAGGCTTAATATTAAGTACAAACTGATTGACCTATAGTTCAGGCTTATTCCTAATTAGCTCTTACATTTAAATTAACCCATTTTTTTCATCTGTGTGTTGCCACGTGGTCATGACTTTTACCAATCTGTTGGCATCTTGTTTCTTGAGCAACTGGCTTGCATCCCTCTTAACTTAAGCCCTTCTTTCTCCCTGTATTCAGTTTGGCTTTCCCGCCTAGCTATATTCTGCCTTGCTATAGGCCAAAGCAGCTTTTATTATCAACTAATGAGAGCAACATATATTTCACAGCGTACAGAAGGGTTATCCTACAGCAATCTTCCGTCATCACTACAAAATTAGTTATCATGGTTTTGGAGCCCCAGACTCCAAAAGGAACTAATGCACCCTTCCCAAATCCAATTTATTGCTTTTTGAAACCGATATTGAGCAGTGCAGCTACACAATGCATCCTAAATCCTGGACTATCAGCCCTTTGCTTAGAGGTCATTGACCCACAAACATTCTCCACCTACGGAAACTAGGCCCAGAGGAAGGCAGCTATTTGTGCAGGTTCAACAGGAAGTTTGTGTGGACGTGAGACCTGATCACAGATGCCAAAGAGGAAAATGGGAGAGAAGGGGAAATGTTCTGAGTCCTCATGGACTGCTTCTGGTTCTTCCCAGTCAATCCTCTCCAGATAGGGGAGTGTGAGGCAGCGACAGGCACAATGGTGGGACCCGAAATTGCAGGAATCACCTGCTGGCTCTAGCCCTCACTGCTGTGTAGTCCTGTACAGTGTATTTAACCTTTCTCTGAAACTTAATTTCTCCCAAACAAAATAAAAATAGGAGTGCCTGCATCGAGAGAGACCTGTGAATATTAAATTAAATAAGCATAGAGACTTTAAGTTCCCAGTAGTGCTGAGCAGCTAATAACAGTCCAGCCCGCCTGGAAGTAGCTCTCACAAACCCTAGGCACGAGGCTTTATAGTCAGTATTTGACTGTACTACCGAGAAAAGAAAGCAGCCAGCAACTGGGGAGTACACAGGCCTTAAAGTCACACCTGGTGAAACACGGGCTTATTTCCCTGACCTCTCCCACGTGGACACTTCCAAGTTCTAAAAGAATATTGAGGCTGGAGTTCAATTAGAGATCAGCAAGCATCGAGTTAATGAGCCAGAAACCAGAATTCAGGGTTGCCAAAAAAGGCTGGAAATGAGAAGGGAGATCCTGGAAAAAGAAGGGACTCAGAGAGGCAGCCCAATTTTTTATATAAGTGTTCCTCACATCCTAGGCTCAATCTTCACCATTCTGTGAATGTATAGAGAGCTCAAGAAGTCTGGGAAGAGAGCAAGAGCCGAGAGAGCTGAGCCAGCAGTTCAGCAGTGCCCCTGTGTGGGAGGAATGACTCCACAAACAACTTAGGGTTCCCATGAAGCCCAGAAGTCTCATTCCTTGGGTATCAGACCACAGGATTACCAGCAAAACTAAACTACAGCCACAAAACCAAAGCGGTTCTTCATAGGCCTCACTGCCATCTAGAACAAGACTGAGTAGAGGAAGATAATCTATCCAAAGTCTCTATAGGGATCGACCCACAATGTCTACATTACAAACAAAAACTTCTAGACACACGAGGTAAGAGAGAACCGTGAGAAGGAACATAACCGGAAACAAACAGAATCTCCATCTAACCCCAGTGTTAGGGGGGAGTAAGTGTACAGTCATGGTATTAAACCTGCTAAGCGATTGCAGAAAAGGATGGAAATAAAGACAGATTTTTTTTAAGGCAAGATCTGGAAATGTTTTTAAAGAAACCAAATGGACATTTTAGAGCTGATACATTTATACATTGTTGGCTAAGACCAGTAGAAGATCAGATACAAGACAGAAAGAGACACCATGCTTGAAGAGAAGAGAAATGATTCATGGGGTGGGAGCTTAGGAGACAGCTCAGAAAGCTTTCCTGTCCAAGCATGTGGACATGAGTTTGAATCTCTAACACCCATGTGAAAAGCCAGTATAGCGAAGCAATCTCAGTACTGGGGTGGTAGAGACAGGTGGATCCCTGGAGTTCACTGAACACTCAGCCTACCCTAATCTGTGAGCTTCAGGTCCTGTGAGAGACCCTGCTTCCAAAAATTAAGGTGGAGAGTAATTGAGAAAGATACCCACAGTTAACCTCTGGAGCCACATACACATATGCACAAACACGTGTACACCCATACCCCCCAACGCCAAACACAGACACCAGACATTGTTCACCTGGAATACAAAAAGGGAAAGATACTGCTAAAAATAAACAGAGCTCCAGTGACAATATATTGAGTCCATACAACCTATATAGAGAAATCACAACATAAATAAAATTGGCATTCCAGAGAGGAAAGAATAAGAAGGAAAAATAATTAAAGAAATATTGATTCGTATTTTTCTAAATTTGTTCAAAAGCATCATTTCACAGATCCATGATCCTCAGTAACCCACACAATAAAGATTCAAAAAAAATCACACTAAGGCATGATATTGTCAAAATCCTACAAAATCGAAGATGAAGAATCAATCTTAACTAGGGGAGGGAGAAACAGAGAATGAATAGTCATGGAAAATCATAATTGGTTCTCATCATAAAGAGTGGGGGCAGGGAAGGGAGAAGAGCATCTCTGAAATGCTAAAAGACAGAGCTGAGCCAGACATCAGAGCATACACAGCAGTAGGCTTGAGAAAGAGGAAGACTGGGACATTGTATAGACAAACGAAAACCAATGAAGTCTGCTGTAGTCAACCCACTCTGCAAGAAAGGTTGAAAAGGATTTCAGACCAAAGAAAATGACATCAAATGGAAAAGTAAGATCTGTAGGGGAAAATGATGAATAATGAAAATAGTATAAACGTGGTAAATGTAAAATATAGTTTCCTTTTCAGCAGTTGGCTTAAAAGTTAACGGGCTACTCAAGCAAAAGTAGCCTCAGCGGTGTCTACTGTAAGTCTCTTAGTGTGTGTAGAAGTCCTAGGAGCCACAGCCTAAAAGTTAAACTATGGAAATAGACTTGCATGAGATGCAACCTTAATTCGAGGTAGACTGCGATAAAATAAAGATGAATAGTGCTAAATCCTAGAGCAACAATTAAAAATAACAGTGCAACGTGATATAAATCCAAATCCAGCAGGGAAGACAGAATGAACTGTTGAAATCACTACGACAAAAGAAGCCAGGAAAGAGAAGAAAATCAGATGCAGCAAGGGAGACACGCAGGACATAAGGAGTAAGATGGTAACTTCATATCAAGGATTGTACTAAGTGTAAATAGATCAAAAATTCCCTAGTAAGGGAGAGGTGGCTCGGTGGTTAAGAGCACTGGTCCAGAGGACCTGAGCTCAACCCCCAGCAGCCACATGATGCCTGGTAATCATCTATAACTTCAGTTCCAGTGGATCTGATATCCTCTTCTGACCTCCCTGGACATGAAGTTCACAGCATGTATTCAGGAAAGCATTCATATTTCATATACATAAAATCAAAATACAATCTCGAGGAATTTTCAATTTCCAATTAAAGAGCAAAGATTTTAAGTAGACTAAATAGCAACATTCAACATGCCTTAGCATAAAAAGATCCTGACAGAGTAAAAGAACGAACAAACCGGGGACCGGGGAAAGGACTGGGCACTATGGGTAGTAGCGTTAGGAAGCTGCCGCATCTAGCACATGGACCCTCAAGACAAGGATGTTTCAAGTGATAAAGGTGATGATGTCACAGTGCTAGCAAGATCCAGTCATCAAAATGTAATAGCCCTAAACATGTAGCTGTCGGATGAGTTTCAAAAACCCACATTAAAAATTGAGAATTTTTTTCTCTCTCAGCAAAGTGAGAAACAGACAAACTACATCGTTCAGGTTCAGCATTCTTTCCTGAGTCATGGATGCATATGCAGTGTACTAGGAACTTGTGCACAGCTGTCACCAAACTACCAGAGAAAGACAGCTTCAAGCTGGAAGGCGTTATTTTAGCCTATGGTTTCAGGCATTTGGCCCATGTACTTCATGGCAGTGTGAATATGGAGAGCCAGGGTGCTCACCTCATGGCAGTCAGGAAATACAGGACTAGGATCCAGATACATCCTCAAAAGTACAACTCCAGCTCCCCATTTCCTAAAGCTCATCCCACATCCTAAACCTTAGCCCACATCCCAAAGCTTAGCCCACTTCCTAAACCTTAGCCCAACTTCCTAAACCTTAACCCCACTTCCTAAAGCTGAGTACTTACTCAGCACTTCTAGGTAGGGCCCAAACATTGAATACACGGACACAGGGGACATTTCAAGTCCACACTGCAAGTGAGAAAACCATTATTAAAGGTATCAGAGATTTGAGCAACACTATCAAATAGCTTAACTGCCTTTTATGAAATAGTGCTGGTTAGTTTTTGACAAATTGACACAAATATCAACATGGCTGAGAAGTGGGACTTTTAATTGAGGAATTGCCCCATAGATTGGCCTGTAGGCAAGTCAGTGGCATGTTCTCTTGACTAGTGATTGATGTGGGAGGGACCAGCTCACTACGGATTGTGTCACCCTTAGGTTAGTGGTCCTTAGGTGTGTAAGAGAGTAGATTGAGTGACCATGAGGAGCAAGCCAGTAAGCAGCACTCCTCCATTCAGCTCGCCTCTGCATTCAGCTCGCCTCCAGGTTCCTGCCTTCACTTCTGTCAGTGATGGAGTGTGACCTAAGAGTTATAAGCTGAAATCACACACACACACACACACACACACACACACACACACACACACACACACTACGCTGCTTTTGATCATGGTCTTTTATTCCAGCAGGAGGAATCTTACTAATACAGGAATAAACAGTAACTAAGAATTACAGAATGTAAACACTTCAGGGGTGTCTATGGAGCACCCATCAAGGTACACCACAAGCCGACTCATGGAACACATCTCAGTACATCTTGAAGCAGTGAAACCATGAGCGGTATGTTTTCTGACCAAAGGATAATGGAGTTGGAAGGCAGGCGAGAGAGAACGCAAATCAGCAGCATCTGCATGAGGGGGACATCACGACAGCTTCTACAGGCATTGAAGTGACAAGAGGATGCGATGTACAACTGTGATAACTCAAAAATTCAGACAAAATGAGCACATTCCTTGGGGGAAAACAAAACACAGTTACCAAAGGGAGGGGAGATGGGGAGTATGGGAGGAGTTAAGGGAAGAAATAGGGGGTGAACGTAATCAAAATATATTGTGTGTGTGTATGAAATTCTCAAAGAATCCTTAGAATACTCTCTTTTCTAAAACAGAAGTCACCAAAACTAGTGCAAGAAGAAATAGAAAACTCTTTATATCTCTGCCTCTATTAAAGGAATTGAATTTGTGATTTAAAATATCTGCATGCATACACATAAACACCAGGTCCAGATGGCTTCACTACTAAACTCAATCAAGCATCTAAGTTGTAAATGATACTGTGTCTGCACAAACTCAGAAACCACAGACAATGGGTACACCTCACAACTCTTTTTATGAAGTTAACGTAATCCCAGTACCAACACTTAAAGGAGTGTTGCATGGTGGCTCAAAACTATAACCCTAGCACTCAGAGACTGAGGGAGATGATCCTGAGGTAGAGGCCTTTTTGAGCTACATAATTCCTTCAAGACTAACCTTGGCTAACCAATATTGTATAAAGGAAAGCAAAATAATATTAAAAGAAGTGTAAAGACAGCATTCTTCTTAAATACAGATGCAAAACTTCGTTTGAAAATGTTTGCAAATTAGACATGGCAAAATCTAGAGAGAATAGTAAATCATGAGCAAGTAAGGTTTGTCCTGGGACTACAGGTGGGTTCCACATCTGTAGATCAATGAACACCATTCACCGTGCTAGCTGGATAAAGGGGAGAAATCACGTGATTATCTTTCTAGAGGCAGTAAACATCTTTACCAAAACGTAGTTCCTTTCATGATTTTCTTTAAAAATAAAAATAAAAATTGAGGTGCTGTAAAGATGCCTCAGTGGTTAAGAGTGCTTACAGATTTGGCTCAGGACCCGGGCTTGGTCCCCAACATCCACACTGTAGCTCATAATCGCCTGTAGCTCCAGTTCCAGGGGCCATTAAGCCCTCTGTTGGTATCTCCATGCTCCTGCACGCACCTGACACTCACAGAGATACACACGTACACAGAATTTTTTAATTTTTAATTAACAAAATAAAAATAGAAAAAATTTTCCTAGCAAACTAGAAATAGGCTAGAACTTCCTCAATGCAACAAAAAAAAGCCAATAAAAAATGTTTATCAAGCTGGGCAGTGGTGGCCCATGCCTTTAATCCCAGAACTCAGGAGGCAGAGGCAGGTGGGTCTCTGAGTTCAAGGTCATTCTGGTCTACAAAGTCAGTTCCAGGACAGCCAGGATGTTACACAGAGAAACCCTGCCTGGAAAACAACAACAACAACAAAAATCTATATCAAACATAATTAATGGAGAAATAATAAACTCTTTCTTTCAAAGATCAGAATCAAGGCCAGAAAATACCCGTCCCCTCTGGGATTTTTTCCCCAACATCACATTGAAATTTTTAAGCAAAACAGAGTGGAAAAATGAAAACTATAAGCAAAGAAATAAAAGTCAAGCTATCAAAAAGAACAAGCTATTGATACACTCAAGAGTATGAATAGTTGTCAAAAACATTTTGCTGAGAGAAAGCTGCCAGCCACAAAGGAATACATGCGCAGTTGTTCTATTTCTGTGTAATCCTAGAGCACAGAAACCTCATTTATAAGGACAGAAGCAGATGAATGGTTGCCTGAGGGCTGGGAAAGGGGGTGGGGTGATCGTGAGTGGGGAGCTTTTGAGGAGATTAGATATATTCCATGGTCTGAGTGCAGTGATTACCACAGGATATGTGTTTTCTTAAAAACTCACTCAAGGTGCTGGAGAGACGGCACAGCAGGTAAGAGCACTTGCTGCTTTTCTGGACTTTGGTTCCCAGCACCCATATGGTGGCTTACAGTCACCTGTAACTCTAGTTCCAGGGGATCCAATGCCCTCCTCTGGCCTCTGAGGGCACCAGGTGCTCACACTGTACTCATACATGCATGTGAGCAAAACATTCATACACATGTAAGAAATAAGTCTAAAATAATTAATTTATCCAATTATGCACTAAATTTGATCTACTTTATCATATAAATAATGTATTCTTAAAGCTGGTTTCTAAAGTAGGAAAAAATAGACATTACTAAGACAAAATAAGGCCCAGACTCTAGAGAAAAGATGTATACTTGACTCAGACCTGAAATTCAAGCCATTCAGCCAGAGAATTCTTACATCTCCATAATAAAGACAAAAAACAAGCGGAGTTTCTTAATGGACAAAAGACTCCAACATATGTCACAGAAAATTAATATATGAATAACTGATAAAAACATGAAGTTGTGCTCAAAATCATTAGTCATCAGGGAACTATAAACAGAAACACCAAGGTGCGGCAGTTGAACCCCAACAAAAGTGACTAAAACCAACAAAGAGACAAAGTCGAGAGCTAACATGGATGGAGAGAGTACAGCTGTCGTTCACTCCTAATGGAAATGCAACAGTGGGGGGCTAGGAAGATGCTCAGCTGGGGAAAGCACCTGCCACCAAGTCTGAAAACCCGAGTCTGATCCCTGGATCCCTCCTGGTGGAGAAAACCAACTCCTGCAAGTTGCCCTCTGACCTCCACACATTCTCTCCACGTAGAACCACTTTAGATCAGAGTTGGTCTATTTCTTATAAAATTATACCCGCATCCATCTATCCATACATACATACATGAATCAGAATCAGCTATTCCACTCCTGGCCATTCACTCAAGAGGAACTAAAATGTCTGCAAAATTAACCATAAATAAGTACTCAGTGTCATTGTTAGGGTTTCTACTGCTGTGAAGAGACACCATGACAATGGCAGTTCTTATAAAGGAAAGCATTTCGCTGGGGCTGCTTACAGTTCAGAGGTTAAGTCCATGGTGGTCATGGTGGTGTGCAGGCAGACACAGTGCTGGAGAAGGAGTTAAGAGTTCTACATCTTTATCCACAGGCAGCAGAAGCAACTGTATCCCATACTGGGCATTGCTTGAGCATATAAGACCTCAAAGCCCACCCCCATAGTGACACACTTCCTCCAAGGCCATACCTTCTAACGGCACCATTCCCTTTGGGGCAAACATTCAAACCCAGAAGTCTACGGGGAGCATACCCGTTCAAAACACCACACTCAGCTAGATGTGATCACACATGCCTGTAATCAGGGCCATCAGGGGGTCATGATCATTGTTGGCTACTCAGCAAGTTTGAGGCCAGCCTGTGCTGTATGAAACCTTGCCCATAAATTAAGTAATTAAACAAATACTCATGGATCTTCTCAATAATTACCAAAATATAGAGCCAACCCAAATACCCACCCTCAGGTGAATGGATAAATAAGCCAGGAGTGTTCGTACATTAAAGAATGACTCAGCTGAAAAGACGGAATGAACTCCAGGTGTACACTCATGTGCGCATCATTTTTAGTGAAAGGATCAGGCAAAAAAAAAAATACACAGGGCAAACCGTCAATTATCTAAGTGTGAAAAGAGACTAGACAGACAATGGTAACAGAATTCATGAGAGTAGTTGCCCGGGAAGGCGATGGAGCCCTAATTGGAAAGGATATGAATTTGTTTTCCGTAGGGATAAAAGTGTTATATGTCTTGATTGATGCAGTGTTTACATGGGTAGATGGTGACATTTGACAAAATTCAAACTATGCAGTTGAGATTTGTAGTGTGGCCAGGTGTGGTGCCTCATGCCTTTAATCCCAGCACTCAGGAAGCAGAGGCTGGCAGATCTCGGTGGGTTCAAGGCCAGCCTGGTCTACAAAGTGAGTTCCAAGACAGTCATAGCTACATAGTAAGACCCTTTCTCAAACCAAAAAACGGCAGGGGAAAAAAAAGGATTTGGGGTGTGTGTGTGTGTGTGTGTGTGTGCTCACATGCACACATGTGGGCATGAGTATCCCATATTGAGCATGGAGGATCAGGGTTCAACCTCAAGTGTCACCCTCACCTTCCACTTTGTTGAGACAAGTCTCTTGTCACTCTCCACTGTGCACACCATGCTAGCTGGCCTTCAAGCCTCAAGGGGTCTCTTGTCAGTACTTCCCTTCTCAACATGGTAGCACGGGGTGTGTGCTACCACAATGACAGACATTCCACAGGTTCTTGGGATCTGAACTCAGGCTCGTGTACTTTCATGGCAAGCATTTTATCCAGTGAGCCATCTTCCTATCCCCAAATATGTACATTTTATTGTTTTTCTTGTTCTTCCATTGTGAAAGGAAAGCTGGTATAAAGAATTTGCTTAGTTTAGTAGCAATAGCATAGTAGGCCCCTAGGACCATTAACTCTCTCATCCCTTACTCTTCCCATCCCTCCCAAGCAAGTACTGTAGATGTTAGGAAATCTATGGCTAATGGACCTCTGAGAAGGGGAGTGACAGTGTCTGCACTAGAGTGTCATCCACAGCATGATCAGGACCATAAATGTTTTACGTGGAGTCAGTTTACCACGTTGGACACCAATCTGTAGTGTGAGGGCCTGCTTTTGGTCCTGGCCACCCTGCTAGCTTACCCCCAAAATAATCACACAGAAACTGTATTCATTTAAACACTGTCTGGCCCATTAGTTCTAGCCTCTTATTGGCTAACACTCACATCTTGATTCAACCCATTTCTAATAATCTGTATGTCACCACAAGGTCATGGCTTACCAGGAAAGATTCAGCATGTCTGACCTGGCAGCTCCATGACAGCTCTCTCTCTCTCTTCTTCCCAGCATTCCATTCTGTCTACTCTGCCTACTTAAGTGCTGCCCTATTAAAAGGCCAAGGCAGTTTCTTTATTCAACCAATGAAAGCAACACATAGACAGAAGAACCTCCTATACCACATAAATAGTGGCTGTACCCTGCAGTCACTTCACCCTGTCCTCTGCTGTGACTTATCCTTCGGGTCTGTGTCCCAGGGTCTCAGTCTTCCCAGCCAACAAGGTGGAATTTAGATGGGTCATTTCAGGTGCCACTATTGATGCTGGAAAGACACAGCTTGGATAACAGATTCCAAAGACAGGGCTGGAGCAATGGCTCAGATGTTAAGGGCACTTACTGTTCTTGTAGAGGACCCCAGTTCAGTTCTTAGTACCCATATGGTGGCTCACAACCATCTGTAATCCCAGCTGCAGGGAATTCAATTCCCTTTTCTGGCCTCTCTACCAGGTGTATGCATGCACATGTGTTCATACTCACAGGCACATCCGTGGACACAAAAGTGAAGTCTTTAAATAAAAAGACTGAGGAGAGCAAAATTCCATGAAAATTGACCAAAAAAAAAAAAAGAGCAGGGTGGGAAAACTCATGTGGTATCCAGACGGTGAAGGTTCACAAAGCCTGCGGGGTTTGGCTTGCTGAGGGTACTCACTTGCTTATTTGCCCATTGAACAGGTAGACCAGCATGCCACGGCGTCCGTGGAAACTGAGTGAGCATCCTCTGCCAGGGCTGACTGTGTTCTCCTTCCTGTCTGTCTTGCAGCTCACGTATCTGCCCCCACCATGGGGGGAGTGTCGATCCTCAGAGATGGGGCTCGACTTCTTTCCCGTTTACAGCATCACCGCCTGTCGGATTGACTGTGAGACCCGCTACATCGTGGAGAACTGCAACTGCCGCATGGTCCACATGCCAGGTGGGTGGCAGGGTCCCCGGACCTCTGCAGTGTCCCACCCTGACAGGAAACACCTCACCACTATTGTTCTAGGGGGACTGTGGCACCTGACAACCAAGAAACAAATAGACAAATTCCATCCATCCATCCATCCATCCATCAGGGCAGCATCCTGATATGCAGGGGTGCTCATATGTGTGCATCCCCTCCGTCCCCATGTGCCATATGCTTGTCAGTTGTCTGTTCCTCTTGCCTCCTGAGTTCAACATCCAGATAATGGGACACTCGTGATCTACACATCCTGATAATGTGCCTGTTTGAACATCCAGATGTCTATGGCTTTCACCCAGATGTTTCTCCTCTTGCATCCAAATGTCTAGCAGCCTTTCGAGTGCGGCAGAAGTCTATTAGTGAGCAAATGAATGTGCCTGCGCAGACACTTCCATCGTCAGACTAATAACGTCTGTTGCCATCTCATTAGAGGCAGTCAGCGTGTCAGACGCAGGCCTATGGAGTAGGAGCTGGTTTGGGCAGGACAGTGGTAGCGAGGAGGGGTAACTGGCACTATAGGCATGGACCTTAGCTTCTATTTCAGGCTTCTCCGTTCACTGTGTGGGCTGGCCCACGTTCTTATTTATTATCTTTAAAAGAAGAAGAAGAAGAAGAAGAGGAAGAGGAAGAGGAAGAGGAAGAGGAAGAGGAAGAGGAAGAGGAAGAAGAAGAAGAAGAAGAAGAAGAAGAAGAAGAAGAAGAAGAAGAAGAAGAAGAAGGAAGAAGGAGGAGGAGGAGGAGAAGGAGGAGGAGGAGGAAGAAGAAGAAGAAGAAGAAGAAGAAGAAGAAGAAGAAGAAGAAGAAGAAGAAGAAGAAGAAGAAGAAGAAGAAGAAGAAGCAGCAGCAGCAGCAGCAGCAGCAGCAGCAGCAGCAGCAGCAGCAGCCCTGGAAATTACAAAAGTCAGTGGTGATTATATTAGTGCATAAGGAAGTAGGAGAGCAAGTCATGTCTACTAATGACCTACTGTGATCTTGGAGCATTGTTGTTTCTTTCGATAATTTTGTGCTTATGTCCTACATTACTTAAGCTTATTTAACAAAAGACTTGTGGTGGGGATGGTTCATCACCCGTTGCTTCTGTTGTGACAGCTCTCACGTGAGTCTCTTTATGGCTGAGTTCTGAATTATTTTCTCAATGACCAGTAATGATCTTACTCATCCAAGGTTGGAATTGTTGATCTTTAAAACTGTCTCCATTCAGAGCACTATAGGGGCACTAACGTTAGGAAGGAAAGACATAGGAGTGGGCCCAAGCAACCCATGCTGGGCCTTGAAATCAACATCGCCCCCATGGCTGGGGTCACAGATAGCTCTGAGGGAAGACCCAGAAGACCCAGAAGGGGGCTTGTAGAAGCTACAAAGGCAGTGAATTGTCCCCTAGATTGGGTTCTCAACCTGTAGATCGTGACCCCTTTGGGGATCACACGTCAGATCTCCTGCTTATCGGATATTTACATTACAATTCATAACAGCAACAAAATTGCAGTTACGAAGTAGCAGTGAAACAATTTTATACTGGGAGTTAGCCCAACATGAGGAACTATATTAAAGGATTGCAGCCTCAGGAAGGTTGAGACCCACTGCCCTGTTTCCTCCAGAAAAGACCATAACCCTCCCAACACCAATGATGCCTGTGGCTGATTGCAGACCTACAAAAGTGCAAGAGGATAAATGTGTGTTGTTTTACATAATGACATTAAAATTGCCTATGAACTTCTTGGAAGACAGGGCAAAATGGAAACCGCAGCACTTAACATGTTATTATTGGGGAAAGGGAATTGCACCAGCTCTTTTCGATGCTGTAAAAAGGACTTGGAGAAAAGTGGTCCCGAAAAAGACCTTTCTGGTGGATCTTGACTTTAGTGTTTCACAAAGGAAAAAAGAAAAGAGGAGAAAATAAAACGATCGTCAACAACAAAAATACAGATCTTAGCGCTCTGCAGAGAGATCCCCGAAAGGACGACTAGGGAGACCAGCATCAGCTTGCCTGTTGCTCAGACTGAACCCTCAGGTTTCCCATAAAACCTGAGCCAGAGGCAAGCAGACAAAGAGAGGTTACAAGCCTTCCAACCATGACAAGATCGTGACATCTCAGCTGTGTGAGATGATGGCCAGGGCCATGAGGGGGCACAGCGCTACCCCAGGATGCTTACAGCGGTGTGGTATGCTGAGAAGCAGCAGCCTCGGTATGGCACGGACCCCTGTGCCAACCCACCTTACCACCAGCACCTCACTGTCTGGAAGGCTGGGTGCCGAGCCCCATGTTTTTCTGTTTGGAAGCTTAATGCAAGGGTTCAAGGAGACCGCATGGAGCCTGGCTTAGAAGGAACCTCCTTCCACCCCACCCCATCTTGTCTTGTCCCCAGTCTTCCAGACAAGTTACCCCATCATCCACCATTGTGGAACCAAAAGAGGGTCAGGCAAGTCTCATGGTCTCCTCCCAGCAGATCAGAAGTCACCTTCAGATCTGAGGACACTGACCAGTGGTACCCACCAGACTGTCCCCTGAAGGCAGCTTCTCCCTGTGGTTACTGTGAGTCACTCACTGCCTGAGCCTGTGAGGACCCACTGGCATGCACGGCTCCCATGTGGTTAATGTTCTTTCTCTCTTGGCTTCCCTTCCCTGCAGGGGATGCTCCTTTCTGCACTCCGGAGCAGCACAAGGAGTGTGCAGAGCCTGCCCTCGGTCAGTACTGGTGTCAGAGGGAGTGGGAGGTGAAGTGGAGATTGTGGGGTCATCTGGTGGGGACACAAAAGTCAACCTTGGGAAAAGGAACAAGGAAGGGATGCATACAAAGACATCCTTCAGGAGAAGCTGCAGGAAGCTGGTGAGGGAGAGAGGAGAGGAGGAAACCATACAGGAGGATGAGGGCTGTAAGGGAACTGAGGGAGAGAAGGAGGCATGGAGGTGGTGATGGAGAAGTAGATTTCACAGGGAATGGAGGAAACAGGGAGAGGGCGGAGATGGAGAGGGCGGTCAAGGGGCCACTGAATCACCTGAAGGAGCTCAGTAAACTCAACACACACACATGCACACACACACGCACGCACTGTGCACGCACACACGCATGTACATATGCATGCACAGAGAACCCAAGTTCATCTAAAGGGAGATCTTCTTTCATCCCATGTGTGCAAACATAAGCCATTCTGGGCCCCATTATGCTGCCACTTCCCCACATCTCCCCCCCCCCCCCACCCCGCGCCTCCTCTCACAACCTCCAGGGCATTTGAGGTCTAAAAGAACCACTGCTTCCAGCTGGAAAACCTCCTGGGGGCAGGGGGAACACCCAGACATGGGTTGGGGTAGCTCAGCAGCTATCCTGCGGTCTACCTCCCCTCCTCCAGTCCCAGGAAAGAGCAGACAGAACTGTAAATGCTGCATCCTCCGGTTCCTTCAGCAGCTGCTCTTGGTAGCTCTAAGTGAGGGCAAAGCTGGACTCCTGTGGTAGAAGCCCGAGAAGCTGGGTTGGTTTACAGTGCATGCGAAATCTTTCTTTGGAATAAAGATAACAAAACCAAATGAAAGAGAAATAAGGGGGAGGGAGAACAAAAGAGGAAAGAAGGGAGGGAGGGAGGGGGGAGGGAGGGAGGGAGGAAGGTACTGAAGGAACAGTTTTTCTTGCTAATGGTTAAGAAAACTTTTGGACCCTTGCAATTAAACATCAAGGCCACTGCAGCAGCAGAGGTAGGGGATTTATCTCGGTAGGCAGCAGGCAGTCAGGGACTCATCACCTGCAAGCACTGTGAAAGGTCAGGAGATGAGAAAGTACAGCCATGTCACGGAAAGGGAGGATTACTGCTCACAGGGCTGGGATTCTTCCTGGAGGCAGGCCAGGGTGATGGACAAGCAAGGTACGAATTCTCGCTTTGCTGCCTTCAGCAGGCTTCTTGCCAAAGCTGGGCTGAGCAGTGGAGAAACTGCTCTCAAGGGCCTGGCTAAAGTTTGGTCAAAAAGAGTCTGTCAGAGGGCAGCAGTGCCTTCGAACACCTGGTCTGGTTGGAGAGGACCCGGAGAGCTACCTTCTGGGTGTCAGGGGAGGGGGGTTAGGTTGCTCCAGGATAAGGATTCAAGAATCTTTCCCTGGATAGCGTCTCGGCAGGCAGAGAGCATGGTGTTGGTTATGGGGAGTACCAGAAGGAATGGCATGAAGTCCTGAGCTCCAAGCACAGTGTTCTCCATCTTAACTTCCATGGTGGCCCATTTTGGGGGTCAGAACACTGATATTAGACACAGGAGAAAGCCCTGGGAATGGGAGGGGCCAGGCCTCCCTAAAAATGACAATGGATCAAACACTTTGAAAGGTCCAGAGTGCAGTAACAGCAAGCAGAAAGAAAACAAACCCTTGGCACAATCCCATCTCAGCAATTCCCTAGCCCATTCTCCTGGGGCCCAGCTCCCCCTCCTGACTTGGATCTTAATGCCTGGAATCCAGGTATGCTGGGCCAGAGAGCCTGCCTAAGACCCTCTCCTCTCTTCTCCAGGCCTCCTGGCAGAAAAGGACAGCAATTACTGTCTCTGCAGGACACCCTGCAACCTGACCCGCTACAACAAAGAGCTCTCCATGGTGAAGATCCCCAGCAAGACGTCAGCCAAGTACCTGGAGAAGAAATTTAACAAATCTGAAAAATATATCTCGTAAGTTAAGTGGGAGGGGAGGGGTGGGGAGGAGGCATGCAGAAAGAGGCAAAAAGCAAGCAGTTAGCTCAATTTAGCAAGCATTAATTGAGCACCTGCTGTGTGCCAAGCTCAGAAGACAAAGCCACAAAGAGCGTGCAGCCTCCTGGGGAGATAAGTGCAGGATTAAATGCCACATAGGGCAATGACGTCTGGGACGATGTTGGCTATAATTGAGATCTGCAGACACTAAGGGAAAACCGAAGTTGACTGCAGTTCGCTCAGGGCAAGGTTCAGGGAGAGCTTGACCTTTCTAAAGAATGCATAATTCTCCTGGTGGGTCTTGAGCCCTCTGTTCCCTCTTCAGGAAACACTTTTCCAGCCACTCTGCCTGGCTGCTTCCTCATGGTACCTGTCTCCATTCAAACAGCATTGCCTTAGAAAGTCAGATTATTCTCCTCCCCAGGCACTGTGGTGTTTTCCTTTATAATATTGCTACAGTGTGTGACTTGCTGTTAAATAAGCGGTTCTGTTCTGGAAAGGAGCTGACACAACTGTCCTTCAGGAATAGGAATTAGGTTTAAAGGGGTGGGGGTGGGGGAGCCATGGAGAGATGACTCAGCAGTAGTGCTGTTAGATTCTAGCACCCATATCAGGCAGCTCAGAAACGTCTGTAACTCCAGCTCCAAGGGATCTGAAGCCCTCTTCTGGCCTCTGTTATATCACACACACACACACACACACACAGAGGCGCACACATGCATGCATGCACACACACACACACAGGCACACACATGAACACACAGGCACACACATGAACATGTAGGGAAAAATATTTAAAAGAAGAAGAAAACCAACTAGATTATCAGGAGAAAGATCCAAGACCACGAGCAGGCCTTGAAGCGGGAGCGTATTAGAGAGAAACATCAGCATGTCAAAAACCATGTGCTGGGGCCTTGATGGGAAAGAGGGGCTTCCCTTTAAAGCCTGGAAAGGCACTTCACTGACAGGAGTAGCTGAAAGAGAAAGAGAGGTAAAGATAGAACCATGGGCTGGGAAATAACTCAGTGGTTAAGAGCACTAGCTTCTCTTTCAAAGGACCAGGGTTCAAGTCCCAGCACCCACATGATAGCTCACAACTGTCTGTAACACCACTGCCAAGGATTCTAACACCCTCATATATGCAAACCAATGTATATGAAATAAAAATAAACAAATCATTAAAAAGAAAAATTATAGAGCCACAGTGAAAGGGGTGGGTGGCAGGGGCTGGGGAGGGACCCAGAGAAGAAAGCCTTCAGATGAACCTCCCAAACATGAGGGTTAGTTGACTTTTGTAGGTTTTGGGGGGCTGGAAGGAACTTTATAGTGTGGTTTAGTTTGGGATAGCATACATGACAAACAGCCTACAGGAGCCAGGTACCACTAATAAATATCTGTCGACCACAGCACAGACAACAGAGATGCTGGGCAGGAGGACATAGCCTGATTTCTACAGGCTGTGGGATCTGGTCTCTTAGGAGACTTAAACAGACAGCCCCTCTCCAGTTTCTAACTTTCTTTCCCTTTCTGAGGCCTCCTTTACTGCCGCCCTACACACTCGTCCATCATAGTGGGAAGCTCCCCAGTGGCAGGAACTTCTTCTTGTTCTTTGCTCTCTACCGAGTACTGACTCTTCTGGCCAAGACCTGAGGCACACAGAAAATCCCTTGACACAAAATAAATGAGCCAGAGAGTGTATCCTGGGGTGGAGGAACTTAGGACAGAGTTGGCACAGGGTACAACAGAGACAATGAGAAAGATGGACATGTCACAGGGCCTATAGGATGAGCTAATGGCAACTGGGGGTAGGGAGTTTCAGGGCGTGGACTTTGTGTTAAACTAGGGAGCAGCTGAATGTTTAGAAAGTCAATGACAAGCTCAAATTCGTATTTTATAATTTTATTTGAGATAGAGTCTCACTGTGTTTGAGGGCTGGCCTCAAACTCACGATCCTCCTGCCTCAACTCCCATTGCTAGGATTTTAGGCCTATGTCACCATGATCAAATCTGTAGTCTACTTATTTGTTAAGTTATTTTGACAATTTCATAATATATGTGATGTCTTGTGGCCACTTTTGCAAGTTGTTAACTTTCAGTCCCCCGTCCCATCCTGCAGACTCTTCTTCTTCTTCCCCAAAGAACCCCTCCTCACTTTCATGTGCATTGTCGTTGTTTGGGGGAGTGCTTCTGTCCTGCAATTAGGGGTGCTCACACAAGCACGGGTGAGGTTATGTACTGAAGTGTAGGCAAGTGACCAGTGACTATACCCCTGAAGAAAGCTCTTTCTCCTTTAGCCACCACTAGGTGAGGCCCTGTGAGTCCTCCCCCATCCATGCAGGAATGCTGATGGGCCCTGTCTTGTGCAGGTCCTGTTCAGACAACCTTAGCCACTGAGTTCGTGGATGCAGTGGGTGGCCTCGGTGTGTCCCGAGTTCAGCAATTTACTGCATGCCTCCCTATCCTCCAGCTCTTCCATCCTTTCTGCCTTCTTTTCCATGGCATTGCCCAAGCCTTGGGGGCAGGGAGGGCCTGGTATAGTTGTTCCATTTAAAGATTAGCACTCAGCAATCACTTACTCTCTGCACCTCAACCAGTCATGGGTCTCGGTGTCATAACTGACGGCTCACTGCAACAGACGCTTCTCTGAGCAGGTGCTGAGAGCTGCACTAATCTGTGGCCATAAATATAAGGACTTAGAAGGCAGCTCGACACATGTCCCTTTAGCAAAAACAAAAGTACTAGACCCCCTCGGG
This sequence comes from Myodes glareolus, assembly GCF_982192425.1. Lineage (NCBI taxonomy): Eukaryota > Metazoa > Chordata > Mammalia > Rodentia > Cricetidae > Myodes > Myodes glareolus. The sequence goes on from NC_142034.1 coordinate 42,353,392, forward strand.
GGGGGGGGTATAATCTCCCTAGCCTTGGGCTCTTGAGAAGGTTTGCAGTAGTGGATAGAGATTCTCTCTTGTGAAAGAGGCCTCAGATGCAATCAGAAAGCAGTTGGTTACCCCTATAACCTTCATGCCATATTGCACCAGTGGGTATATCTCCCCCGACTGGTTAGTATTGTATCTCACAGGGGTCACAGCTGGGTAAGACCAATGACAACTTTTCTACCTCAGCACCTACATGTCACCTTGAAAGCTGGGCAGCAGGGAGGAAGCTTCCAGCTCAGTTCCTGAGCCCTGTCACCAAAATATGTCTTTACCATTAGTTCTTACTGCCTCATTGTGTGTGTGTGGGGGGGGGGTTGTCAACCAAGAGCCATGACAATAGTCTGTGTCAACTTTGTTCTTGAACTCTGCTCCCTGATAGAACATTCTGGAATGATAGATTCTACCCCTGTGGTCCCTGATGTGGTAGCCACTGGCCATGCCTGGCTGCGGAGCATCTGCCGTGGTCGTTTGTGTGACTAAGAAACTGGATTGGAATTTTCTCTAATTTGAGTCAGCATAACCGTTTCAGAAAGACCCTCCAGGCAGCAGTCGGGGAGGAAGCCAGACGGGAGGATGGGAGCCTGTTTGTTGCCGTACAGTTCCACAGTGTGGGAGCTGCTTGCTTCTCTCTCTCCCAGTCACTCTCCCATTCCAGGACAGTCGCCAGGCCCCTTCCTGAGATGACTTCTGTTCAACAGGTTCAAAACAAGGGGCATGGAGGACATGTCAGGCCCCACAGGAGACGGCTAGGATGTAGGAAACACCAGGCCCTGCTGCTTAGCAAGGCATTCTGCGAGCAGGAATGAGTTTCGCTGCCAAGATGTGTCTCGTTAACACACCTGCCTTCAGGAAAGTCACAGAAGGAGCCCAGGGCTTCTGCCAGGAATTCCCCAGCCAGTCATGGGCCTACTTTCTACAATTCTCCCCAGCTCTAACAACTGACTAAATAATGCCAGGTCAGGGTCTCCCACCACAAGAGGCTTGTTAGGGATCTCAGGAGGAAGATGGGGACTCTCTGGAGTGACCATTACCACTTAAATGTTCTGCTGGGGCAGACATCCAAACTGAGGCCAGCCTAGTCAGGAGGTTGCTAGACTCATTTGCATGCTAAAAAGCAGAAGACTCGGGGACTTGGGTCCAGGCTGGACTCCCAGAAAAGTCACCAAAAAGAGGGGGAGTAGAGTTAAGGACAAACAGGGACTCAGCTAATAGGAGTCTCTGGTTCTAGAGTTCTACTTTTGGCAGCTTCTCTTTTTCTATCCATCTATGAGAAAGCTGGATTGGCCAGTCCCGTGAATGCTGAGGGTTCTAACTGTGTGTGGGGTTTAATTTTCCCTCTGCAGAGAGAACATTCTTGTCCTGGATATATTTTTTGAAGCGCTCAATTACGAGACAATTGAACAGAAGAAGGCGTATGAAGTTGCTGCCTTACTTGGTGAGTTGGAATGTCTGTCACATAAATTTCCACATCTCTTGGATGGGCATGGGGAGGTGGGCGGGAGACAGGCAGACAGACACGTAAGCCTCCCGAGGAGGCACACTTGTTAACGTACTAGTTACTCTCTGTGTGCTTGCTGAGGTAGCGGTTATAGATCCAGTTCAGCCCTCAGCCTAAGGCCTCAGTCTCCTCTGTGCAGTGAGGAGAGAACACAAAGGTCTCACAGGGAATCCTCAGGCGGACCCTCTTGGATTTCATAGTCTGTCTCTAGGTTGGAGTGAGCGTCCCAGGACCCGAATGCTAGCAGAAGCATGGAAGAAGGGTATGTTCAACTTGGGTGGTCTCCAGGCATCCAAATTATAAGGTTCCCAGGTGGAGCCTGGACAGCAATGCACTGAGAAGCTGAGAGTTGTCCCCTGGACCCAGAGCCCTTTCTCAAACAGGAAAGAAAAGATGATGTCTCCAGATGGCACCAACCTGACTGCCACTCCCACACAAGTCCACATTGGCTGCCCTGTTCCTGGTGGGATATAATGTACACAAGGAATTAAGATCAACCCTGCCCTAGCCCATCTGGACATTCACATCCTGATCAAGGACCAACCCTTCAACCTGTGCCACTTCCTAGCCACTCTAATGAAAGAACACAGTGCCTGGGAGTAATGGCTGTTGTCCCTGAGACTGATCTCAGTGATAGTGGCATCTTGGGAGGGGCAGGCCTGGAAGTATAGAAGGAAGAGCAGGCTTTGGATCCAAGGGCTTTCTAATTTCAGCTGTGAGGCCATGGACAGGGAGGGGGCTTCCCCTGGCTGGACCTCTGGTTTCTGTAAAACAGGCTTCCTATCACCCAGAATGTCACCTGACTTTCCAGCACTAGGAAAAAGCCTGAGCAAAACCACTTAAAGAGGGTGACGGATTGTTTGGGCTCATGGTTTCGGGGTTTGCAGGCCAGCATGGTGGGAACAGAGTGATGGAGTGGAGCAGTCTAGCATCATGGTGGCCAGAAAATGGAGAAGAAGGGGAGGAGGGAAGGAGGGAGGGAGAGAGGAAGGGAAGGAGGGAAGGAGGGAAGGAGGGAAGGAGAGAGGAAGGGAAGGAGGGAAGGAGGGAAGGAGGGAGGGAGAGAAGGAGGGAGGGAAGGAGGGAGGGAGGGAGGGAGGGAGGGAGGGAGGGAGGGAGGGAGGGAGGGAGGGAGGGAAGGAGAAAATATATCTGTGCATGCAGTCTCTTTCCTTTCTCCTTTTTTTCCCTTTCCATCTCCAGGCCCCCAGCCCATGGGATGGTACCTCACATATTGAGAGTTGTCCCCACACTTAGTTAATTGTCCCCAATCTAGTCGACAGTGGACATGAACCATCATCCCTAATTCACTGTGGCAATTAGCTCAGATAAAAGCCATCAATAGCAGTCTGTGGCCCCTAGATAGTCACCATGGCAGAACTCCAGCTCTATCTGGTAAGACCAGCGCCATGGGAGCATTTTTATACTTCATCTAGGAGGAGAGGGACAAAGCCTTTGTTCAGTGCCAGCTATGTGGAGGTAGCTGTCACTTGGGCCTCTATGGAAGTTATTGTGTTAAAGGCCCTGAGTCACAGAGTACAGGCCATGCCCCCTCACTCAGCCATGGAAGGCCTGTTGCTTCCCCCTTTCCTCCCCCAAAGAGGGTCAAGCTTGCATGAGCACAGGTGTGTTCCTGCTCTTTCTCTCTCTCTCTCCTTCCCATCCTCCATTCCTCTCTCCTTCCCTCCTCCTCCTCCTGCACTCCTTCTCTCTCTCCCCCCTCCTCCCTACTCTTTCTTCCTCTCTCTCCCTCTCTGTCTCCCCTCTCTCTTCTCATTACTCTTTCTCCCTCTCTCTTTCTCCCTCCCTCCTCTTTTTCCCTCTCTCTCCCACCCTCCCTCCCTCCTATTATCTTCTCTCCCTTCCTCCCCCTCTCTCTTATACACATACAGAGGGAGAGAGGAGAGAGAGGAGAGAGAGAGAGAGAGAGAGAGAGAGAGAGAGAGAGAGAACAAAAAGGGTTCAGGCTTTGAATCTGTCACGCCTGCATCAGATACAAGGATGAACTTGTTCCCCAGCATCTTGTTCCCGCTCAGAATAGCCTGTGAGGAAATGGTGCCCGCCATCTGTGCCTCCTGTGAAGAAAGTGTGCACCACATACAAACCTTCAGCCATCAAGCCCAGCTCAGCAGCCTCCCCCCCCCCCCACTCACCCCTTATACACACCCACACAACACCCCCCATGCTAACACACCAGCATGTACACTGAACCCAGCCTACAGGTCCATGTACCCATGGTGCTCCAGAACCAGAACACACACACACACACACACACACACCACACACACACACACACTCCACTCACTCACTCACACAGCCTCATGTCCCACCACATAGCTTCAGAGGCACCTCCATACACAGAACAAACCTATGCAGATACAATCCTATGCCTTTATGTCCACATACTCATTACATACATCTACATGGCACACACAGGAACACACTTACACCTACATAATGGTCACACATGCTGTGTACACTCAGGCACACCTCTAGCCACCTCTATCACACACACATAGATGCATTCTGTGTGCCTAAAGTAGACAGAGATATTCATGCACATAAAGCCATCAGTGATCAGACATGCACTACACACATCCTGCACCCTGTCTCTACTGACTGTGTTCCAGCTGCACTGTGCACCATTGCAAATGCACACCTCATACCTGACATACTCACACAGGCACACGCATGCCTCAGTAAGCTTGCACTAGAAAAATGGGGGTAGAAGGGAACTCCAGGGAGGGTGGGGTTAGTTCATACAGCTGAACAAATAGGCAGGGTTATCACACACAGTTGGATAAGGATGTGGGGTTATTACATACAGATAACAAGAAGGCAGGGTTATTATTATATACAGCTGACCAAAGAGGCAGGTTCCACTAGTCTCAGAAGGAGCAGTCTTCAGGCCATAAACATCTGGGGGAGAAAGCTACGGTCAGCATTTTTTTGCACACACTGTCAACATTCACACACAAATCAGAAGCAGGCTTTGCCACTCCCATAAGGTAGGGGTACTGGGGTCCCTGGCATGGCAGTGCCCATGGTAACAACACACTTTCACTCAGGACTTCATTTGCTCCCTAAACAGACCCATGAGCCTCATCAGTGAGTGATCAGCCCCAACCCTGATGGCCAGTGACATACAGGAGTGACGGCGGGCCTGTCAACGGCCTGGCCCTCCTGCGACAGGGCCCAGGCTTCCCTTGGAGGGGCCACACTCAAGAGCTCCGGCTTCTGAGTTCATCATCTCTTCACCCACCCCTTCCTGGATCTGTGTGTAAAACCCAATCTCTGGTCTTTTCCCTCCCTCTGCAGGTGACATTGGTGGTCAGATGGGATTGTTTATTGGTGCTAGTATCCTTACAATACTAGAGCTCTTTGATTATATTTATGAGGTAAGATTTGGGGTTGCCCTTGGGGAAATGACCAAATAGTGGAACGCCCAGACTCAGAACCAAGCCTGACTGAGGCAATAGCTTCATTCCACCCACACAAACCCGCTTCTCCAAAGCATAAGGCAGGAGTCTTAAAGAGAGGTGAATGTGAAAGAAACGGCAGCTCTGGCCCTCTCTTGGGTCTGACGTGTGCCACAGAGAGGGAGTGGAGGGATGAGAAGAGGCCAGACTGTGCAGAGGCCAGGCTTGGGTCCCTCACACAGTGGGACCAGGGCAAGGTTTCATACCCCAGGTAGTCCACATCCATATGCAACATATCACACGCCCAACATATAACATGCTCATGCATCACACATATATCACACTTAAACATACATATACCACATGCATTCACACAACGTGTTCACAGACATACACACACACTCAAACCTCTTTCGCAGATCTACATACTACACACAACACACTCAAGAGTACACACCACCCACAAGCCTGTCCTCTGAGTGGCCTGTCTTCTAAGGCCTAGCCAGCCCTAGGGAGGGGACACACGTCCCAGGAATCTTCATCAATCCCCAATGAGACCACAGTATCATGCCAGCACTGCCCTGCCCTTGTGATCATTTGGTGACCTCCACGTCCCTGACCACAGATGGGCAATTCACTCCAGGCTGGGTGTGCCTCCCTGAAACAGGTGGTGATCCCAAAGGTCCCACAGCACTCCCCTACTGCACACTCCCTCGGGACACTAGTTATTGGCCACCTCATTGCAAAATACCCCCAGTCGGCATTTCATTTCCCATTGTGACCAGTGCAGAGACTCGTGTGTCCCTCGGCATGTGACTACAGCCCAGAGAAGGCCAGATTCTTGCTCTGCATTATTTATTCATTCTCCTGAAAGGCCGCACAAAGCGAAAAGCAAATTGAGCCGCATTAGAGAGCATATTTAAGAACTACCCTTAATTGCTACAAATAAAGTGTTATAACCCTGGGCATGCCCTCATCTTGTGGAGGAATCAGTTCTTGAAAGTGACTAATGAAGCTGGGTGTGGTGGCATATCTCTGTAATCTCAACAACACCAGGAAGGTTGAGACAGGAGGATGGTGAACTTGAGACCAACCTGAGCTACACAGTGAGAAAGAGGTCCCAGAACGCTCCCTAGGACCCATGCGAATCTGAGTATACCAGCGCCTTTAGCTTCTCCATTGGAGAAGGCGTTCCACACAGCAAGACAGAGCCCTCCCCCACCCTCTCCCAAGCTCCGTTTGGAGCAAGAAAAATCACTTGTAGACCAAAAGGTGAGCTTGAGAGGGTGCGGCCCTCAGCCGGCCACCAGGCAGAGCTATTGCCTTTGTGCATACGGCCACCGCCCACACAGTCACTGTGCAATCCCCTGGTTCAGCCCTGAGGAAGGATGCCCTTTGGCCTTTGCACCATCCTCCCAGCCTGACTGTGCACTTCCTGTCTTTCTCACAGCTGATCAAAGAGAAGCTATTAGACCTGCTTGGCAAAGAAGAGGAGGAAGGGAGCCATGACGAGAACATGGTAAGGACAGCTCTGGACTGCTGGGGGCTCTGTAGGACAGAAGGCAAACATCTGCCGAGGAAAAGACAGCAAAGAAGTAGAGAGCTAAGGCTCTGGTCTCAGTTGTCTTGGGCGCTGCCTAGGTCCTCTGAGTCCTGACTGTGTGCCTGAGAGAAGTTCCTAAGCATCTGCATAGGATCATAAAGCCTCAGAGGGGACTCATGGGGTTAAGAGAGATTGTGCTTGCCTTTCAGAGACAGCAAGTGCTCCACAGCCATGATCCCCACTCCACCTCCCTTCCTTCCTTAGAATGGCTCAGAGTCATAACCTCCTTTCACCTGTTTCCCCTCCCCCAGCTCTGTCTCGACAACTCCCCTCCCTCCCCACTCCATCCCTTCCACACTGACCCCAGCCCCCAGCACCACATCCCTGGCACAACCTCTTGTCTGGTCCTTCCTTTTCCCACATCTCTCAACCCTCTGCACACTGCAGCCTGGGAGCCTCAGGCGAGGTACAGCGTTCCAGGACTGCCCTGCTCAGGGACTCTTCTGTTTCCCCGGGGCCAATCCTGGAGCTCTGCTCAGCTGATCACCCTGACCTTTAGAGACCGGCTGGGCTCTCTGCCTCACAGGACTTTGCTGTAGAATTTGCTGAATGAGTGACGAGCGCCCCCTTCCTTTTCCCCCCCGCAGAGCACCTGTGAGACAATGCCGAACCACTCTGAAACCATCAGCCACACTGTGAATGTGCCCCTGCAGACAGCTTTGGGCACCCTAGAGGAGATTGCCTGCTGACACCTCAGGCGTCCCAGCACCTCCAAACAGACCTTAAGGCCCAAGACCCAGGACAGGGGACAGCAAGCTCAGGTGGAACGGCCCCTGATGACAGAAAGAAGCAAGAGCCCCCCCTATGCACACACTGCGAACTTCTGCCAAACCTCACTCTGGCCACATCTGACATGAACCGTCCCGGGCCCTGCCATTTGTCCCTCGTAGGACTGACGAGTCCCACTCCGGAGCTGTCCAAGAACTAATCTGCCATCACATCTCACTGCCAGATGTACAAAGCACCTGCATGCTCAGACTTCTTACGGCGCCACCTCCACTTCTGTCTTGTACATGCTATTTTCTCCGTACAGTTTCCAGAGTCCACTCTGCTGCCCATGCAGTGGGACCAGGTTCCAACCCCAAAGCCACCCTGAGTCCAGCTCTGGAATCAAAACTGCACGGTCTAGAAGGAAACCACAGAACTCTCTACAACGTTTGACCCTTGTGTTGTTTGTGAAGGTTCTTAACCTGCCCACAAACCCTTGTCCCCCAAACAGCCCCTGGGGCTCCTGCACTAAAGGTGACCAGTGCTGACCTCCTTCTCGTCCCAGCACCTGTGGAGGTGGCAGAGTGGCCTGGGTGACCCCAGTATTCGTCCATGGAGCCACGTCCTTCTCACCCTGTGACACAGCTGTAGAGTTCGATTTCTTTTTGTTTTGTTTTGTTGGGGGCGGGGGCTGTTTTTGTTCGTCTGTTGATTGTTTCGGTTTGCTCTGTTTTATGGGCTTTGGTTTCGATGTGCCAAGGTTCGGTTTGGGTTTTCCATTTTCTTTGGAGTTTATTTATTCGTGCTTCGAACCACAGTCATATTAAAAGCTGGTCTTGTGGAAGTGGCCACAGCTGTCTGCCTTTTCTCAGCATCTAGTTTTCTGTCCCTGAGAGCTCAGGAAAGCCTCAGAGCTGCCAGCCAAAGCTACGGAGAATGTGTTTGCAAGGTTCATCGACCACGCTCCCTTTACAAGGTGCGTGCACTGTGTGTTATTTTATTCTAGTCTAAGCCACAACTTAATCAGTTGCCTACATGATCCACTAACAGGTCAAAACCTGTGTTCTGCAGGACACCACCCAATGTAAGTGTTGTTTACAAGGGAGAGACAGAAGCTACCCATGCCAGAAAACCCTAACAAAGAGACCTTCCAGGGCTCCTCGCTCTGCTGCCCTGAGTCCTCCCAACCCTGTCTGTGAGTTCAGGTGAGACACTGAGCCAATGTGGCCTTTCACTCACCACCATCTGACCCTCTCTCGTGCCCAATTCTTACCCCAGGGAACTGACCTGTCTTGTCCCTTTGAAGCATGTCACTCCAAAGAGGATATTCAAATGAGACATGGGGTGAAGGTGTCATTGCTGGTCACAGGTGCATGCTTACCCTTTGAAGCCTCTTAACGGCAAATGAGAGATTCATGTTTGGGCAGAAACACACCATGCTGGTTCCATGGTGACAGTTCCTCTAGGCTAGGTTTTTCCTTCCAACCCACAAAGCCCAAGCACTCCTAAGTCAGGGTCTGCCCCAGTAGTGGAGACAGGTCTGATGTGCCTTATGTCTCCCCCCCCCCCCCATGTGCGTATTCATGGATAGAACCAGTCAGGGGTTCGGGGTTCTAGTCTCCACTCTGTATCATTCTCTCCCCTACCCCTCACCACACTGTGATTTCTCCAGCATGTTGAGTTGAAGAGTTGTCTGCAACTGTGGCCCGCGAGCCTCTCCTCTCAGTAGCTGATGCCGGTGACACTCTGACCCTCTCTGGGTTCTCTCCCTTGGTTTGAGGATGATCATAGTTTACCTGTGCGAAGGGAAGGTGCCGGACCAGGTCATGTCTGGCCTGAGACCCCTTCAGAGTCTAAGCACTGTGGCCGTACTCTCTGCCACCATCTGGAACAAGTTCTCTATATACACCTGTCACATGCATAGGCATGGCCAGGAGATGGAGATGATGAAAACTACAAGAACAGGTGGGGAAGCGTTCCGCTGCCATGCCCATCCCCACACTCACATGTTCCCAGACTCTTACTGGGGTTGCCCGAACTCTTAACCATTCTTAAGAAGGCAGAATGGCTCATCTGGAAAGTTTCCTGTGTTGTTTTCTATCGTGAAGTCAGCAAGTCAGTAGTAGCATAGTGTCGTTTAACACAATGTATCATCTTACTCTCCTGGGAGGTCTGGCACCCGTTGGCTGAAGTGACAACAAGATTGCATTTCTTTCTTGAAGTGTATTCAGGGGAGAATACACTTCCAGACCTCGTTAGCCTCTAGAGGCCCACCATGTTTCTCCACTCATGGCCCCTTCCCACTTATTTCAGGCTATCTAGGGCTGCTCCGTCTTCTCCCATCACATCCCCAGGACCCTCTGTACCACATCTCCCTCCAGCTCTCTTTCTCTTTTAAAGGCACTCTGTGGCTTCATTGGGCCCACCAGGCAATCCAGGACAACCTGCTCTGTCGCCAAGTTATTCCCTCCAGCACATCTGTGAAGCTCTTTTTACTATCTAGGGTCATGAGTTCTAGGGATGAGGATGGAAACATCTTCATGGAGAATTATTCTGCCTGTTGGGTCACATAGCCCAACGCCCTCATTTTTCTCAATGAATAAACCCAACTGGGGTGGGAGAGACTGACTTGGGTCACCCACAGAATGAGCGACTGTGTCAAGATGTACCCCTCAGCTCCCAGGCTCCCAGCTCTGTTTGCAGACATGATGACTCGCTTAAAGCAAAAAAGGCCAAACGTGATTTTTCTTTCAGTCTTTGCCAGACCAAAGAAGTCTCTCCTGAGACAAACTCACCCCTCACTTCACCCAGCTGGGAAGTGCCCCACTGGTGGCTGAACAGTCAAATGTGGAAGGACAGGGGTCTGAAGGCTGGCCTCAGACTTGCTCCCAGCAGTGACAGAAACAAAGGGAAATGCCTGTTTGGATAGCTAGGAGCCTGTCTGATGCCTCTGCCTTCTTCCAATTTAACAACTTCATACATTTTTAAAAACTGATAACTGAAGATGCTATTTGAACTGCTTCAATGGATTTCTAGCTTCCTTCCAGGAAAATTATAAATCATGGAGAGGGATCATTTTGTGATGGGGCAAAGACTGTTCAGACACATCTTATTACTCTGGGCCTCACGCATCTATGTAGTCCTTCCGATTCAGGGGTTCTAACTTCATTCCGTTTAGGGTAAGTCTATGTACTTAACCTATTTAAATGTTTATATACATACGTGTGGGTGTGTGTGGGTATAGGCACACACATATATAAAATTCAGAAGAACAAAGCAATTCAGGTATCAATCAATTGTTAACAAAAGATAGTCTAAATTCCAGTAAGTGACAAGGTGTTTATATTGCTGTCATTTCAAACAAGCATCCTAAGAAATGTATATACAGATGTTTTCTGAGTGATCATCAGGGAGAGTCGGGTGTGCAGAGGACACTCAAGCAATGTCACAGTCAAAGGGATCACTGAAAACGACATAAAGACTTGAAGTTGAGAACAGTCCCGTGGCCACATCTCAAGGCTGGATTCTCAGGGGCCTTAGAGGCTGAGATAAGTTGATTGATGAGTGGCCCGCAGCTTCGCAGATAGAGTCCAGGAGGCGGCTGCAGTCAGTGAAGCAAAAGGAATGAGTCCTTCTGTGTGCATCCAAGCTGTGCCAGGGACCGCGCTGGCTGCGCACAGGCTGTGGCTTTGTTGTTTTTGGCAAAGACACCAGAGTTATTTTATTTTCCTCTCTCCAGATTGAAGCTATTTTTGTGGCTGTTTTAACTGTGAGCATGCCTAGAGAGTAGCTTCTAGTGTGACAATCACGGATGAGAGACTAGAGTCCCCCGAGGGTCCCGCTCCTAGTAAGCTAGGGGTGGCAATGGGATCCTGCCACCCACAGGTGTGAGCTTGCCAGGTGATATGCTCCTTCCAGGAAGCTGGGCTCAGCCCATCTGAACAGAGAGGTCCAAGAAAAAGCCTGGTGACCTCGTCCTTCACAGACTCCTGAAATGTGCAGCCAAGGGACTCTGTCAGCCCCAGTGACTGAATTCCTCAGTTAGAGAGAAGAAAGGGACTTCAGAGAGATCAAAGAAATCCTTCTGCAGGAGAGTTCAGCAATCCCGATCCACATACAATGGGGGCAGTCCCCATCATGCATGGAGCAAGTGGAGGAACAGGAAGACAAACAAGAGGCCAAGAGCCAAAACATGAAGAACACAGGCTCACCATTCATTCACCTCTACTGCTGTGTACCAGGCTTTTACCCTCATGAAGTTTATAGTCTGAATGGAAACACAAACAACATAGAGGTAGATCCGGGTTCCAATTGAAGGGGCATGAAATGAGGTATAAGCCAGGTCCAGGTTAGAATAGGCAGAGTTTAGGAGACTGGACCCAAGTAAGGGACCCCAAACAGAGACATGAAAGGGAGAAATGAACATAATGCACGCACGTGCACACACATGTGCACGCAAGTACATAAGATACTTTTTCCATGGTTTTTTTCTTTTTGCTTCTTGAAGCGTGTTGATTCTTAATCTTGTTTGAATGGCTGTCTCGTTTTAGAATAAAGTGAAAGCTATGAATTCTCCCCCCAGGAAAGATTTTCATAGCCATGAGCCTGGGCTCATGGCATAAGCCTTGGAACCCATCTGTGGCCCTCTGTGGCTCCACAGATGCTGCCCGTCACCTAGAAAGTGCTGACTGATTTCCACAAGAGCCCACACCAGCACACAAAAAAGGGACTGATGTTTCTTCTCCCCAAATGGCATAATGACGGTTGTTTTCCAATTTGCGGAAGGGAAAACAAAGGATAGGGTTTGATCAATTTTAATTTTTTTTCCTCCTTAATTTTTTTTAACCCTTTGACTCCTGCTGCAGTTTGTGAATGGAGCCTGTTCTCACAGATGGCATCGCGAATGAGTGAGCAGAAAATGAACACGCACAGGAAAACTCAGAAATGGGATTTTATAAAATCAATTTATGCATGTGGTGATGCTAAGGGCTGGAGAGACCCGAATACATGAACAGCAACTGTAGCACCTGCTTTACAGATGTGCTCACAGCCTGGATGCTAGAGGAGTAGGGAAGCAAGAACGTGATGTTCTTGGATGGCCACTGAAACTTGTTGTGCCCTTGCTGTTGGATTTCGTTTGCTTTTTTTTAAGCAAGGATCCCGTCTTATTAGAGTTTCAAGTTCTGTGGTAAGACATCATGACCTAAAGCAACTTGTGTAGAAGAGGGTTTATTTCACCTTGCATGTCCCAGTCCCAGTCCATCGTAAAGAAAGGCAAGGCAGGACCCTGGAGGCAGGAGCTGGTGCAGAGACTGTGGAGAAATACTGCTTACTGGTTTGGGCTTCATGGCTTGTTCAGTCTGCTTTCTAATAGGACTCAGGACCACCAGCCCAGGAATGGCACTGGCCCCTATGGGCTCCTCCCCCATCAATCATTAATCAGGATAATACTCTCACAGACTTGCCAAAAGGCCAATTTTATGGGGGCATTTCCTCAATTGTGGTTCTGTCTTCTCTGGTAGCTCTAGCCTGTGTCAGGTTGACACAAAACTAGCCAGCACAGAATGCGAAACTTGTGTGACTATTCATAGAAAATTCCACACCCTGAGAACGAATGCCATGAGTGGTGCTGGGAGGTGGGATTTGGATGTCTACACACTGACATTCTCTGTGCCACATTCATTTGCCCAGCTTACCACCATTGTGAGCCATTGAAGGCATAAGTCACAAACAATCCCACACCAGTTTGGAATTATGATTAACAGAATGGTTATTTATTTAAAGGGGGAAAAAACTCACAGATCACCATCCCAGACAACAGTCCTCTGCACAATCAGAAAAGGAGTCACGGCCAGAAGAGGAGTCAGAAGCAAGAGAGCTAGTGGAGGGTTGCTGCTGCTTTTTTAAAGAGAGAGAGAGACAGAGAGAGAGAGAGAGAGAGAGAGAGAGAGAGACCATGCCCCAGTGGGCTGGTATCTCAGTGGCTATTGGCTGAAGGAGCAGAAGGAGCTCCCACAGCAAGCCATTTGTCTTTAAAATAATTCCAACTTTCCTGGTTTCTTTTCAAACAGAATTATACCCAACTTAAAACAAAACTAATACAGAATCATTGCTGGGCACCAAGTCATACCCAGCTCAACTAGCCTCGACACGATGAATAGGCAACTGGCATCTCTATTCTGAGTTCATCACCTCGTAAGCATTTTCTGTGGGCCCTCTATGTTTCAGGTACTGTGCCAGGTCCTGGAGGGTTCCGACAGTAGGAAAACATCATTCTTTCTTAGTTTTTCATACAATATATTTTTATCATGTTCTTTGCCCTCCCCCAACTAGTCTCAAAGCATCCCTACTACCAATTCAACTTCATGTAACTTTTCTCTTAAAAAAATAATAACAAAAAGCACACACCACTCACAGATCTCAGGAAACGCTGAGTTCTGTCTGGGTAGCGGTCACCTTCCGCATCCCAGAGTGTTCAGAGGGCACTGTATTGCACAGCAGAGCACAGTGACCTCAGCAAGAGGAGGACATCGGCAAAGCCTACTAGAGCCACCAGCAGCTTCTGCCTCCTGACCTCCACATACAGCTAGCTGGTCTTCCCCAGAGCATTGCTCCACACTTTGGCTAATGACAAAGAAAATCCTGCTTCAAATGTGAGCCATTCTAGTATGGAATGGGGACACCTGTCAAGTTTGACACTCTTTCCTCGCTCCACAGAAACCCATCCCTTTTTCCTGCTCCTTTCCCTCCCTTTCTTCACACCCTCTCCTCTCTCTCTGTTGACTGAGGTGTTCTGTCCCACCAAGTCCCACATCTATTTAGTCACAAAGAAACACACAGAGGACTACATTAATTATAAACTGATTAGCCTATTAGCTCAAGCTTCTTATTAACTCTTATAACATATATTAGCCCATAATTTTTGTCTGTGTTAGCCACGTGGCTTGGTACCTTTTTTGGCAAGGCAGTCACATCTTGCTTGCTCTGTGTCTGGCTGATGGCTACAGACTGAAACTTTCCTTTTCCCATAATATTCATTGCCACGTGTCTACTTCCTGTCTGGTCGCTGTTGCCCATGCCTCTATTTCCTGCCTGGTCGCTGTTGCCCTGTCTGTACTTCCTGCCTGGTCACTGACCAATCAGCGTTTTATTAAAAGTCATACGAGTGACAGTGTACAGACCCTTGTACCACAGCATCTCTCCTTCTCAGCAAATAGTGAAAAGAATATAGTTCTGGTTTCCAGGTAGGTAGGGCCTGGGGCACCTACTGCCCGCCCACCCCGGAGCTGGAGCCCAGTACACCCAGAGCTCAGGAAAGCACACGAGGAGTAATTTCTTGAACCTGACTGTGCCAATCAATGTGATGGTCACTTTGCTACCTGCGCATTCAGAGTGAGCTTCGTTAGCACTCTGGACCGAAAGGAATGCAGAACTGCCAGGTATCACTTTTCCAAGGCCAGATTGCTGACTAGAGTGGACACCCATTGCTCCAACTCTGGCCAGATCATGCTGGGTTCTTTCAGCTAACAGATATGGCTGAGCAGGCAGAGGGTCTGACTCAGATAAAGAGTAGTTAGAGTGATCTGGAGAGGCAGGGAGACTCCCCAAGATGGCTCAGGAGACGTGATATCCACTGGGAGGAAAGGAGAGGCCTGGCACACAGGTAGTTCTTAGCAACACCGTTGAATGAATCACCTTTATGAAAGGTGTCAGGACCCATTCATTCTCTCCTTCAGCAAACAACAACTGAGTGCCTACCAGTCATTCATTCGCACACCAGCTGGGCCTTCAACAGGCTCACCCATTTGTTGAGTCCTCTGCTGGACTGTTCTAAATGCTGGAGACAAAAGAAATGCACAAAGTTCCTGCCCTCATGGTGCTTGCGATCTAGTAGAAGAAACTGGAAGTATGTCTGTATGTGTTTCTATGTGCATGTCTGTGAGTGGGGTCTGTGTCTGTGAGTGGGGTCTGTGGGCATCTGTGGGTATTTTCAGATATGCAAGAAATCACTGTTGATAGTGGGATTGGTAAGGTGGTGACAAGGGATCGTGAGGGGCCTCCTTCCGCTCTGGTTATCAGAGAGTTACTCTGAGGAGGGGAGATTAAGTTAAGTTCTGACTAAAGAAAGAACTTGTCACTGAAAACTCTAATGAGATGACCTGCCTGGGAGCGGATGAAGTCCTGTAGCTTGTTGCACCCAAAGCAGAGTGAGTGAGAGTCTGAAGAACAATAAGGAAGGAGTGAGAAAGAGGGCTGATCTCAGGAACTAATTGCCAGGACTCACCGCCATTAGATCAGTGGTTCTCAACCTCCCAAATGCTGTGACCCTTCATTCTAATTCCCCATGCTGTGGTCACACACACACACACACACACACACACTGCCGTAAAATTATTTTTGTCACTACTTCATAATTGTAATTTTGCTACTTTTATGAGTCATAATGTAAATAACTGATATGCAGGATATCTGATATGTGACTCCAGTAAAAGGGCCGTTCGTCCCTATAGGGGTCGGGACCCACAGGTTGAGAATCCCTGCGTTGGAGCAGAAGTTCAAAGGAGTTGAGATGGCTCTGGACTGGCAAGCTGAGTCCTCCTATACCAAGAAACAGCTTGGGTTTCAAGCTGAGCGTGAGAAAAGACACTGTGCTCAGAACCCGCGACAAGAGAAGAGAGAGCAGTGGGAGGAGGGGCAGGGGCAGGAAACAAGGTGAAAGGCAGGGACACTTTCAGAAGCCATTACATCTGCCCCAGTGGAGAGAGGAGGGCTTGGTTGATCACATCTGAGTGTGGGTAGAAGGTAGGACAGTTTCCAGAGCTTTTGAGATCAGAGGCTGAGAAATGCCTACCACACAAGCATAAGGACCACATTTAATCTCCAGAACCCACATTTACAAAACAAACAAACAAACAAAAAAGTCGGTCACAGGGGTACATATCTGTAACCCTAATGCTGGAGAAGAAGAGACAGGAAGATCCCTGGAGCCCAATGACCAGCCCATGAGTTCCAGGCCAGTAAGAGACCCTGTTGCAAAAAAGAAGAAGAAGAAGAAGAAGGAGGAGGAGGAGGAGGAGGAAGAGGAGGAGGAGAAGGAGGAGGAGGAGGAGAAGGAGGAGGAGGAGGAAAGAAAGAAAAGAAAAGCAAAAGAAAGAAAAGAAGTAAAGAAGGAGGGAAGGAAGGATGGAAGGAAGGGAGGAAGGAAGGAAGGAAAAGAAAACAGTGTCTGAGGAGCACCCCCAAGGTTAACTTCTGACCTCCACATGTACCTTCACACACATACAGGTGTGTGCACGCACACACACACACACACACACACACACACACACACGGGAGAGAGATGCACACATACAACAAAAGATCAAGTAGACAAGTTTTCATGAGCAGAAGACTATAGGGGCGAGCAGTCAGGAAATGGGGAAGCCCCACATTATAACCAGGGTACCTAACAGACCTGAACACTCTCTTAGGCACTGGGTTTGGGACCCAGTGCTCCTCTAATCTCTGCTCCTAGGTGAGCTTGTGCACTGCCAACCCTCGCCATAAGCCAGGCCTTCATAACTTTGATCAGAGCACTCTCTCCTCGTTATGCCTTCTCCATCTCCACCTGTCCCCAGTCAACACCCTAGCCCGAGCCTCCAGGGTCCCCTTTCCCAGACCTGACACTGCTCAACCTTACCGTGAGAGGCCTGAGGTCATGATAGCAGTCTCCACATTGGTGCGGGAGAATTGTCTATATTCTGTCAATCATGTTTTAAATAAACGCTGATTGGCCAGACAGGAAGTAGAGGTAGGGTGATGAGAATAGGAGAATTCCTGGGAAGCAGGAAGCTCCCTTTCCACAGTCCTGGCTCAGCCACCTAAGAAGCAAGATGTGACCTACCCTGCTGAAAAAGGTACTGAGCCATGTGGCTAACATAGATAAGAACAATGGGTTAATATAAGCTACAAGAGCTAATAAGAAGCTGGAGCTAATGGGCCAATCAGTTTATAATTAATGCAGACTCTCTGTGTGATTTTTCTCTGGGACTAAACAGCTGGGAGACTGGACGGGACAGAAACCCCAACAAGCCCGACCCTCATGTTACACCACATCCTTTTAACAATTCTCCCCTCACTTCCAGGAGCTTTATTTCACCCATTCCTGGACTCTCTTCCCAGACTAACTGAATGAGGCCCACTAGAGCTATCAGGGAATACAGGTACAGGCATCTGAAGCTATAGCATTCAACATAGAGGAGCCCTGGATCTCTGAGCATCAGCCCCTTATCCATGTATGATGACTGAATACACTCAGGAGGTCAGACTGACTTGGGTACAAAATGTCCTTCCCTGAATCTGTGTCCTTATCTACAGAATGAGAGGATAGTGGTACCCACATCATTATTATTGTCCCCAGGTATAAATCAGATAATGCATGGCACATGGTCAGCACAGGGTATTTGTGTGATTTAATAGATCTATTAGTCATCAATGTCACCTCTTAGCAAGATGTTTTATCACTGTCCACTTGGATAAACAGCTCCCTTGGTTTATCAATCATTGACCAGTCCAGTCGTAAATGGAAACAGATCTATTTCATCAATCGTAGGTTCTCAGCCACTCCTCCAGTATTTGTCAGCAGTTTAGGGGAAGGGAACATTGGGTGACATCCCCCTAGGAGCCACCAACCATGCCTCAACTTACAGTTTACACGGAATCCAGTGAAAACCCTTGTAGAGGATGCTACAGTCTAAACTCAAGACTCACTCTCCTTACACGTCATCCTCCCATCGCCTCTACTGCGGTACTGACTAATGTCATGTCAACTTGACACAGACTAGAATTACCTGGAAGGAGGGAATCCCAGCTGAGAAAATGCCTCCTTGAGACTGGGCTGTGGGCAAGCCTGTAGAGCATTTTTTTTTAATTAGTGATGGATGTGGGAGGTCCGAGCCCATTGTGGGTAGGACAGTGGTACTGGGTTCTATAAGAAAGCAGGCTGAGCAAGCCGTGAAGAGCAAGCCTGTAAACATCACCCCATCCATGGCCACCACATCAGCTCCTGCCTTGCCTGAGTTCCTGTCCTGACTTCCTTCAGTGATGAACCATGATAAGGAAGTGTAAGCCCAATAAACCATTCCCTCCCCAAATTGCTTTTGGTTGTTCTTCCTCACAATAGCAGCCCTAACTATGAGAACTGCTATTCTAGCCATCTCAAGACTGCCTGCCTTGCTCCTTTAAATACAGATGTCCCTGGTAACCTGAGACAGGTCCCTGTCAGTGAGGGCAGTGCTGCCTTCCTCAGAACTTCCCACATACTGGAAAAAGCACTCCGCATTGTGCTGCCCTCTAAACCCACTGGCAAACTCCACTCCATCTTCCAGCCTCCTAAGGGCAGGCAGAGCCTTAAGATTTTCTCTTACAAGAAGTGACCAGTATTAACAGTGTCACTTGAATCTCATGCCTCTAGAGGGCACTAAAGAGCAAGGTGACCAATAAAGCAACACACACACACACACACACACACACACACACACACACCGCACAACAATGACACCTATGATGACGACAGTGGACAGAACACTGGACTGGACGGGACACACCCCTGTGGCTCTTCACCTGCATCACCTCATGACCATGGGATGTGAGAAGATACCAGAGTAAGAGTTAAGGCATGGTGGCTACATCTGCAACCAGAACTGCAGAAAGCAAGTGGCTCCAAGGATCTTCCAAATATGCCAGGGGTTCCCAATACCAGTCTTTTCTAGGTTTGCCAGGTAAAAACACAGAAGCTCTCAATTAAATTTGAATTTCATATACACAAGTAGGTTCTTCAATATTAGTATGAGTTATACAATATTTGAATCATACATGCACGTTAAAGTTACTTGTGTAGCTAATATCCAAATTTAACTAAGTCCAAATTAACCCGATTTTTGCTCTGGTTTGGCTTTTGCTAAATACGGTGACTCTAAACCCAAACTCTGTCAGATATGGGGAAGGTAGGTACTGACCTCATCCCCTTTCGTGATGGGCATTTTGGAGTCCACCTGAAACCAAGCCCAGGTGAGCATGTGAGCTGAGACAAGAGGAGGCTCTGGCTCCAGCTGGGTGCCTGCAGGCCTGCAGAAATCTGGGAAACATCTTACATCAAATTAGAGTTTTATTAGCTGGCTTGTCTTCCCAAGCCTGTGTCAGGAACAAAACCACACTTCCCAGCCAGCGGTGTGTGGCTTGGTCCATCCAGAGAGGATCTTAGAATTCACAGCCATCCACCCAGTCACTGAGGTCCTTGCCCTGGCAGTGATGCCTCCAGGCCTCCCTGTGGGTAGAAAACAAGGAGGAAAAGAATCCACATTAGCAGCCAGGTGGTGGTGGTGCACACTGTTAATCCCACGGATCAGGAGGCAGAGGCAGGCTCTGTGTGCTTGAGGCCAGTCTAGACCACCACAGCTAAGCAGAGAAACCCTGTCTCTAACCCCCCCATACACACACGGCCAGCCTAGACCACCACAGCTATGCGGAGAAACCCTGTCTCTAACCCCCCCCCTACACACACGGCCAGCCTAGACCACCACAGCTACATGAAGAAACCCTGTCTCTTCTACCCCCCCCCCACACAATCCACATTAACATCATCCCTTGGTGCTATTCAGAGAGTAGGAAAGGTACTGGACTCTAAACTGAAGAGAAGCAAGATTGCTTAGGCTAAGCAAGGGTCTAGGAGGATGGGAAGCAACAAATAAGCTGAGCTAACCTGGAGGAGGTGGTTTTTCAGAAAGAGAACAGCTGTTAGAAGTCAGTATCTAGTTGCCTTATTTTACCATTGAAGATACAAACTAGTATGCTCAAACTTACCTGTGTCCTCGTCAAAGGGCTGGGAGCTGGAATCTGTAGCCTAGGTGCAAAACTCCTTGCCTACACCCAAGCGCTTCTGAGGACAGTGAGACCACCGTGTATGTGTGCAGCCTTTCACAGTCTACATACCACCGTACCCTTCACCCACTTATAACTTCTTTCCTCCCGTCGCCAGCTGACCTAGAGGTAGATTGGGTCAATATTCTCTCCCCTCTTTTCCTAAGGAAAAACTCGGGCTGTGATGTAAATTTATCCACCCAGGGTACATGGCTGCATGCACACTCAGCGTGTCTTGATTGCCAGTCTAGGTCTTTCCATGGTTGACTACTATGCTCCTCTTTTGGGACCATTCCTCCCTCCTCCCTCTTTCTCTCTCTCTCTCTCTCTCTCTCTCTCTCTCTCTCTCTCTCTCTGTGTGTGTGTGTGTGTGTGTGTGTGTGTGTGTGTGTGTGTGGTGTTAGGCTTGATGTCAACCTTGAGTGTCATTTCTCAGGAAGTATTCACCTTGTCTTTTTAGAGACAGGATCTCTCACTGAACCTGGAACTAACTTACTAATTAAGCTAGGCTGGTTGGCCAGTGAGCCTCAAAAATCTGTCTCTACCTCCCTAGGATGGGATTACAAATGCCAGATGACCAGATTTTAAACATATGTTCTAGGGACCCAACTCGGGTCTTCACTCTTGCGTGACAAGCAATTCTCATGGGCTTACCTGTCTTCCCAGTCCTATCACATCTGCTATCTTGAAGAAGATAAGAAAGAACATAGGGTCCTAGAGTACAAAGTTCTCTGGAATCCCAAGGTGTGAAAACTAGTGTCCATTGTGATGTCAGTGTCAAAGAGTCCAATGATCTATAGTGCATCGGAAAGGCTACTAAACAACTGTCAATCAAGACAGGTTGACTTTCTATTGCACTAGACTATAAGATATTTGAGGACACAGACAGGTCTCAGCTATCTCTGAAGCTCAGCACCTACTTGGACCTTGCATACCTGCATCCCCAGTGCATGGGAGTAGACAGGAATGGACAGCCATGCATCTCCAGTGCTACATGTGAGTGGACAGACATGGACAGCCTTGCATCCCCAGTGCATGGGAGTGGACAGGAATAAACAGCCTTGCATCCCCAGTGCTGCATGGGAGTGAACAGAAATGGACAGCCTTGCATCCCCAGTGTATGGGAGTGGAAAAGAATGGACAGCCATGCATCCCCAGTGCTGCATGGGAGTGGACAGGAATGGACAGCCTTGCATCCCCAGTGCATGGGAGTGGACAGGAATGGACAGCTCTGGACCTTCTGGACCCACTTTCTCCAATTAGCCTCAGACACTCAAGAGTCACCCATGCCAGGAATTTACTCCAAGTGTGTGACAGAGGCGTTTTTTGGTTTCACCTATTAGGACAAGGTCTTCAACTCTGCAGTAATGCTACCAAGGCTGCAAGCTCTTGGAATAACACACCTGAGCTGGCCTTGTCCCTTCCTGGTTTTATAAACATGCTCTGTGTCCTACAAAGCTGGCCTTACTCCAAACTCACTTCTTAGTGTTTCAACTATTCTCAGACCAACAAAGCAGTGTTCGTTTCAAGCAATGTTTCTGGAATATCTCAAGATTCAGTCATTTGCCAAGCGGTGGTGGCACACGCCTTTAATCCTAGCACTAGGGAGGCAGAGGCGGGTGGACCTCTGTGAGTTCGAGGCCAGCCCGGACTACACAGCAAGTTCCAGGACAGGCTCCAAAGCTACACAGAGAAAGCCCATCTTAAAAAAAAAAAAAAAAAAAAAAAAAAAAAAAAAAAAAAAAAAAAAAAAAAAAAAAAAAACAAAAAAAAACAAAAACAAAAAGATTCAGTCATTTACAGTGTTTCCTCTTTCTATTAGGTCACCTACTCCTGAATCCCTTCCCACCCCTTCTCTCTCTCTCTCTCTCTCTCTCTCTCTCTCTCTCTCTCTCTCTCGTATCCATTCCTGGTGCACCTGTCCCTCTTCAAATCCTGTATCTCACCTAGATTCCTACAAGAGCATCCAACAGATCCCCCAACCCTTCCCCATCTTCATTTCTCCTCCTTTCTTCTGCTCCAAGGTCTCCTAATGTTCTTTCCCTGGCCTCATCAGCTGCTACATCTGTCCATGGTCTGGGTGTTCCCCACCCCTGGAGAGGTTCACCTTTCCCAGATTCTTCCCTGCCCTTCTGGTTTCTCCTTCATAAGCAAGAGTAGAGCGGACATGGGAAACACACATCAAAAGAGTTTGGACAACTGTGAAGCATCTGACACAGGTTTTTGAACCAGTCGTCGAGGTCAGAGCCCAGTGCGATGCTCAGACAACCTCACCATTGTGAGGAGACTTCAAAGGACATGTTTCTGGAAGAGGGTAAGAAAAAACAACAGGAAGAGGAAGGTGCCAGAGCCCTACTCATGATCCAAGCAAAGAACCTCATCTACCGTCTATTATACACCTTGAGTTTTTATATAAAATTTGGACTGAGATGTGTGGTCATGTGATTGCCAATGCTATCCTCCCTGGTTGTATCATCTGGAATTATCTGGAGTCTCATAATTCTCAACACCAGTTGTGAGGTTTGGTTCATGAAGTCAAAGAAATGTGTTGCCTAGGATAAAGTGGATACTCATCAGTTTCCTGATGTTACCCTCCAGTTCTGACTACAACTCCCACAATTCCAGTGGGAGTTACTCACCAGTAGCCCAGACCCTCCGGCTCTTGAACTATCTTCATGACACAGATGACAGAATCCTTGAGATCTTGGTTTAACAAATCTGGGGTGGGAGTGGAGAAACACAATGAGAGGGCAGAGAATGGGGTGCTCTCTCTCTCTCTCTCTCTCTCTCTCTCTCTCTCTCTCTCACACACACACACACACACACACACACACACACACACACACCCCACTTCTGCATCTCTGGAAACACCACTCCCCTGTCTCTGAAGATGTTACCCTACCCCTCTCTCCCACAATCTTCCCTCTATCCCTGTAGCTCTAAGACCATCTCTCAGCCTAGACCCCAAATTGGATTCATAGTAGGCCTTCCATCCCCACTTGACCCTTATCCATCTCCTGGGGGAATCTCTACCCAGAGACAAAGACAAGGAAAGAAAATTAAACTACAAAAAAGAGGCTAGCCCACCGGTGCAGTAAAGCTGGCAAATGTTGGGGCCACTCGGGGTGAGAGTCTTGCACCACTTCCGGCTGTTGATCTGGAAAATGCCATTGTTGGTGCTTCCGTCGGCTTCATGGTCCACAGCAGCTGTATTGAAGCCACTTGTGTAGTAAGCAAGGCAGACCCCTAAAAGGGGCAGACACAGTTCTGAGATCAGGTTCTTGGGCCACCACAGACAAAGGGTTCACAGATAAATTTCTAAACACTGGCTCCCTCGACGCCATGGAGCCAACAACAGGTCTCCTCGCATCTACTTTGCAGATGGATCAGTTTAGGGTCAGAGGTCAAAGTGACTGCCCCAAAATGGCATACAATTACCTCAAAACAAGGGTCAGGACTGTCAATCTTCCTACTCTCTCACTGCAATATATATATATATATATATATATATATATATATATATATATATATATATATATATATAAGTTGGCTGCCTTTGTTGAATGGATTTAGAAGAGCTAAACGTTTAGAGGCAAGATTAGGAAGACACAAGCAAGCTCTACAAAGGGGGGCAGGACTAGAGATAAGATGAATCTAGATGTGACTGGGCTTTACAGTCTCCTGAAAGTGCCTTTAGTCGGCAATATTATTGGTTTGCTCAGCTCACCATCTAAGTTTCAGCAGGTGTATTTGTTCCTCATGATCAAGATAAAGTGTAACCTACAAAGCTGCTGGTTCCTTTGACTTCCTGGCTAGCAGCAGGGATGGTTCTAATCGCTTAGGATGAGGTTAACTCAGAAGATGGGTGCTGTCCACCTCGTTGGCTTCTGGGAATGAGCGGAGGGAGGAGGGAATGAGCGGAGGGAGGAGGGAATGAGCGGAGGGAGAAGGGTTCTCACAATCAGCCAGGTTATATCCGCGATAGCCATCCAGCCCGAAGTTATGCAGCTCTTTGGCTAGCTCACAACGACTGAAGACCTTGGCCTTGCTGGAGGCAAGCAGGCAGCTGAGCAGATAGGCCAGGGCCAGCCAAGTGATTCCTGGTGGACACATCTGTCTTCTGGGAGCCCGGCTCCTAGTTTCCATGTGGTGGGAGGTAGAGGGGGCTGAACTGTGGGATGGCAGACAATTCACCAGCCAAGGGTCCAGTCAGCTGCCCTTTGGAAGAAGAAAAGAAGGGCAGGGTTTGAGTGCACTTTGGGGAAGGAGAGGAAGGGCAGACAGAAGACAAGGCTCCATCCCCGATGGGGCACCAGACATGCTCCTGAAGCCTTGGACAAGGTTCTTGAAGCCCCACTCTAGGGATCTCCCTCCCAGCCCATCCCAGAATCAGGTCCCTCAGGTCACATCATGGAGCCCTCTCAGGTGGAAGGCACAGCTCCCACACAGCTCCTGAGCAGCGCTGGTCTCCCTCTTGACCATCCACCCCTTCTATATCCTCACCTTGCAAAAGCTCCCTAAGACTTACCCATCCCAAGTGCTCAACTCTCGTCACTTGACTCTGTGGACAGATTCCCATGTGATGGGGACATCGGCCACTGCTGGTCCTTAACCTTGTGGTTCTTTCCCCTCCTCAGACCCGACGGCCTTCAACGCCACTGTCTTTGCCCCTCTGTGACCTTGCTACTCCTCATCTTACCATCAGTTCTCACTTCCCCACGTCTGCAGCCTTCCGCTGAACTCTCCCCCTGACCACACCACCAAACACATCTACCCCATCTCCCTCGAACTCTGCCCACAGTCAAAACATACTTACACAATCTCCAAAATAAGTGTGCTTTGTGTGTTATTAAAGTGGAATGGGATGGGGGCTGGAGAGATGGCGCAGCAGTGAATGCAATGCTCTTGTAGAGGGCCTGAATTTGGTTCCCAGCATCCATAGCAAGAAATTCACAGTCACTGTAACCCCAGCCCCGGAATATCGGATGCCCTCCTTAGGTCTCCATAGGCACCAGAACTCACAGACACATAGACACACACACACACACACACACACACACACACACACACACACCCATAATTTAAAATGTTTAAATTGTTTTAAAAAGAAAATGGAATAGGGAATATATGGATTATATATATATGGAATATATGGAATATATAGGAATATATGGGAATATATAGGAAATATATATGGAATATATGGAGGAAGGATCTAACCTGGAATGGGGAAACAGGGAGATGGGAGAGATGGGGAGGACCACCCCTAAGTGTGTATAAAAAATGCCACAATGGAACTTGCTGCTTTGTGTGCTCACTCTTCTCACTGAAAAATTAAACACAAGGTATTCTTTTTTTTTCAACCTCCCACCCTACATGTGGAGGATGACGAAGTGATTAAGGGTGTCGTTTCACACGTGAGTTTGAAGCCCACCTCTGCTCCTTTCTATGTCTTAAGCTTAGGATATTCTCCAAGCTTCTTTTTCTTCATCTATATGATGGGGGGAGGGGAATTAATAGTACTTGCCTCAGAAGATGGTTGAAAGAATAAGAGAGAAAATGGGTGTAAAGACACATGCTCTTGGCATTAAGAACAGCCTTGCCATTGTTTCCGTTGTGGACTAGCATCAATGCGGATGCTTGTCTTTGATCATGTTTCTCTCTGCTCCATCAAAAGGGCTTCAAACCCCTCATTACTGCCCTCGAGCATCCCACGTCTCAGCTCCCAGATGACCTCACCCCTTACGATACCAAGAAAGGCAGGATTTTTTTCCTCTTCCTGCCTCAGCCCCATCCCACCTTCAAACTCATCAGGGACTCCCACCCTGTCACCAGTCCTCAGGAGTAAGGACAAGGTCATTGTGGAAGACGGTACGGGTGGTACCATCTTGCTTTATTCCTGGTTTCCTTTCTCATTCTCAGGACATGACCTTCATGCCTGGAACAGCTTGCCCTCAAAGATAAGAAGAGGCCACCACTAGATCATTATTAAAACATCAGGCTGCCTGGCTCGAGCTCTGGGGAAATGGTGATTTCTGATGTAACCCCGATCTTCATGAATATTCCCTGCCTCCCAGAATTCTCATAAGGAGCACCTGGAGATGTTGGGCTGTCTCCTCTCTTGGCCACTGGCTCTCCACGTGACAGAGTCCAGTAGTACATTCCCCACGTCCCTCTTTGCTCTGAGCTCAATTCTTTCCTTCGCAGCCACGCTCTGTCAGGCATGCCTTCTCTCCCAGTACCCATGACACTATCTCTATCTGCTCTTTCTCATTCCGTGCGGATGCCCCGGGTTAGGGCCCCAGCTTCTAAATGTCTCCGCTTGTTTCTCATCCTTGTCTGTACCGACCCCTCTTTTCTTCTCTTCTCATCCAAATTTCTGAGAAATTACCACTGTCTCCCTGTCCCTTCGTCTTGTCTTCTTTTCTTTTTGTTTCCTTTTCTCTTTCCTAGTATTAGAGATCAGACCCAAGGTCTTTGGCATGCCAAGGAAGTACCCTGCCACTGTCCTACATCACCAGTCCCTTGGTCCCCACCCCATCCATTTTCCTTCGAAACAAAATCTTGCCAATTGCCCAGGCTGACTTTCAACTTACGATCTTCCAACTTTGGCCTCCTGAGTATGCACCACTGCAACTCTCTCCTCCCTGTTTGCTAATCTGGAGTCATAGCTTCCCCTCCCCACCCACAGGACAGCTCTGTTGGCTAGCCTCACGGGCATCCTCGGGGACATTTCACCTGCCAACCACTTCCCTGTTGAAACCAGAGTTTTGCTGGTTCCTCCAATGTTCCCTTCATCCAGGCTTCCTCCTCCCACAGTGATTTTCTCCTCCTCCACTGCATAACCCATATCTGTTCCCGTCTTAGGTGCTGAGACATTTTTCAGCCGTTTCTATCTTGAACCCTTCTCTCTTCCACATCAGGAAGGCCTAGGATGCCCCTGGTGTGACATCAACCACAGGGCCATGGCCTTCTACGGCATCTTTCCTAAGAACTGAGAAGGAGCTGACCCCTGGACACCTTTTGTCAATACCCCACAGTCTCCTCAAACTAAACTCACCGAAGAGAAATAATGTTGCTACCAAATTCTGCCCTTCTTCGTTCTGTTCTGCTCCGTCATAGAGCACCTGATCCCCCAAATATCCTAGAAACGTGGATGTTGTCCTTTACTTCTCCACCTTATGCCCTTCATCTACCCAGAGCCAATCAATCAATGCCAACACCCTGTTGACCTTCCTTCCAAGGCCAGTCTTTCCATAAGTGCAAACCACCACCCCATCTTCCCCCCTGGCTTTCTTAGGCTCGTGACAGACCTCTTCCAGACCTCCTACACACATCACATGTGCTAGAATGGATCGACACGCAAAGCCTCTCGCTCTTCAACAACTCCCCCATCACTGCTCCCAACATGGCCCAGAGACCCCTCCATGGCGCAGTAAAGCCAGTTCATCCCTCACTCGCGACCTTCCATTCTGGTGATACCACATGGTTCACTCTTTGGGTGAAGCCCACTGTCTAGCATTGTGGATATCTCTGTGCCTCTGCACAGACAGCTCCTCTCAATGCTTCCAAGATAAGACACATCCAAGGTGAATCCCCAGTCAGGCTTTCCTGTCGGGCACCATCTCCCTAGACAAGCGGAGTAACTTTATCTCCACACGGGATTGTAAAATATGTCAGCTGCCGTTCCCCAAGGTGAACTTCCACAGAACAATGGCCTGGTCCTATTTATCTTCATATCCTGAGAGGCAAACTGAGTTGCTGGTGTGAAGTGGCTGTTCAATGGATACTTCTTAAACTCAAGTACACCGAGGTCATGGTCACAGAGAAAGTGTGAGCCCTTCTCAAAGTATGGGGAGGGAGAAAATTATTACTTTGCTGAGTCCTTCAACTCTGCAGGACCAAGTGTTTTGTGGATGTTTTCTAACTTAATCTCATCTAATCCTCTTAACCATTCAAAGAGCTGGGATTAATATCCTCAATGTATAGATGAGGAAACCAAGTTCACTGCTACCCAGGGAGTATTTTTTGATTTCATAGTATTTTTCGTAGTAAAGCGACTTCAAGATATGTGTATCTAGAGCAGTTCACAGCAGGTCCTCAGGTTTAAGGAGACAGACCTGGTGGTAACTCACAGACCTGCCAACCAAAGCTCGTAATCACATTCTCCCCTCCTCCCCCCCACTTCCTCCTTCCTTCCCCATCTCCTTCTCCCTCTACTTCCCTGCCTTTCTTTCTCCCTTCCTCCCTCCCATCCTCCTTCCCTCCCCTTCTACTTCTCCCTCTACTTCCCTCTTCTCTCTTTCCTCCATCTTCCTACTTCTCCTCCCCCCCCCGCTCTGTCTCTCTCTCTCTTTCTGCTGAGTCTCTGTCCTAGAACAGAATCCCTCCCTCCCTTTCTCCTTCCATCTCTGACCACTGCCTTGCTGTTTCCAAGTCCCTTTAGTCAACACTACCAGGACTCAGAGAGAGGGACTCACAGATCAGGAGTCATCCCTACCAGAGCTGAAACCGTGGTGACAATGACAGCAATGGCTGTGGCTCAAAATTCTGCTTCAGCTCAGGACACCGCTTACAATCCTGCCAGTGTCCCAGCACTGGGCATGAAGAGAACAGTCGAGAAAGCAGACTCCAGGTTGACCTAGGGCCTTCTAGAACTCCCTGTCTCTGTGAGCTCATCTTCTAGAACATGCTTCTTCACTCCTTCGAAAAGACTGTCTGTGCCTTCCAGGTTCAAGGTCCAGGAGCATTTTAGAGGCATCTATTTCTCTGTTTTATTTTTGTTTTATCAGACAGGGTCTCATGTAATTTAGTCTGACCTCAAATTCACTATCCAGCCAAGGATGACTTTGGACTTGTGATTTCGCCCCTCTTCCCAAGTGCTGGGATTATGGGCATATGTCACCCTGCCAGTTTTATTCCATGCTTGAGGATGAAACCTAGAACTTCAGGTATGGTGGCTAAACACTACACCAGCTGCTCTGCCTCTCCTGCCCAGGTTAGAGGTATACAATCACAACTCTTCCTGGCCACCTCTGCTTACACACAACACACACACACTGAGTACTTTAAGGGATGATTCTGCCCTCCCAACAGACATGGCTTTCCCAGATACAGCTATGTGAACCCACTGCCTCCAGGTGGCTCATCCCACCCCTGAACTCCCTTCAAAAAAACGCTTCCTTAATGTTGAGCCACAAATCGCCTCCCTCCCCTATCCAGATGACAACTGCTCAGTGTACACAGGCCCAGGGCCAAGGTTACACTACTGTCCCTAAGCCTGAAGAGTAGAGAAGTGAAACAAAACAGCCTGTGACGCCCATGGGAGCAGCTGCCTGTAGGGCATCAACAAACACTGCTTCTATAGCTTCAGGCCTGAGCTCCTACACAGGTAATAATACCACCGAAAAGCCCACAGAGAAAGCCATTCAAGCCTTCTCTTTCCTCAACCCCAAGTGGAGGTGATAACCCCTACCTAGCATGGAATTAGGAGAGCCTAACAAGTGTTTATGTAGGGCTTAGGACTCAGGGCTGCTAGACCAGTAGACAGCAGCAACTGCCTGAAGAGCGCAGCAAAGTTACAAGTGTGTCTATGTGTACTGTTTATCTCATCTTCCTGGCACAGCCTAGATCAAGCGCATTAGCCCTGAACTTATCCCATCACGGGCACCAATGTTTCTTTCATTCTTCCTTCCTTCCTTTTTTTTTTTTTTGAATTTTATGTTTGTGGATGCTTTGCCTCCATGTATGTTTGTACAGCACATGCATGAAGTGCTCACAGAGGCCAGAAGAAGGAGGGGGATCTCCTGGACTGGAATTACAGACAGTGGTGCTGGGAACGGAAGCCTGACCCTGTGGGAAGAGCAGCCAGTGCTCTTAACCATTGAGCCACCTCCCTGGTCCCACCAGTGTTTTCTTTTAATTATGATAGATGATCACAGATAGATAACTAGATGCATAGACAAATAGATAGATATCTCAAAATAAACACAGTAGCTAAATTGTAATGACAAGTTAAGTTTACTTAGTTTTTGAATTTTTTTTAATTTTTTTGAAATTAAAACATAGTTCCATCATTTTCCTCTTTCCTTTGTCCCTCAAACTCCTCCCATATATCCCCTCTTGTCCTCTCTCAAATTTGTGTCTTTATTTAATTGTTTATATTAGATTCCTAAATATATAAATACAATCTGTTCAGTCCATAAGTCAGTTTTTTTTTAGGGTTTTTTTTTTTTTCGAGATAAGGTTTCTCTGTAGCTTTGGAGCCTGTCCTGGAACTAGCTCTTGTAGACCAGGCTGGCCTTGAACTCACAGAGATCCGCCTGCCTCGGCCTTCCCAAATGCTAGGATTTCAGGTGTGTGCCACCACTACCCGGCATGTAAGTCAATTTTTTTAAAGACTTTGAGAATACTTAAAACAGGACACCTGTCCCGTTAAAGTTTTAAGTGCACAATAAATGATCAGCATCACTGCACAGTACAAACGTGCACAGCCGACCGCCGGAACTGACCATTGCTGTGCAATACAAACTGCACAGACGACCGCTAGACCTGTTCATCTTGCTTGACTGAGTCTTAATGCCCATTAACTGGCAGCTCGCAATTTGCCTCTCCGCTGGCCCTGGTGCCCACCGTTCCAGTCTTGGACTCTATGACTTTGATTTCTCTAGGTATCTCATATATTTGGACTGGCTCATTGCCATTAACATAGTATCCTCCAGGCATGGTACTGTGTGTCCTCATTTCCCCACACTACCAACGTTTGTTTGCTGTTGAGCAGCAAACCTGATTATGGGTCCATTGTGATTTTACCTTGCACTTCCCTGATAACTAGTGACTATGGGCATTTTTGCAGACACCTTTTTGACTGTTCACAGAAATATCTAATTGAACAGGTATTTTTTTACACATTCGCCAGATGATTCCACTAGGCATCCAGGCTTGAAAAATTTATTCAGCAGAAAAAGTACAGAACTTAAGTTTAAAACCCTAAAACCTAGGACTGGAGAGATGGTTTGGTAGTTTAAAATGCTTGTCCACAATCATCAGGATCTGAGTTCAAATCCCCAGCATTCACCTAAAAGTCGGATGTGGCACAGGGCTCTACAATCCCAGCACTCCTACAGGTGATGGGAGGTAGGACCAGAGAAATCCCAGATGCTCTAAGGCCAACGAGCCTGCTGCAGATGATGGAAAAGCAACAAAGAGACCCTGTCTCAAAGTAACCCCTGAGGCTGTCCTCAGACCTCCACATGCATACTGTGAGCATGCACTGTGAGCACATGTAACATGAAGGCTGGCTTGTGGGGTTTCTGTCCCGCCAAGTACCCCACAGCTAGCAAGTCCCAAAGAAAATCACACAGGTTATAAACTGGTCCATTAGCTCAGGCTTCTTGTTAACTCTTGTAGCTTATATTAACCCATTATTCTTATCTATGTTAGCCACATGGCTCAGTACCTTTCTCTGCGGGGCAGCTTACATCTTGCCTCTTTTGTGGTCTGGGCAGAACTGCAGAGGGAGCTTCCTGCTTCCTAGAATACTCCTGTATTCATTGCCCCGCCTCTACTTCCTATCTGGTTGACCCACCTATACTTCCTGCCTGGCCAATCAGTGGTTATTTAAAATATGATTGACAGAATACAGACAATTCTCCCGCACCAAGCACACACACACACACACACACAGAGTACACACACACATGTGCGCGCACACACACACAGTACACACATGCACACACACAAACATATACACACAGAGAGTACACACATGCTCACACATTTCACACACACAGAGCACACACATGTGCGCGCACACACACACACTGAAAACTACCTTGAAAACCCAGAGCAATGAAAAGTGAGTTCAAAGTTGCTCCTCCCCTGACCAACTGGCTAAGTTGCCAAGTTAACCTCTATTTCCTCATGAGGAAAGCAGAGCCCTTACCCCTTTCCGGCCAGCACTGGCCTGCAGCGCTGTCAGCTACGGTCACTACCTCATCTCCCCAGACCTCGTTTCCCTCCTCCATAGAACGTGAGCAATCCTCTTCCCTCCCCGTCGGTGTGGGGCAAAACCTGACAGTGCCCACCAACTGCAGCAGTACATCTTAGCTGTCATTTTATTGCCTGGCCCTTGGTGGTGATTCTGTCTGTCTGAGTTTTGGTTTGGTTTGGGTTTTTTTCTAGATTTTACTGCATCGGCTGTCCGCTTTTACTGTTCCACCACTTCTTTTTATTGAGTATTCTTTCAGCTTATTTTATTTTATGATATGTTTGGTTATTTCCCTATTGACTTTCGCCTTTAAATGGGGATGGGAAGCAGCAACAGCTCAAATGGGACAGTTATGAGGGCAAACTGGGCCTGACTATGGGCGCATGGCTATTTCTCTATTCATCTCCTTACCCTGCTCTCCTGGCTCAGTAGTATAAGCTCACAGCCTTGAACACAGCCTAGCAGAGATCCTCCAGCAACTTACCCCAAGTTCACATTTCTCTTACCGTATGTTTCTGCCCTTGATTTATACTTGATACCGACGCCTGGGCCCCACCTGCAGGCCAGTGGCATTCAAGTCTCTGTGGATGGGGCCCAAGTCACCAGCTATTGTTGCTCTTGGGTCATATAGAAGAGCTCCTTGGGTTGAGAACACAGTTCTTACAGTGTCCCATGCATGCCTTATATGGTGTTGTATTATATGTTAAGGGCTGTTCGTCTGTCCCCCAGCTAGCTTCTAGTCCTCCTCAAAGCACCTCAGACGCTCAACTTACTCTCTTCACTGCTTGGATTGCCTTGGGGTCCCCTAGCTTCTTGCACAGGATCTGATGTTGCAGCTCTAACTTTGCCATCTAGCACAGTCTTGTCAACCCCTTGTACCATCATTCCCATTTGATTAGCAGATGCCTGATGTGCCTCTCACAGCTGTCTCCCCAGTGTCGAGAAAAAAAGTAAAAACTGCTAGGGGAATTTTAAAAAGAAGGAAGGGAGGGAGAGAGGAAGGAAGGAAAGAAGGAAGGAAGGAAGAAAGGAAGGAAGGAAGAAGGGAGGGAGGGAGGAAGAAGGGAGGGAAGGAGGAAGGAAGGAGGGAAAGAGAGGGAGGGAGGAAGGGAAGAAAGAGGGAGGAAGGGAGGGAAGAAAGAGAAAGAAAAAGAAAGGAGATTGTGTAATTTAAAAGATTTATCTCAAGGAACTCAGTCAGAAGAATTTTAACGTTGGTCCACAGTGCTCCCTGAGGACCATGGAAAAACTGAACCCTCTTCCGACCACACACAGGGAAACCCTGGAGCTCAAAGATTAAGACCCACAGCCAGCCCACTCCAAACTGACTGGAATTGGACCAATTTAAGAGCAGAATGGGCCTCTTCTCTCTGAGCTGCCACCCACTCTTTCACCAGTGATCTCATTCTGTGGTCAGAGTCATGTGACACTGAGGTAAGCCGACCTAAGTGGATTATCCTGCTGTAAGCACGCAGCTTGTCGTGACTACAGCCATCTTGCTTGTAACTGGTGTTGTATCCATCAGGTGACTTATGCACACAATCCAAACCATGCAGGGCAAAGTCATTAAAATTGTCATCCACTGGTATTGTGTTGGCTACTGAGATCTGAACCCTTTCTTCACCAACACAGGATATACTGATAATAGTGTGTGTGTGTGTGTGTGTGTGTGTGTGTGTGTGTGTACGATGTGCACATATGTGCCATGTGCATGTTCATGTGTAGGAATTTGGATGCACACATGCCCCAGTGCACATGTGGACATCAGAGAACAACCTCGGGTTTCAGTCCTCACTTTCCATCTTGTTTGAGGCTGTCTCTTGTTTTTCTGTGTGCTGTTTATTTTCCCCAGCGTCCATGCCACACTAGGTCACCCTTGAGCTTCAGGTATACTGCCTCTACCTCCAATTTCACAGTAGCAGTTTAGGGAATTACAGACACTAATGCTGCGCATCCAGCTTGTACCTGGGTTCTGGGGATTTGAACCCAGGTCCTCCTGCTTGCCAACTGAGTCATCTCTCCAGCCCCTGGGTATGTTCATAAATTTGAGACTGTCTGAGTACATTTCAGTTGGCTGTGAATTACTGCTACTATCGCTTATCAGCTAAATCTCCTCATTGTGAGAGGCGGGACTCCTCCTGAGTTGCTGTTGGAGTTGCTTTGTGGTGTACAAACTTGATTGTCATTTTGTTGGATCTAGAATTAGCTAAGACACATACCTGTGAGTGGATCTGTTTTCAGGACATTTTCAGGACAGAAAGGGGGAAAGACCCTTCCCTGGAGTGGGTGGCACCTTCCCAAGGCAGCCCAGACACAAAGAGGCCCAAGGAAGAAGCATCAGTCCCTTCTTGTCTGCCTTCGTGTCTTGCTGGTGGGTGAGTCCATCCTGTTGTGCAGTGGCAGTTGATGCCGCCTCCAATCTTCACTGTCATCAGAACCCAAAACCTCATAGGCCTCCCAACCTGGACTGAGGACCAGGCCTCCAGTATCGGTCTGGGATTGCTGGAGTATCTAGCTTCACGGACCAAACAGTTCCTAGGCTCTCAGCCCTCTGCTGCATGCACAAAGCCATTGGTGGACTACCCAGCCCTGTTGTGAAAGCTAATCTAATGAAATGTATTCATTTCTATTAGTTCCTTTCCTCTAGAGAACACTGGCTAATGCACACTTCCATCTTTGGCTCCCAAACCAATTGCAATTGCTGCCACACTGGATCTGCCTGTCCTCCGTCTTGTGGCACTTTCTGCCTTTGGGGTCCATTCTCATGTCAGGCCCATGTTTCTCCGAGACAACTGTACTAATAGTCTCATGCCATCATATTCTTTAAACACGTCTCTGTCGTTTCTTCCACCTCGTGTGATATCTGGTTGTATGTGTCACCTTGAGAGATGTTTGGGATGTGTTACCCTGGGAGGGTGTCTCTGGGAGAATATTTTGGATAAGATGTACATTTACATCTGGAGGCTAGGTAAGGCACATTAGCCTCCAAAGCCTGGCTATCCCCAAGTAAAAGAGAATTCCTCCTTTCTGTCTTCCAAAAGGAGGCTCTTTTTCCTCCTTTGGGTTCAAATGAGTATCTGACCCTATTGAGTCTCTACTGCCAGTCTTCAGACGAAAGCTATACATACACCCAGACTCCCTGGATCCTTAGGACTTCAGACTCAAAGTAAGCCTTCAGCTTTCCTGGGTCTCCTGCATAAGCAGTTGGGCTGTACATCATGAGACTTGCTGTCTCCATGAGTGAATGAACCAGTTCCATTTGCCACATTAATCTTTCCCTCTCTATTGATAGATAGACAGATTAGATAGATGGATGGATAAATAGACAGGTGATAGATAGATAGATAGATAAATAGATAGATAGATAGATAAATATAGATGAGAGAATATAAGTTAGATAATAAATGGATAGAAAATAGATAAATATAGATAGATGATATGCATGTATATATACAGATCATACACATACATACATACATACATACATACATACATACATATATACACACCCCTTATTGGTACTAGTACCTGGAGAACCCTGACTGATACACTCACCTGAAGTTGGTAGAATATTTAACAGATGTGGAGTTCCTTCACCCACATTAACTCTACTGCAGGCTGCTCTCTTCCCTCACCCCCGGGATTCATGACTCCTACAGTACAGGACAGCAGACTGGAAGCAGCCAGACCTCGGGTGGCATACTGGTTTCACAAACAGCTCAATGGCCTTGGCAAGTAAGCTGTCCTTTCTGGGTCTCAGTGTCGCCACTGTAATAAAAAGAACCACCCATGGAAGATCGTTGATAGATCATTAGATAACACACAAAGTGTCGTACACAGTACCTGGCACTACATTCAATGGAAACCAGATTTTTTTTTGCTTGAGTTTAGGTGGGGGGCAGAAGGACTGCAAAGAAACCATATTCTGAGGAACTTCCCTTGTCAGAAAAAATGCTGTGAGGGGCCTGAAGGTTTGCAAAGTGACAGCACATGCTCGCTCTAACCACACAGGGCCTTCTCCTCAGCTGAGTTAATGCTGCATTGGCCCTCACTGGTGTAACAAAGGCATAAGATCTCAGATTAGCTGAGCATTGCTCTCCTCAGCCTCAGCTGGGACTTGCATTGTGGGGATTTCCTTCTGAGGGAACTGACAGAGACAAAACAAAGAGGGAAATCAGTAATCTTGGGGAAGAGCTCCTCTGTCTTTTTCCAGCTCCTCATTCCTACCCTGAGCTCAGCTCCTCCCAAGTGATGCTGCGTAGGTAAGGCGTTAGGTATGATGCAACCAAGGAAAACTATGTGTGTCTGGGTAGCTGTGTCTCCTAATGGCCAAGATGGCCTTTGTAGTCAAAGACCCTTGAAGTTGAAGACATGTTGTCCCCTCTAAGGTACCAGGGGACTTTCTCAATTCATACCCACAAAAGACCTTGACTTTATTATCAAATGCATTGCGGTTTTGACATCCCCTATGGACTTTTCCAGAGCATCATGAGAAGAAATATTTTTTTCAAAGGAAATATGGCCCACTATAACTTGGGAGGAAAAGGGGGTCACATTACCCTGTGAATATGGTACCCACTTCCTGAAGAGTCGTACTTCTTGAAGTTTCATAACACAAAACCCAAGTTGGCCGCTTTCCTCTTCTCCAGGACAATGCCTTCCATCCTGTCTCTGAAGTACACGCTTTGCTCTGCTAAATAAACTTCTATCTAAACTGTGTGTCTCTGGATTAAATTCTTCCCCTTGAAGAGATGACAGTTCACACACACACACACACACACACACACACACACACACAGTTAAAGCTAGTTCACTGTGTCTGTTCCCAACACTCTGGTATGTTATGACATTATATCTGGACCATTTAGTGTCTACATCAGAGGGCTCTTCCTAAATGTTATGGCTAAATACATCATTCCTCTTTCTTCCATGTTTTGCTTTGTTTTGTTTTTCAGACAGGATTTCACATAGCTCAGACAATCTGCGAACTGTCTAGGTAGCCCAAAATGATGTTGAACTTCTGATCTTCACAAGTGAGATTACAGGTCTGTGCCGTTGTGCCTAGTTTATATGTAGCTGGGGACATGCATGCTTAGCAAACACTATCAACTGAGCCCCATTCCCCATTTTCAACGTTTCAATAGATCTCGTCACTCACCACAGGGCTGCTGGCCCAGCTCAGGTGGCCTTAGATAGTCTATCTCTCCTCCTACACCAGCCCCATCCCCACTTCATCCGCGAGCTCTGGATGTCTAAATTACTGCCTTCTCACCCAAAGTGATTTTTCCTCTCTAGGTACCAAATCATTTCCATTCAGACAAAATCAGCCCAGTGTTACAAAGTTCGCAGAGAGGGTTAACCTTGCTCGCTCTCTGCAATCCCCCAATCTAGTTCCTTGTGTCTCTACTTCAGTATGTCCCTTGTGCTGTCTTTTGCGATGTGCTGGCCAGCTGGCTGTGCACTATTCAAGAGCAAGGCTGCTGTTATTTTTATTTCCTTGACTTTAATGGATGAAGCACACCAAAATCACTGGAAAGAGGTGACAAGGTTGTGTTTAAAGACACCGGTCTCAGGAGTGAATGGCTACAGAGTGACGAGAGGGCAGGTCTTTGCTGTGAGGGGATAGTTCTGCAGCTTGATGGAATTGGTGAGCAAATGCACTGTAGGGAAGTTGGTGTCCTGGTTTTTCTTTTCCAGTGTGGCCATGTAATAGTTCCCACTGTGGGAGACTCGGTGAACGAAACGCGGCATCTCCGATATTTTTGCAACTCCCTGTGTAACAACTATTGGGAAATAAAAGGTTTCTTAGAGAAGAAAAACACAGGCTAATTTAGCTATTTTAAGGGCCTGTCAACCCCAGAACTGTTTGCAGCCTACCATCATAATCTTAACAGTTGACTAGCGGGAAGGCAACTAATGACAGCAGAAACAGAGCCCGAGTTGTTTGGACATCTGGTTGCTTTTAAATCAAGTTCCTGCTCCAAAGAGCTTTATACCATCACCTCAGTGATTCCTCCAAGTCCTGCCAATCAGGACAAATCAGGATCTGTGAATCAGGGTCCATGCTGTTAAGGGAACTGAAGAAGATCAGCAACAACAAACTTGATTTTGAAAACACCGTGAGAGAGAAGCATGCTGCTTCACATTCGCTGTCTGTCTAGCTAGAACACGGCTGAGTGAGAAGAAGACAAGCTGGCTGACCCACCACTTAGGACTCGGAGATGTATGTATCTGAGTGTGTGCCCTTAGTAACTCGGAAACCATGAACACTTGGGGTGCTCGAGATTGAGGATTTGAGCAAAGTGACACCTTCAGGGGCTGTCCTCAGACTCAGAGCCTCTCAAATCCATGCTTCCTAGCAACCAAGAGGCTGACTACTGACTCAATAGCTTCAGGTTCTTGGGTGCCTGAAGAGTCTTGGGCCCCTAAAAGCTTATGTCACTAGCAACTGGGGGCCTTCAAGAAACATGAAGATGGTCATGAATTGAAAATCTGAATAACCTGGGGCTTCTAACAGCCCAAGACCTATAATAAACTGGAACTCTTAGCAACTCAGGTTACCTAGCAACCAAGAGACTCTAATTATCAGAGACTCCTAGCAACTGGGAGATTGCACAACCTGGAGGCCCAGTACACATCTAACACTGGACCCAGGCTGTCTCTCCCTCTGGAGCTTGCTGCATGCAGAATCGTGAGACTTAGTTTGATCCTAGAGATATGGCCAGAATTAGATAATGTGTCCTACTATCCTGGCTGTGTGTCTGTGGCTTAATGTCAGCCCTGCCAATAGTTACCTTTCCAACAAATGAATCCTCGCGTCACTTTTGCCTAATGCCTTCCACTGACTCCTTGTTCCGTTAAAGGTCAAGGTGAGACTCCAGCATGGTGCCTGAACTCACGCCGCCAGGATCTATCTTTCCGCCTGCAACCACTCCTCCAGCCCCCATTTCCTTCCTCTAACCCTAAAGCAAATCTGAAGTGAAGGCATTTCACTTTAGTTTCACAGAAAGTGAGACTGAAGGAAGCTAGAAACATGCCAAGGCACACATGGCTGGCACACGGCAATTTCCAACCACACCTGATTCCAAAACCCAGTCTTTTTGACTAAATGCCCAAAGACCCACCGTAGCTACCTACGAAGTCCCTAAGATGAGATTCTCAAGGTACTCATTGCCCTCCCAGGTCTGGGGCTTAAACCTAGGGTCTTACACAAGCTAGACAAGCATTCTACCACTGATCTACATCCCCAGCCCTCTTTATACTTTTTGTTTTTCTTGAGACACTATCTCACTAAGTTCCCAAGCTGGCCTTAAACTTGGGGTCTTTATGTCTTAGCCCCTCTGTAATATGAGTTTACAGGCCTACTCTAGCAGCCCCCATTTCTAAATACTCCCTTAATTAGCTTCTTCACCCCTTCTTTGGGGAGTCATAAAACTCCATCTTATTTTGGTAGAACTTGAGGTTAGTACCATCATTTCACATGGAAAGCCCCAGGCTCAGACTCTAGGAGAGTACTGAGACCACGCCCACACCCAGTGATGGACTTGAGGTCCACCTCATTTTGTTCATGACGGGCTTTAGGATATGGGTCCAGAACCTGCTCCCATCCTCTGTTTGTCAAAAGGATTCCGTCATTAACATCTCAGTGGTTAAAAATCATTTTTATTTGCATCCTTTCTGTCAAGAAAACAAGTTAATCTGGGCTATAAATACCTTTGTGTTCCTATTCGGGATACAATAACGCTGCTGTCCCTTTTTAAATTAAAATAAGTATGAGCTAGGGCTGGAGAAGTGACTCAGAGATTAAGAGTGTGTACTGTTCTAGCAGAGGATTCAAGTTCGGTTCTCAGTACCCATGTCAAGCAGCTCACAACCACCCGTGAGTCCCACTCCAGGGAATCCAACAACCTCTTCTGGACTCTGTCAGTAGCCTACAGAGGGATACACGCACATAAATAAAAATAAATAAATATGATCCGCACATACCTTTATTTCCCTTGTTTATTTCTCAAGGTTGGGGTACGTGAAAACTGGGTATGCTGAGGGAACGTTGCTCTCTACTAATAAAGTTCAGAGAAGTATGAGGATAAAAGCATGACCTTCTAAACATGAGGGTAAAGATCCCTAAGGGGAAAGTGAGTATCTCTAGGACCCATAGAAGGAAGAGCCATCATAGGGCCAGATGGAACTTTCCCGATATAACTGTGTGTGCTTATAATCCTCTTATAATTAATAGCGTATATAACAGAAGCTCTCTGACACTACTCCCCACAGGCCTGAGTGCGACGAGAGCGAGTCCTCTACAGGAACGCTCCCCGTGTATGGAAGAGAAGTCAGACATGACCCACGGTGATTTCATCCCTCCAAAAGTTTATGTCTCATCTGCAAAATAATGATGTGTGCCCTTGAGAGGTCTGGCTCCTCCCCTGCACATCTCTGAGACCTATTCTCCCTGGGCTGAGATCATAGCTCCCAGCATTGCGCTGCTGTTGTGCTCAGAGTGGGCTGGGGAAGAAAGATATTAACCACTTGACATCCAAAGCAATTTCCCCCCCAAATTTCAAAGGAAGAGCTATACTCCAGGTGCATGTTTGTCAGTGGACACAGGGATGTGTGTGGCTTGTCTTCCCATGGGATGATGGCAGTGTCTGATGATATTTTGTATTATCACAGCTTGGGGCAAGGGAAGTTATTGACACTTGGGAAGTAGCCACCAGGAATGCCGCATTCTACAATGTGAGGGTCAGCCCTCACAGCAAAGAATTACACAATCAGGGGTTTTAATCAGGAAACGCTCACAGTATAGAGCAGCCTCAGCCTTGCTCCCTCTCTGTCCCGACCTTCTGTGAGATGCTGGCTAGGCTATCTCATTGCACTAGACAGCATTTAGTGTCCTGACTTGTAGAATAAGCTAGTTTGGCTCGATGATCTAAATGGGCCTCCAAGTGCCTGCCATTCTCAGAGCCTTTGCTTACAGTCTCCCGAATCACAGCAAGTATCCCCACCTCCATTCCTTCAGCTGTAAAATGGGGCTGCATACTCTTGTTTCATTGTTTCTATTATGGTATGAAAGGAAAAAGTGACTATTGAATGGAAAATAGTAGCACATAGTAGGTGTTTTTTAAATCCACACATGGTGGTTAAGGCCTGTAATCCCAGCACCTAGTAGGTTAAGGAAGGGAGAGAACAAGTTTAGGGTCAGCCTGGGCTACATAACAAGACCTTGTCTCAAAATCAAAAAGCGAAAGACACACACACACACACACACAGAGAGAGAGAGAGAGAGAGAGAGAGAGAGAAATTATTCAACTGTAATTCACTTAAAAGTACATTAATTCACAGCCCTCAGGCAGGAGGAACCTGGGAGCTAGAAAATCACATTTTTCTAGAACTTTCCATAAAGCAGCAATGGACCTTGGGGCTTTGCAGGCGGCCTAGTGAAGTGAGCAGAAGTTGGGCATGGGGATTCGCACCGGCCTGCTGCTGCCTTAGAAGAACTATTTCTGTTGGGAAGGGAAGAAAAGAATCGGCTGGAAGAATCGTTTGAACAGCTCTTGCTTCTATAGCATGGAGGTACCAGAGTTTCTAGGCCAAGTCTGATCAGAGGTCAAATTCTTCCTCTACCATTATCTATTAGTTGTCAATGTGGGTGATAGAAAGGCCGGCCACATAGAAGCCTGCAGCTTTCAAGCAAGGTAAGGCATTCAATAAGTGTTTAATAAGTGCTATGGCATTCAGTAAGCGTTTAATAAGTACTATGATCTAAAAGTATGAGAGAGTCTCAGGCAATGTATTGCCTACTCAAACTCACCTTCATCCTTATTTAAGATGTCCAAGAGAAGCCGGGCAGTGGTGGCCCATGCCTTTAATCCCAGCACTCGGGAGGGAGAGGCAAGCAGATCTCTGTGAGTTCGAGGCCAGCCCGGTCTACAAGAGCTAGTTCCAGGACAGGCTCCAAAGCAACACAGAGAAACCCTGCCTCAAAAAACAAAAACAAAAACAACAACAACAAAAAAAAAGTCCAAGAGAAATTATGAAATACTATCAAATTTTATTACCTTCCATAGAAAATATGTTTGCTAGCCTTAACTATCTCCCCTCTACCCATCTACATACACACATACATACACACAATTTTATATACTAAAAAAAATTAAAAGCTAACCTTGGATATTTAATCAAGGTTTAACACGTTTTCCAGTTGCTTCTCCCTCGCTCCACCATACCCCCAAGAACACACCTGCCAAGAGAGGTTAGAAACAGCTCTTAACCATTTAAAGTGGGAACAGCATCTCCGGACCCCAGAGACCCGTGAAGAAAATAGTCTTATAAAACAGATTCTGCTCCACAGTTAAGCCAAGACCATCTTTTATTGATTAAAGGTCAACAAGAATGCAATGTAGATAAGTTAAGCTATGCAAAGACTCAACATTATGAAATGCCAAGTCCTGAGGCTAGAAGGCTAAAGCTCACCATTCAAAACACCAGTAGACACAACCCTGGGGGAGGGACTGGCAGTAAGCCACTCCACTGGGATCTGAAAGGCAGAGCCCATCCAGCTAAGGCACCCCCACACGAAAGGCTAGGCTGCACTCTGAGCTAGTGCCATTTTAAACAACATCCTGCAAACATGCCCAGGGCTGAGGTGTGTATTCCAGAGGCTGGGAGCGTGGACAAGAGACAGAAACAGGAGGGCAGATGGAATGAAGGACACAGAGGTGACCACGTAAGAAAAGCCAGCAGCTCCCATCCAGTGTCATTCATTCTTCAAACATTTAAAAAAAAAATTGAAACTTGCTCCTCATCCTTCTTTTCTCCAGACCAGGCGACTGCATGACTGTCGTTACTACTGTTCTTTTTTCATTGGCAGAAGCCACTCTATGCAAAGACAACGGAAACATTTCATTCTCTATCTAAATACACCGTTTGAACCCGTG
The DNA here is from genome assembly GCF_982192425.1 of Myodes glareolus. NCBI lineage: Eukaryota > Metazoa > Chordata > Mammalia > Rodentia > Cricetidae > Myodes > Myodes glareolus. Next base: position 42,396,482 of record NC_142034.1, read on the forward strand.
CTTGGCCTTAAAAAGCACCAGCTTCCTTTGAGTCCAGGATGGGGAGACAAGAACAAGCAGGGTCAGAGGTCAGAGCAGAACTAAAGCGGGGCAAGAGTTCAGCTCCAGGGCTGGGCCCCTGGGGAAGGCAACCACAAAGGTCAGAGGTGCCTAGCTCAAAAGATGAAGCGAGCCTACGGGCTAAAAACAGCAAAGTCCACCAAACTGCTCCAGCTGCACAGAATGTCTAAGCAGCCCGCACCGAGCAGGCGGGGGAAATGTAACAGTCCTGGGAAACCTAGCATGTGGCGAGGGCAGACAAGGAAGCAGGTGACCAGCCGTGCTTCCTCCCTTGTCACCCTCCTTACTGGGCAGCACAGATGAAGGTCCATGGTGGGTGACTCCCAAGCCTTCGGAGACCACGCCAAGTCTCTCACCTCTTCCATGTGTCCGTCATCCTGCCTTCTAGGAAAGAAAGAGAGTGTCACCGCCTGTCTGTGACCTCCCAGCACAGTTTTTACAAAATCTAATTTGGTGCCAGACACTACTAAGATGTAATGAAAGCCTGGGGGTGGAGCTCTGTCAGCAGGATGCACGTCTACATGCAGGAAGTCCTGGGTTAGAACTCCAGCTGCATGCCTTTAATCCCAGAATTCATGAGGTCGGCTGGAGGATCAGGAATTTCAGGTCAGCCTGGGCTACATGAGACCTTGTCTCAGAAACAAAGTACCTTGTAGGAGAAATCTAATGACAAGCCCAGCCATGTCCATGGAGCAGCCAGTGGGTTCTGGGTGTAACTGGCTACAGCTAGAGCAAACAGGGTTAGCAATGGGATCTCCACGTCTTGTTTACACTACTGTCCTTGTGGCAGTGGTGGAAATGGGCTAAACCTGGTCCCAGCCAGACATAGCAGATTGAGACCTGTAAGTGATCTCATGGAGAGGGGCTAGCTTCTGATCTGTATTTTTGCTGTCTCTGTATGTATGGTCATCTCAGACAACCTACAGAGGAAAGAAAATGGCGGTCACATAGGGTAAGGGTCACCTGTGGCTCATTTCTACAAATTGTAAGCAGGCTGTTTGCCTCAAACAAATTGCTAAGACCTTCTGAGGTCAATAGCGGTTGTCTTAGTTAGGGTTTCTATTGCTGTGAAGAGCCACCATGACATGGCAATTCTCATAAGTAAAGCATTTCATCAGGGTTGCTTGCTTACAGTGTCAGAGGTTCAGTCTATTATCATTATGGCAGGGAGCATGGTAGTGTGCAGGCAGACATGGTGCTGGCTACATCTTGATCCACAGGCAACAGGAAGTGAACTGTGTTCCACAGTGGGCATAGCTTGAGCATAAGAAACCTCAAAATTCACCCCAACAGTGACACAGTGACATACTTCCTCCAACAAGGCTATGGCTACTCCAACAAAGCCACACCGCCTAATAGTGCCACTTCCAATGAACTTATGGGGGTCATTACATTCAAACTGCCACACTGTGGAATGTGACTGTTCCAAATCTTTATTCCTCCTGATAGTTACTTATCTCACTCTTACCATGTGGACAGAGGCATAGTTGGTTTGGGGCTTACCTGTGCATTTGCCAAAGGAATTTTTTTACACAGCACTAGCAAAGACTTGAAATGCATTTATGCCCTTGAACCTGCCTATTCTCAGCAATTCCTGCCTTTTTCTATGAGAAAAACAAAAGCTGCCACAGTCAACCACAAGTCCAAGGAAGATGAGAAGCATTGTGCATTCCCAGCTCAAACCACAGTCTGGGGTGGAGCTGAGCTGAGACACACACACACACACACACACACACACACACACACAATCAGCCAAACTCTATCCCATTTGTAGGTCTGTGAGATCCAAACACATGTTGTAAGCTATTGGGATTCCAAAGCTGTTTACTATATGCATCATAGCTACACAATGCTCTTTTAGGGCCCTTCCAGTGCCTTCATTTAGAGACTCGGATTGTTACTAAAATCTAGGGGAAATGCTCAGTTGATAACTGCTTACCACATGAGCATAAGTGGTGTAGGAGGTCCTTCTGTATTTGTGTTGCTTTCATTGGTTAATAAGGAAATTGCTTTGGGCCTGGTGATAGGGCAAAACTTAGGTAGGCGGGGAGACAGAACTGAATTCTGGGAAGAAAAAAGCAGAGTCAGAGAGAGAGCCACCATGGAGACGCCAGGTCAGACATGCTAAAGCTTTCCTGGTAAGCCACGACCTCATGGTGAACACAGATTAATAGAAATGGGTTAAATCAAGGTCAGCCAATAGGAGTCTAGAGCTAATGGCCAAGCAGTGTTTTAATTAATATAGTTTCTGTGTGATTATTTCGGGTGTAAGCTAGCTGGGTGGCCAGAACAAGGGGCTCTGCTCCCATCAACACGTAAGGACTCAAGTTTAATCCCCAATGTCCAAGTGAAAAAATTCCAGGCATGAGGGTGCATGCTTATATTCTCACACTAATGAAGCCAGAACAGGAAGCGCTCCAGTCAGCAAAAAGACCCTGTCTCAAAAACAAGGTGAACAGCACCCGAATAATGACACCCAAGCCTGAGCTCTGGTCTTCACACACACACATGTACATATGTGTACACACACCCACAAGCACACCTGCACCCACATAAACAGCACATGTATGCACGTGTACACACACACACACACATTCACATGCACACATGCACACACAAAACTTCTGAGGGATTTTTTACAAAATCTCAGAAGCTACTTCACCCCATTGCTTTGGAGAGTAAATTCACAACACCAAGTCGAATATTACACTCCTTAAGCTTCAGCTATTGCACCTCAAGGTAATTACATAACTGAGAGCAGATGGTGGTCCTTTTTCTGTAAAGGGCCAAATAGTAAATATTTTCAGCTTTGTGTGTTGTATGATCTCTGTTGTAACCACTTAATTAATCCTACTGTTTTAGACGAAAGCCATGGTAAACAACACTTAAACGAATGCCAATGGCCACGTTCCAACAGAACTTTTTAACCGACTCTAAAATATGAGTTTTATTCTATTTTCACTTGCCACAAAAAAGTCTTCTTATACCTTATAAGAGTGTTTGCGTTAACATGTGTATGAAATGTTTACATTAAAATGTAAAAGCCATCCATTAGTGGATGAAAGGAAGATGAAATAGAGCATATATATCCAGTGGAATACTATTCCGTCTTAAAAAGGAGGAAACCTCAATCATGCATGGTAGCTCACACCTGTAATCTCAGCGTTCTGGAGGTTGAAACAGGAGGATCTCTATGAGCCTGAGGCCAGCCTGAGCTATATACAAGCAAGACTTTGTCTTAGAACAAATAGAAAGAGAGAAAGAAGTTTTCGTGATGACTGAAGACATTGTTCTTACTGAAACAGCCTGGGCACGTAAGAGCAAATGTGTGATTGTGCATCAAGTGTCTAATAGCAGTCAACAAGAAAACAAAGGGAAGTGGTGGCTAGGGGCAGAGGTACAGGAAAATGTGGACCTGGTTTTGGGTGTTTTGATTTTCAGGTTTTTTCGTACGGAATAACTTGTTCTAGTGCTGACAAAAGCTGAGTTAGCGATTACTCTCATTTTTCTAATCTAGTAGCATCCCGGGATGCAGCAAAGATACTGGGTAGGTGCTTGGGTTCTGGTTTGAGGTCTGGATCTACTGAGCTCTTACCTGTGGAACCTTCAGTGACCTAAACTTTAAAAGATCCTTCCATGGCCTTCCCCATGGAATGGACACAATAACCATAGTGTTTTAGTGTAAAGTTCTTATCAGTACCTGAGACAGAACGAATAATTTAAGTCGGGCTTTATCATGACTTATGAGAAAATGGGCTCAGACAAATATAACGTGTTAGAATTTATGTTTGTTTGGATTTCCTTGAGTTTGTTTTTATTTTAATATATGCATATGTGTCTGTCTGTCTGTGGGTATATTTGTGTGAGTGCAAATGCCTGCAGAGCCCAGAAGATGGTGTCAGGTACCTTGGAAGTGGAGTTCCAGGCCATTGTGAGCTGCCCAGTGTGGGGGCTGGGAACTGAACTTGGTCCTCTGTCGACCATATGTACTCTCAGCCACCAAGTCGTCGCTCCAGCTTCTTCTTGAGATTTTCATGTCTGAGGATTTATAGACTTTTACTAAGTTAGAAAATTGTTCAGTTACTGTTTTTCTAATACATTTATTCCCCACCATCATAATTTCTTCTTTCTTTCAGGGACTCCTATATATATATATATATATATATATATATACACATATACATATATATAGTTCATGTTGACATTAAGTCCAGTTGATTGAAAGTCTGTTTTGGGGTTTGTTGGAATGCTCCCTATTTCCTGTGTCTTCAAGTTCACTGATCTGCCTCTTGTGTCCAATGGGCTCTTTGTTCAGCCGCTGTCCTTCTTCATCTCTCCCAGCTTGATTTGATCTTTTCCATATTACTCGGGTCTCCTGGGAACATGCTCATAATCTCTTCTACCTCAGGCTTATGAACTCAATTTCTCATAGTTGTTTGAATGTCCTTATCCGGTAAGTCTATTGCCTATGACACTTCTGGATTTGTTTCTGTTGATTGCTTTTCCTCCTCATTGTGGTGCATGCCTTTTCTACTTCTCTACATTCCTGGCAATTTTGCTGAACCCTTTGAATTGTGTATTGTTGAATACTGTCATCGTTAGCTTTGGCTGTCAACCTGACACACCTGGAAGAGCGAACCTTGCTGGAGAAATTGCTTTCATCAGATTGCTTTGTGGGTTTGTCTGCGGGTTTTCTTCATTGTTAATTGATGTAGGAGGATCCAGCCCCTGGCAGGTGGAATCATCCCCAGGCAGGTGATTCTGAGCTGTATAAGATAACTGACCACAGCCTAACGCAAGCCACAAGCAGCACTCCTCTGTGGCGGTCTCTGCTTTAGCTCCTGCTCTGGCTTTCCTCCAAGAAGGACTGTTTAACCTGTAGGTAGAAATAAACCCTTTCCTCCTCCACTTGCTCTTGGTCACAGTGCCTAATCACAGAAAAAGAAAGCAAGTTTTCATATTCTTTTAAATGGTTTTGCACTTTGAGTTTAGTTTGTTTAGTGAAGTCACTGGAAACAACTTGAGCTTTCAAGGCATGCTTTTAAGGTCGTCAGGCAAGTACAGAACAACCCTTAGTCCAGGGCGAGCTTAGTCACCACTGAGACAAAACTCCCCTCAGGATTCCAAACAATGCCTTACAAGTTTACAAGTTGGAAGGTTGTGGATTCCTTGTACAGTTTGGGACCCTGACGAGGAGTAGTGAGTCAATGACAGAAATGACAAACACACATACACAGAAAGAAGTAGGGATCAGGCAGTCTGGGGCCTCTGATGGAAATGCTGAACCTCCCCCCCCCCAAATAAGCACAGCATGTTTATTATATACAATGGAGCAGGGAGGCAGGATTATTGCTCACTGAATCAAGAAGGCAGGGTTTATGGTATACAGTTGAATCAAGAAGACAGGTTTAGCTAATCTCAGTAAGGAGCAGTCCCTGCGGCGAAGCAGTCTTTGGGCTGTAAAGTTGGGGGCAGTGAGCTAGGATGCACAGTTTCTGGATACACTATCAACATCCATGTGTGGACCACAGAAAGGCTCTGCCAGTCCTCTGAACCTCACCAGGGGGAAGGCTTTGCTCTTATCCCTTGGGTCTAAGGCTTCCTTCCTTTTCATGGCCAACTCATGTCAATTACACACACCACTTAGGCCTTCACACACTCGGGGCTTCCTTCTCTTCCCCGTAGGAGGTCTTTCCTCTGAGAACCCAGCTCTGGCACTATGTGAGCTCTGCCTGGTCCTTTGCCACACCTTTCACCGTGGTCTTCTCAGCTCTAGTAGTTCCCGTGTGTGTGTGTGTGTGTGTGTGTGTGTGTGTGTGTGTGTGTGTGTGTGTGTTGAACAGTACTAACTTGAAGACTGCAAGGAGTCCCCCCAAGACCCCCAAAGTCCTCTCTCTCTCTCTCCCTCCCTCCCTCCCTTTCTCTCCCCCACCGTGTGTGTGTGTGTGTGTGTGTGTGTGTGTGTGTGTGTGTGTGTGTGTTTCTGTCTGTCTGTCTGCCTGACTCCTCTCTGTCTTGGCTTCTCCAAACTCTCAACTGAGGAACACTGTCAGATTCTGTCTGTTTCTCCTCTCTACCAAACATCCTCTCCTTTGGTTCAGCTAAAACCTTTCAGAGAATGAAAAAAGAAGCTGAACATGCCCAGAAAGTGTTCCTGCCCACTGGGCTTCAGGAGGTGGTGTTTAACAGCTGGAGTTTCTGCTCAGCATGATAAGAAAGCTCTGAGGGGAACAAATGGTAAAATGCCTGTGGCACAAACAAGAGAACCTAGGTTCAGTTATCAACATACGTGTAAAAAGCCAGGTGCAGCGGCATGCCCCGCCATCCTAGCACTAGGAGGTGGAGAAAGGCAGATCCCTAGAGCTTGTTAGGACCTACTCTAGCCAAACTGACAAGCTCCATGTTCAGTGAGGGACCCCGCTTCTCCAAACCCAAGGTGGAAGGGCTAGGGAGTTGGCTCGGTGTGTAAAAGTACTTCTCATGCAAGCCTGAAGATCCAAGTTAATCACCAAACCTACATAAAAAGATAGATGGGACCATACATCTGTAACCCCAGCACTCCTAGAAATGGGAGGCAATGATGACGAAATCACCCAGAAGCTCACAGGTCCCCTGGCCTGGAATGCACTGCATAGCAACAGAAGGCAGAGAGACAAAGGTGAGACCCAACTCCCCAAACTGACCTCTGACCTCCACTGCATAATTAAAGCGCACATGCACCTGTGTTCTCTCTCTTGTCACTCCCCCCATATATGAATATAAGTATGTTCTGGCGAGATCTCTCATTTGATAAAGGTGCTTGGTGCCAATCCTGAAAACTTCAGTCAGATCCCCGGAACCCACACAGTGCGGGGAGAGCACTGATTCCCAGACGCTGTCTCTGGCATCCACAGGCACACACGTATGCCACCCCTCCCAACTTAGGAGTTATTAAGTCAATGTAATAGTTTTCAAAAGTGGAGAATGTTAGAGAAAACTACCTGCTATCAATCTTTGCACATGCACGCACACAAAAAAAAAAAAAAAGAAGAAAGAAAAGCTCTGCAGATGGATGGTGAGAGCGGATGTACAGCAGTGTGAATGTGTTTATCTATAGTAAATCTTACATTATATGTATTTCATCATAATTTTAAATTCAAATTCTAAAACAGAAGACATGGAGGAGGGCAGGTGAGGTGGCTCAGCTGGTAGAGAAGTTGCTGCCAAGCCTGACCAAGCCTGAAGACCTGAGTTTGATTCCCAGAACCTGCGCAGTAGGAGGAGGAGGAGGGAGTCTGGTTTCCACACGCTCAAGGGCACCGCGATGACAGACAGACACCTGCATGCACACCGAAATAAAAACTATTTTTTAAAATTAGAAGAGACATATAAGAATATCAATTTGTGGCCTCTTACAAAAGCACTTGGCAGTCAGATTTTTCTCTAGAGGCTATAGAGTTGGCAGTTGCCCTAAAGAAACACATGCACACGTGCGTGCGCGCACACACAAACACACATATGTGTGCATGCACAAGCGCCGTAGGAGATAACCACAGGAGTTCCTCACAGCAGCATCCAGAAGGTTAAAAAAAGAGAAGCATCCAAACTTTCATCTGTGGGAAAGCAGGAAGTACACCGGAAATATTTATACAATGGAATACCCAGTGAGAAGTTCCAGTTTATACCTGAAATTTAAAACCCTATTGGATGTTGCTATATTGAATTAATGGAAGCATAAATATGTAGTAACAGGATTAAACATACATAGGGTGATAAGCACCTGATTCATGGTGGTAGTTACCTCTGAGAAAGGAGGAGGAAAGCAGGACTGGGAGTGGGATATACAATTGAATCATATCAGCAGTGTTTCATTCCTTTATATGAGATCTGATGCAGATGTGACACAATGTTAAGATCTGATACCGTTTAATGGGTAAATTATGCTTTTTTCAATTCTTGTCTGATCTTTGAAACGTTTTGTGATGAAAAAATTAATTTTAATTTTTCAAAGGGAAGAACATTTTAAGGAGAAAAGAAATTGTCAATCTCCAAACGTGTCATCAGGCGCAGTGGGAATAAAGAAGGAATTCTCAGCCAGCCCCGTTGAGACCTCCCTCCCAGCTTTCTCACCCCCAGCATGGAGTTTGGGTGACTAATGTGCCATATTTCACACCGAGCAAGTCAGTCCCTCTACTGCTACAGAGGGAAAGTTGACAGAACTCAGGCCATCACTGTCTGAGTGCCAGCCTCTAGAGCCACAACCCGGATTTCCCGATTTCTAGAGGAAAGCTCACCCACACCTCCAAAGCCTGATCAAGGCTTTAGGAAGTTGGTCACTTAGTAGCGTGTTTAATCTATCATGTATGAAGCTTTGTGTTCAATCCCCAGCACCACGTACACCAGGCATGGTGACATATGGCAATCCTAACCCTTGAGAGGTGAAAGGAGGAGAGTCAGAAATTGAAGGTCTTCTTCAGCTACACAGCAAGTTCCGGGCCAGCCTAGAATATCTGTGACCCTGAAAAAAGGAAGGGATGGAGGGAAAGAGGGAAGAAAGGAAGGAGGGAGGAAGAAGTTTTAAACAGAAACCTAAGGTTCTCTCACCAATTCAGCACAGACAGAAATACACACCCCAGTCGTCTCTGAGGGGCTCACCTTAAACACTGGCCCTGGTGCTAATCCGTTTCTAATGCTGTCAGTTTGCAAATGACAGTAAATCCAAGCGGCAATAGCTTGAGCAAGGCTGAAGTCCATTTGTGGGCGGTTCGGAACTCAGGCAGTGTGAAGGTACTGCCATTCCTCAGGTGTGATGTTCCTGAGGAGTCCCCAGAGCTCCAGTTACCACATCTGCCTTCTAAGCAGCAAGATCCAAAACATGGGAGGAGGGCTGGCTTCCTTCTTTGTGAAGGAAAAAAAAATAGACTTTTTTTTTTTTTTACTTTGTCTGAATGGCCAGACATCATCAGATAGCCATATGTAGCTCCAAGGAAAACGCTGAGGCCCTGGGCTCTGCTTGTCTCTGCTTAAACTGGGTGTGCTGTGGCAAAGGCGGCAGGAGAACCGTCAGGAGCAGCAGCACCTAGTGACCGCCTGGCGGACTGCCTGGCGGGTTCTGAGCAACAGCAATTGTTACTCTTGGTTTAGTGCCCCGCCAGTCAACGCTAAGGTCCACTCCAGACGGTGTAGTCTAGGCTGGAGTTTTAGGGTGGCTTTAAATTCGCTGATCCATAAAGGGAAGAGACAAAGAGAAGAAAATTTGTATTATTCTTTATTCATAACAGATCAACATATTTACTGCTTATTGCTCTCAAAACTCATAAACTATTATATCCTGTTGGATGTGTTTCCCTTTTTTAGAGATGAGAAAATAGAGGTTTAAAATGGCTAAGCTACTGCCAAGCTCACAAAGCTTTAAGTGGTGGGACCAGGACTCTAATCGAACAAAGGATCCTGCACTACATCCCACTGTAAATCTCAGTACAGCCATGTGCCACTTGTAGGTGCATTAGCCAGTGATGGGCCACATATATGACTGTGACCTCATAACTGCTTTAATTCAAGTATACTCTGTGACTTCACACAATGACGAAATTGCCTAATGACACATTTCTGAGAATATATAACGTGGTTGTGTCTGGGAATAGACCTCTAGGCACAATCTCAAATCTTCTAATTTACTAACCATGCGATCTTGAACAAGTAGTTTAATGTCTCTGCACTTCCTGTTTCTAATCTGCAAGTTGGGACCCACACAGGTACCGATGCCATAGGGTTGCCAAGAAGATGAGATGAATGAATATATCTTGCTCTCAGGGTTCATGCATGTTAGCCATATCATGGTCAGCAACATTAGATGTGTATCATTTGTTGAGTCAAAGTCTCCTGTAGCTTTGAACTTACTATGTAACCAAGAATGACCTTGAGCTCCTGAGCCTCTTGTTTTCACCTCCCAAGTGCAAGGGTTAAAGGTGTGTATCACTATACTCAACAAGATATACCTTAAGGAAGACCCAAGGAAAAGATGGGCTGAGATGTTCTAGGCAGAGGAAGCAACCCAATTCCTAGCTGGGAGGAGGTGACTGCTGGACCAAGTGGAAGGGATGAGAGACCTGTCTCTCCTTTCATTGTTCAGAGTCTCAGCATCAAGTGTCCTTACGAGACATACATGGAATTTAAGAAAGTTCCTGGGAAAACCATAAGAGTAAAAGCTATGTCCTCATAGCTTTTACAGTAGCACCTCTAACTCCCAACTACAAGAGCTCCGGGGCAATAGAAGCTTGAGTAAGTGAGGAGGGGTAGCCTGGAACCCAGAGAAAAGGTTGTGCACAAACTTAGGTGCACAGTTTGCTCTGTCCTTGCCCTGAGGGATTCTGGCCAGCTATTCACAGCGGCAGCTGACTAGCCATGAAGCACCCAGCCCCACCTCTTGGGCAAGGCTGTTCCCTGAACTTTGTCCTAAGCAGGAAACTTTTTTCTTCCCGTACAGAAAAGGATAGCTGTACAGAGTCACAACCAGGAGTCCAACCAGTCAGGAGATGCCACCAGCAGGAGGCCTAGGGACATAGAGCTGTCCTTAATGCCCACCCATCCCAAAAAGAGCTGGATCAATCCCTCAGAAGCTATCACCAGGTTTGCCCTCCAAGCAAACTGCTGGCCAGGGTGACGCACCTAGAAGCCCCACACTTTAGAGGTAGAGGCAGGAAGCTTAGAAGTTCAAAGTCATGCTAGCAGGTTGAGGACAGCTTGGGCTACATGAGACCTAGCTCACAAGAGCAAAATATAAAAATAAAGCAAGAAAACTGTGTTGTAGTTACAAGCATCTAAAGCAGATCTCAAGAGACCTGGGTTCTCCTACCAAAGTAGCTGCCAGGTCATTCTGTGACCTTGGGCAGTGCCTCTGCCTTTTGGACCTTCGAGTGAAGGGGAATAGCCATTTCAGTCTCAAGGCTGTTCATCTGTTGGGAGATTAAATGACATCACGTGGGGAGTCATCTAGAAAAGCTCCCAATAGGAAACAGGAACCCAGGCCATGTGAGGACTCTTGGGTTTTCAAGTTTCTCTTGGCTTTAGCAATTCCACAGCACTCCTAGTATGAGTCCCATGAGACATGAGACGACTTCCCAGCCCAGCCTACCCCACAGATCTGTCCTAAGCATACTTTGTATTTATGAACTTGAGAAGTTGACTTTGAACTTTTTCCTCACTGTTTGTAGCTTTTTGTACACCTGACACATAATGAGAAACATTAGTGGATCCGAGTAGCATGTCCTCTCGTCTGCTGAGCTCCAGGGAGGTCAGATAGCATAACACCCACAAGGGCCCAGAGCCTCGGTGAAACCAAACACACCAAAGTCTAGTCATCTCTTCAGGCCCTCTCCAGCCCTCAACCCAGGTCTTCCCTACCATTTCTGAGAAGAACCCAGGTCAGGCTGGATTTGGAAGTAGGACCTCCTAACTATTACTCTGATCTACATGTGAAAACATACCCACGCCCCAACACAAACACCGAAGCTCCCAGCGGAGGTGTGACAAGGCTACACGAGGCTGAGATGAAAGCCTTCTGAAAGGGAACCAAACAGACCCCATACTGACACAGCAGGAGAAGGGCCCCTTGCTCCTGAAGGCAACAGAGCAGAGAAGCGGCTGGCTTGGTTTCTGGCTCTGGATTGCAGTGGTCCTGTCTGCTAGGAAAAGGTGACTCGGTGGTTGATGTCAGCCCACCCTTAGTCCAGACATTCCTCCCTCATAGGAGCAAGGAACAGGGACCGGGGTGGGGGAAGGGGGCCGGGGGACATGCCCTGTATACTCCAGCACTCCACTCCTTGGAAGGGAGAGGAAGTTGGGATGGTGTTTCTAGAAAAAGATATGAAGAAGAAAATGTTAGCTGTTGCCTAAAAGCGAAGACCTTTTATTTATAATTTACAGCCTTAGCTCAGGCAGCAACAAATCCCTACCTATCCTGAGTGTGAACTCCTGTCTGTACACACACACACACACACACACACACACACACCCATACCCATGCACAGAGAACCTGACCCCCACCTGTGCGGGAAGCACGAGATTGAAGTTGAGTGGCATGTGGAAAATTTGGCCCAGTAGCTAGGCAATTCTCATCCACTCAGAACCCATGGAAGTGTGACTAAAAGAATGTCAGAGTCGGAAAGCCATTAGGAAATATTGCATGCCTTGTTGTAACCTGTGTACAAAAGAAGATGCTGCTGAGTCTTGCTCTGGAGTCCCGGCGGGCGACTCCTAAGCATAAATAGAACATGGCAGTTCACTTGCTCCCCCCCCATATGCACACGCCAGAATGTGAACCCAACAGACCAGGAGACCAGGCTCACAGGCTCACACCAAGAGAGATAATCTGGCACCTTCCTAAAAGCAGAAGAATCAGGTTGGCCCTCCACACAGGATGGCTGTTCAGTTGCTGTTTAGGTGATTCCTGGGCACACATTTTTTTCCCAGTTCTTCCCTTTGTAGATGCGTGAACTCAAAGAGTGAACTTCCCTAACCTCCTCAGTTTCCTCCTTGCCAAGTCTCATTTTCCTGATGAAAACAAATCAGAAGAATAGTTTCCACTCCCGTGGATCTCTTGGATGTCCCTGGGCTTCAATTAGATGGGCATGGAAAATGTTCTCTCAAGGCAAAGTCACTGGGGCTGCACAAAGTCATAGCTAGCTGGAGGGAAGTGATCTGTCCAGCAATAGCAACCGTGAGAAGGGGAATTTTGCCTGGGGATGGTGATGTATACATGTAATCCCAGTACTCAGGAGGCTAAGGCAGGGAGCTCTCAAATACCAGGCCAGTGTAGACTACAGAAAGAGAGACTAAGGCCAGGAAGGAAGGAAGATGGGGGAAGAATGACAATAATGAGAAGGAGAAGGAGGGAAAAGGGAAGGAAGGAAGAATAAATACATTTTTAAAAAGCACAGACGAATGAGGTGCCACGAGAAAAGAGGGACCCCGAGGTACTCTTCTTTTCTTGCTTCAATATTCAAATAAAGCAGAATCCAGAACATGGTAAAAGACAGAACGTTTTTCTGGGAGTTACTAAAAAAGAACATAAAAAAAGCTCACAGTGCTTGGGGTCTGAGTTACCAAGTTCCCTTAGCTGTCTCAGGATTGCTAGGGGAAGGTTATCCAAGGAAAGGAGTCTGGAAAGCCCAGCAGGACTTGACTTAGCTAGCGCCTCGTCACTTACACTGTAAATGCTGCTGGGTGACAGCCCCCCCCCCAAGTCATGTATAAGAGGACACAGTGACTCAAACAGAAGGACTTGTGTGAGAGAGAGACAGTGACAAGCCTTGGACCAGACAATGGGACTGGGGAGCAGTGTCGGTAGGAACTGTAAAGGTAGAGAAGGTACAGTTAGCTTAGGGAAGAGAAAAGAGCGAGTCTAGGGTAGAATGGGCTTGGAGGGCTTGAAGACCAGACCAGAGCCTTGGACCCCTGTGGAGTATCCTCCTTGGGCAGGGATGATAGCAAACAGTCATTCAAGCACTGGTTACTAGAAGGGTCTCTAAGTATCATTGGTGTGTGTATGTGGTACCTCAAAGGGTATGTAGCACCCAAATTTCTGAGTACCTTTTATATGCAATGGCAGTAAGCTAGATGTATTGCATACACTAGTTCCCTCAGCTCACACGTGCACAAGTACATACGTGTTCACATGTTATTTAACAACTCCTGAGACTCAACGGTAGTTAAGTGACCTGCCAGAGGTCACACAGCCAGTTTTTAAGTAAGTCTTGGGCTCCCAAGACCATGTTCATAATGGCTGTTCCCCTTAAGGAGACAGAAGCAAGTCTCTTACTCAAAGGGGAGACTGAGGGTGGGGCTCTCTATGAACAGGTTTTCTGCAATGAGTCAGACATGCCCTGGGTAGCCATCACTGCCTTTTCAGTTGACAGGCTGGATGAGGAGCTGCTCTTCATCCCCCTGTCCCTCAACCCCTTCTGTTTCCTTCTGCCTTTGTGTCGTTTTTAAAAGCCTCTGTTTTCACATCCATCTCATCCATTAGACCGGTGAGTGGTCTGCACCTGAGCTGCACTTTTGGATCTTATTAAAAATGACAATGGCTGGGGACCCACTTAAAACCACTTAATCCGAGTCTCCGGGACTCCGGCGGTCATACTTTTAAGCTTTTTAGATGGTGATCCAAAAGTACCTCCAAGTTGGAGACAGTGAGTATTCAGGGTCAAAGAGCAGGTCATGAGCCTTTGAATCCGCAGAGACAGGTTCAGGGTAGGCAGCTTCCAGAATTTTAATGAGAGGAGGAACGCGGATAGCAGAAGATAGAGATCAAGTATACAGAAAGAGAAAACAGGGAAGTACATTATTCAGAAGAGAAGCAGTGATTTGAGACCCAACCACAGAAGCGAATCTTTAAGATGCCATGGGCAAAGGCAGAATCTGGCCAAGGCTGGGTGATCATGAGATTGTCTTGCATAACAAATCTCTAGTTAAAGTAATAGAAAGCTTTGGTGCAGAATAAACAGCACCTGCGGCAGAGACTCTGGTCGAGGAAGAGTCGGGAAAACGCAGGGCTCTAGACGCATGCGCATGCACGGGAACAAAAGTCTCTCAGGGCCTCAGGGCCTAGCTATTGCTGAGAGGAGGAGAGGGAGAACAGAGCTGTGAGTGTGGAGAATGTCTGAAACATGGGAAAGACTCTGGCCAGGATGGGATAACTCGTGATTTTAAGATAAAATGGGAAGACAAGAGGAAGGATTGTGTGATCAAGAGTAGGATGAGTTAGGGGCTGGAGAGATGTCTTAGTGGATAAGATCACGGGCTGCCCTTCCAGAGGACCCAGGTTCAATTCCCAGCACCCACATAACAGCTCACACCTATCTGTAACTCCAGTTCCAGGGCATCTGACATCTTTATACAGACATACAGACAGGTAAAACACCAATGCACATAAAATAAATAATCATCTTTTTGTAAAAATGTAAAAGGATAGGATGAATTTGAAGGCTATCCAGATGCATGTTTACTCAGAATGCTATTGTTTTAGCAGGGGAAAGGAATTACAGGTAAATAAAATATGCAAATGCATTTCATAATGAAAACTCTTGTGCTGTGCAGCCAAGATAATCACTGTGTGGGTTCTCCGGGAAAGACTGCAAACTGCGGCAGGGATGCAGTGAGTGATTCTCCGCAGGTGCGATTTTCCAGGGGAGGCTGCTTCACGCGCTCGGAAAATTAGCTCACTCAGCATTGATCGCCGGGCAGCTAAACACAGGTCCAAAGTCTCCTTGGTTCGATTTTAGACAGTTGCCCAGGGGCACCTGTCCCGGGCTGGGTCTCAGGGGTGAGCAGGTCGCACGTGATGTATACAGAGACCATCTCCTAAAAGGAGGATTGGGTTTGAGTGTCTAGCTCTAATCCATGGTGCTAGGAAGGAGAGAGGAATAAAACAAGTTAGCATGGTCGAGGGGTAGAGAAGCAAGATGCTCCTGCCATTCCTTATTGTATGCTTATTGTATCGGTTTTCCCTAGAACACCAAAACGGCTCCCCAGAGTCGGGAGCTGACTGAGGTCATATCCAATGCTGAGATCCTCGGGGCCCCTTCTCTACTCCATACTGCTCCCATGCTCCTGACTCCACCCACAATGACCTGTATAAAGACCTTCAGCCCAGTGTTCCTGGAGCTTTACTCATTACATCTAACTCAACTCAGATCAAATGCAATTTGATTAAATTCTATGTCCACACCAGACGCTGTGAATCTTGGCCCAAGTGTGTGTATAAACCTAAAACCTAGGGATCTTTTCTGAACACGTTAGGATCTTGCCCCAGAATTCCATAACTAACTTGTCCTACTTACTATCCTTCCCAAATACCTCTCAAATGGATCCACTCCCCTACCTCTATTTTCTTGTCTCTGCCCTAGACCACACTACCAATATTTCCTGCCTGGACCACCAGTAGTCTACTCTGGTCCCTTCCAGTTAGTGAGCCACACATCTTTGCCCATTAGAACTGCTGCAATGGTGTGTAACAGAGCTGGTAATTGACAACAACAGAAATTTCTTTGACGCAACAGTGTTTATCACTGGCACCTTCTGAATGTATCTTCTTGTGGCAAAATCCTGCAGTGAAAATAATTCTTTGGAAAAAAAACAACTGTTTTAGACATACAAGGAGGTATGTCTCAAGATTCTTAGAAAGGTGGATCTCTCATGAATCAACCCGTCTTCCATAGGCTCCACATCTTAATACAAGTGTATTAGGGGCTAGGACGCAGCATAGGAATTGGGCCAACATCAATATTCAGAACATAACAACACAGAAACCAAAGGAGCCATGTGAGTGATGTAACCCTAGCACTTGGGATAGAGGCAGAAGGATCAAGAATTCAAAGCCATCTCGGCTGTGAAATGAAACTGGCGCTAACTTAGACTGTATGAGAACTAGCCTCAAAAAAGGGAGGGAAGAAGGGAGAGAGGGAGGGAGGGAGGGAGGGAGGGAGGGAGGGAGGGAGGACGGAAGGAAGGAAGGAAAGAAGGAAGGAAGGAAGGGTATTTTTTGCTCTTTCTTTTGCTTTTGAGGCAGGGTCTCATCTCACTGTATACTCCAAACTGGCCCCAAACAGATCCTCATCCCTCAGGCTTACACTGGGTATATGGTATGTGCCAAGACACAAATCTGCCCCAACCCACTCTAGCCCCACCAGCTTTGAATGAATCATTGAACGGGTTGTCAGAGTTCTTCAGCTGAGGACCACAATCCTTTGTGTAGCCTACGGCTTCTGGGGTGATCTGAACTCAGGCCCCATACTCATGTGCCTTTCTCTGTCTTCTGTCCAGACACGCTGGTCAGGACTCAGCTGTCATTCTATTCACACACCTTGTATATGCCTGTACATCCCCACTCCTCCACATCTGAGCTCCTAGGTAACCTCAGACAGGACAACAAAGACCTCTTTTGTTGTTTGTTTTGTTTTTCAAGACAGGGTTTCTCTGTAGCTTTGGGGCCTGTCCTGGAACTCGCTCTGTAGACCAGGCTGGCCTCCACCTCACAGAGATCCATCTGCCTGCCTCCTGAGTGTTGGGATTAAAGGCATGCGCTATCGCCAGGGGCAGCAAAGACCTCTTTAATGCAAGTCTTCTTTGTGTTTTGTTCTTGAGACAAAGTCTTGGTAAATAAGACAAGTTGTTCTGGAGTGTATAAATATCCTCCTACTCCCTGATGCTGGGACAGCAGGTGTGCGCCCCCACTCCTGGCTCTGGTGGTCATCTAGTGACATCTAGATATGATCATGTCCCTAATGATCTTTCACAAGACTATCTTTCCTTAAAATATTTTAGGACCTTTTACTTTATGTTTATTTAAACAACTGTTTACTTGACACCTGTTTTCTCTTTCTGGCAATAATCCTGCAAAGGCAGAAATGTGCGGATTTGGGTTGGATTTTTTTCTATCCCAGGCACCAAGTCCCTCATTCTTAGATAAACCTTGTTCCTTCAAATTCTCCCTGGAGACACATGGCTCCTTCCATCCCCTCCTGATTCTCCCCACTCCCCCTCCACTCTGTTCACTTTCCTTTCACCCCCTAACTGTTCCCACCTACGAACTTGAGACAGGTTTGATGGGAATAAAAGATGCTTTGGTTTCTCCTATCCTGGTTGGGTTTGTTGTTTTGTTTTTCTTGTCTACATCTAACCTGTGAATACTGCTATCAATCACCCTCCCCGGCACACTCCTGCTTCAAACATTTCAGTGATATTTATTTGATCTCTGAATGAGGAAGAATTCTGTAAGCATAAAAGTAATGGAGGAAATCACTGAGGGAAAGAAAATCAATACATTGGACTACACCAAATTAAAAACTTCTGGATGTCAGAAGCCATTCCAAACCAAACTAAAAAGCAAATGACAAGACTGGGGAAAGTCTATGCAATAAATATGATGAAAAGTTGTTATCCCTCAAATATAAAGAGCTCATATTAAATCGATAAGAAAAATATACTAAAATCCCAGTGGGAAAATGGGCAAAGGGCAGGACAAAGTACAAATAGCTTAATAAACACATGAAAAATCTTTAACTGCAGCAGTCTTCAGGGACATGCAAATTCAAAAATGCTTCCTATCGCTCACCTACCAAATCAGGACACTAAAGGTGGAAGGCTAGAGATGCAGCTCGGGGTTGATTGTTTGTCTAACTTGTAGGGTGAGGGGCGGGGCTGAAAGAATTTGCCACTTTGCAAGTGTCTTAGCTACATTTCTATTGCTGTGACAAAGAACCATGGCCAAGGCAAATTATAAAAGAAAGCATTTAATTTGGGGCCCACCGTTCTAAAGGGTCAGAGCGGCCTGCGTGGCCCTGGCAGGCGTGGCACTGGCAGGCGTGGCCCTGGGACAGTAGCTGAGAGTTTACATCTGATCTACAAGGAGGTAAAAAGAAAAAAGTTACTGGGAATGGTGTAGGCTTTTGAAACCTCCAAGTCCACCCAAAGTAACACCTCCTCTAACTAGGTCATACCTCTTAACCCTTCCCAAACAGCTCCACCAACTGGAGACCAAGTATTCAAATATATGAGTCTATGGTGGTCATTCTTATTCAAACCACGCCATGAAACAATAAGAAATTGTTTCTTGTTTCCTTTGGTTGTTTTTTTTTAAGACAGTTTCACCGTGTAGCACAGGCTGGACTCAAACTCCTGAGCCCCCAGGCTCAGCTTCCTGAGTGCAGAAATGTTGGGTTTACAGGCAAGCACTGCAAGGAAGTAGCTTTGTGACTTTCAGTGTCTCAGCACCATCTAGACCAATGTTTCTGAACATTCCTTGTGTTGTGACCCTTTAATACAGTTCCACATGTTGTGGTGACCCCAACCAGAAAAATATTTTCATTGTTACTTCATAACTGTAATTTTGCTACTCTTATGAATCTTAATGTAAATATCTGTGGTTTTTGATGGTCATAGGGACCCCTATGAAAGGGTCCTTTGATCCCAAGGGTTGTGACCCACAGGTTGAGAGCCACTGTTCTAGAAGAAAGCACAGAGAACATGCAGGGTCCAGAAGACTCCCCAAATTCTAGTTCTTGCCTCCCTGTCTCAGCTTACCACAAGCCACGCCTCCTATATGCTGTGTGCAGTAAGAATCATAGTATGGAATGCTGTGCCTGTCTGGGTTCCCTTCCTGGACACTCTGCCTCTTCCTTTGCACCCTTCGTGAACACCCATCTTCTCCTGACACCCACTCCCTCTGAGAAGTCACAATCTTCAGGAAACTCCTGAGCGAGGCTTGGCCTGCCTTCCCTGTACTCTCATGACACACACCTTCCCTCACTAGGCAAGCCTGAGACAGCTCTTAGTAGCTTTCCATCCACCTTGGGTTCTATGTGCCTCAGGAGAGGCATTAGATTTTTATCCATTCCTGAATCCCTGAGCCCAATTCAGGAGAATAATCAACAGATGACTCTGAACTAATCAATCATGTCGTAAATTAGCGATTCCATTTTGCACCATAAATTTTTGCTACTAGACTGGTAAATGTGAGTTTTACTTAAAATGCATAAAATTAAATGCTTTTGGATAGAGAAGAAGTCCCTCACTCATGCCCCAGTCCTCATTTCAAGCCCATGTTCTATCATCCTGTGGGTTGTAACCTACTATGGACCATGAAATTCATTCCTGGGTCACAGCTGCCATTGTCTTAATGAAAAGTATCAGAAGCAGGAGAGGGTAAAACAACTCTCGTCTCATTCTTCTCTTACATTTCTAGCATTCTCTGTTATTCTCATCTCTTCACCTGCTGCACCCAGGTGGGAAGCAGTCCTGGCAAGTAATCATAGTAAGTAATAATGAAATAAAAACCCCAGGGGATGAAACTCCTGCTCTGATTTTTCTTTCACGAAAAACTACAGAGTTCTCCAGACAGGCCTTGGTCTCATTCCCTGAAAATTGGAAGTAATGAGAATCCAATTTAGAACCAAAAGAAAAAGGTTGGGCAGTGGTGGTGCATGCCTTTAATCCCAGCACTCGGGAGACAGAAGCAGGTGGATCTCTGTGAGTTCAAGGCCAGCCTGGTCTACAAAGTGAGTTCCAGGAGAGGCTCCAAAGCTACATAGAGAAACCCTGTCTTGAAACAAACAAACAAACAAAAAATCCAAGTTAGGGCTGGGGAGGTAGTTGAGTCAGTGGAGGTAAGTACAAGGACCTGAATTCAATCTCTAGCACCCAAATTTAAAAGATGTTTTAATGGCATGCACTCTTAATCCCAGCACTTGGAAGACAGAGCCAGGCAGAAGTGCCTGGAACTCCTTGGCTGGCCAGCATAGCCTAATCATCACAGTCCTGGATGGAAAAAAAAAAAAAAAAGAACCAAGGTGAACAGTTCCTGGGAAAAGATGCTGCTGAAGGGTGACTCTGGAGGGTGC
Source organism: Myodes glareolus (assembly GCF_982192425.1). NCBI lineage: Eukaryota > Metazoa > Chordata > Mammalia > Rodentia > Cricetidae > Myodes > Myodes glareolus. The sequence goes on from NC_142034.1 coordinate 42,416,917, forward strand.
TCATTCACACATGTACACACACACACACACACACACACACACACACACGTTGAACATTCACATACAAATAAGCTGGACTGTGGGTGTGGTTCAGTGGTAGAACACTTGCCTAGCACACATAAAACCTTTGGTACCATTGTCAGCACCTCAAATAATAGAGCTGATCAGAGCCATGTTCCGATGAGCTGGAGCAGAAAGCAGCTGGTTTTGCTTCAAGTGCTCAGCACTGTCACCCGCATTTCAGCACAGAGATCCCAGTCACCCGCATTTCAGCACAGAGATCCCTAGCACCAGAAGCAGACAGCACAGCATGCATCCCAATCTCCTCAGCTCTGCTGTCTAGCCCATCTGCTTCATTCTGAACAAGCTGCCCAGCTGCCATTAGGCTGTGATGCAGTCCCGAGCCTCCCAGACTTGAGAGAATGTGTGCACTCATGAGCACCAGCAAGTGTATGAGTCCTGGAGCCCAGGGCCGTGCATTCTGTCTTTCTAAACTGCAAATGTGATCACATAGCCCTCCTGCTTCACATCCCTCTATGGCATCCCTTATACTCAAGGCTTCCTGATACCCCTTAAAATGTGCTTTCTGTTGCTCTTCCATCCTGCTCAGTCTCCCAGGCCTGCATATTCCAAGGACCAAGAGGAGCGAAGTCACTTTCTACCCCAAAGGTGGTGCTTCCACCTTAACTGTCAGCTCCTAGCACCAACTGTGTGCAGAGGCTTCTCGTTCACACAACACTAGAAGAAAATCTGCCCAGGAAATACCTGCATGTGTGTGTGTGTGTGTGTGTGTGTGTACACAAAGACACATGCATGTGTATGTATGCGCGCATGTGCTTGCACGCACCCCCCCCCACACACACACACATTCTTCCACCCCCACCCCCACCAACCCCAGACACTCCTCAGGTCCTGAGCAACCTGTCCCCCTGGCAGAGGGCATACCATGATGGAGGACTGGTCTCCCAGTCTCAGGAAAGGTAAGCAATGGTGGATGTCACTTCAGAGAACTAAGAGCACCCCAGCCCATCCTCCACCCATGTGGTGACTGAGATCCCCATTTAGACTTGCTTCTCTCTAGGTTCCTTGTTCAAGTGTAGAGCACATTTACTACAGTGGCAGCCATTGCAGCCTCAGCACATCCAGTAGTGTAACTAGGTCTTAAAGACTCTGGACAACTATTTGAGATGGCCTCAAGAAAAGGCAGAGTGGGTTATTTTGACATTTGCCCATCACAGCTCCCAGCAGGGTAGGAGTTAACTACATAATACACTTTTAGGGTTGATGGGAGGAGATAGCCGACAAGCTTCTCCTGGAACCCACTCTGCAGTCCTAAAGGGGTAGCTCTGGTTGCCCCTCCTTGGTACACACTGTGCTGGTCAGAGCTGCCGTCTCTCCAGGAGAGAATGAAATATCTAATCACAGACAAACAAGATCCTGGACTAAAGACTGAGGTCATTGGTACCCAAGTATCAAGCTAAAGTGTTTGCTGACTTGAGTTAGGGCAGAGAAAATAAAACATAGACATAGGCAGCTCCAGCAATGCTTAATGATAGGACCAGAATAGGACCTGGGCAGCAGCAAGCCAGTCCCAGCTTCCAAAAAATGGTTCTGCAAACGTGGAAAGAAGGTTCTTCAGGCTCCCCTGCATGCAGGGGATGGAAGTCATGCAATCTGGACTATGCAACCTTGAGCTGGGTTTCAATGAGTTCTCAGGTCAGAAAAGTGCCTGCTATCAGAAGGTGGCCTTGGATGCTGGTGATTCCAGCATTCTGGAATCTGAGGCAGGAGGACCACAAATTCAAGGCTGGAATTTCAAAAACAAACAAGCAAACAATAAGAAAGAGCCTCTCATTTTTCCACTATTTGCAAAGCAGATTCCAGAAATAAAGGGGCACAAGGATGTCACTGCTACAAGAGGAAGCCCTTTTATTGGAGTGTCAACACAGGTGCCTGACTCTTCTTATGTATGTACACACACACACACACACACACACACAGCGCCTTCAGGATTTCCCAGCTGTCTTCTCCCCTCATTTCTCACACATTCTGCCATATACCCCACATAGAAACTTGACTCAATAACCACACACTTGAGGAAAACAGAAGAAGTTTACTATTCACCTAGTGGTTGTAAAGGAAAATTGCAGGCACAGTGATAAAAAGGAAACAATCAACTTCATATTCCTCAGCTTCTAACACAAATGGGAAATGGGAAGACACAGGGTGTGGGGTGGGGGGCAGTGAGGGGCTCGGATGCTTCAGGGACCAGGTTCTGTACATAAGCCAGCAAGGGGAGCTCAAGGATCACCCAAAAGGGTGATCCCGGCTTGGTTCTGATTGTTTTCTAAAACGCAGACCCGAGTTGCCACACCTTGATTTTCAGAAGCCAGGAATTCTAATTTAATGTGAAGCCTCTTGATTCTTAGAGGGCCACTCAGTTTTCTTGGAAACGTGAAATGCACTAAACCTAGCAGTTCTAGCGCAGCTTGCCGCATTCTGCTGGCGAGGGCCGAGGCATCTCCCCTAACTGTGGTATTACACTGCCACTCTCCAGCCACCGTTGGCCATTGCAGCGGAGGCTTCCAGGACGAGGCTCTCAGCTTCACTCTGCACCCGGGGGCTGGATGCCAGGGCTCCAGAGAACAACCAGACCTACAGGAAGTGGAAGGCTCAGCAGAGCCCCTCAGGGGCAGGGACCAGAGCCTTGCAGATTAAATGGCCGACTGTTCCTGCAGGAAACCCTCGGGATTGGGAAGGCCTTTATCTGGCTCAGAAGCCAGGGCTGCCTCTCGGAGGACTTCCAGGTGCTCCTCAGCAGCAGACAGCGACTGGTCGATCCAATCCAGGCCCCCGGTTAGGTGGCAGGCATTCCTGGTCACTAGCACCAAGTGACTGACGGATAGAAGCAGGGCAGTTGTCCTAGGTTAAAAAAGAAAAGAAAAGAAAAGAAAAGAAAAGAAAAGAAAAGAAAAGAAAAGAAAAGAAAAGATCAGGCTCTGTAGAAAGTGAGTACTTTGCATAAAAGCCCTCATGGGTGCACACTCTATACAAGTGTTCCCCAAACCGGAGACCCCCATCCTGGAAGGTGAGTGGTTATGTAACATAATGGGTCCACACTGAAACACATAGGGGATGGCTGCCTTAAACAAGGTTAACTGTCTTGGAGCCTTCGATGAGTTTGATAAAACTCCAAGGGGAAACCGGAGAGCTGGGTCTGGTAAACATATTTAAGATGGTGGAAGAGGCTTCCAGCAACACACCCATTAACAGCTCCCAGAAGGGTGCTTTCTGAAAGAGTTTGGATGTGGTCAATTGGATGAGAGGATCTCCAACTGCTGCCCACTTAAAGATGGGCTATATATATCCCTCTTCAGTGAACATCCCTTATTGATCACAAATCAATAAGCCCAGGGCTGGCTTACTCAATGCTAAGGAAAATAAAATTGAAAATCAAATCGAGGAGGAGGGTTTTGTTTGTTGTTGTTATTTCTGAGAGGTTTTTTTTTTTTTTACTGAAAAATTTACTAGGAAATAATTTTTATATGATGAGCATGCCAGATGTGTTCAGGGCTCCATTATCGATCCTACCCACGGAGAAAGCTGAGCGGCAATAGGAACGGGGCAAAGAAACCAAAGCAGACATGTCATGACTTACTGGCCACCTGGCAACCACCACACAACATGTCCATGGGAGTCTCCCAAATCAAATGGAGACAACACGTCGGTATTTAAAGGGTTTACATTCGGTAGGGCTGAGTACACTCTGCAGTGGAGGAGGGTCCAGAGAACAGGATCCTGGGATGCCTGATGGAGACTGAGTTCCACCTGTGGCTGACCTATTACGCGTTCTTGTTGCTGAGCTCACCACAGCCCTACCTGGCAGTGCTTCCAGCAAGGTGTGGCTGTTTTCAAGTCCAAAGATCAGAGGGAGGAATGGGGAGTGAAGGGCAGGGAGGCCCAGTTAGCAGAGCCAGTTAAGCATGCAGATTCAAGACTGACTCTTGACTTGCTCCCTCCTCTCAGGGAGTCAAGGAAGAAGTCCTTCACTCTTTCACCTGCCAGGCTCAAGCCACTGGCTGGCTCAGTGTTGACCTGGAAAGGGAGGAATCCAGAGCCAGGGGTGGCCTTGGAAATCTGAAATAACATCATCTTTAAACAGCAAGCAATCGACCTGGCAGGCTTTATATCAGTGACCCTGAAGGCTGATAATATGAGTGGACCCTCCTCCCCTCTCACCGTGCATCCAGGAGTTTGGGGTCCAGGGGAGGGTACATCGACTTCACGACATCGTCCACTCTGAGGGGAGGCAATAGGGACAACTGTCAATATTTCACCTCCTTGTCCCCTTTTCTCCCTCTTCCCATTCTCATGCCAGACTTCTCCGTTGGTATTACACACCTACTCTTTGGGGGCATTTCTCTCCCTCCTTCATTCCTTCATCATACTAGACTTCTCTGCTGGTATTACACACTGACCCTTCCGGGGTCCTTTCTCTAACTACTTCTGCATGCCCACACAGAGTCTAGCAGAAAGACTTCAGGTTCTGTTTGGAAAATCTTCTGTTCTCTGCTGTTGCTTTCATTCCAATGGTTAAAACGTGTGAAGTCACACATATGGAGTGATGCTCAGGATTACGACTGAACTGAAAAGGTAAACTGAAAAGGCAAGCAGGAGCATGCTGTATCCTTCTGCATACATAAATACAGAAAGCAAACCAAACATATGAAATGCAAGAGGAAAGGTCTAGAGGAGTGCTCACCATTTGATGGTGGTTGTGTCCTTGAATTGGGAAGGGAGGAATCAGGGAACATTCCAGTTTTTAGATAATCTATTCCTGACGTAGATTAACTTTTATAAGATTTTTTTTTACTTTTGTATTTTTTAAAAGATGATAATACAGTGATATAGAGCACTTAAAAAAAGTCACAGCCTAATTTGGGTTCAAACTGCTCTGCTGCATGTCTTTTCCCTAAAGCATAGTCCCTGACTAATATTTAAGTTAAGTTTCCACCTGTCATGATTTAAGGGATGCGAGATTTTGCTCCCATGGATCACTTGGTAAAAAGAAAAGAATGAAAGCTGTATTGTTAGATTTCTAAAAACGCTAAGAAAAATGCAACCCTCACTCTCCCTCGGGCCCGAGGAGCTGGCAAGCAAGCAGGTGAGAGGCATGGTGGGCCTCAGCATCTATCCCAGCTAGCTCCTTCCCTCTATGCAGAGCCCAAGGCAGAAGCCACTCTCCCTGAACTAATAAATCATCAGCATGGCAGATGGAGAAAACAAAGCCGGGAGGATATGGGAGCTAACAGCAGCCAGAGGGAGAACACGTAAGGGCAAATAAAGAAAACAAGAGAACTCAGGCAAGAAACAGGAAGGAAGTTGTGCCCGGTACTCGGCAGAGAGCTTTGCCCTCCTGGCAATGCCACACTCTCACCATAGCACAATGTCCCCTCTGAGGAATCTCAGCACCCTAACGCCCTGCTGACAAGCTGCACCTCAGAGCCTCTCTGGCCAGGCCGTGAATGGGTCTTAGAAGTAAGAAGAAGCACAAGGAAGGGTCCAGCAGATGCGAGCATTGCACAGCCTAAAAGTGTCTGGCACAAGTTGGAGCCTGGGCAGGGGTGTCTCGTGCAGGGCCTGGTGCAAACCAGGTAGTAACACCCATGGGGCATCTCCAGAGCCAGGAGCTATTCTGGCCTGCATCCTCGCTCTCCCTTTCTCCACCTCACTGAACTACCTAGACAGTGTTCAAGTACGCCAAGTCTTGTTTTTCTCAGAGGATCTTACAGGTTGCTCCTTCCGAGCTTTACGAGCATATTCAAGACAAAAAAACAAAACAAACAAAAAAAAAGACTGGTTGCTTGTGATTTAAAACCCAGGCACCAGGAATGCACAGTGGAGGCCATTCAAGGCCTAGGAGTCAGGTGACTGATAAGAACACTTTCCTGGAGTGGGTTATTTGACAGCAAATCCACATACCAGCCACCAGGTGGCAGCACATATTTAGAGCCGCCTTTGGCTCTTAAAAAAAAAAGGCCTTATTTTTCTTTGCAAAATCCAGTCCAGCTGAGGGGGTGTAGTTGTTGACTAGGGCTCTGCTGGGTGCCTCCCACAAGGGATTTTGCAGACAGCCTGGAATTCAGGAGGTCTGAATGCTCTGTGGCTTCACCTCCCACCCAAGGCTAGGCTGAGGACCGAGCAGCAGCAGAGAGCCACCACGAAAGGAAGGGAATCCTCAAACTAGTTCCCAGGACAGCTAACAGGCTGGACCTAAGGGCATGACTGGGAAGTCACTGGAAATAGTATCCTAGGAGCCTGTGGGAAATGGACCTGCTGGCTGCCACAGTATAGCAAGGGAAGGGAGGCTGACCTGGTGAGAGTCAGAGTGGTCACTGTGCAGCTGCAGGCTGTCAGCACAGTCCTCCTGGAGCTGTTAAAGGACTTGCACTGGTAATGGGGGATGGCGGGCCTCCACAGCTTAGGAATGCCCGTACTAGGCTTTCTGTATACACTGGCATTCTGATAACTGGGGCCACAGACAGGCCTACTGTTTTACAGCACCGCTTAGCCTCGCTGGCGCCCTCAGCTTCCCCTGTGGAGTGTGGGACTTCGCAGCCACTGACCACTCACCTGGGACTAATCCGCTTGGCCACCACAATGATGTCACTGACACTTGCTGAAGTCTTCATCTTGGCTCCAGAACCCATTGTCATGGCAACAAGTTTTTCTGTCAGAGTGTGACAAATCTAATATAACAAGGAGGAAAGAGGTAATGAGGGGGTGGCCTGGCTCCCCACTCCACACTGAGGACTCTACCACCCTGACAAAGACAAGTCTGGCCCCACCTTGGGTACTGCCACTACCCTAATGGGGAGAGGAAATGGCGTGGAAAGGGGCAAAAGCCGAGCGCCTGGGTGATAGTTGGGAGGGGGGCACTCAGATCAAGGGCAGAACTTCAGCTCAATGAGGACTAAGCTGGAATAATCCATCTAAGAAAAATCATGCGCTCTAATTTCACCATCTTGGTAGGGAGTGTTTTCTATCCCCTCCCCTCACGGTTTAGACTTCCAAATGGATAGTATCTCCAGTGGGGAGCCCGTAGAAATGGGGCTGAACGAAGGGCAACCGTTCTCTTCAGGCACATTCGTTTTTGAGGGTCGTATACTATGAGCACATTTGTCCAGGTGGTGATGGAACGGCCCTGGAAAACGCAGGGCAAAAGCAAGATGACAACAGCAGCACTGCTGGCCGCCTCCGAGGCTCACTGCCTCTTTCTGTATCCCCATGCTGAGACCAAGCCTGCCTCTGTCCCTGTGAAGAAGTACCTGCTGTACTAGAAAACAAACGCAGGAAGAAGCCCAGGAGGCCACCAGGGTGGAAGGATCCATACTCTCCTTTATACTCTGCGGAGATGATGGAGCAAAGGCATTCTGGGCTCTCAAGAGGAAGCTCAGAAACCCTTTTCTTTAGCCATGCTCCCCAATCCAAGAACTAGGGCCCTCCCCCTCTGAAGGAGAAGGACAGGAGAAAAAAAAAAATGCAAGACCCAGGACACATCATGGCTGGGCAAAGGGAGATGTAACTTGGTTTATAGTTCCAGTCAGTGTACCTAGCTATCTGTGTCTACAACGTCTGTATGTGCAGCCACATTTATATACCCAAGGAGTTTCCGGATTCCAAGGCAACAATTTCCTACATAGGTAGCCAAGGGAGCGGCAGATAAAGGACTTTTTAATATCCTGTACTGAGTGACCCTAGAGAGGAGCCCAAGTTGTCTCTTGGAATCTTGAATAAATAGTAGACAAAGAGACAAGGTCACTGACATGCAGAAACCCACATTTGCATTTTGTTAAATATTTGCATGTTATTCTTATTCTATTGGGAAGGATAATATCAGGCAAGAGCTGAGAAATGAATGTTGAAACTATGAAGATGGCTAACGTGCAGTTTGGACATAATTTTCCAAAGGCTTCAGGCCTTCAAAGACCAAAGTCTGCCTCCAAGTGGAAGAACTTGCCGCTTGGGTTTTTGTCTTTTTAACTCCGGTTATCCCTTTTGTCTGACCACTGACCCCAAAGAAGCCAGGGAAGACTTTCTAGCAACTGAAACCCAAATCCAGAATGCATTCCATGAACTGAGCTGGGCGTAAATAAAAGGATCCCAGGGTGGCCAGAGCCTCATTTGCTTCAGCAACTCTAAGGCCTCAGACAACCAGTTTTCCTGAGGTTTAAAAAGTTATTTGTCCTTTCCACGGGTCACTGTGTTGAGAGGACCAGATGTGATAAAGCCTAAAGAGAACTTTGAGAATGCTAAAGTAAAACCGACCCACTTGGGAGAGACAAGCAGACTGTAGAAATACAGCATGAGGCTGACTGGGGCTGCCTGCCAGGTCAACTCCGTGTACACACGGGGTGCTCCAGCAACGCCCTTGGCCTCACAGGGAAATCAGAGTATTACCTTCAAGATGGCGATGCAGTGGGACATGAGGCCCCTGAGGAGACAAGAGGAAAGTGTCAGTGTCGCTCTAAAGAGCCCAGCTCCGTCTGGATACCCCCACTGCTCTTCAGCCAGCACCAGGAGCTCAGCAGGAAACCATCTCCAAGCGGAATTCCCCAGCACTATAGTGTGCACACGCCCCCACCCCCACCCCAGCCGCCTCTGTCTCCACCTGCCAAGTCCAACATTATATATCACTGTGTATTCAATGTGCTCTTTCCCCTAGATTCAATGAGTTCCTCTTTCAGTAAACCCAGTCAAAAGGCACACATTCAGGGGAGGGGCTTATGAAGCCCCACCCTCCAGAAGGGCTCATGATGGTTCTTGGGTAAAGGAAAAGGAGAAACATTTTCTTTCATTAATGCTGTAGACTCTTTGGGATGGCCATGCTCCTACCAATAATTCTTGTAAGCAACCTTAGTTTTAAACTAAATGGGGGGCACACACACACATGCATATGGGCACGCGCATGCACAAACACGCACACACACAAAAGACATGAAAGATGAAAGAAGGTGTGCGGGGCACTACTCAGGAAGAGAAGGGTATCATAGAGGTAGGAGGGGAACGAGAAATAGTAATGGATGAATGTGATTAAAATACATTGTATACAGGTATGAAAATGTCAACATGAAACTCATTAAGTACAATTTAAAATGTTTTTTAAAAGGCACCCCTCTGGGACAGGCTTCATCAAAGCTCCCTTGATCTCCTTACCCCAGGCAGACCTGGACATTACTCACTCCCCAGACCACTCCTCATGCCCTGAGACCCCCCTAGACTCCCTATGACACTGACTCTGCAGTTCCTGCTCTCTGTCACTCTGGCATCCACAGGGCCTAGCCCCATACTCTGTATATAGTGCCCATAAACGTAAGTCAGTAGACAGAAGGATAAAGGGGTAATGAAAGGAAGCGGCACGCACTTCTGTGGGACAGACAGCCCCCCGTGGGACACTGAAAGCAAAGGCCGCCAGGAGCTGACTCAAAATCCCTGGACAGTCCAAGAATAACCCGACCACGCTGGGGGACTTTAGAATGACGTCTGCCACACAGCTAACTGCCCGGGCGTTCAAGTCTACAAAGTAAGAAGAATGAGACAAGAACAAACACTGTCATGCCCTATGCTGACATCCCTCACGACAAGGACAGGGAAGAGCTCTGAGTGCTCAGTGCAGTGTTCTGGTAAAGGAACCCAGAAGCCCCTTTGCTATCCCTAAGGGCCAGAGAGTCAAAGTTCCCCTGAGGCCTTACGAGGCATCTTCGATCCAGTCTTCATTCTCCAGAATGGCCTCGATGTGGGGGTTGGTGATGACGACATCATCCAGCTCCAGCTCGGAGGGCTCAGACTGGGTCTCCATCGCACCAATGAGGTCCACAATGGGCCTAGAAGGAATGCCACTATTAGAATTTCATGACAAGTGACTGTGGCTGACCCTCTTCTCATCACAGCCATTGCTATAGTTCAGGTGTTGAACGTCCCCCAAAGGTCTGAGTGTTAAAGGTTTGGTCCCCAGGATGGCACTCTTGGGAGGTGAGTCCTTTAAGAGTGGAGCCTAGCAGGAGGGCTTTAAGTCTTTGAGGCTGGACCCTAAAGGGGATGATAAGACATTGGCTTTCTCCTTTTCTTCTTTTTCTGCATTCTGACCACGAGGTGAGTAGTTTGCCTCCCCACAAATTCCCATCTGACAGCACCATTTGATGTCTAGAGCAATGAGCCTACCTGATTGTGAATCAGAATCATTAAACCCATGAACCAAAAGAAACCGTTTCTCTTTACACTTAGTTATCTCATACATTTTGTTATGGTGACAAAGGTGTAGACAATTCAGAGGCGAGGCTACTTGTCTGGGTAGAGACCTAACTATAATGGCCCCATAGCACAAGACAAGGTACACGGCTAAACCGTGAGCCAAGAAGGCAGACCGAAATGCAAGCGAGACAGGATGAGCTGAACGGCTGGAGAAAGGGCAGCGCTAGCATTGATTACAGAGATGTCCTAGACAGGACCAGTGATCTTCCTTTCTTTCCCTTCAAGCCTATGTTAGTACGGGAATACTGTCATTCTGATTAGCCCTGTGTCCCTTAATAGGTATACAGAATCACTCTTGGGAACCACTCCTCTCCTCTGAATAAAACTACCTCCTCCGTCATGGCAGGGTTCTGTAGAACCTAACTACAGAAAGCAGAGCCTTCCTGGGGGTGGTGGAGACACCCAAGTGGGCATTTACAGGTTGTTAACCACTCAGAGGGGACGCTAACCTAGTTAAGATCAAGAAACATCAGAAGCCTGAGGTTGGTTACTAATGTCCTTTATGGTTCTCTCCATTCAAAATCCCTAAACTAACCTTGCTTGCAAAATCAATTTCACATAACAATACATGATGAAGGAAACAGGCATCCATATGCCAGGACTGCAAGATCCGGAAAATCTGTTGCTTAGGTGTGCGTCTGAGTGTGGGCATCAGATTGCCGTTTCCAGAGTTTTAGCTGGAAAGGAATTTGGCTCATCTCCTACCAAACGAGGTGGCCAACATCGCAAAGATGGGGCTTTCACATCAGGCAAACACGTCCAGTGAAGGAATGGAAAAAGTAGTGTCCCAGGATGCTGGTGTGCTTAAGCAAGGTTGTTTTGGTTTTGGTTTTAGTTTGCTTAATTTTTTTGAGAAGGGTTTCTCTGTGTAACAGCCCTGACTGTCCTGGAACTCACTCTGTAAACCAACCTCGACTCCAACTCAGAGATCCACCTGCCTCTGGCTCCCAAGTACTGAGATTAAGATGTGCACCACCCAGGGGAATCTCCTAGGGGTCTACAGGGAGGACCCCAACTTAGACTCCCAGTCATAGCGGCTAAGTAGTCTGAACTGACCAGATTGGTGCCTGGCCCAACTGTCATCAGGGAGGGGCCATCCAGCAACTGATGGAAGCAGATGCAGACCCACAGCCAAGCATTAGGTGGAGCTCAGGAATGTAACAGAGAGGGGGAAAGGAGTGTAGGAGCCAGAGAGGTCAAGGACACCACAGGAAGGCTCACACAATTATTTAACCTGGGCTCATAGGGCTGGCAGAGACTGAACAGACAACCAGGGAGCCTGCATGGGACTGACAGAGGCCCTCTGCATATATGTTACAGCAGTGTAGCTTGGTCCTCTTGTGTGACTCCTAACAGTGGGAACAGGGGCTGTTTCTAACTCTTTCACTGGCTTTTGGGACCCTACTCCTCATACTGGGTCGCCTTGCCCAGCATCAATAAATGGAGAGGTGCTTAGTCTCACTGCAACTGGTTATGCCACGTTTTACTGATACTCCGGGAGACCTGCCCTTTCCTGGATGGACACTGGGTGCTTGGAGCAGAGAGGAGGGGCTGGGAGGAGAGAATGGAGTGGGAGGGAGGCTGTGGCCAAGATGAAATAGATAGATAGATAGATAGATAGATAGATAGATAGATAGATAGATAGATAGATGATAGATAGATAGATAGATAGATAGATAGATAGATAGATAGATAGATAGATGAATAAAAAATTAGAAAAGTATGCGCCACCACCGCACGGCTTACGAAACGCTCTTAAGCTCTGAAGTCTTTATAGAGAAGTGTGACCTGCAGGAACCATTTAAGAGAGAATAGGTTGAACTGAAGTGGCCCAGCACCAAACTGCTTCTGTCCCTCTGGCTTTCTGCTGCCGGGGCTCTCCTCCCTCCGCATCACAACCCACTCACTTGGAATCATAGCGCTGCAGCAGGTCTCGGGGCCGGCAGTAGCGCTGCCTGCACACCACCACCAAGGCAGCAAACGACGCCAGGAAGATGGTGGCCAGCACACCTATGGCGACGATCACCACCGTCTCCATGCTTCCTGGGGCTCCCGAATGCAGTCCACTCACATCCTCTGAGCAGGGGGAAGCTGGAGGGCCAGAACATTAAGCAGATGTGTAAAGACAAGGCAAAGAAGGGAGGGACGGCTGGGTCTTCCCTGCCAGAAACGGCAAACGAGGATGGAATGGGTAGCAAGGCACCCTCAAGTCACATGCAAACCCAAGGGACTAAAGCAAGGTGCATCTTAATGCAAAGCTCAAATCTCCCTTCTCCTTTATGATAAGTGGTTATTTTCTAGTTAGACTGGATAGCTTGGGACACATTTGCATTGGTGATTTCCCATTGCAAAACACGTGAGTGAAAGAAAACCACGATGGACCAAGCAGAAGGGAGGATTGTACCTGGTGAGGAGCTCCTCCGTATCAGACACCCTGTATGTGTTAACTTGTCTACCAACAGCCATCTGAGGCAGGTATTGGCATCTCTACTTTATGATGAAGAAACTGAAGGTCCAGGAGGTTGAGGAAGTTGTCCAAGTCTACATAGCTGGCCTGCCTAAATCAACAGTCCACCTTCCTTTCCCTTCCTAAGAAAGAATGAAGACTTTGCAGTGGGTTCTGGCGGTCACTTCCAGTGTTGGAAATGCACAAGCAGAGAGGAGTGTTCCTTGCCTCTCACCATCAGGAAGGTTCTTTCCCATCAGCAGTCAGGTATGGTTTAACAACGTGCTTTTGTTCTGAGAAATGTATCGCCAGGTATTGCGGTCATGGTCAACCAACCAGATCGAACTTACACAAGCGAAGATCAGCTATGGTGTCATTACATGATGCAATTCTATAGGACCACCATCATATATGTGAGTCACTACTCACTGATATGTGATATGAACTGTCGGTGTATGTTAAACTCAAGTCAGGGCACCTCACCCTTTGTGGCATTCTTTCAGGCCTCCCATCTGCATCCCTTTGAGCAATCTCCTCCCCTCCCTGGGTTTAGTTTATTCACCTACAAAAGGGAGTGCTCTGCCTTAGCAATCCCTAGGACCCCAGGATGGTCCATCACTTCCATTTGCCATGTCTTCGGGGTTTCAAACTCCGATGGTCACTTGATCATGCAACAAACACTGAATTCCGAAGACTAAAGGTGAGACGGCGCAGACCCCTCCCCCCCCCACCACCATGTGCAGACTTGGACAGTAAAGAGATTACATTTGCATGATACTTTCTAGAAAAGCCCCCTTCACAGGCCTGGGAATGCTTGAATTGGGTTTTGAGGGATGGGCAAGAGTTCCAGGTAGGGGGGACGGGGCGGGGGGGGGGGGACGGTTACTGGCTTAAATTGCCAAGAAAGCCTCCTCAGAGTTCTCTAGGGCTGCTCTCTCCGAAGGATTTTTTTACATCATGTACCTCTGTTGGGAAACCAGGAAGAGAGGGGTACAAGGATCTAGAAACATTCCTTACAGTCCTTCCTTGTCTACCCATGTTAACCCTTTTCTTTCCTCCCTATTCATGTCTTCCTTTCTAGACTTTTTCTCCGGTATCCCATTCTCCGGGCTTCCCACATTCTCCCCGCTGCCTTCCTCTTCTCTCTTTTCTTAGTTTCCAGCGTTTCTCTGAGCGTCTGTGCTCTCTTGAACTTTCCCTCAGCCTTTCTTTGCGATTCCTCTGTGTGGGCGTTCCTTTGTGCGCTTTTCTTTCTTTGTGTGTTTTCTGTTATCTCAGTGACTTTTCTTCTCTCCTCGATCTCTCTTTCTCGCTCTATCTCCGTCTCTCCTTCCCCCTCCATTTAGTTCTAAGCCCATCAGGATAAAATTCCATGATCCTCTTTCCCTTCCTTGGCCCTGCCAGCCGCCACTTGGGAAGGCTGCCGCTGCTCTAAGCGCGCGCTCAAGTTTGGTCTCCAACTTGTGCGCTACCCCGCATCCGCCGCCCAGCGAAACAAAGCAGGGTCTGGACAGCCCTCAGGGAGCCTTCCCGCCTCCCGGTCCGCGTGCTCACCCACCTCAACTGGGGCTCCGCTCCGGAGCGTGCCGGCTCCCCGCGGTCCCCCAAGGCCAAGTCCGAGTGCTGCCCGCAGCGGCTAGCAGCGGGGCATGCCGGGAGCGCGGGCGGGCCGACGACCCAGATCCACCCCCGGCGGGGCGGCCCAGCCAGCGCACCCAAATCCCCCGCTGCCAGGCGCCGCCGTCCCCGCCAGGCCCCTGGCCGCCCGGGGATTGGCGTCGCGGGAGGCCAGGGCAGCTGGGAGACAGTCACTGGCGACCCGAGAACCCCTCCACGTGCGCCCACGGAGGCCAGGGCAGAAGGGTGGCGCGAGGGCCGTGCGCTCACACCCACTGTGCTCCAGCTGGCCATCCAGGGATGGGGGTAGAAGCTTCCATAGCTGTACAGTGTTAGGTCGCTGACCCAGCCTGCTGTCTGCAGATTGATTGTAGCTGTGAGCAATTCGATCTCCCTTCTCTGTGCCTTGGTGCCCTCCTCTGTAAGGATCCTGGAAATTGGTGTCAGGGTCAATGACATAAAGCATGCATTTTCTTGGGAAGAGCCGGGCCCAGGGCTAACAGTGCATCAACAGCCTGAGGTAAGACTCTTGCTAATCACGGTCTAGCCAGGACCCTGGCAGGCAATCCTGCCCATGATCCCATTCTTGATATCCCAATGCAAAGAGGCCGCACCTCACTGGTCAGGAAACAGTCCAGTCACCAGTGAGGCTGCCCTTCAGGCCTAAAGATCCTAGCTGATGGCAGCTGCTTAGGATCCCAGAGGGCCCCACAGGCCTAGGAAACAGACTGAGGGCTATTTGGGCAGAGATCTCAATGTCGAGAGCAGTGGTTCTCAACCTGTGGGTAACCACCCCTTTCAGGTAGAAGGACCCTTTCACATGGGTCGCCTAAGACTATCAGAAAACACAGATATTTACATTATGATTCATAACAATAGAAAATGTTATTTGCTATTATAACATTTATGAAGTTATGAAGTAGCAATGAGAATAATTTATGTTGAAGGTTGCCATAACATGAGGAACTGTACTGAAGGGCTGCAGTCATTAGGAGAATTGAGAATCACTGCTCTAGTGTGTCAAGACCATGTTTTACAATGGGAAATGAATGGGCTCCAGGTGGTCACATCCCTGGTCTGTCCCGAGGAGAAGGGCAGAGCCTGAGTGGGCCGAGCGAAACATGGGTGATGTTCGGGTCTAAAATAAGCCAACTTACAAGGGCCCAACATGACAAGGAACACAGGATATAGATTAGGTCCCCATCAATATGATACAGTGTCTGCAACTAGAGCCTGTGGGCTCATCCTGACCCCAGGGGTTTTGTTTACATTGGTTTGTGCTCCTGTTTTGCTTTGTTTTGTCTTGCTAGCAGTTGGTTATAGGACTTCTATATTTGTGTGGTAAGAGTGTTCCACCCACTGGAAGGGGTGCCACTGGACCTGAGTTGTATAAGAAAGCAGACTGAGCAACCCATGAAGAGCAAGCCAGTAAGTAACACTCTTCTGAGGTCTCTGCTTCAGTTCCTGCCTCCAGGTCCCTTCCCTGACTTCCTTTCACGAAGGACTGCAGCCTGGAAGGTGAAATGAATCCTGTGTCCCTCAAGTTGCTTTGGGTCATGGTATTCACAGCAATAGAAACCTAACTACTACAAGAAGACACTTGAAGTCAACAACCAGATTTCACAGGCACAGCCAAGTGGTAGAGTGAAGCCAGCTGGTGAGCACAAGGCCCTGAGTTTGATCTCTAGCACTGGGAGGAACGAGAAGCAAGAGCTTTGCTTCCAATTCTAGGTGTCTTCTACAGAAGAGAAGGCTGGGGAGTGGTTTTAGCCCCCTCTGAAGTGCTTTCATGAAGACCTTTGGAGCACTATGGCTGTGCCCGGAAAGTTCATAGCTCAGCAGCAAGTATCAGAAAGGGGCACGAGGGGCAACATCTTCATTGCCTGGAGATTCTCCAAGATGAATTGTTTCTGTTTGTCTTGGTTGGATGATGCAGTTAAAATATATGATCCTTGTGGCCAGCTCTGAGATATTATGGCCACACAACATAACAACCTTGAAGCACTCATTAAACAGATGAACATTTTCCAAAAAGAAAGCAAACATATAAACAGCCACCTGGAGCTGATGGTATGAACTCACCCCAGAGAACCACATGCTACCATTCATCAGGAAGACAAAGGGCTCTAGATAGTGCATACCTTTTCTAGCCCGCTGTCTCCCACTGGTCTAGAACTTCTGCCATACCAACACCGCTGAAGCATCTCTAGACCCATCAGGGAAGACTGTATCTGGCATTCAGCATTCTTCCTTGACAATAACAGAACCCAGTCCAGTGTCCCACATGGAAGTGGGACCTGTGTAAAGGACATCAGTGCCCATAGAGTCATCAGGAGAGTAAGGATCCATGTTAGGAAGTGGGCAGGCTCCAGGGACTGTACACCTGAACCTGCAAGGATTCTGATCATTCCCTCCAACTTTGTCCTTTGAGCCCAAGTGCTGGGTAGGGCCTAGGAAGCAGAAAGAGAAGGGGTGGGGCAGGAAATGACAGAGAAAGAAGAGAGAGCAAGGGGCACAATAATCTTCAAGGATATGGCCCCGGTGACCTACTTCTTTAACTGGGTTCCACATCCTAAAGTTTCCATATCCTCCCAAAAGACCATTAAGCTATAAATCTACTGATGAATTAGCCCATTGAAGAAGTCAGAGTCCTTATGATCTAAGACTCTCCCGAAGGCTTCACCTCTCAACACTGCTGTACTGGGGACCAGTCCTTCAACATCTGAGCTTTGGAGGGACATTACTTATCTATCATGGTTGGTCTTAATGTCAACTTGCCACAAATTAGAATCACCTGAGTAGGGAGAGAACCCCAACTAAACAACTGTCCTGATTGCTTTGATTAATATGGCAAGATATGCCCCGACTGTGGGTGGCACCTCCTGGTAGCAGCCCAGATTTTAAAAAGGGGGCGGGGACACATCAGGGAGCTAGAGATATGCTGAGCAGTGAAAATCATTGGCTGCTCTTCCAGAGGACCTGGGTTCAGTTCCCACCACCCACATGCTCACAGACATCTACAACTCCAGTTATAGGGATCCGACACCAACTTCTGACCCCTTCTGGCACTAGGCTTGCGTGTGTGTGTGTGTGTGTGTGTGTGGTGTGTGTGTGTGTGTGTGTGTAGGTAAAGACAGACATATGTATAAAATTTAAAGTCTAAATAAACACATTTTTAGCTTTTAAAAAGGGTATGTTAGAAGGAAGGTCATCTTTAATTTGGCCTTCCCTCTTGACTCAGACTTATTTGTCCTCCTTCTTCTACTGCTGCTGCTGCTGCTAACGATGATAATGATGATGATGATGATGGTGATGATGATGATGTTGATAACGATGATAGTGGTGATGATAGTTATGATGATGATGGTGGTGATGATGGTGGTGGTGGTGATGATGATGATTCCTACACTAATAGCAGAACTGTTTCCAAGATTTTCCTCATGACTAGGGATTAGCAGCTCTCGGCTTTCCAGGAAACTTCTGGGCTTCCAGTGCCCGACTGGAATTACTGAGGTACCTCATCTTGTGGACTGAATAATTATCAGTTCTCAAACTCAATGAGATAGCTGTTATGGGACTACTCTGACTGTTAAGGCATTCAGCCTCCAGGGCCATGTAGCTATGGGGTTCTCCGCTTCTCAGGTATAATTTGACTCTTGTTACCACTTTAAAGCTAACTTAATAAATTCTGATATATGTGTGTATGTGCATCTCCTTGGTTCTGTCCCTCTAGAGAACCCTTACTAAAACAATATCCAAAGCATAACAGTGTTCTTTACATAAAAAGTAAAATAATAGTAGCCACTGGGGTGAGGGAGAGGCTTAACTCCACACTATAGCTCTTGCAACCTGAGGAGCATTCTTAATCTTCTAGGAACCTCAATTCAAGTAAATAAGATTCTTGACTTCAACACAGAAAAAAAAAATTGGGGCAAGACAGTATAAAGTGAAGTTGGAGTTTATTAAAAATAGAGAGGGCTGGGGAGATGGCTCAGTCAATGAAGTGTCTGCTGTAAAAGCATGAGGGCCTGAGTTTGGATTCCTAGCAGTCATGTAAAGGCTAAGCATGGTGGCTGTTCCTTATTTCTGGGGATACAAAGACAGAAGAATCCCGGAAGCTCACTGTTCAGCCAGCCTAGTCAAACTCAGGAGCTCTCGGTTCATGGAGAGACCTTGTCTTTTAAACTCTTAACCACCGACTGTCTCTCCTGCCCCCTGTTCACCTTAAGAGTACTGGCAGCTCTTCCGGAGGACCAGGCTTCAATTGTCAACATTCAGATGGTGGCTCACAACCATCTGTAACTCCTCCCAGGGAGTTACAGCACCCTTTTGTGTCCTCCTTAGGCATCAGGCACACATGTTGTCCACATTCATTCATTCATGTAGGCAAAACAGTCACACACATAAAAAGTTTAAAATAAAGGAAAAACAAGGTGGCCAGCAATAAAGGGAGGTGCACAACATTGACCTCTAGACTTCACATACACACACATATGCACACAAACATGTGCCAACACCCAGAGAGAGAGAGAGAGAGAGAGAGAGAGAGAGAGAGAGAGGTGTTCGGGAAAAGCCTCACCCGAGAGCATGGGTATTGGCTTCTCAAAGACAGAGTCACACATAAGTGCCAATCAGTAGTCACATATGCCATCACGGTGTTTCTGCAACTCAAATGACTACAAGGAAAAAAATTTAGTCTTACATTTATTTTGCGTATGTGTGTGTGCATGTGCCATGACATATAGGTGGCTGATGTAGGAGGGTTATCTGTCTATTGTGTTATTTTCATTGGTAAATAAAGAGACTGCCTTGGCCCTTTGATAGTAGAGAAAATTAGGTAGGCGGAGTAAACAGAACAGAATGCTGGGAAGAGGGCAATGGGGCAGACGCCATGAAGCCAGCCACCAGGTCAGACATGCTGAATCTTTCCCGGTAAGCCACCACCTCGTGGTGCTACACAGATTATTAGAAATGGGTTAATCAAGATGTGAGAGTTAGCCAGTAACTAACTCTCTAGAGATAATGGGCCAGGCAGTGTTTAAATGAATACAATTTGTGTGTTGTTATTTCGGGGCTAAGCTAGCCGTGCAGGAGCCAGGTGGGACGAAAAGCAGGCCTGCCCGCAGCTCCTCACTACAGGTGGCGGTCAGGGAACAACTTGCAGGAATCAGCCCTCTCTTCTGGGCATCAAACTCAGCTCATCAGGATTGGTGGCAAGTATCCTTACCCCCTCCCACTCCTCCACACTCCAAGAATTCTTTCCTGTCTTCTTTGATATATGTGACTATAAGATGGCTCCAGAGGTGCCTTGGGTGGAATTACAATGTGATAAGCAAAAATCAGGAGCCACTGGGGTTTAGGTTGTGTCCTTTCACTGTCAAAGGGGTTTTCAGGTGAGATCCCTAAAATATTGCAGGTTTTCAGCTAAGAAAAGGAAAAGGTCTTAAGCAAATGTTAATTATGTTGGAATTCTTGATTTTCAGCTGGCTAGAGGCTCCAGCCAGACTCTGGAGGTTCCTTTCCCTGCCATGCCTCATAGTTTTCTGTCTTTCTCTCTTGCCTTAGGAAGACTTATTGTGGAATGGATCCAGAGGTTTGGTTTAAGCAAAAGAAAAGGAAAAAGAAAGTGCTGGGGATGGATTGTGGTAGTGTCTATACAAAACGCAAATGCCTAAAGAAACCCTGTCTCAAAAAAATAAAAAACAACCAACAAACAAAAACTAAAATGCAAATGCCTTAAGAGTAGTGAGTTGAGTTGTGTGTTTAAAAGTGGTTTAAGTGGTCGACGTTTCTATATTTTTTTCAAAATTAAGAAAGTGTTCATCATAGGATAACATAGAAAAACGAGTCAAATATCCAGTTTACCTAATGTCAGGCCTTGGTATTCCCTATCTGGAACAGCCACTCCATTATCCCAGCGACTTCCCCTCCCTCTGCTTAGGTGTCTACTCATGCCCCCACTGAGAAGCCCACCTGAGACACCCCCCATCATTCCTGTTCCCCAGCCCTAGATATGTATTCTTAATGGAGGATCTCACTGCTGATTGTACTGTTCACAATGTCTCCCTCTTCAGGATGTAATGTGTGCAAGGGCTGGGACTTCACTTTCCTGTTCCCCGCTGACCACTGGCATCTAGAGTAGTACCTGGCGCTTAGTTGGTACCTAAAAAAGTACTTGTGCAAAGAACGAATGGAAGGTGAGCCACTGTCACAGTCCAGAGGGAGATGGGACTTAAGACCCACACCCAGTCTAGAAGGCCTGCCAGACTATGTGTCAGCCCCTGGGGTGGGGGGGGGCAGGAGGGATAAGTACCCAGGAAACTCTTGGGAATACTGAGGAACTAGGACGGAATAGAGCAAGAAGGCCAGCCTGAATTAAAGGGGCGCAACTTAAAAACCCTGGTTGGATTCTCAGTCCGTTTGTTTTCTGTGTCTGGGCCCCTTTATGGACTGGCAAATGGCTTTCCAAGGAGAACCACAGCAGTCAGGGAGGGCCTTGTGTACACACACAGATCAGGCCTTCTCTGAGACCTTGCAGGAGCAAAGCCAGCAAGCAGAATCTCTCAAGCAAACAACTGCTAGAGCTGGCCAGAGTGCAGTGGGTAGGACCAGGAAGCAAAAGATACCGGAAAAGCTAGTAGGAAGGCAAAGCGCTAACAGGGCAGGCTAGCCAGGGTCCCCATTGGGCTACAGGTCAAGTGTGTATTTCCTCTCAGTTAACGTGACTGGACCCAAAGTCATAGGGACCCTCTTCAGGGATTTCCCCTGAAGTCATTAGGTCATACGTACTACAGCAACTGAAAGGGCGGAAAGATAGACTCTTGGCAAAGGTTCTTAAAACTTTCAAAGGACCGCTGGAAGCACTCTGCAGACAGATTGCACAGCCGTCCTCTCTCGCCTCTTCTAGATTTGTGCCACATCCCACTCCAGAGCAAATGGAAACCTCTCTTGCTTTAAATATTTAGAGAGTGACAGTTAGATGTGTATAAGGGGAAATAGCATCCCCATATTTTACTTAATGCACATGAAGTTGGTTTAAAGATGGATTGAATGCTTTGATTAAGTCATTTGCATCTCTGGTTCTATTTGACACACTAACATCGCAATAACTGTAATTGCTGCCACTTTGGGGTGTGGCTTGTAGGTTTGTGTGTGTTCAGAGTCTCTACCTCAAAGGGGCCCTTCTCTATGTGCTCAAAAAAGCCCTCCAAATTCTGACCTTGCCATCTCTACCTCCAGTACTGAGATCACAGGCAGGAGTCACCACACCCAATTTCTGCAGAGCTGGGTATCAAAGCCAGGGTTTCACATAGGTTACGCTCTACCAACTGAGCCAGCCCTGGGGTTGTAAGTACTTTGAGCTAAGTTCTAGATGACATTATAATGCAAGTCCCAGGGTAACGCTTACTAACTGTAAGATAACTTCGCGAGTCCTAGTTTCCTATGTCAAATCATAAAGAATAATGGTCTATTTTAAGGGATTGTTCTAATAATCATGGAATTTCTACAAAGTCCCTATCATAGCACCTGCCTGGCTCATAATTAATTTCCCTGACACATCATTTTGCATGACCCCAATCGGCGAATTTCCAGGTTATCATTGACTGAGTGCCTACTCTGTTCCAAGTGCTCCATACATGGAACCTCACTTGTCTTAGTGAGGCCGGGGCATGCTGCAGGAGCCACTGCTAGTAACTGGGAGAGCTGGGATGTAAAGGCAATTCGGCCTGTCTCAAGACTTGTGTGTTTCTCCTGTACCCACCTCTCTGTGTGTTCTCCTAGCCTTAGGAGGACACCAGCAGTCACTTTGTCACTACAATCACACTGCTATGGAGTTTCTCTTTCTCCTTCAATCTTATGACATACGTGTAGCACAAATACTTGATAATACAGCCTTAAGTATCTAAGTCAGAACAGCAAAAAGTGTGGGGCCTAAAAGGTGTTGCAAAAGGAACTCCCCTATGTTGATCCTCTGTATGTTTCCCTTGGGTAGAAGGGGCTCAGATGGGGGCTGGAGAGAGCTCACAGGCTAGGACATTTGCTTTTGCAGAGGACCTGGCACCCGCATGGTAGTTCACAATCCTCCATAACTCCAGTCCCAGGATGCACATAATACACAGACATAGGTGAGGAAAACACCCATACGCATAAAGTAAAATAAATCTAAGCAAAAAATAAAAATTAAAAAGAGCCTATACTGCTCTTGCAGAGGCCTCAGCTTAGCTCCCATCACCCACACCAGTCAGCAGCTCCAGACCCAGCACTTGCACTCGTTACAAGCACATTTCCTCTCTCTCTCTCTCTCTCTCTCTCTCTCTCTCTCTCTCTCTCTCTCACACACACACACACACACACACACACACACACACACACACACAATTAAAAACAGTAAGATAAATAATTTTAAAAGATGCATTTTATTTTGTGTTTTGCCTGCTTATATGTGAGCGTGCCACATTCCTGCCTGGTGCCCACAGAGGTCAGAAGAGGGCATTGGGTCCTTCTGAACTGGAGTCACAGATGGTTGTGAAGCTACCGTGTATGTGCTGGGATCTGGACCTGAATCCTCTGCAAGAGCAGCAAGTCCTCTGAACTGCTAAGCCATCTCTCCAGCCCCAAATCTTTTTATCCTTATTTCTTAAAGACTAGCCTCTAACTAAGGAATATCCAGCTCCTTAGCCCACAAGTCCAACCCAGGACTTGTGACAGGTATCAAATGGATACAGACTTGCAGAGGGACCTATGAATCTCTAGATAAAGCATATCTTAGTGCAGGGGACAAACAGAGCCGGGGACAGTATGATGTCTTAAGCCCAGAAGGACCACTCTTTGGAGGTGATGGAGAAAGGGATAGTCCTCACTCAGCTCTTGCATCAGCCAAGAGGTAAATACTCCAGGATTGCTGTGAAAGAGAAGAGTCTATGCACTGCCCAGCATTTGTTTGAACCTGAACAGGGCTTTAGAATGCCCCAGCATCCAGGAAGCAAGACCGTCCCTGGCCAGCAGGACCCAGCGGAGAAGAAGATGTCTGGGCTCTGGAGCTAACAGCCCCAGATTACTTTGGGTGTCTTTGCACTCCCCTCTAAGCTGCCCCACCACACAACACTTCACCACCTTGGGAATGCTAGGGTGCAGGCACCGAATCCTGCAGCGTTTCTGAATAGAGCAGAAAGAGAACAGCCTCCTGGAGATCAGCTCTCGGCCCACAACCAACAAGGTGCACTTCGAGGAGCCGTCACTGGGTGTCACCACTGCATCTCAGGTATGCACCCTTCCTCAGCTCTTAGTTTATATGCCAGAGCATGCGCAGAGAGAAAAGTTCTCCATGGAGGCCCAGATGAAAGGATTGCGGCTCCTGTACATCCCATGAGCTCTGTGGCATTCCTATGCCCCTCATACCCTGGCTCTTCTGGAAGGCCTGGGCCAAACGGTCCAACAGCAAGTTAATCCTCTGTTGTCACTTGGCAGAGTCCTAAATCTCTCTCTTCCAACTGGCACCACATATTGCAATAGAGATCAATTTATGATCACAAATCTCAGCCAGGTACTCATGGCTGCTCAGCTATCTGTCCATGTATGTCCAGGTCTCACTGCCGAACAATTCAGTTTTACTTGATGGTGATGGTGGTGATAATGGTGGCGGTCATGGTGATGGTGGTGGTGGTGGTGGTCGTGGTAGTGGTGATGATGGTAGTGGTGATGGTGGTAGTGATGATGGTGGTGATGGTGGTGGTGGCAGTGATGGTGGTAATGGTGGTGGTGGTGGTGGTGGCAGTGATGATGGTGGTGGTGGTGGTGGCGGTGGTGGTCGTGGTAGTGGTGATGGTGGTAGTGGTGATGGTGGTGATGGTGATGGTGGTGATGGTGGTAGTGGTGGTGGTGGTGATGGTGGTGGTGGCAGTGATGGTAGTGGTGGTAATGATGGCAGTGATGGTGGTAATGGTGGTGGTGGTGGTGGTGGCGGTGATGATGGTGGTGGCGGTGATGATGGTTGTTGTTGGTGGTAATGGTGATGATGGTGGTGGTGGTGGTGGCTGCGGTGGTCGTGGTAGTGGTGATGGTGGTAGTGGTGATGGTGGTGGTAGTGGTGGTGGCGGTGGTGGTGGTGATGGTGGTAGTGTTGATGGTGGTAGTGGTGGTGGCGATGGTGGTAATGATGGTAACAGCGATGGATAGGGGTGTCACAGCATATGTGTGGAAGTCAAAGAACAACTTTTGGGAACTGGTTTTTTCCTTCCACCTTGTTGAGGCAGGGTCTCTCTTGTTTCTACTGCTCTGAGTACTCCAGGCTAGGTGGCCTTCAGTTTCCAGGCTATTCCCATGTCTCTGCTCCCATCTCACCATAAGAGTGCAGACATTGTAGAGGAAAGCCGCCATGTCCAAAGTCATACGGTTCTGGAGATTGAATGCAGGTTGTCAGGTTTGCATGTCAAGAGCTTTTGCCCTCTGAGCCCCTTGCCAGCCCTCACTGTCTAACTTGTTTAAATAGCTCCACATCCATTCATCAAAGCTCTGAGCTGCTGTGCTGGACGCACTTGTTTCCTTCAAGAGAAAAGGGGGGGCGGGAGATGGAGATGTAGTATAGCGTGATTGGTAGAGTGTTTGCCTAACGTGCATGCTTGGAACCCTGAGTTTAATTCCCAGCACTGCATAAAACAAGTTGCACCTGTTGTCCCAGCATTCAGGAGGCAGAGGCAGGAGGATCCAGAGTTTCAGGTCACCCTGGAATACACAGCAAGTATGAGGCTAGCCTGGGTTCTGGGAACCCTTGTTTCAAAAACAAAACAAACAAAAACTATATATAACTTCCTTATAATTTTACCATCAAATCTCTTCCTAATAGCATGCATGTCTGTCTGCCTGTCTGCATCCATCCATCCGTCTGTCTATCTATCTATCTATCTATCTATCTATCTATCTATATCTATCTATCTATCATCTTCTCTTCCTACTCTGGATTCTATTCTCCTCCTTTCTCATAGGCCTGGATCCTCAGGCTTTTTTCTAGTCTAATATCCTCCTCCATGCATGAGAGTTATCAGCTGCAAACAAGCTCTAGTATTTTTTTTTTTATTCAAACCATGCTTTGTGGCACATACCTGTAACCCCAGTACTTGGGAGGTAAAGGCAGGGAGACCAGGAGTTTGAAGTCATCCTTTACTTCTACTAAGTTTGAGGCCAGCCTCAGATATATGAGAACCCCTAAAACAACATTTTTTTTTGGTTTTTCAAGACAGGGTTTCTCTTTGTAACAGTCATGGCCATTCTGCAAATTGCTCTGTAGACCAGGCTGACCTCAAACTCGCTGAGATCTGACTGCCTCTGCCTCCCAAGTGTTGGGATTAAAGGTGTGCACTACCACTGCTTGGGCTAATAATAATAATAATAATAATAAGGCAAATGTTAAAAATTTTTAAGATGAAAGGAGACAGGCACTCAGTACTGAAAGGGACTGAAGATATAGGCAGGTAACTGAAGAGCCACTTGGCATAAAATAATAATAATTGCCTAATTATTTTGTGTGTATGTGTGTGTGTCTGAGAATGTGTCCACACTCATGTGCAAGAGTATATGTATGCCAAGACATGTGTGAAGATGAGAGGACAATTTGGGAGAGTTAGTTCTCACCTTCCACCACCTTGTGGGTTCCAGGGATTGAACTCAAGTCGTCAGGATTGGTGGAAAGCTCCTTGACTCACTGAGCCATCATGCTGGCCCTTGCCTTTTATCTCAGCACAACCAAAGCATGTTTCTCTCTAACACCTATTCTCTTCAACTTGCTCCTCTGCTCCACACTAGTCCTACTCATCAAGGTGACTTTTTCAGGTCGCCATGACCTCTAAATCATCAGGTGTAATGAGGTGACTTTTTAAGGTCATCATGACTTCCGAATCACGAGATGCAAAAGATACAAATATTCTCTTTCAGCATTTTACTCACATACCTTGATTGTGCACACCAGACGGAAACACATTCTTCTTTTATGCTTTTCTATTCTTGGTGCACACCAGATGGGATTTTTTTAAATACATACACACACACACACACACACACACACACACACACACACACACACACACACACACATATATATATATATATATATATATATATATATATATATATATGCCCTCCTATCCTTGGATTTTTTTTTCACCTTGGTTAAGTTTGAATCTAAAATGTTCCCCATAGGCTCGTGGTTTGAATGCTTGTTCCCCAGCTGCTGCTGGTGTTTGGAGAAGCTGTAGAAGCAGTGGTCGGCTGGGACTTGGCTGACAGAGGTAGGTCCATCCCCAGGGGCAGGAAGTCTATCTGGCCCCTGGGTCTGGGCATGCTCTCTGTTTCTTGCCTCCCACAGGTTCCAACTCCACTATACCTTCCCCACAATGATGGACTATACTTTCTGGAACCATGGGCATGTATTTTGCTTGCAACAATGAAAAGACTTCTTTTGTCAGTTTCTCCACCCTGATTATAAATATTTATAACTTTTCGTTCCAATCCTGGCTTGTTTCTGCATTTCCGCACTACCCCATTTTACTAGACAATGCCATCCACGGGACAGATCTCTATGTCTAAGTGGCCACTTCAGAGCTGTGGATCTTTGACCCACGCCTATCTAGTTGCCATCCCTACCTGTATCTTTCACAGGTATTTAAAAATTAATGGGCCCAGAATGGAATGGTACATTCTTCCCTCTCCTGGAAAGCCAGTTCTTCATTCAGCTTGTTCCATCTCTACAGAGGGGACCATGACCAGCCATGCTGCTCACACTCTGCCGCTCGGGATCTGTACCTCTGTCTTCGCCCTTTCCACACACACCGAGAGTAAGTCTAATTACTTTCATCTCCAGCATTGGTTTCTCTTTCTCACTGACCTCTGTCCCTACTGGGATTCTGCTCAGGTACAGGCCAGCACCTCCACTCAACCAAAGAGATGGGAAACATTTCAAACTCCCCTTCCTTTCCCCTCACACGCTCCATCTACTCTCAACACTCCAGCAACAAAGGGCCTGAGAAACTAAGTCTGGGATGGACACCTTCTGTCTCTTAGTCTGAGTATTCACGCAAAAAACTCTAAGGAGGGTTGACTATCTATGCACTTTACCACAGGTGTTGATTCAACTAAAGCACAAAACCAAACCAGAAAGCCAAAGGTGTCCATTCCCTGGGTAAAATTCCTCAGCAGCGCCTTTCTGAATTCAGGTAAAAGACCACACCCTGCAGGCTCAGCCCCCGGTGGGTCTTTTTCTCCAGTCTGCCTCCCACTGCACTTCCTCTCGCTAGCTAGAGCAGCTGCTCTGGCTTCACTTGGTTCCTTCAAGAGGCCCAAAGCCATCCTGCCTGCTGGGGAGCCTTTGCTCAAGAAGTTCCTTCTGTCCTTCCCAGTCCCAGCACCTTCTCCTTCCTCTCACCCAGCTAGGCTTTCCCAGAATTCCACGTGGTCCCATGTATTCTTTGTGTGACATACTCATTGCCTTGTTCTTATATTGTTTTGCTTTTTCCACAGTTGGGAGCAGCTTTGCCTTTTGCCCACATTTAATGCATACATTTCTGTCCCGTGTTAGCGCAACCTAGACAACCAATGCCACGAGTCTGTGAGCAAAAAGCCTTTTCCATTTCTAAAGCCCTGTGTGTCATGGCAGAGATGCTTAAATACCTCCCTTCCCCTCCCCCAGGAGTCCAAATGAGTCCCTTTAGGCACTCCCAAGAGCTCTAGCAATTTATCTGCTGAGGTGCAATAAAAGGAAAGAGTGTGACCAAAGACATGGGTGGGGGCGGGGTTCTGGTAGACTAGGCCACAAGCAGAGACAGCCATAGTCTGGTAGTCTACGCCACACTGCAAGCCCGCTGATGCTGTTTCCTTTCTAGTGACCCCATGCCTGGATTCAACTCACTGAAGCTCTTCTCCCCACACCCCCACCAGTCATCTCCACTGAGACAGGGCGCTAGTTTTCACCCCCAAGTCTAGAGAGAGGTAGCGGGGCCCCATGTTATCAGCTGAACTGTATCCTCCAAAAACACAGTAGGCCACCTCAAAGCAGGGGAGAAACAAGGAAGTTAAAAAGTCACAGAGGAGCACAACACACACACACACACACACACACACACACACACACACACACACGCACACGCACGCGCACGCACACACGCACGCATGCACGCACGCACGCAGTATACATGGGTGGGCCTAAATGATTTCACAATAGAAGTTAAAGGCTAGGCACAGGTACCTGAGGCGGGCAAGCAACAGTAAATTCCCAGTACTGCAGGTGTTTTTTCAGACACTTGTCCTTCAGCCCAGCCCTCTGACATAGCCGAGTTTTTGACATTGTTATTGTTTTGTTTTGCTTGACAAGTGTAGTCATCTCAACTCCAGGGCCACCTCATTTCCTCAAAGCTCTTCTGAGAGGCTCCAAATGATTGGTTTAAGGACATCTCCATGAATGACAGTTCTTCATAAGTTGTTCAAAGATGGGCTAAATGCCTCCAGGCTCCCCTGGTCCAGGTGCCTGTCATCCAGACAGCCCAGTATGTCCAAGATCTTAAGAGCATCCACTGGAGCTGGGTGACTTTGGGAGAGAAATGGCAAGAGGTGAGACAGACATTTCCACAGTGAACAACTCAGGGTGTACCTCAACAGCCAGCCCTCAGCGTTACTGTGGATTCCAGCATATACAGAACAACTCAAACCATCCAGAAGGGCAGCGGTGGGGACTTGATAAAGAAACTAGACAGTTGCACTTATCAGCCTCTTGTTAAAAGGAAGAGAAGGAGAGAAGGGAGAGCGTGCAACTGGTGAGAAAGATAGCCCTTGTTATAAAGAAACAGACCAACGCCAGCTACACCAACTTTCATCCTGGGTTTTTTCCAAATAGAAGCAGAGAGGATATCTAATACCCCCGAAGACGGAGGATATTATTTTGTTTAGAAAGCACTTTGCACTTTATGTTTGTGGACATTTTCCTTTACCGTTTCTCAGTTGCCTGCCAGCTTTTCTTCCCACTACTTCCTTGTGAGATTTGATCTGCAGCCAAGTGGGAAGCCCTGCTCTTCCTCTGCTGGGTCCTGTGCTTCACATCCCTACCGCACCAGTGCCCAGCTCCACCTTTCAAATCCAGCCCTTTCTTTAGCACTCCCCCATCAAGTGCCACCTCTGGTTTATTTGTGTCTCCTTCCACTGAGGGTCATGGCACTCTGTTTCTGGGGCCTGTATGATTTGTGTTGTAAGTAAATGACTTACATCCTCTCACCCGGAGTTTCTCTTTCTTTCTTTGTTTCTTTCTTTGTTTCTTTCTTTCTCTCTCTCTCTCTCTCTCTCTCTCTCTCTCTCTCCCTCCCTCCCTCCCTCCCTTCCTTCCTTCCTTTCTTTTCTTTCCTTCTTTCCTTCATTCCTTCTTTCTTTCCTTTCCTTTTCTTTCCTTTGTGAAAGGAAAGACTGCAGGTAAGAGTCAGAGTGTCCCTCATGTTAATCATTTAGAAATACTTCTCAACCCTCCTTCATACTGGCAGACACAGAGCCCATTGGAAATAGAAATGTCATTTCTCATTTTCTTTTTTTAGTTGTACAGATCTTTAAATTTTAATTTTCTTTAAAATTTTTAAAGATTTATGTATTTATCATGTATGTTACCCCCATGCATGCGCACACACATGTCCTTTTGTGAGTTTATATGTACCACATGCATTCAGAAGTCCTCATAGGTCATTAGAACCCAAGAACTGTCATTACAGGTAATTATGAGCCACCGTATGGTTCTCTCCTTCCACCATGTGGGTCCTGGGATTTGAACTCAGGTCATCAGTCTTGGCAGGAAGTGCCTTTACCCACTGAGCCATCTTACCAGCTCAGTTTCTCATTTTCAACTTGATTGACTGCACTTAGAATCACAATGCAAGCATACCGATGAGCAGGTGTAGAAAGGAACCTTTAAAAGGTACCCTGTTTACCTAAGGGAAGACCAGTCCTGACCATTCATAGGGTGAGGAAAGCGAGCAGAAGTATCTTCCTTTGTTTCCTGACTGTGGACACAATGCAGCTAGCTGACTCAAGCTCCTGACACCATAGTTAGAGGCACTGGTACCACCGTGTCCTTCCTAGACATGATGGCCTGTACCATCAAACCATGAGCCAAAACAAGCCCTCCCTAGTATAGTTCCATCTGAGTTCCCACAGCAGACTTGGGAGACACAGTGATACTCAGTACATCAGTACATCTAATATCTTTTTAAATCCCCATCCCACCGTGAGAAGTTGGCCCCAAGCTCAGACTCAAGCCTTTAGAGGTATGAGGCGTGCCGGGCCCACATTCGTGACAAGCAGGCCAAGACTCCTTATCGTATAGGTAAGTGTTGGAAATGTCCAGAGGACTCTGAGTCTGAGTCCTCACACAGACAGCCTTTTCAGCCTCATGCGGTCCTGCAAGCCGTGATTCCTATTTGGGGACAATTTTGCGCTCTGAGAAACACTTGGCAATGTCTGGGGCCATTTTCAGTTGTCATCCTGGGAAAGATGATGCTACTGGTTTCTAGTGGGTAGAGGGTACAGATACTTCTTAATACTGTACAGTGTACAGAACCATCCCACACAACAAAAAGCTGCCTCGCCCTAAGACGTCCACAGTGCTGTGAAAGACACACCTTCCTCGGTATAAGGTGTCAAGCACTAAACACATAGCCTGGGACATAGTTTAGGGTCTATAAACCTCAAGAACAGTGCTGTCGGCCTGCTATTATCTGTTAGTCCCGCCTTCGTGACTTTGGTGGGGACCAGTGACCGGGAAAAGAACGTTCTAGTTTCCTTGATCTTTTCTTTGGACACCTCCTTTCTTTAAAATTCTCTTAGAAATCGGTTGGTTTATGTCACACCAGTCGCTTCCTGGTAGACACACCTTGCTCAGCATATCATATGCTTTCTCTCCTCCTACCCTCCATTTATTCTCTTCTCCTTTAAGGAACATACTCCAAATGACATTACCAGACTCTGAGTCAGACAGAACATTTAGGTTTTGGTTTGTTTGTTTTTTGGTCCTGGGTAAACACAGCAAGTACTATACCACTAAGCTACATTTCCAACCCTTCAATACCGGATCATTATATGATGATACAAGTAAGTATCCAACTTTACTGGTCATAAAGAAGCAAAATTCAAAAATCAAACTCTAGTCCATCTTTCACTGAACTTCCTTGCATTTTTGGAAGTTCTCCATCACTTGACGGGGAAGGAACACCCGAGGTAGCTCTTTGCTGTGGGAGATGGTTCTGAGCACGGTGGGATGTTGGGCAACATCCATTCCCTCTACCCAGCAGTAGATTCCAGTAACATCATCCCTCCCAGAATGACAGTCAAGAATGTCCCCAGGCATAGCCAAGTCGCCCCTGGAGGGTAAAATTGCCCCCAGTTGTCAACCACTGCTACCAGGCCAGCCCTATTTTGTTTTCCACAGTGGGTGTGCCCTGGGGTGAGGTTGAGTGGGCAGGAGGAAGAAATGAAAATGCCTGCTACCCAGCTAAGGAATGTTCCAGCATGATTTGATGAAGGCCTGGGACATCCAACTCTTCGAAGCTCCAGCCCACTCTGGACTGCAGGCAAAGGAGACAGCATTTAAGAGTCAGCTTACAGACTGTCGATTGACGGAAGAGAGAGATGCTAGAGACTCAGGTGTTTGCTGTCAGCAGAGAGAAAGCTGAGTGGGAGAGATAGCAGCCATCGGTGGATCCAGTTCACAGAAACTGCCTGCTAATAACTTCTAAGGAGTACGGTGTGTGAAGGGCGCTCATATCAGAGGAGTCAAAGTTAAGAACACGCCAGGGCCCCTAACATGATACCTCTCTTGGCCATTCTAAGCTTGTACAGAGAGGCCAACTCACAGCTGTGGAATTCTGAAACTAACTAGGACAGGCTTTCTCCCTCCTCTTGTCTCTCTTCTCCCCAGTGGTTGAGTTAGGCCACTCAGTCTGACTGGGATATAAACTTTAATATTTTTCCTCAGGAAACTAGCAGATGAATGCATGTTTTTGCATGTTGTAAGCAAGCTCTCTCTCTGTCTCTGTCTCTGTCTCTCTCTGTCTCTGTCTCTCTCTCTCTCTCTCTCTTTCTCTCTCTCTCTCTCCCTATCTCTCATATTCTGAATTCCAGGCTGGCCTTAAATTCACTGTGTAGCCATGAATGACCTTGAATTTCTGACTCTACTGTCTGTAACTAGAAAGCGATGGGATTACAAGTGTGTGCCACCCTGCCCCACCCATTCTGTGGTGCTGGGGATTGAACCCGGGGCTTTATGCGTGCTGACAGCGAGTTGCTTAGTACAATGGCTGTCAGTTTATCAGGCAACACTCAGCCAGAAGTGGTTCTTTTCATACGGCTGACTCCATGTGTCTTCATTCCAGTAGTCCTCAGTCACTAAAAATATCAATTCAAATGCACTGGAGCTGTAATTTGCTAAAACAAATCGAATGACCAGCCAGATTCGGAATTCACTCAGCCATGAAATCTTCCTAGAGCAGCTTTGTAAATCTGAGGGTGGGAGGGAAAGGGCAGCCATTTACAGAGGCTGCACTCACACCCTGGGTGTCCATATTTGCCTGGGAGAAAAACAAATACCTCACGAGAGGCAAGGGTGCCTGGTTATGCAACAGCACTGGCAGCTCAGGTGACCAAACCTGACTAGAAAAGCAGGAAGTCACTGTACCTTTAAGACTGAAACGTTGAGAAACTGTAGATGGACAGGCAGTGAATTCCCTGCAATTAGTGTAACACCCCAGCTACAAGGAAGTGACTGGTGTGACATAAACCAACTGATTAAGAGAATTTTAAAGAAAGGAGGTGTCCAGCGAAAAGATCAAGGAAACTAGAATGTTCTTTTCCCCAGCCACTGGTCCCCATCAAAGCCACGAGGGAGGGGCCTGACAATAATCACAGGGCTGACCCGCACTGTTCTTGGGGTTTATCGACCCCAAACTGTGTCCCAGGCTATGTGTTAAGTGCCTTACATTTTGTCTGCTCTGATTATCACAGTAACCACTAGAAGTGAGGAATCAGAACCATTCTCACTTTACAGAGGAGGAGTGAGGCTTTCAGGGCTGAAGAGACTTCCCAGGGTCACATAGAGCATTTACGTGATGGAGCTAGCCCCACAGTTTTTGCTTCTAGCTCTATGCTCTACTGCCTTTAAACTCTGAATGCCACAGCCCACACCCCTAGATTCTCCTTTTCTGCCAGTTCTGAATGCATGGATTTAGCCAATCGCACGTTTGGAAAGTATTTGGAAAAATGATTGTATCTATGCCGAAAACATGGGCATCCTATTATTAGTCTCTAGATAACATAGTATAGCAACTGATTTTGTATCTTACTTGTTCTGTGTGGGGTCCTATAAACAACCTTGAGATGTCTTAACCTGGAGAGGTGGCTCAGCATTAACAGGACTTGTTACCCTTTCAAAGGACCCGGACTCAGTTCTCAGCACCCACATAGAGGCTCCTAGCTATCCATAACTCCAATTCCAGGGGATCCAATGTCTCTTTTGACCTCTAAGGACTCCTACACACATGTGTACATTCATACAATCAAGCCCACACATGTACACTTACAATTAATGAAAACTTTTTCAAAATGTTAAGCAGATAAGAGGGAGGGTGTGTTCGATTATAAGCAAGCAGAACGTCATGTTATATAAGGGGTTTGAGCACCCACAGAGTTAGTATCTACACAAATCCTTCTCTCCCCACAGTTGCCAAGAGACAGCTGCAGGGCTGGAGATGTAGTTCAGCTGGTACATGCTTGCTTACCGTGTACAGAGCCCAGGGTTACAGAGTCTCAGCAGTGTTGTCCCCGCACAGGGAGTTCCTCAGCTACCTCCAAAGTTCACGGCCAATCTGAGATACATGAGAACACCCCCCCCACACACTTTTTTTTTTTTATGAGACAGGGTTTCTCTGTAGCTTTGGAGCCTGACCTAGAACTAGCTCTTGTAGACCAGGCTGGCCTCGAACTCACAGAGATCTGTCTACCTCTGCCTCCCAACTGCTGGGATTAAAGGCGTATGCCACCAATGCCCAGCAAGACCTCTACTTAAGAGAGAATCAACAACCTATGCGTGCTCTAAATAGTTGATACATATACTTATTCATTGATGAGAATGTCAGACGAAACTTATCCACAGTTCAGGATCAGTTCTTCTTAACTACTGCTTGGCTACTCTTTGAAGAGTCCTGAAGTAAAATAAACAAAAATCCCAAAGAACATCTAAACTAACAATAACAGCAGAAACTGAACACTTATGCAAGGCAAAAATGAGTCCCTATTGATTGGTTGACAAAGCTACGGCTCCCACCTTCTATCCAATCCTTACTCTCATGTCATCAGCCTCCTTTCTCATCATCTCTTTAAAAAATGCTACGAAGCATGTATTTGTGTGTGTGTGTATGAGTATGTGTTTGCCTGTGTGTGTTTATATGGAGGCCAGAGATTGATGCTGGGGAGTTTCCTCCATGGCTCCTCACCTTATTATTTTTTAAACAGAGTCTTTCCCTAAACCTAGAGCCTGCTGTCTCAACTGAACCGGCTTGCCAGTAAGGCTCTGGGATCTGCGAGTCTCTGTCCCCACACTATTGTGCCCAGCTGGATCCCCAGCTGCTGGGGATTCGAACTCAGGTCCTCCTACTTGTATAACAAGCACCTCACCAAAAGAGCCCTCTCCTCAAGCTATGAACACATGCTCTGTGGGATGGCCATCTTCACATTGAAGGGGGAAATGAGAAGGGCTGGAAAGGTAGGATATTGATTGAGTGTTGTTGTATGGCAAAAGGATACTGGAGAACATGTGGGAAGGGAAGAGAGGCAGATTTGATGTTGCAGGGGTGGGAAATGGGTAACATAAGGGACCCAACCAGATGGTCTTCAGTCATAAAAAATATTTAGTAGATTTTTATTACCTGCTGATTTCAGAGTTCATCATGGCTTTGCACGGGCATGACAATAAACTACCCCTAAGAACCAAGAGTCACATAGGGAAAAATAAGATTCACAGGCAGCAGAAAGGCCAACCTGTTCAAAAAGACATGCAGGGAGATGGTTCAGCAGTTAAGAGCACTAGCTGGATCCCCCCCCATCCTATTCTGGCCTCTGTGGGTACCAAACACTCATACAGTGTTCATACGTACATAAAAGTATGCAAAAACTCATACACATAAAATGAGACAGTTTCCTTTTTATTTTTAAAGGACATTCAATAAATTATTGTCATCGAAGAACATGCATATTCTGGAGAGAAAGGAAGAAACACACTTATAGCAATGCTAGCTTGTGTTTAACTAGCATTTGCACCTGCCTGGAATTAAATGAAGCATCTTATAGACGTCCCTTTGTTCTGTGGTTCTAACACACTGAGATGGATTTTTATCATCTGTTTATTCAAAATGAAGGCACTGGGGCTTATAAAAATGAGCTGATAAGCCTAAGGCAGTATAA
Organism: Myodes glareolus; assembly: GCF_982192425.1. Classification (NCBI taxonomy): domain Eukaryota; kingdom Metazoa; phylum Chordata; class Mammalia; order Rodentia; family Cricetidae; genus Myodes; species Myodes glareolus. The sequence continues at coordinate 42,452,762 of NC_142034.1, forward strand.
CTAGTAGGTGGCAAAGTTCAAACTTGTACTCCCAAATAAACACTCCTCCACAGCACGCCTCTGGTCACAGGCGGCAGAGTCTCCTGGGGTGCTATTAAAGTTCAGACTTTATGTCCTACCCTACACCGGTGGTACAGATGCCTAATGCGTGAATACCACCTTCATGAGAATGGATAGAGTGCTAATCTGTCAAATTCCGAGCATTACAGGGGACTAGGGGTACTAGATAGACTAGAAATACTCCATACTAGAGAATGAGATAGGAATGGAACCTATGGAGAAAGTGTCTGTGACATTATTAAGAGACAAGCAAGGTCAGACTGAGACATTGAAAAAGTGGCCCAGCGGGAAAGAAGATGAATGTTGCTGAACCTGCAATCCCAGCACGTGGAAAGTAGAGGCAGAAAGACCAAGAGTTCAAAATCATATTTAGCCACAGTGCAAGTTCAAGGCCAGCCTGGGCTACTTTAAATTCTGTCTCAAGAATAGTATAACAAAGAAAAAGAAATCGGTGAAGACAGAGCCAGAAGCCTTTGGATAAAAGCACCCAAAGGGAGGTCTACCTGAGAAAAGCAGGTTTTTCTGGCTCTGACCTTGACTGTCCAACCTGATTAGTCCTCACTGCCACCTGGTCTTATCTCGATGGCATAGCAGATCTAAAGGACAAACCGAGCTCATAAACAGGGGTCAATGAGTAACAAGATGAGAGGAGAGGACAGCTGAGAGCTGGTTGGCATATGGGCAGGGGTGGGCACGTGGAGCAATGATGGTGTGAGGGTGTGTCCATGTGAAGACATCTGTTGGGCACGGGGGAAGCCTAAGTGGCACAGAAAGGCCTAGAGAGAACGGTGGTGGATTAGACAAGGGATTCAGGTGCTGGAGGGGATATTGGGTTACATGACCTCTGAGGTTTCCTAGGTTTTGCTGATCCAGCTTTTAAATAATTGAAACTTTTCCCTCGTCTCTTTTCTTTCGGGTTCAGTTGTCAGAATTTAGATACAACTATGGCTTGTACTGTGTCTACCTCCAGAGTGTGTAAAGAATGGAACCGGAAAAAGCCCAAGAGTCACACTTCATTTGAACGTCATCTCATTTCATGATCTTGTGTGTGTAGACATATATGTGCGGTTGCATGTGTTCATGCAGGGGTACATGCACCTGTGTGCAGGTCTGTGTTAAAGACAGATGTTGACCTCAGGTGTCTTCCTCAGTCATTCACTGCCATATTTTTGATTTTGAAGAAGAAGAATCTCTCGCTGAACCTAAAGCTGCCAACTCAGCTAGAACAGCTGTCAACAAGCCACAGGACTCCTCCTGTCCACACCTCTCCTGAGCAGGGACTATTGATGTGGAATACCCCTCTGGATGCTATAAATAAGTTTTATTAACATTGGTCATTAAAGAAGCTGTTTCGGCCAGTGGCTTAGTAGAGTAAAACCAGGTGGGAAATCTGAACAGAGAAAGTAGGCGGAGACATGGAGATGCCATGTTGTTGCTGAAAAAGAAAGATGCCAGCCGCCAGCCAGAACCTTACTGGTAGGCCACATCCTTGTGGCAATACACAGATTAATAGAAATGGGTTAATTTAAGATGTAAGAGTTAGTTAAATATAAAGCTAAGGTATTGGTCTAACAGTGTTGTGATTGATATAGTTTTTGTGTTATTATTCAGGTCTGTGTGGCTGGGAAATGAACAAGCAGTCTCTGCTTCCAGACTGTAGTGTGTCTATTACTCCACTGTCTTTTCACATGGATGGAGGAGGTAGGCTCAGGTTCTCTTTGCACTGCAAGAGCTTTACCAGGTCAGCCATCTCCCCGGCCTTGTCTCATGATCTAAACTCTAGGTGATGGGTACCACTTTAGCTCACTAGTTAAAAAACAAGGATTATATAGTCAGGAAAAAAGGAATCTGGGGGAGACTAAATGTCATGGGACAGTTGTCCTGAAACATCGATTTTGAAGCTATTTTGATAATAATAAAAGAATCCAGACTCAGTTTCTCTTATTCTACAGTCACATCACAGATTATTTCTGGCAGCAGAGGCTGCCTCCCCACTACCACAAGCAGTTCTGCAGCAATGGATACTCAATGGGTCCAATTCTAACACTTACTTACCTGTCAGGGTGTACGAGACTTACTCACGTGATTGCCTCCACTGAGATGCCAATCAGAAGCCCCAGGCTTCTTTACCAATGTTTCCAAATGAACACGATCAACCAAAGTCACCTCAATGCTTTTCTTGGGTTTCATTTGCTAGATTATCTCTTAGAACTCATGGAAACACATTTGCCAGATATATACATAACACACATGCAGAGAGAGAGAGAGAGAGAGAGAGAGAGAGAACTACAAAAGGGCATAACTGCAGAGCCTAAAAGGCTAAGCATGTGGGAGGAGCATAAATCCCTTGTCTACCACCCTCCAGGACTTGCCATGTGTTGTAGAATATTATTTTAAAATGTGTTACATTTGTTTATGCTCTGAAACATTGGTTTTCATGATGCGAGGATGTGTTCCATTCTTTCATACTGCATTTGTTTAACTCTGTGAAGCTGTGTTACTTTGCCTGTCTAAAACACCCAATGGTGTAATGAAGAACTGAATGGTCAAAAGTGAGGATAGGTGGGGCTAGCAGGCAGAGAGAATAAATAGGAAGACGAAGATGCAAGAGAGACCAAGGAGTGAGAAAAGAAGGGGCCAGCCACCCAGCCAAATAGCCACCCACGGAGTAAGAGTAAAAGTAATATTATAGAAATAAGAAAAGGAAAATGTCCAGGGGCAAAAGGTAGAAAGGTTAATTTAAGCCAAGAAAAGCTGTCTAGAAACAAACCAAGACTGGGCATTCATAAATAAGAAAAAGACGCCTTGTGCAATTTATTTGAGATCCGGGTTGTGGACCACCCCTGCAAAGACCAAAGAACAAAAGAAAAAAAAAAGAAAAAACAACCAACAACATTTTGGCATTCCAACGTGGGGCTAGAGTAAAAGAAAATCCAACGACTGCCATGTGTTCAGCTAAGCAGAAGATCCCTGAAGCCTATCTGGGTTTTCATAGAGAGCTTGTTGCACACATAGGATTGAAGCATGGAGGCAATCTTGTAGAAACATAGCTGGACAGAAAGGACACGACTAATGTTAGTAGGCTGATGGAGAAACCCAGCAAGGCCTGGTGTGTCCACAGGCTTCCTGCACCACACGTCAGGGTAGAGCCCTTCGAAGACGGTATGTGTCTTAGCATATACTATCAGGTAGGGTCTGTGTCTTAGTGTATACAATCGGATGGGAAGTCACAGAAGGTATTATTTGCTCCAAGACGGACAAGTGGAAGACTGGTGCTTCTCTGACTCACCTTGAAGAAGAGGAATTCTATTTTCTAAGCCTCAGGGAGGGAGTTGGGAGTCAGGAGTCTTAGACATCACAAAAATATACAAGTGACTAAATCAGAACTGCTTGCTGTTTCAACAGAGGGAAGAAAGAAGTTGGGATGGTTTTCTTCCTGGCTCCCATGTAAACTGCCCTCTGAAGAAGGAAGAAAAGGAAGGCAACAGCTTCCCATTCCAGAGTGGGATAGAAACAGGTCACCAAGAGAAGATCTAGTCTGCTGTTCTTCCTTGATGGTCTTTGGTTTTCCTCTCACAGTTTTTTTAATCATCAACAGCAATCTCTTAATGAGATGTCTATGCTAGGTTTGTAAAAGAAGCTATCCATGTAGTTCATGCTTGTAACCTCAGCACTCAGAAGGCGGAGGCAAAAGGATTGCCACGTGTCCCAGGCCAAACAGGACAACACAGTGAGGTCCTGCTGAAGCCAAGAAAGAAAATAAAAAAAAAATCAATAGGTTCTAGATTTCCCAATCACAGTCTGTATTTTGACCAGGTCCCTAAATGACTCTCACATGCTTTAAAGCAGGAGACATCTTACTGAAAGGCACTGTCAACTCATGAATGGATTGGAAAATTATTCTTCCTCTCATATCATCAAATCTACTGGTTCTAGGAATAGTTCCAAAGGTCAGAAGAGCTAGAAACTTAGTAATCGCCTGGCTGGATGCTTAGAGAAAAGGCCTTGTGATAGAATGCGTGCACACAAATCTGTTTGCTAGTTAATTAACTTGATAATCAATATACCAATTGAGCACCAGACAAGGCTTGAGGATCATATGCCCTTTCTAGCTAGCTTAGGGGACATGCTTAAATAGTCAACTCCAACCCAGTGCAATAAATATCTTGGCAGCTAAGAAAGGTGTGGGCTGGGGAATGTAGCTCAGTGGTAGAGTACTCTCCTCGCGTATGCAAGGTTCAACATCTGGTTCCTGGAACGGGGTGGGGGTAGAGTTCAGGGTCGGGGAGGATATATTCCTTGAGATTCTGGATGTTTATCTTCAGATACATCACAAGTAGAAACAATTCTAGAGGCAATTCTAGGCTGTGTCCACATCCTTTATGTGACTCTGTCTTGCCTATGGCCTGAAATCTGTGCGGGCAAATTGTCGGGACAGTCCCTTTTGGGTGACTCACAGGATCCTAATGGTAATTTCCCTACACTCTTCTTCCTTTTCCAGTGGTGAGAACTTGTAGTGAGAGCTTCCCTTTAGCACAAGGCTTCCCAATTTGGAGTTCACAAAGAGATCAGAACAGAAGAGAGGAGGCAGTGTGCACAGAAAACCATTTCATGTCTGTGTTTTATACAGTCACCTCAGGAAACAAAGTCCACAAGTTTTTAGTAAAGTGTGATGCCTTAGTTAGGGCTTTTATTGCTGTGGAGAAATACCATGACTACTCTTAAAAAGGAAAAGATTTAATTGAAGCTGGCTCACAGTTCAGAGGTTTAGTCCATTATCATCATGATGTGAAGCATGGTGACATGTAGGCACACATGGTACTGGAGAGGGAACAGGGGTTCTACATTGGGATTGGCAGGCAGCTCATAAGATAAGTATAAAATCTCCTTTAAGTGTTTTTCATGGCTGTGTTCTTTTTCTTGATTCTGTTTTGTTAGACTCATGATGGAAAAAAAAAAAAACCAAAAAACTTGTCTTGCTGGGATGCAGAGCCCTGGCAGAGGGAGATAAAAGTAGGGTGGGTGCTAGGGAAACTGAAAGAGAGCAAACATTCAAAGCAGGTCACCCAGACTTGATTTTCATTGATAGCCCGGCAGCCCCTGAGTTGGGTCTAGTCATTACAGAGAGCCTGACCAGGCCTGCACACTGCGTGTTTTACACTGACCAAAAGCGACTGTTCTGAAAGCCCTTTTTACCAAGCAGTGTGAGATACCATATCTTTTATTGGTAAAGACTTTAACAGATGCCTGCTTAGAACAAGATGCTCTCTTATGAAGCCTCAGCATAGTAATTGAATTTAGGAACATTAACATTGACACCTTCTAACATATAATCAATTGCATCCGTTTTTCTAACAGCTTCCTCACCTTCTCCTGGTTTGAGGATCACACATTGTCTTCAGCTGTGATGTCTCTTTAGTCAGCTGTTGTGAAATGTTATTTTAAGATGTGTTGTATTCATTTATGCTTTGGAATACTTGTTTGATGATGCAGAGATGTGTTGCATTGTTTTATGTTGCGTTTGCTTAACTCTGTGAAGCTGTGTCACTTTGCCTGTCTAAAACACCTGATTGGTCTAATAAAGAACTGAATGGCCAATAGTTAGGCAGGAGAGGGATAGGCAGGGCTGCCAGGCAGAGAGAATAAAGAGAAACAAGAAGGAGCAGGAAGGAGGAGTGAGAAAAGGAGAAGAGGATGCCAGGGGCCAGTCACCCAGTCACCCACCCAGACACGGAATAAGAAGGGAAAAAAAGATATACAAAAATAGAGAAATGTAAAATTCTAGAGGCAAAAGGTAGATGGGATAATTTAAGATAAATCTAGCTAGAAATAAGCCAAGTTAAGGCCAAGTGTTTGTAAGAATAAGTCTCCATGTATTGATTTGGGAACTGATGGTGGGCTCCCAACGAGCCAACAAGTAAAAACAAACAAACAAACAAACAAACAAAAACCCTACAAACTCATCTTGGCCAGTGTCTTGGCATCTTTGTTTTTCACACATTGGTATTTTCCATGTGTGCTGATCAGTTGTTTTGCAGGATGCTCCTTGTTCTGGGTTTGCTTCATGTTTCTTCCCAACCACATTCAGCTTATGGATTTCTAGCAGGTAAGTGATACCATGTCTTTTTCAGATGATCCAATAAAAAAGCTCATAATGTCATCACATGTCACTACAGGTGGTTTAAATTCTTATTTTATTTTTTAGTACATCTTAAAACATAACAAGCCTGGTGGTGCATGCCTTCAATCCCGCATTCGAGAGGCAGAGGCAGGCGGATCTCTGTGAGTTTGAGGCCAACCTGGTCTACAGAGTGAGTTCCAAGTTAGCCAGGAATATTACACAGAGAAACCCTGTCTTATAAAAAAAAATAATAAAATAAATAAATAAATAAATACCCCAAACAAACAAAAAACAAACCCAAAGACCAAAAACCACAACAAAAAAATATAACAAAAGGTCCATATCCAAATGTGTCTCTATTCTCATTTTATCATGAGATTCATAATGAGCTAAACTGCTCCCCCATGTATTCATTCCCATACATGAATACAGTCCTTGACACTTAGTCTTCCTTGCCATTTCTGTCTTGTGTGATCACTGATTAACAAGGATACAGCTGGCCACTAGAAGGCTGGATATAAACTTGTACAAAGGCTTGGTGGTGGTGGTGCACACCTTTAATTCCAGCCCCCATGAGGCAGAGATAGGTGGCTCTCTGAGTTTGAGGCCAGCCTGGTCTACAGAAGGAGTTCCAGGACAAGCTCCAAAAGCTATAGAGAAACTTTGTATAGAGAAACCTAAAAAACAAAATGAAACAATAACTATACAAGTAACAAATTACCTCTGAATATGTAAATCAGAATTTTCTTTATATTTGAACAACTCAACCACCTAAGAAAGTTGGGTCAGAATCTAGAAGCTGATTTAAGTTGGTTAACAGTGGGCCTCACTCAATAGCTCTGAGTTCACCAAAATAAACTCATTGGTCTCAATGCCTGACTTTATACTAATCTGGACTTATACAAGAATTTACAGAATATCTTTGCACAGATTGTACATACATTTTAGACCTGAGGCTCCTGTTCAATACACTGACTGTAATAAAGTTCTCCAGATTTAGCCATTTGAAAACCACATAGCACCCTGGTATAGCTCCCAATCCCTGCGTATTCTTGTATTCTGCTGGTTTTCATGTCTCTTTTCCTAGTGCCTAGAATTTTACCCTGATCTTCAATAACTGCAGGACTCAGGGAACACACACACATGCACGGGGCATACACACATATCCACTTACTGCAATGTCTTGGGGTCTGTGTCCTAGGGCACAGACTCTGAGATCTGTCTCTTTACATTTACAAACTCAGTCCTGCTTACATTGAAGTACCCTGATAGGAACAGCGTCGGGATGCAGAATCATTCTAATCTTAGACACTCTAAGTGTCTTCTTAGCCACTCGTCCACTCTCACAAATGACCTAAGCAGAGGGCAGTCCTACTTTGGAAGTATTATCCCAGCGTTCTTCCTCTACAAACAAGCACAATGAGACCCAAACATCGTGTGAAGAAAGCAAGCTACACTCAGTAGCCACACTGCAGCCCAGCTAGCTCTGCTGTGCTAGGGATCAGGGTGGCTTTCTGACAGCAGAGGCGCTCCATGAAAATGATCAAGGCACCATCCCCTCTCTTGGCAAGTGTGGGTTGTTGGCAGCTGAAACATGCCAAGGTCCTTCAGTCTTATTTACTCATCTCAAATTCAGCCACAGAGCTGAAGCCCAGCCAGGTCCTGGAGGCCTCTAGATTTCCTAATAGATTCTACACTGAAGATGGCCCTAAAAGGGACACAGGCCTGCAGAGGTGCAGGTGCTGGCAATGTTTCTTATAATGTATTTTATCAGGAAAATATAGTCTATGTTTGAAAAAAAAAACATTTGAAGGCCACCCAGGGTGTCTTTAAGTTGGAGATCACACATACAATTCATAACAACCCATAGAACTAATTTCATGGTTATATTATAATACAACCCCATACAATAGCTACTTGGAAGGTGGGGGTGGGGTGGGGGAGATATCAAAAAGTTTAGGACACCGTCTTCTATGCTAAAAGCCTGCAATCATCCTGAGGAGACAATTCAAACATATATTAAAAACTTGCTAGAACAAGGTAAAGTCTGAAGGCATGCTCTGGATGAATGGAAGAAAAAAAAGGACCAATGCGAACAAAGGCAGAGTATATCACGAGGCTGGATACTGGGGTTCATAAATCAAATGACCTCCATGAAGCCGCTGCTTTTCCACTTCCTAACAGTGTGACAAGTTACTTAAGTTTGCTAAAGAACTTAGATCAACTCTGAGCATTATGGTGACATGGAAGTGATCGCTACTGTTGCCATCTCTATTCAGTCACCACTTCAAGGGTGGGTAGCACATGAAGACAGGAGAGTGTGCCAGAATCATAATGGATAATTCGCTCCGAAGCTGCTCAAGTTATGTTTGTAACTTTGTTGGTATCTATTAGGCAGGGGTTGAAGAAGACAGCAAGGCCTATTTCACGCAGAGTCCGCACACAGCACCCTTCCACGCGAGATGCTCGTGCCTGTCTCTAGGGGGCGCTGAGGCTCAGCCGCCACGGCTGGCCCGGAGCGCGTCCCCGCCCCGCGCGTGCGCGACGCCCAGGTGAGGAGGCGGCTGGGCCGCGGCTTGGGCGGGATCCTTCACGGGGGGGCGGAGCCTGAGCGGCCAGGGCGGGGCGGGGCCCAGCCGGACCCAGGCTAGAGGCGGGACCAGCCGCCGCCGTCTCCGTCTCGCCACCACGGCCCCCACACACCCCGCAGTCACCGCGGGAGGAGCGGAAGCCGCCGGCCTCGCCCGTCCAGAGCCGAGCCGGCCCGAGCACTGACGAGCGCCCTCCGCCTCTCTCCAGCCCGACCCCTCCCGAACGTGCCGTACGCCCCAGCCCCGGCCCGAGCGCGCCCACCTGAGGCCACGCGCCCACCTGAGCGAGCACCATGGCGGAGCAAGAGAGCCTGGAATTCGGCAAGGCGGACTTCGTGCTGATGGACACCGTCTCCATGCCCGAGTTCATGGCCAACCTTAGGCTCAGGTGAGCGCGTTGCGACTGCCATGCTGGGGTTTCCCTGGAGGGGGCGCTGCTGAGGTGCCTCGGGATTCGGGGGTGCACCGAGCAAGCAGTGCCCGCGAAGGAGTGCGCCGGAGTGACAGGGGGTCCGCGGCGCTGGGTGGTCACGCCTCCCCGAGAGAGGACGCCTCCGTGGTGCGGCCTTGGGACTCCAGGGTATGACGAGGTTTCGGGATGCATTTTTAGGGGTCTGGGGTCGTCCCTGAGTGGTGTCCGGATTGGGGCGATAGGGGCAGGCTGAGCCTGAGCTCGCTTCGGGCAGCACCAGCCTGCCCTACGCCAGGTAAGTGATGTAGGCGGTACCGGATGACTTAATGGAACAAAAATAAAGAAAAAGAAAAACTTTCAGGAGCGGTGTGGTGGCCCTGGCTGCCCTAGGAAAACGGGAGGGCTGTTTTTAAAAAGAGGCTGGCATCTCTTCCCGTTTTCACGCTTGCTTTTCTTTTCTTTTCCTTTCTTCTTCTCCCCTTCTCCCCCCTGGCGTGGTTCTATCCTGCCATTCAGGATGCTATGGAGTGAACCCTGAGCTGTCTGTTCCGGGACACGGGCTATTTTTTAGTTACTCGTTCGACGTAATTAGACACGTTTCCAGACATCGAAGAGACTGCTGTACTTGCCAGTGCCAAGATAAACTGTCTGAATTTGACAAGGCGTCCATGGTTTCAGTTTTTTCAAGGAGTTATGGATGGAGCCCTTGTATTACTGACATCCTTGAGAATTTAGTCACAACTCAGTGCCCCAAAATGGGCTTCCAAAAGAACTTATTTTAAAGTCTTCTGTATGAGATTATTTCATTTTCAATAGAGTAATATGTAAGCTGAGTATTAAAGCAGTTTGACTTTTAAAAAGTGAAACCAAGTTTCTAAATAGCTTAAAGTGTGTATGTGTGTGTTCGTTCGTTCCCAGAAGCTTTGCTTTGTCTATTGCTTGTGAACTTTGTAGCCAAATATCACTTCGTAAACTTAAAATCTGAAAAATCATAATTAGATTTGGATGTTTAACTAACTTCATTTTTCACTGTCAGCCTTAATTTCACAATTTAAAAAAACCCGCTTTATTCTTTGAACCAGCAAAACAGTTTCATCCATTCTTTTCTGCTGTATCGCTTAGGGTAACCTTGAACTTTTGCTCCTTCTACCTCTATTTCCTGTATACTGGGTGTGCAGATGTGCACTGCCACACCGGATATATGTAGAGCTGGGACTCAAACCCAGAGTTTGGTACATTAGGCAGGAGTCACTCCATCAACAGACAGACGGGCTGCATCATCAGCCCTCATCTGCTCTGTACCAGGCTTCCTAATGTCTGGAGCAAGACTGTGGAGTAGGAGCACCAGCCTGAATGCTATACCTTCAGTGCCATAAACTGTGGGCCTCAGTCTCTTAGTTATAAAGTAACAAGGATCTCCAGGAGTTTTCAGAGCTTATATTCTCGGCCTCCCTGAATTTCCTAGGGTAGTAGTCTCAAAGGACACAATGTATTCTAAATAGAGTATTACATAGACTATGTAGTTCCTTGTTGTCCTCAGAAAGTCCATTCCAAGAGTCTCTGTGGATTCCAAAATTTGAGGATGTTTACCTATAGTCCCAACTGTTTCAGAGGGCAGTGTTGGAGAATGTTCATTTGAGGCCAGTCTGGACAGTTTATCAAGACTGCATTAAACATTATGATTAGAGGATGCCTGAGTCCTTAGTGTAAACTGACAAAAGTAGCTTCTTCGTGTCTGTGGGACATGTATTACAAGAAATCCCCTGGTGAATAAGCCCTATTTACTGTTTTCTCCTATAACTACAAGCCTATGAGCAACTTTATAAATTCAACACAGTAAAAGATAAAAAAATTACTGATATAAAACAGAACTATTATAGCAGTGTACTATAATAAAATTTAGGTCGAGTTTCTTGTGGTTTCTCATTCAAAAGATGGTCTTATGTCATAGTTACCCTCACTGATACCATATATATAGCTGAAACTGCATAAAATGAAGTTTTGGAGAAGGGAGTTCTGTTTGTATAGCTTCTATTACACATACCTTCTTGTATTTTCTTCTTTGCAGTCCCAGGGACTGAACTCAGGGCCTTGTGTGCACTTGACAAGTGCTTTACCCCTGAGCTACACCTCTAGTCCCTTCTGTGTTTCTTAAATTATATCTAGGTTGCTTATAATAGCTAACACAATGTAATGCTATGTAAATAGTTATATCATATCATATCATATCATATTCTATTATTAGGGGATAATGACAAGAAAAAGTCTGAACTTGATCAACACTGATACAATGATACAGTGTTTTCTCCAAATCTTTTCAGTTCTCAGTTGATTGAGAATATAGAACCAGCAGTTATAGAAAGCCAACTACAGATTGTATCCATAGTAGTAGAATAGCTTGTTGCATCTTTTTTGTTGTTTGGTTGTTGTTTTTATTTTACTTATTTATTTTTATTTATTTGTTAATATTCTCCCTATGTGTAGCCTCAGACTTACAGCAATCCTCTTTAGTCTCCTAAGTCTCATTTGTCACCATGTTTTATATGTTAATTTTAAGTCAAAGTTTAGATGCCCAACCTTTTTTTTTTTCCCCCTTTTGGTTTTTTGAGAGAGGGTTTCTCTGTGTAGCTTTGGCACCTGTTCTGCAACCTGCTCTGTAGATCAGGCTGGTCTCTACCTTCCGAGTGCTGGGATTAAAGGCATGTGCTACCACCACCCGCCTAGATGCCCAACTTTTATATAAATGGCCTTAAATGCCATCATAATCAAAATGATATAATTACAGTTATAAGCAGTACAATGGTGGTTCAGAGTCAATGGCCGAGATTCAGGTTCTCATTTTACTACTTTCTTGCTATGGTCTAAAGATTTCTTATTTAAACATCTCTGTATCCTTATCATTTTTTAAAAATAGGGTCATCTTTAGGTTAAATTCTTTAATATATATAATTACAAAGACTACTTCCTGGCAAATATTTATTAGCAATACTATTCAAAGTTTTCTCAAGTACACATAGCTTAGAGAATTATGTAAAATAATAATTTCACCAATTAAACTTGTTCGGAATTATTTGAGATGCTACCCTTTCCCCATGGTAGAGCTGTGTGCTTTGAGAAATATTTTTATAATTAGGCTACTGTCAATTACTAATCATTTCAGTTTATCAGACATCAAGTACATTTGCTAAGTACATACTTTATACAAGACACCATAGCAACTCTTGAATATGATGTCTTATTTTAGCTTCCGTATAGCATATATACGACACACATGGCATCTCATTAGCCAGAACTTTGAGGAATTTTCTGAGTTTCAAGTTGAAGGTTTAGAGTCTGAGTTAAACTAGTTTTTAAAACTTCCTTTTTGCCAGATATGGTGGCTGACTCCTTTAATACCAGCACTCAGGAAGCTTACAAATTCAAGTTTAACATGGGGTACATAGTGAAATTTTATCTTACAGACTACCCCATTCCAATAGACAAGAAAGGCATAGCAAAGAAAAACACCTCCCCATCCCTCTGCAATAGAGTTAAATGGTTGTGGCTTTTAAAAATTAGCACCATCGTTATTCCTGTTGTCAGTGTTGTGTGTCTAACCAGGGCCTTTGCATGCCTAGAAAGCGTTTTACTATGAGTTTGACCTGCAGCCTTTTTCTTTTTAAGTAAGTTGAAGGACAGTATTAGAATTTTTTTTTAAGACTTTCACATTCATTGGTTGCAAGGTTTCAGAGGTTTGAATTAGTAGATCTTTAGGGAGAACATGACTTCTGTGTGCACAGAAGAGAATGGTATAACTGAACTTTGCTTAAGGTACTCTGGAGGATGGGATGGGTGGATGCAAAGAATTATGAGCGTGATGTGTTCCTTATCTTTAAGAGGTGCCATGTCAGTGAATACCAGGAGAAAGGTGACAATTGCCATTAATTTAGAAAACAGAAAATGAGATAAACTTTATAGAGCTAAGGTGGCTATTTACCAAGTAATTCTATGATCTTAATTGTTCTGAAAGTTCAAAAGAGGGACAAACCCCAAAGGTTGACTCAGAAACACCCTGAAGAGAAGCTGAGCTAAGCTCCAGAGAATGAGTAGTGCTCATCTAGGTGGACCTGTGGGTGGAGAACATTCCAGGTGGATACAGTGGCGTGAGTAGGGAGGGTGGCAAGAAAGGCAGCTGTGTACTTAGATGTTAGTGAATGAGCTGTGCTGCCTGCAGAGGAGTTGGTTTTGGGGATCTGTGGGAGGAATCATGAGCTCTTGCTAGCAGGATTCCTGGCTGATGCTCAGATTTCCAGTCTGCCTTTTCCCTGCCAGTCAGAATTCTGGATGGTTAGGTACCTGTATGTGTTTGCTGCTGCTGTTGCTTTGGGTGGGTAGGACTCACTACATCACCACGGCTGACCTCCAACTCATAATCCTCCTGTTTCTACTTCCGTGTGCTAGGATGACAGGTGTGTGACACCACAGCCAGCATTTGTGTGTGTGTAACGCTGAGAGTTGGCTGCAATTCTCATTACACAGACCATCAACTCCTCAGTTGTTAACTCCCTGAAGCCTTAAACATAATGTCAGTGAAGGGTGGCCCCATACCTTCTTTTAGAGCTATAAATCCCAACCCAGATTTAAAACCACCCTCTCTGATAGTTTAAACTTCCTGTCATCATGACGTTCCCCCTCCCTGACTGTATTTAACTGTGAGTTCCTGGAATTTGGTGCTGTGTCCTTTGGCTTTCCAATTCACTTTATTTACAGATGTCCAAGAATCTCCATGGCAGACCAAATACTAAGATGAGATGTTAATAACTTTTCAATGTGAGTGGCTTGGGCTACACCAGGTATATTCTTTTGGCTGTCAGCAGGTGAATGGAAGGTGTCTGTTTGAGGAGTGGATGCAGGGCTGCAAATGAAATTCCTAAAGATGTTCCTTATACTCCTGCCCCTCCTCATGCTGTCTCCAGTTTATGCTCCTTATTCTGGAGTGTCTGGTCCTGTGATTTCTGCCTGGTTCTTCCGCATGAACCGCTTCCGTCCTTTTTAGGGTCTGTAACATACATGAAGTACCTAAGGCTGCAGTTACTTCAGGGGTTGTGACATCAAAAGTTGGTTTTAATTTTCTCAACAGTGGAAATTTTCCATCACAGTACATTCCTTTGGGATAACAGTTTCCGTATTGTGGATAGAGAAGAAAGGAAGGTTTCAGTTACTTTCGGTAAAACTTTTATGGCCTTGGGTGTGGAGGTGCACACCTGTCAATCCCAGCACCTAGGAGTCCAAGTGAGGAGAATTTTGAGTTCAAACCAGCTTGGACTACATAATAAGGCTTTGCCTCAATAATCAATCGAATAATTTAGAAACTTTTGAAATATCATTTTCAGTTTGGAATTGTCTTTTCAGAGCTAGTGTTGTAGGACTGTAGTTTGATTCATAGGATGTGTCACCTAGCATGTGCAAGGCCCTGGCTTTCCTCCCTAGCGCCATCTAAAGGAAAAGACAGTAACAATAATTGGGCTGTTCTCTGCTTTTCCTCTGTTGGAACTAAAGCTTGATTTTTGAACATTTACTCCAATCACTGTAACTTCACTCTATTCATACTACCTGTGCGTGCGTGTGTGTGTGTGTGTGTGTGTGTGTGTGTGTGTGTGTGTGTGTGTGTAAGCCAACTCCAGGTGCTATCTACTTTTAAAAAATTTTGAGACAGGTTCTCTCACTAGCCTGGAGCTCACTAAGTAAGCTAGGCTGGTTAACCAGCAAGCCCCAGGGGTCGACTTGTGATTGCCTTCCCAGCACTGGCGTTATAAGTGTCACCACACCTGGGATTTTTACTTGCATTCAGGGTCTAACTCAGGACTTAATTGTAAGGCAAACACTCTGCTGACTGACTGAGCTATCTCCTCGACCCCACATCTACAGAAGGATGTAGGTGAGTGTGTGTATGTGGACATGGTAACGTTAAAGAGCTGGTGCGGGTTAATGTGAGTAAGCGTATCTGAGAAGATTCCATTTGTATTGCTTGCCCTTGTAACAAAATCTCCCAGTGTCTTGAGGCGCCCTTCCCTTCCTCCCAGAAGCCTTCTGCGAGAGGAAGAGACTTGTTCTTTTATTTCTCTTTAATTTTCCAGCAGAGGTGGTGGTGGCAAAGTGCTTTCTCTTTCTAAAGGATCTGTGCCCAGGAGTAAGATTCCTGTCAACCCTCCTCTGACACTCAGGCCACATTCTGCTTCCCTTTTAGCTACTTGTTTGGGGCAGAGAGCCCTTGCTTCCTCCCCTTCTAGCCTGATCCATTCCTGTTCCTGAGTCTTTCTAGCATCCCAGCAGCTTCTAACCCTATCTGAGCACACTGTTAGGTGGATGGGGGAACACCTAGTTAGGTGGATGGTGGGGAACACCTAGCTCTTCTGAGTGCACTGTTGGGTGGATGGTGGGGAACACCTAGCTCATCACCCTCACACTGCTATCTGCTGACATGTAAAATGCAGGCTGCTGTGCAGGAGTGCACTTGAGCAGAGGACACTGTCCCTGAGAGATGTGCTTTTCAGTTGATAGGGCAGTAAAATGTGCTAAGTTTCCTACCATCATCTACTGTTCCTACTCAGCCTCATTTACTTTGTGGTGCAGGGGATTGAACCCATTGCCTCATGCATGCTAGGCAATTGCTCGACCACTGAGCTATACTCCAGGTCCTCTTTCTTTTAACCTGTGCTTATTATGTCTTTGCTTAGAGCAGATTTTTTTTTCAGTGAAGCTGTTGACATTTTGAGTGGATAAGACTTTTTTGAGAGGGCTTCTCTATGCCCTGAGGGATGTTTAGAAACCTCTACCTACTAGATGCAAGAATTGCATCTGGGTAAAATTGCCTCCAGATGAGAACCTCTGGCCTAGGCTGTCCTTACTCCCTGGACTGTTCTTCCCCCATTGTCACCTTCATTCCCTCCCTGCTTATCACATCTTACTCATCTAGAGACCAGTTCTAAGAAGTCTTTCCTAATCCCACAAGACAAGGTTAATTACACTCTGCTCCTAGAATCCAGGCACACTTGTTCATAACTGTTAAAGATTTTGCCACATTCTGTTTTTTTTTTCTTTCCTTGCTAACCTGTGGCATAGTTAGTCAAAGATACATTTCTAAAGGTAGACCCAAGTTCTCTGGTACTTTGAAACCCAGTGCTGTTGGAGAACCCATCTTTAAGAAAATACGAAGTGTGGCTATAAACTTGGGTCTTTGGACAGGGAAGGCATGAGTGAGTGACTGAGAAGCAGGCCTTTTGTTTCCTGTCATGCCACAGGCTTGACACCTGTGTGCTCAGCACAAGTAAAGTAGTCAAACGTTGGATAATTGGTCTTCAGCCAGAACTCTCAATTCTAAGTGTATATCAGAGCCTGGTGTTGCAGGCCTGTAATCCCAGCTACTCAGGAGACTGAAGCAGGGTGATTAAAAGCAAGGTCTCTATGAGCTCAGAGTGAGGTCAAGGACAGACTTGAAATTTTTGGAGATTCTATCTCAAATTGCAAAGCAAAAAGAGGTCTGTGGTCGGGCATAGTAACATAATGCTTGTAATCCCAGGATTTGGGAAGCAAAAGCCGGAGGATCAGGAGTTCAGAACCAGTATTGGCTCATGAGTTTGATGCCAGCCTGGACTGTATGGAACACCCCTCCCCCCACTTACCCACACCGTTTTATACATTCTCATTCTCTCTCTCTCTCTCTCTCTCTCTCTCTCTCTCTCTCTCTCTCTCTCTCGCATGCTAACACCCAAGAAAAAAGAGAATAGGGTTGTAGCTCAGTAGAGTACTTGCCTAGCACTCAGAGGCTCCAGATTCAATCTTCATTACCACTCTCCCCTACAAAGAGGAACAGAAGGCATATAACCTTCCCAGTGTTGTCCCTGATTGTGGACTGGGGAGGAGAGGAGTTATGGAACGAATAGGCAGACAGCAGCTAGGGGCTCATGCTGCCATAGAACTCTGCCCACACCCAGTGAGCCATTGGGTCATTGGAAACTTTGGCGAACAAAGTTTCCCCTTCCTTACCAGACCCTGGGTGGTCTTCACACAACATAAACCCACCGTGGGTTCAGTGCTTCAGTTCAAACTCCTTCTCCTCAGATTTAGAGGAGAGGTGAATGGCACACTAAATCTTTTTGGCTTCCATATAAAATTCTTTGGCAACTGCCTTTGGAAATGGACAGTCTGCTCTGTGCCTGTTTTGCACATTGGCTTCAGATTGGAACAGAAATGGGAACTTGGGTTTTGGAGCTGCCATTTGGAGTGAATCACCCCCACCGCCTTGTTTCCTCTCCTCTGTGACAGACTTCCAAGACTATTTTTATTCAGGGTCATTTCTTGACCCTGTAGACTTCTGCTGAGTTTAGCTCCAAATACAGCCAGATGTGGATGGAATCAAACACTCAAGAAGTCACTACTGGTTTCTTTCACTACAGGCTTTTGAAGGGATTGACTCTTAGATTTGCTTGACTTTGATATGGATGGACGTTTGCACAATGATCTGCATGCACTTCACTGAGCTAGCCTTATGTGGAGAGCTAGCTGCTCACCGATGTTCTCACCAAATGTCTGAGCCAGCCCAGCAAACAGAACTGTGATCAAGCACTAACCCCATTTTTTGAAAATTTCCTAAAGACAGGATTGGGCCATTGTGTCGGTTCCCAGCCACTGCTGAGTTCGCTGAGAGGGGAACTTCTGTGGTCCTCAGTGACTCTAGACCTAGTGGTAGCTTCCCCCATGCTTGCAACCACTGACATCACTCAGATGCCAACCCTATTCATAGAGGTTGGAGTGAGAGGGCAAGCCTCCTCCTAATCGTCTTTTAAATCCCTTGATTGATTTGACAGTTTTATTTCCTGGGGAAACAGACTTCTTTCATCTAACTGCTCTATAATTATTGGTTAGGGCTCTTGAAAAGATCTATGTTTTCCATACTTTAGTTTGGGGGCATTTGTGTGGTAGAAGAGAAGGGAAAATGTGCTTGCCACAAAGAGAGTGGAAAGCACACAGCTTTGAGGTCTGCCTGACCCAACTCCCAATCTCATTATGATTTAGGTTCCCGAGACCTCAATGTCATTATGTGTGGACAGTGATCACCTATGGTTACTGTGATGAAATCATCTGTGTGGAAGAGGTCTGGTCAGGACTTAGTTTAATTTCCACATAACTCATGTTGACTCTTCCCTACTCCTTCCCATATTGTCTTCCCTCCCTGTCCTGCCCTGCCCCTGTGAGTACTGAAGTAGCTGTGTTCTTCCTCTCCCAGTAAAATGGGGGAGCCAGTTGTTTTGTTTTCATCTGGGAAGCAAGGATGAAAAAGGTCCTGGGAGGAATTCTGGTTGCCCGTGGAGAAAGAAAGATGTTTTCCATGTTCTACCTGGTTCCTCGAAGCCTCCCTTGTGGGAATAATGGACTATTGTGAAGTTAATGATAGCATCTGAATAGGTGGCCAGAACACAGCAGGTCTTCAGTGAATGCTTAACCTCTCATCCAGTCCCTTGCTCAGTCCGGTCTGTAACCACCACCTGAAACAATTGCTTCTGTGATGTTTACTTCCTGAAAACCAGCTCAAACTCTCCATAGCAAACAACTTCTGCTGCCTTTTATTCTGTGTGCCATGTTCTCTGCTCTCCTACGAGCTGGTGACATTGATCCTCAGCTCTAGGCACTGATGGCCATGTGATAAACTTGTAAGCAGAGTCTTTAAAAATAAAACCATTCTGAAACCAAATTTCCTTACCTAGCTGTGGAATTCTTATGATTTTCTTATACTCTCCAGCATCAAGCTGAAGACCACTGTGCTGAGTACTTACTGGAGCTTTCTTGTGGAAGTCACTCTTTGAGAGATAGCTTGCTGGGGTAAAGGATGCATTAGTGAATGAATCAATGTGAAATGAAATATGGAGCCCAAGTAAACAGTGCAGATAATTCATCATTCTAAGTACTCCCTAGACAGAAGGAATCAACATACCATATTTTTTAAAAGAGCTGATGACAACATAATTGAGATCTGTACATGTGAATATATTACAGCCCAGGGGGGATTGAAAAATAAGATGGGAAGTGGCTTGGGCATACTCTCCAGAAGAGGTACAACCTAAGCAGATCCTTGAGGAAAAGAACTGTCTCTCATTTGGAAACTGTTTTTCCTGCTGCCTTCTTGTCCGAGTAGCACTGGATGGCTTTTCTTCTTTTTCTACCTGCTCAGTGTGAATGGCTGGCCTTGCTCCTAGTCAGCTTCCATTGCGCAAGGCTACTTTCCCCCATATGTCTGCACCTTTTTAGTCTTCTCTTATACTGTCTTACAATTAGAGATCAAGTTGAATTGATAAAAATTCTCTTAGAAAGTCACTACTACCAGGCACAATTAAGCCCTCAAGACAGTCTGAGGCAGAAGGATAACCCTGAGTTAAAAGCCTCTCTGGGTAGGCCAGCTTAGGGTATAGAATATATTTTATAAAAATCAAAAGGAGAACAAGACATTCATATTCGCACACACCCCTTTCTGGAATCATATCCTTCTGAAGCAGCCCAGGCACATTGGTGTCCATTGGTCTAGTCTGGTTACTCTCTTCCATGCCTCTCTGTGGCCCTTCACTGGAATGAGGGACTGGAGTTTTCGTTTCTGAGAAGTGGTGCTGATGGGATGGATCTGGGATGGAGTGCTAAATGCCATTGTGAAGGATGTGCATGGTAATGTAGTTCAGTCTATTCTTGGGGAGGCAAGTCCTTGTGACAAGGAAGGATGGCCAAGGAAAACTTTGCATAATTACGATTGCTGGCTCATCTCTGAGTCTAGAAGAGGATGGGGAACAGGAAATCTCCCCTCCCTTATTCTTATGCTCAATTACTGAACTTCTGAGACTCAGCACCCAGACTGTTCTGTACTGTGATCATGACATTGTGGGTGGGAGATGTTTGTGAGCCAGCCTGTGAATTAGATCATGGCTTCCAACATTTCCTGATGAAATAGTGGAAACCAGGGCATTTAAAGCAAAAGATTCCAGTAGCAGACTTGAATAGTTGGAAAAGTCTGTCAAGGCCATTCTCTAACTCCCTGTTCATACTCTGCCTTCCTTCCGGTTTCCCCCATGTTCTAGCTCTCTCCTTGTAGGTACCCAAACTTACAGTCCCCACAGCTGCTTCATGGATGTTGCCATTCTGACTAACTAGGACCCATCTACCCCACATTCTACTCAACTCACAACATAGCAGTAGGTTCACTTTAGTGTGACTGAAGCTTTAACTCTAACATGACTATTTGCTTTACTAGAAAGACTGCTTATTGCTGAACAAGATTTTTCCTAGAGGAGCCATAGACTAGTACAAAGTTCTAATATCCTTTTGGAATGATTGGAAGGCATTTGAAGGAACAAACAAAACACAGCTTTCTTTTGATTTTTTCTTTCCATATCTGTCCCATGATTATATTACTGTCTTGAAATAAAAAGTTTGCCATTTATATATTGAAGGTTCACATAAACAATAGAAGCAATTGAATTGGTCCAAAAAAATAGTTTCACCTAAAACAATGAAGCAGACACCAAGAGAAACTCAAACAATTTTTCTTTCTGTGACCACAAAGTCAGCTTTGAGGACTTTTACAATGGAGAATCGTCTGGAGCGACTGTCTGAGGCTGCTGGCCTATCTCAGTCCACTGCTTTGTATGTAGCATCAAGTCAGGAAAAAAGCCGTAGTCAATTTTCAAAAAGTTCAGACACTGTTGAAAACACTGAGACTTATTTGGAATAATTCTACCATTAGTCTTGTTTCAGTTCTGACTTACATAGATATCTGGATCATTTCAAGTTTTTTATAGGAATAGTTGTTAGTAGTATCAGGTTGAGTTACCAGATTCTGTTATCTTTCTCTAAATTCTTGTGACTAATAAGAGAACCTTTTAACAAAGCAGAGAGTTCAAAGTCAAGCCTGGGCTACATGAAACCTTATCCCCAAATCCCCAACAAGCAAAAATCTCTAGGCTAGTTTAAATGTAAGTTACAACTATGAGAACTTGTAATCATATTCAACTAGTTTTTCTGTCAGTTTGTGTTGGTGTCTTAGCCTCTGTGTCCTGAGGGCCATGCAAAGGCTAATTTCCAAAGGCCTATTTGCATTAAGGGCAAAAATGATTTTACATGCATATATGAATAAATAAATAAATGCATAGTATTTAAGCATCTTTGTTTCCTTGTTAAACTATGCATTTTTGTTTTCTAAAAGATATTAATTTAGCCCTAACTGACCTGGAACTTACTATTGTAGACAAAGCAGTCCTTGAACTTGTGATGATCCTTCTACCTCTGTCTCTAGAGCACTGGGATTTCAGGCCTGTGTCACTGGGCCCAGCTTCATTTACTGTGTTTAATATATGCCTTTTACTTCTTGTGTTTTGTGTATCATGACTTTTCTGTTGTAACTTCAGTCTTTGGGAACATAGGAAAATAAAATTACCATTACTCTCAGGGAGATGAGGTTCTACAGCATGTTTGGGACTGTTTGTAAAGTGGTGACTACCTCCTTTTCTTTTCAAAAGTTTGTAAAGTGGTGACTACCTCCTTTTCTCTTCAAAAGTTTGGAAGGGGCTGGAGAGACGGCTCAGTGATTAAGAGCTCTTGCAACTCTTCTAGATGATCTGAATTTGGATCCCAGCACCCACATTGGGTAACTCTACAAACCAACTGTAACTCTAGCCCTGAGAGAGTTCCACACCATCTTCTGGCTTCCACAGACACCATACACATGTGGCGCACACACACACTCATGAGTAGGTTTTAGGAAAAAGTTGTGCCTGAGCCATAAGATAAAGTGGAAACCATGACCAAATGTCACTGTCGCCCCCTTTAGCCAGTTAACTGCATTTCCACCACACTCCCCAACTTTTCAGAGCATCATGATGCCTTCATTCAGTTTTTACCAGTTGTCAAATGTCCACAAGGCAGACACTTCAGTATAGCAAGTCCAGTGATGCTTATTCTGGTGGTGTCTCTTAGAAGTCAGTACTCTGTATTATTCCTGGCCAAGGAGGAGCCTAAGGAGCAGCCTGGGATTCCGAGTAGGGTCCAATAGGGCTTTAGGCCACCTGCTTTCTGTGGCTTTCAACAGAGCAGCTTCACTATGGACTGGGGTTCCAGGGAATTAATTCTTCATTTGGAAAAAGCACCAGCCAGTGAGAAAGCAGCTTATAAACCACTGCTACAGATTTAGAGCTTTAGCCTCATAAACATGTGCACCCCAAGGTACTCCCAACGAAAAGCAGAAGTGGAGTGCAGTATAAAACAGTGAGACAGTGAACTCTGTAGTTACACATGGCTGCACCTCTCAGTGTTTTGGTTCTCAGGTTAGCCTATATGGCCTGTCCTTAAAGTGTGAATGACTCTTACATTACAGGGCTGTTACCAAGTGAGATGTATCTTGTTTTGTTTTGAGACAGGGTCTCACTATGTAGGCCTGGCTGTCCTGGAATTCCTATGTAGAAGCTCTTGCCTCTCCCTCCTGAGTGCTGGGATTAAAGGCCTGCACCACCATGCCCAGCTGGAGTGTTTAATTCTTAACATGTTACAGACACTCAGGTATAAATACTCCCTCAGTTCTGCTTCTTTGAAGAAAATATGAAGTTGGACATGGTGGCACGTGCTTAATCCCAGATCTTGGGAGGCAGACGCAGGTGAATCTCTGAGATTGAGGCCAACCTGGTGAACAGAGTGAGTTTCAGAACAGCCAGGACTACACAGAGAAAACCCTATTTCAAAAAAACCAAAAAACAAAAAACTATTCTTTTGGACTGGAGACACGACGAGAAAAGATGGCCCAGTGGTTAAGAGCACTGACTGTTTTTCCAGGGGACCTAGGTTCAGTTCCCAACACCCGCATGGCAGCTCACAACTGTCTGTAACTCCAGTTCCAGAGGCTCCGACACCCTCATACAGACTTACATGCAGGCAAAACACCAATGCACAATAAAAGAAGAAAATGTGAATATGTGATTCACTTTTTCTTCACTAACTCATCATCATGGCCATAATTTTGAACAGTTTTTTTCAAGCCATTGTTGTATGTAATCCTTTCCTCCCCAAATTAATGTAAATAATTTAACCTTTAGAGTATATTGTTGTTGGAAGCCGCTCATTCATTCCCTGATGCTCAGACCCAAAATAACCACACAGAATCTGAATTAATTAAATCACTGCTTGGCCCATTATCTCTAGTTTCTTATTGGCTAGCTCTTACATCTTAAATTAACCCATTTCTATTAATCTGTGTACAGCCATGCGACTGTGGCTTACTGGCAAGGTTCCAGTGTCTCTGTCTCCTGCGAGTGGCTACATGGTGTCTCATGACTCCAGCTTCTTTTGCCCAGCATTCAATTTAGTTTTCCTGCATAGCTTTACTCTGTTAAGCCATTGGCTGAAAGTAACTTCTTTATTAACCAATGGCAATAAAACATATTCACAACATGCAGAGGGGAATCCCACATCAGTATATGGTTAAGTCTACACGATTTATTTCAATTTGCCTCCCTGTAAATCTTTTCTCCCTTCTTAATGTACAAATCTAATCAGCTCTGGGTTCAGCAGTCAGATAAGCTCATTAAGAGTATGTTCTGATTAGACAGATCATGTGTGTGAGTTGTGTGACATCAGTTTTAAGAAGCCTGTGTCTTGTCTTTGCAGCTGAGAGCCCTTTTTCTATTGCTTTGATGTGTTGGTTTAGGAGGCTGAGTTCTAGGTAGGTGCTGTGCCACTTGAAACTTATTCTTGTCCTTGGCATTTGAATTATGTGTGTGGTTGAACAAACTTGGCTTATGAGTGGAATTTTCCATCCTGTGAGCATTTTGATTGCTTGCTGACTTGTGGCAAGTAGCTGCCATGTGTCCCTTTGCATCTCTGACCTCTTAGGCTCCTGTTTTATCTGAAACGTTTGATGAAGAAGAACTTCTTTAATGTTGTCTTAGTTTGTCCTAGACAGGTGTTGCACATAGCCTGAATTGTGTCAGAAGTGCCCAGCTTTAGAGAGACTTCCTGGGCTCCATTTCCTGGAGACTGCTTTCCTGAGTCTCATGATGCCAGGTGATTCTTGTGTACAGTCAGGTCAATAACCACTATCCAGGCAACTGTGCTTTCAGCCCAGGGTTGTGCTTTGATGAAGCAGAATTGGGCATGACTGTGATACGAGCTGACTGGCATATTAGCAGATACAACAGCCAAATAGTCATGGTTGTCATTTGTTACAGTTTAGTTGTTTAATAGTCATGTGCGACTCTCCGTCTTTGCGTTATGTTTTCATCCTGTGACTCGGCCACCCTTCCACTTTTGCCATGCTGTATGTTTTACTTTCTGTGTCCGGTAGTTGTTGTTTTGGTTTCTTGTGACAGGGTTTCTCTATGTAACCCTGACAGTCTTGAAACTCACTTTGTAAACTAGGTTGGTCTTGAACTCCTGTCTCTCCCTCCTGAGTGCTGGAATTAAAGACATAGACCACCATGCCCAATCTGTGTCTAGGTTCTTAATTTTAAAAAAAAAAATCTGGAGGAGGGAGCTGACTCAGTGGGTAAAATGCCTGCTTCACAAACACAAAGACCTGAGTGGATCCCAGTGATGCATGTCTTTAAATCTAACACTGGAGGGATGGGGAAAGAAGAGTGCAGAGACAGGCAGATCCCTGGGACTCACTGCTTAGTCAGTCCAGGCAATCAGATGAGTCCTGGTGTCATTGAGACTATCTAAAGAACAAGGTAGAACATAAAGGAAGACATCTGACCACTGCCTCTGGTTTCCACATGCATGTTGTATGTACCTATACACAAATGTGTGTATATACCTATATGTAACATCTTATTAACACTTTGATACATTTCCTTTGTAATATATATATATATATTACTTTAAATATATATTTGTAAATATATATATGTACATATATATATATATATTACTTTAAAATTTGGAATCCTCAGTTTTCCCTTGGCAGGCTAAGCATGTGCCAGTGGATGACCCCATACCCATGAGTATATTAGCAGTACAAATTGTACTCAGTGCATTAGTTTTTTAAAATAAAGGGAAGATACATAGTTGGGAAGGGGTGGAGTGGAACAGGGAGGAGTTAGGAGAGAAGTAGGGGATGAATATAATCAATATACATTGTATGCATGTGTGAAATTTTCAAAGAATAAAAATATTTAAAATTTTGGACTCTTTTTACTTACTCAATGTGTAGTTTTGTAAACTGCTTTCTTATTTAGCATAGTATCATTTGTGCTTTCCTATGGCATTAAGGGGTCTTTGGAAGAATGATGACCACCATGTCTTCTCTGTTCTTTCTGTGTAAGTTACTAGGGGTGCTATGACTCTGGTGCTTATGGAGCTGATCAGCCAGCAGGGAGACATACTAATTTGGTAAACAATGAGAAGGGTTGAAGGGATCATGCAGGGTTTCCTCATCAGGGAGGTGTGACATATGTGCAGGTGTAAGAGTGTGCCACAGGAAAGGCCCTGCGTGAGAAAGTTGTCTTTAGCTGAGATCAGAAGGATGAGGAATTTGTGTGTGTCAGAGGGTGGGAGGGAGGCAAAGAATCAGATGGGGAGGGGTCCAGGCCAGGCAGAATTAGTCACATGTACATAGCAGAAAGAAATCGGTTAAGACAAGCAGACTCTGCACATGTTTCCAAAACTGCAAAGTGTCCAGTGATACTAGAATCTGGTGGAATGAAGTGGGGATAGGTGACAGTGGGGGACTAAGAAACCACACTTGTGAAGGCCTTGAGAGGTGATGGCTCAGACTTTAAGTACAGTGGAAGCTATCAACTACATCTTGTAACAAGATGGCAGTATCGGGTGAAAGCGTACTTTTACACATGCTGGCTTTAGTTTTACTGCCAAACCCCCCCAGGTCTCGTAGATGTTCCGAATGTTTGTTTTCATCAAGACGGTGAATTGAGCACAGATTTGGCAGTTGCTTTCTCCATGTTTCCTCTAGTGTGATCGTAAACATAAATAAGCGCCTAGGTGTGCTCTCTAGGGCAACAAAGCTGTTCTTGAAGTGAATCTTGATAATGCATAATTGGGATTTTTTTTCTGCTTCAATTGAGAGAGTATTTCTGAGCCATGAATTCTCTGAAAAGTCTCTGAGTCAAAATTTAACACCAGAAGAGGGTACTCTTTTTCACTCCTGTGCAAACACACGCACAAAATGAGAAACAGCATGCAGTGGTAACATGGTCCACAAGTAGAGTATCAACTCTGTGTTCATTTTTCTGCTCCTCCTCTTTTCCTATCTCAAATTGTAATCTAGTAACTCTTCAACTTTTTTATTATTATTTAAAAGAAATATTCCTTATAAAGATCTGAACACTTGTAACAATGGAAAGGAAACAATGTGAGTGAAAAGTAACCAATAGTGACTACTAATTGAACAATACAAACAGAAAGTAACCTGTAGAGGTGAGCCCGATTAGGGACTCAGTAGAGTAGACTATACTATGTATCAACATTATTCCCAGCCCTATCCACCTCTCCTGGAGGGAAGAGTAGTCCCACGCTCACCCTGTGTCAGTTTGAATGCAGTTGGCTGCAACGAAAAGAAGTTCTGACCATAGTGGCTTAAATCAAAAGGAAACACAAAAACTAAAGCAAGATGAGAGGCTCTGGCCATGTCCTGAGGGCCCAGCCTGTGACTCCCTTGGCCCTGTCCTTCTAGTGCTTCTCACTCTCTTCCTGGTGCAGATCATTGCTGTCATTCTGTGCATCCCACGTGGACACCGTCATCTCCAAAGGAAAGAGAGGAACTGTCACCTGATGTCTTGTCTTCCATCTCTGCCCTCAGCAGATCTCTTCATATGGTCATTTGTCAGTATGTGGTTGCATGCCCATTATAAAACCTGTCAGTGGCGCATGAATATCAAGGTTAGTTTAGAATCATTGGGAACTGAGGATACAATTTACTTCTGTTATACTTGGTTGTGTAGAAGGGAATCTGTATCTGAGCAGCCAGGTTCTTTTGGAAAAGAAAGAACTGTATGGGTGGAATAGTGTTAGGAGGTGACCAAGAGTATCTCCTCTATATACCTTCATAAGCTATGCATGCAAGACAGAGTTTGTTCAGAAAAGAATGCTTCCTGTGAAGAGATTCTTGAAATTAAATCATTTAAGGAGTAACTGAAGAAAAGGAGATATAGATCATGATTTTAAAAAAAACTACAATATTTGAGTAGAAACTGGTTGTGTTATTTTGGATGATTTCAGAAGATAGAATCTGTACTTGTAGGTAAAAGTGCTTCCCCGCTTCCTGAAGGCAGAGTGATGTAAGTATCTATGTCAAGGGTAGGGGAGCCACAGGGCCCAACATTAGGGTTTGGAGCCCAAACTGAATGAAAGGGGTTCACACCTGAGAAGCCGGTGTGGAGAAGAGAGCCTCTGAGCAGGCAGGGTCCTGGGGACAGCAGTTAGCTTACTTCTCAGACTGTTACGATACTGTCACAGTGCTTATGTTCAAGTAGCCCTCAGAATGGCATGTGATTTAAGATTTACAAATTGTTTATTTCTGGAATTTTCCATTCAGTATTTTTGGGTTATAAGCTGACCACCAGTAATTGGAACCACAGAAAAGGAAACCGCAGATGGGGGGAAGCTACTGTAGTTTGGGAAGCAGGACCAGCTTCTGTGAAAGGGAAAGTAGGAATAAATTATCTACTGAGATAACTGCTAGGTATCTGGAGCTATATTTGAAGGGTTTCTTTTATTCCTTATCTCTTTTAATCTGCTCAGCTTTACACAATGGGCTTTATATAGATGTGAAACCCACAGTGAATTAAGAGGCACTTGGGAATTTGAAACCAAATTGGCTTGACCTATCAACTACTGACCAGCACTGCTTCCTAATATGATAAGGGCTGCAGAAGGCTGTAAGATACTGTGCACTCAAGTTGATATGGAGGGGATCACGAAACACACATATTAGACCTAGATGGTCCAAAAAAAAAAAACAATAAAATGTGAGCAAATGGCCAGTGGATGAACCTAGAAACATATTTATTTGCTTGTGTGTGGGGGTTCTGAGGATTACACTCAAGTCATCAGGCTTGGATGACTAGTATTTTTATATGCCTTGGTTCAAGAAGCATATATCCTATACAGAACTGTCAACAGTAATGACCTTAAGAGGAGTCAGAAGAGGAGTGTCCAGGGAGGTTGGAAAAAAACCAGCAAGTGTGGTGGTATAGGATTCAGGAGAAGAACAGAATGGTTGACAAAGGTGGACACCCCAGAAATGTCTAGGGAGAGATACACAATGACTACCCATTAGATACAGTCTCAAGGAGAGTATTGGTGCCATCAGAGAATGGCTTCAGTGGTGGGTGGAGGTAGAAAGTAATTTGCAGTGGTTGAACAGTGAGTGGTGATAAGGCCTTCTAGAAGACTGCTGTGCAGGGAGAGCAAGATGTCACCATGAGAGGCTGAATGTGGGTTGAATTGGGGGTATATTTTAAGCCTAAGGAGTTGAGCATGAGTAGATAATGGTATAACAGAGGGGGAGGAAAAGAGTGTGGAGGGAGGGGAGAGAAGTTGAGAGATTGAGATTAAAAGAAAATAGAGGTTCAAGATGGGTTGAAATGAAGGCTATTGTGTTCTTTGCCCAAATTGTCCATTTCTCTCCACCATAAGGCAGAAACCTTGCTGTTTGAGGAAGGGTGTTCACTGATCACAGTCTAGCTGCCGTGTGCCCTACAAAACTGTTCCCAAAAATAGTTAAGCCAAGACATGTGTCTCAGTTAGGGTTTCTGTTGCTGTGAAGAGACATCATGACTATGGCCACTCTTATAAACAAAAACATTTCATTGGGACTGGCTTACAGTTCAAAGGTTTAGTCCATTATCATCATGGCAGGAAACATGGCAGCATGCAGGCAGACATGGTGCTTGAGAGGTAGCTGAGTGTTCTACATCTGGATCTGCAGACAGCAGGAAATGACAGTGACACCTTGGCCAGGCTTGAGCTTCTGGTACCTTAAAGCCCACCCCCTTAGTGTCACACCTCCTCCAACAAAGCCGCACCTACTCCAATAAGGCCACACCTCCTAATAGTGCCACTCCTTATAGGCCTATGGGGACCATCTTTATTCAGACCACCACAGCATGTATTTATATTCTGAGTGGAAGCAGCTACGATATTTTCCTTATAAAACTGTTCAATTCCGTACTGTTTTCCTGGTGCAATCTCATCAGAAATGCCTTCTTACAAGGAAGAGGAGAACAGGCGTTAAAAGTGAATACACTCTTAGCCAATGAAAGCCCTAAAGACCACTGTCCTATGACCAAAGAAAGTCAGTGCTTCAGACCCGTTCATCCAAAGAACTCTAATGCCATGTTTTTCAGGGCTGAGTATGTTTGCAACCTGCATTGTTTACTCTGTCATGGTCATACTCCCTGCCATTTCTCTTGGTTCTGAAGAACTGCTTTGATCTGTATGTTGAGAAGGTCTTAGAGGTGTGCTAAAGCAATGTGTTGGACTGGGGAAACAGAAGTACTAGGTTTAGTGTTAAAGTGCAATAAGGAATAAATCAAAACCTGGCAAGCACACGAGTGTCTGTCAGCTTGGGATGGGAAAGTGAGCTTTGGTATTGAAAGAATACTACATAGCAGCAACAGTGAATGAACTCTAGCTACACAAAGCAGCATGAATCACTTCACAACACTGAGCAAACGAAGCTGGGCACCCAGCAGTACCTATCCCACACCTCCATTGCTAAGTTCAGAAACAAGCAGCACTGATTGGTAGTGTTGGAGTTATGACAATGGCTCTTTTTGAGAGGGGAAAGAAAGCAATAATGGCGAAGGCAATGGAAGGCTTCCAGAGTGCTGTGAGTTTGTTCTCCATACTGCTCATCAAGTCTACACTTTGGATCTTTGCCTTCTTGTTATATTACACTTCAATACAAATGTGCATTAAAGGAAGACTGACAACAAGGAGCCTTCTGGGAGGTGGTTAGGAAACTACAAAACTTGGGCAGTAATTGAAAATTGGTAGAAGGCCTTTCATCTTATACGATGAATCCCCTCCAGCTAATAAAGATTAGCCTACACTCTGTTAATGTTAGTTGGCGGTATGTCATGGCTTTAGTGAATTTGCATTGACTGGATTAGCAACTGCCAAAGGTATGTCTGTCCACACTCCTCCAGAAATGCATGTATATTTGTGTACCATACATTGGTGTTTCCATAGAGACTATACCAGCACTGCCTCTGGATTAGAGTGGATTCAGGTAGTGCACCCATCCAAGGGAGTGTCTCAGCTCTAACCTCTAGTTCATGTGTGTTCTGTTGCCATGGTTACAATCTGTTTATCCTGCATTCATTGCTTCTCATGTTTCTCTCAAGTTTTATATTGAATTAGGTGCCTTTCAAAAATTGTGTACTTATGGGGTTCTTCCTCATGGACTATGTTGAACTCAGTTAGGCAGTATACAGGAAGTACAAACTATCTGACATTATTAAATCTTTGTCAAATAAAATGTCATTTGCCATCCTGAATAAAGTGTATAGTGTGCCGCCAGGTTAAGCAAGAATCACTTTGGATTATTTGTTTGCTATTGGCTTCATTTGTGATTCTTCTTTTTACCCAGCAGACACTGCAGCTGGTTTCTATAGATGTGCAGACTTCACATCCAGGTTTATTTCAGGTGGAACTTAAGCTTTTCTTGGCAAGAGGTGACTCATCCGTAGGGAATTTAGAATGCTTAAGTAAGGAAGAGATCTGTTTTTCAGAGTTTCATAACTTATAACTAGTCACTACTTTGCCAAGACGCATTTTATTCCTTTATAACCCCCCTGTGAGTTTGAGCTTCCTGATAATTTTGATTAATAAATTAGTAAAGTTTAGCAAAGCATGTGCATGTTTGAAATGAAAAGTAACTCTCCCTGAGATGAAAAGAGATTTTATTTTTCTTTGGCTTGTACTAATTCCAATATGGTGAAGTTGTTGAATTGCTAGTAAAGGGAATATTTGTTATTTTTCTGTTTTTAGAAAACTAAGGTAATTTTCGCCTATTTTTGAAACCAGTAGCTATGAAAGGTGGCTTTCAGGCTTTTTCTTTAGAAGAAGGAAAAGAGCATTGTGGGAAGGTTTTCATGAACCTACTTAAGAACTTGCATACTGTTAGCACAGTGGTTCTCAGCCTTCCTAATGCTGCAATCCTTTAATACAGTTCCTCATGTTGTGGTGACCCCAGCCATAAAATTTTTTCTTGCTACTTTATTACTGTAATTTTGCTACTGTTATGAATCTTAATGCAAATTTCTATGTTTTCTGATGGTCTTAGTCAACTCCTGTAAAAAGGGTTTTGACCCTCCAAAGGGGTCATAACCTACAGGTTGAGAATCATTGATCCTATCCTGTAAGCCAAACTATTCATTAAAGTATTTGTACATTTGATTATCTGTCAGCTATATGCTATGTGGTAGAGGCACAAAGATGAATAAACGCTTGTACAGAGGAAAAGACAGACAAAAAAATGTAATTCTAGGAACACGAGCTTTAATGTGGTAGGAGTGAGGATTATGCTGCGGGAACTTGGAGGAGGACACTCCTGCTTTGGAAGGGTAAAGTGGAGTTTTCCAGAGGAGATATTTGAACTAAAGGGTGAGTAGGAGGCTCCCAGTGGACACTGAAAGAATAAGTTCATTAAGTCCCATGTTAAGAACTTTTTATTTTATTGCATGGTGATGGATTGCCATTGAAGAAGTTTTTAAGCAAGGGAATAACTTGATCCAATTTACACATCAGAAAAATGACTGTGTTGTTAATGAAGAGGATAATTGTGTGCTCAAGGCTAGCGGTAAAGACAGCATTTAGGAAGCTACTGTTTAAACAGTTCAGGTGAGGTTTTGAGGATATAGTTCAGTGGTTTAGTGCTTGGTTAGCATATGTTGAACTCTGGATTTGATACCCAGCACCACCTTCCAATCCTGTTCCCCCCCCCCCAAAAAAAAGAAAAAAAGTTCAGGTGAGACTTGTGAGGAAGTAGGAAGAGAAAAAGAAGCATATTCCAGAAATAGACTGGATTGGCCTTGTTATAAGTCTTTGATTGGATATTGATGGAGTCTTGTATGATTCACGTACTTGCCCAGAATAGAAATTTCAGGAAGGCAGAGCTGTCTATAAAGGAGTGGAGATTGGGACATTAGTTAAGGGCAGGACAGGAAGTTGAAGTTGTTACTCATTGGGTCTTTACATGGAATGTCTAGTGGACAGGTGGCAGTGGCGTTCTGAAGCTGAGGAGGGAGTGTGTGCTGGTGATATGGTTTGAGAACCTTCTGTAACGGTACTGAGGCTTCGAAAGCATGTGAGATGCCCTATTGGGAAGTGTATTGAGTGAGAAGTGAAGGTGGATACCACTTTTCCAAATAAGAATTTGACCCTCGGTTTCTTTTTTTAAAATGTTTGCATTTTCCTTCATAATAGGTAAATAGTATACTTGATTCTTATAAACAGCTTGGAAATCCACAAGAAAATCACTTCTAGTATTTTTTAATATTTTCTTCCAGACCTTTTCCCCCATGTATTTTCAATACAATTTAACTAAAACTAAACAGCATCATAGTTTTACTATGTAACATTACTGTAAGTTCAAACATCATAGCACCATCTTTTATCATAAGTAACTTAATATTTAATGTTTCTGTGCAAGGATTACTTCTACTATTGATGATCACAATTATTTTAATTAGGGTTCTATTGTTGTGATGAAATACCATGACCAAAAAGCAAGTTGGGGAAGAAATGTTTTATTTGACTTACACTTCCACACAATATTCCATCATTGAAGGAAGCAGGGCTAGAACTCAAAGCAGGAACCTGGAGACAGGAGCAGATGCAGAGGCCAAGGAGGGGTGCTGCTTAATCACTTGCAACTCATGGCTTGCTCAGCCTGCTTTCTTAGAGAGCCAGGACCACTTGCCCAAGGGTGGCCCCACCCACGATGGGTTGGGCCTTCCACTATCAATCAGTAATTATGAAAATGCCTCAAGTTAGCAGTGGTGGTGCACTGCCTTTAATTCCATCACTCAGGAGGCAGAGGCAGGAGGATCTCTATGAGTTCAAAGTCAGCCTGGTCTACAGAGTGAGTTTCAGGACAGTCAAGGCTACAAAGAGAAACACTGTCTCTAAAATGGGTGTGTGTGGGGTGGGGGTGGGAATGAATGCTTCATAGGTTTGCTTATGGAGGCATTTTCTCAATTGAGGCTCCTTCTCTGATGACTCTACCTTGTGTCAAGTAGACATAAAACTAACCAGGACAGCAATCTTATCTTGTATGGATTTCTATAAGTGACATAATTTGATTAAAGGTGTGACCCATTGGGAAATATTTTATCTAATCAATAATTTTTCCACATAGTTGTATCAATGTATACTACTAATAGTAAGTCCTAACAGTTCATGGTTCTATGGAAGGAAAACTCCATACAAGAAATAGTTGAACCAGAATATAATGTTACGAAAAGAAACCAGTGGATCTATGAGGATTTCTAGAACAAAGCATCAGTAGTAGAAGATGCTGAAGAGAGGTCACATTTTTTTGAAAAAAAAAAGTGGATGAATTAATTGGATTTGGTGATGAGAGATGTCAGTATAGTGGTAAAGAGTTGGCTAGGTTACAGTGAGCTAAGGCGTACTTGAAATGGGTAGTTTATTTCAGATTTTTGCTATAAAGAGACAAGGTGGGGAAGAGGAAGAGTTCTTAAGTAGAGGGACCACAGACTTGATGGAAGATTTTGTGGTAGTTGTAATATGAGTGAGTTTTAAGCACATTTGTGGGACTAGGAGTTGGTAATGGGTAGAACAAGGCATGGAAAGTGAGTCGATGTGGGGTCTAAGCTCTGGGTAGGCAAAGGATGGTTAATGGGCAAGTAAATGAGGTATTAAGTGGCTGGAGGGATTGGAGGAGTTTCTAATAGATCTCATTTTGTTCTTTGACAAAACATGAGATACTGTTTCCCAGTGAGGAATGGTAGAAACATCAGCTTTTGAAGTAAGAGCAAATGGGTTTAATCTGATGTGGGTAGCAGTCAGACTATGTGAAGGCCTTTCTGCCACTGAAAACCACAGATTGATCATAGAGCTTCCAACTTGCCAATCCGGTAGGTGGTTTGTTATTTTTTTAACCCCCCACCCCAGCACTTAGCAGTCCAGGTTCAGGGGAAAGACAAAGTAACCAGCCAATGTGTCTCTATGAACTATGTGGGCTATTTTCTTGGTTGTTTTTACACATTCACTTATCTAACCATAAAGTAGGTATAGGAAGATTCGATGGTCTGGTAAATTAGATAAACAGATTGACTCACATGATATATTAGTTACTTTGCTCATCCCTGCAACCAAATACCTGACAAAATGCCGCTTCTTGACTTTCAGTTGGAGGGTACAGTTTATCCCTGGGGAGAGCAAGAGGCTGCTGGTCACACTGTGTCCACACTCAGCACACAGAGAGATGAACGCTAGCGCTCAGCTGGCAATCTCCTTTTACCCTTTTTATTCTGGGATCCTAGCCCAGGGTTGCTGCTGCCTGTATTCAGGGTGGGTCTTACCTGCCCAGGTAAACCTCTCTAGAAAGACCTGAGGTGTGTTTTCTGGGTGATCCCAGATCAGTCAGGTCAACAGTGCAATTTAAGCAGCACACAGAGCAAGCTGGCTTACCAGCTCTAACCAAGTCTTGGCAACACCCTTCCCCTCAACTTCACTGTGCTGTAGTTAAGCTTTAGAAACACTTGTATATCCTTGTTATGACCAAACTTTATCAAAGAAAAGCTAGGATATGTATCATGTTGAGTAGGAAGGAATAAAAGCATTTCCAGGTTATTTCTTTGTAAAATGATTATGTGTTGTGAGAAGCACAAATGCGGCGAGCCAGTGGAGAAGGCAGCAAATGAAACACTCACAAAGTCCTCTCATTTTTATATTTCTCAGACATTTTTATGTGAAGAGTTTTTTACTTTGAGAAAAATTATATGAAATAACAATGTTTTGTTTTGTTTTTTGAGGCAGGGTTTTACTTTGTAGTTCTGGCTATCCTGGAACTCACTCTGTAGATCAGGCTGCCCTCAAACTCATGGAGATCCATCTGCCTCTGCCATCCAAGTGCTGGGATTAAAGATGTGCACCACCACTGCCCAGAGAAATACAATTTTTGTATCAAAGTAAGGTGTCTGCCTTCTTTGATATATGTAACTGGGAAGAGCACGGCAGTATCAGGAGACCTGGTTGGTTATTGTTGGAAGGAGAGCAGCATGCAGTTAACCATTAGTGGATTCATTTAAGAGAAAAGTCCACATGGTTTGGGTCTCCTACTGAGTTGTGGAGAAGTCATATCTTCTTTATCAGGCTTGCTCTCACTGTGTCTCTTACAGGACTTTAGTGACATCGCTGCTCAGTGGACATAAACAACATCCCCAAGAACAGTAACTATTAAAGTAGATTTGAAAACCTCTTGACAATGATGAAAAAAGGAGTTATTTCCCAGAGGACTATTCAAAGACTGATGCTTCTTATGCCAGCAAAGGGCCAGTTTTTAACCACAAAAATTTCCCTGTAACCTTTCATGATTGAAAGCATATTACTTACTATTCAAAAACACAGGCAAATTAGTGAGGAGTGTTTCTAAAATAAGCTCCAGGGTTAGACATATAATTTGTGGATGACAACTCATGACACAAAGTGTGTCTCCTTCTGTGTTTTGTTTTAAATCGTAGGGGCACATGAAACCCAACAAACCAGGCTTCAGATATGTTTTCACAGCTGTAAGATGAGTGTGCTTAATTTTTAAGGGACTTCTGTTCCAAGTTTTGCATGTCTTATTCCATGTTGATTTCTGACAGTTTGTGTTCTCTTACAGTGTATGTTTATGTAACTTTGCATGGTAATAAGGTTGTTCGGTGGCTTGGCATGGTCGTCTGGGAGCCTCTTTATTGTGGGGTCTATTTTCATAAAGCATATACCCTCAAGGACAAGTATGAAGCATAGGACAACTGTGTGGAATGAGCCAGCTCCCTGTCATGACAATAAGGACATGACACAGCGCAGACTGTGGTGAGACAGTGACAGTCAGTGGTTCCAGCTGAAGTCACCAGGCGATCCCACGCTTGACAAGAATGTACTCTGTTATGAGGAATGGGTCAGCTCTAGAGCTAGGTACAGTTGGAGAGCTAATAACAATACTGTGCTTTCTCGTAGCATCCAGAATGTTGTTTTCTAGGTCATTCTCAGATGTCCACAGAACTACTGTCTTCTTAAGGAAACGTGAGGAGAAGGATGAATTAGCTTTTGGAGTGACTCTTTATTTTGACATAGCAGAAAATCTCAAAGAAGTTACAAGACTTCTTTATACATTTCATTCAGCCATCTACTTGTTTATTACCCCCACCCACTGTTTAAGAGAAAGTCACAACATTATACCTCCACACCCTAAGTACCTCAAAGGGTGTTCCCTCAGAACGAGCAGCAACTTACCGTGCCCACAGCCCGGCAGTATAAAGCAGGACATCTTTGGCTGCGTTGTGCGATAGCATCATAGCCAGGTCCTTTCTAGGCTTTACTAACTGTCCCTAATAACATCGACTTTAATAGTATACTTTCCCGTTACAAGCTTCATTTGCTACCTCTTAACTCTTTTAATCTTAAATGAATTAACTCTTAAGTGGAATGGAGAGGGCCTAGTTTTCAGAGCAGGCATCTCATGTGTAGCCATGGCAGCATCTTTTGTGAAGCATCATGGATGGGAATTTTTCTTAAAGACACACTTGTGCTCTGGCCCGTCAGTTGGGACTTCTTTTTTTTCTGTTGAAAGGCTATCTTCTGTTTCACATGGTTGGATTTTTAACACACTAAGCACAAAGTTTTGTTTTTCTCCCAGGAAACATGAGTACTCGGTTGCAGATACTCCATTAGTAAACCTCATGGTATGCTTTGTTTATACCATTGCAGTAGTGCTGATCAGGTTACCTGTATGACTGATAGATTTGTGAATGCTCATGGTAGCCCCCACTTTGGGTATTCCCCAGGATGATACTCATGTGAGAGCTATATTCTGCACTCTGCCTAGCCACACAAGGGTGTATCTCCAGCAGCTAACTTCCCATCTTGTTTCAAGTTTAAATTGCATTGTAGGCCTTTCTGAACTCTGAGGCAAAATCCTAGTTCATTTAGATGGAAGAAGAGGGTAAACAGATTCTAGGCAGGCCACCTACAGAGTACACTGTTCCCTGCTTCAGGGTCTTCATTTACTCCTAATCTGTTGCTCAGTGTTTTCTACACCGGTCGTCTTTGACACTTGAGTTCAACACAGTTTCCCCTGCAGTATTTCAGAAGTCATGTCATGAGGAATAAGTTGACCATATAATATTTTCCTTGTTTTGAGGAAGGCGAAGTAAGGGTGTGGAAAGCCACCACGTGAGAGGAAAATGCTACTGGAGCAGGAATCACGCTGCTTCTGTTACGATGGAAAGTTTCCTTGTCTGGACTACCCAGAATATTCACCATTGGCCACAAGTGGCTATTGAATCCTTGAAATGTGACTTGTGCAATTACAGAACACAGTTGATGTTTAAGGCATTTAAACTTAAATAGTTCAATGTGTTCAGTGCTGCCACAGTGGACTGTACAGACTCACACTATCATTTAGCAGTGTGAGACCTTGGACATATCCCTCTGCCTTCTCTGATTCAAGCACTTTTTCTTTAAAATGAAGACCACACCTCCCTGCCTTCTGCACAGCCTTTCAGAACAGAATACAGTTATACATGCAAAATCTTTTTTAAAATCATAAGTTGAAATATAAAGTGACATTATCAAAACTATAACACCCCTGTGCTTTATCATAGTAAAACTGAAAACACATTTTGCTGATAGTATCAGTCCTGTTACCTCTCTTGTTTGAATGCTGGGCATTTTTTTTAAAGGCAGATTTAAACCTAGAGTCTATTGAGCAGATAAAGGAAGTAAACTTGATTGTTATTTTGGAGGTTTGTTCTTATATGTTCTGAAAAACTTTCTAAGTAGAAATTGAAATGGGGTTTTAAAATGAGAACATTATAAATTACTATATGGATTTTATGGCTTTTGAAAAATGATGTCAAGATGGCAGTGGTAGTAATGTCACACTGATGTGGCTGAGGGGCAAGAGGCCAGCCTGAGTTACAACTTAGACCCTATCTCACCACCCTCACCAAGAAAAACTTTTTAAACATGGAAACGAGATAGCCAGTGCCAAGTAGCACTCATGATCTCACTATCCCGGTGGTGGTTGTCAGTGCTTTGGTGTAGCTTTTCAGAGTTTTTGTTTTTGTTTTTCTGTTTATATAGAAATGTAGGCCAGGTATGATGGCACACACTGTAAACCTAGTGCTTAGCGATGGGAGAGAGGCAGGAGGATTGAGAGTCTGAGACCAGCAGGGTTTGTAACAAGACTTCTGTCTCTAACAGCCTCACATATGTACAAAGATAGGAATATGTAGCTTTTGCTTATATAATTAAATTTTTAAATGTATTGACATTTTTGCATGTCAGTAGCTAAGACTTACTTTAAATTTCTGTAGATTTCTAATTACAAACCATTCTAGTTTGGTTTCTATTGCTGTGATAAACACCATGACCAAAAACCAGCTTAGGAAGGAAAGAGTTTATTTCAACTTACACTTTATATAGTCCATCACTGAAGGAAGTCAGGGTAGGAATTCAAGGCAGGAACCTGGAAGCAGGACCTAAAGTAGAGACCCTGGAAGAACACTGTTTACTGCTTGCTTCTTATGGCACAGTCAGCTTGCTCTTTTATACACCCTAAGACCACCTCCCAGGTTAGCATTACCTACAGTAGGACAGTAAGCTAAGACCTCTCACATCAATCATTCATTTAAAAAAGTGCCTCCCAGACTTGTCAACAGGCCAGTCTGGTGGAGGTATTTCTCAATTGAGGTTTCTCTTCCTATATGACTCTAGCTTGTGTCAAGTTGACATGAAACTAACCAGCACACAAATATAGCATAAATTTGTACAAGATCAGACAAAATATAAGCTATGCAAACAAAAACTTCCATATGTGTGTATGTGTGGATATATAAAAGTATGTATCAATGTATCATTTTAAAATTCATTTTTATAAAACTAGATTACATTTATAAATGCTGTCTGTAAATTTGCATTTTTTCACTTGGCATGTTTTCATTTATCTTACACATTTATCTCACATATTCTTTATTATATTCTGTATGCTAAAATATTTAGTTAATTGAATGGTGAGCTGATTATAGTTAGCTTACTAACAAAATTGTTTTGAAGTGATGAAGAGATGGCTCAGCAGTTAAGATTGCTTGGTGTTAGGGCTAGAGAGGTAGCTCAGTGGTTAGGAGCATTTACTGTTTATGGAGAACAATGGGGACCATTTTCCATTACCTACTTGGGGGCTCATAAACCACATATAATTCCAGTAGGGGACCCAGTGCCCTCTTCTAAACTCCACAGGCTGCTGCACACATATGATGCACATACATATACTTAGGCACATGTACCTACATATAAAATAATGAAGAATCATTTTTAAAGAATGTTTACTGGTCTTCCCGAAGGAGCTGAGTTTGTTTCTCAGCACCCATATCAGGCTACTCATAACTGCCTGTAATTCAGTACCGGGAAATCCAACACTCCCCTCTGGTTTCTGTGGGCACCATACTAACATGTAGTATACATTTAAACAGACACATACTTAAAAATAAAAAATAATTTTTTGCCCTTTCTGTTTAATAAATTCTCAGATGTAAAATAAGGGATAAAAATGTCTGGACATTAAACATTTATTTCTCACTGGATTGCTCTCGGAGACGATTGGTATTAATTCAGCCAAGAACAAAGCAAGAGTACTTCCAAAAGGAGTATTGTCGTGTTTACTTGAAGCTGGGAAGCATTTGCCATTGTCAGGCTTTTCTTCATGCTAATCTTAAGTTGAAATGTGACTAGATGAATTCATGTGTGTCCATAGGAAATTGCAGTCCTGGCCTTCTACCTTCACTGTCTTGATGAGACCCATTGCCTTTCCTCTGACCCTGATTCTGGATTGTGACTCCTTCCTCTTTCATCTCTATCTTTTCCTTCCCCCTAAATGCTAGAGGAGAAAACACTTGGTGACTTTGGATTTCCTCTGCATACCACAGAGAGAGCATGATTTAGTGACTAGGAAACTTGAGGCTAGTTAGTGGTCAGTAGTATGTGTTCCATCTGACTCATTCAGCATTCTGTTACTAATTGTATACGTTGTTTTTATAGCTTTAGATGAACTCTATTTTCTCTATTTTCTCATTAGCCCTAGGAGTGGGTTCTGTGTTGACATGCAGTGTGCCCTATGAGCTTTAGTGTTAAGATGCTTAATCTTTTTTTTAATTATTTATTTATTATGTATACAATATTCTGTCTATGTGTATGCCTGCAGGCCAAAGAGGGCACCAGACCCCATTACAGATGGTTGTGAGCCACCATGTGGTTGCTGGGAATTGAACTCAGGATCTTTGGAAGAGCAGGCAATGCTCTTAACCTCTGAGCCATCTCTCTAGCCCAAGATGCTTAATCTTTTAACTGAATATTTTGTCAAGAGTATTTCTTAGCTACACACACACACACACACACACACACACACACACACACACTGGCTAAAAAGTTGCAGTTAAAAGCTTTTGGTATTTTATTTTATTTGTAACTTGCTTTGGAGCACAGCTGGCCTAGTACCAGGGGTAATCTTCCTGCCTCAGCCATCCAAGTGTGGAGGATATGGGTGTGAGCCATCCCACAGAACTTAAAAGAAAAATAGAAATGAAATTTGACGGTCTAGTGACATGGGATTAAAAACATTTTGTTTGATGTGATAAAACACTGACTAAAACCAACTTGGAGAGGAAATGGTGTATTTCATCTTATATCATCGAGAGAAGCCAAGCTGAGAACTGAACCAGAAGATGGAGGAGGATGCTTGCTATGGCTATTGAAGCTTTCTTTCTTATACAGCTTAGGCACACCTGCCTATGGATGGCTCGAATTGCAGTAGGCCGCCCCTTCCCCCCTCCCCGCATCAATTAGCAATTAAGAAAATGACTCAAAGACTTGGCCACAGGCCAGTCTGGTGGAGGCAGTTCCTCAGTTGAGATTCCTTCTTCCCTGATAGATCTACGTTTGTGTCAAGTTGACAAAAATTCACCAGCACACCTGTGTATTGGAAGAAATAGTGATTTGGAGATTCTTGGAGAGCTACTAGAGGCAGCAGGTTCTTAATATGACTTTGAAGTGAGCTTCCGAAGTCTGGGTATTTAGAACAGGCAAGGCTATTATGAATGAAAGTGGGGAAGAGGCATGTAAGACACTAGGGGTAGGAATTGGGGTATCTCAACTGCATCTCAGAAGTGGTATGCAGCTTTGTGTGGTGGGGATAGATCACCTGGGCAGGTAGTTCCTTCCTGAAAGAAGAGAAAAAAGGAGGGGACAGGGAAGTCTTGAAAGCATGTATATGCTCTAAGACTATGAGGAATAACTTAAAGTTCTCATGAAGATCCAGTGTGCAGCTATCTCCTAAGAGATCCCCTTGTTCATTGGGTCACTGCTGGGGTCAGCTGTCTCAGAAACCTTGCAGCTGTCCCCCCCCAATAGTTCCCATTCCCTGTGTTTCCTCTCAGATGCCAGCTGTCCTGTTCTTCCATCTAACCCAGCTGTCACCCCATTCTCATCATGTCCTTTCTCACCCTTGCACTGCACTGGCCCACTGTTCTTTAGTCCTGAACTCTCAAGCTGCTCCTTCAAGTTTGCCTTCAGGATTCCAATATCTGGTCTTCTGGGATTTGCTGGCAAAAATGATGCTACTATCAACACATGTAGCTGCTAACCTTAGTCAGATCTTAAAATTGCCAGGTATTCCTATGTCTCCCTGTCCTGCCTGCCCTCTCTTCATTGTGCTTTGTTTTGTTTGTTTGAGATGGGGTATTACTGTATATCCCTGACTGGCTTACAACTAACCCTGTAGACCAGACTGGCCTTGAACTCACGGGAATCCACCTGTCCCTGTCTCCCAGGGCTGGA
This sequence comes from Myodes glareolus, assembly GCF_982192425.1. Classification (NCBI taxonomy): domain Eukaryota; kingdom Metazoa; phylum Chordata; class Mammalia; order Rodentia; family Cricetidae; genus Myodes; species Myodes glareolus. The sequence continues at coordinate 42,495,039 of NC_142034.1, forward strand.
GTTAAAAGCATGTGCCACCACATGCAGCTTGCCCTGTCTTTGCCAACCATCTCTTAGGTGGTCTTCCACCACTAATCTTTTATTTCTGTCCTGCTTCTTCTCTCCTGCATCAGATTCTACTTCTCAGAGCAATGTCTTTGTTGCTTCAAACTTCTGCTTTCTTTGGGCCATGTCTTCAGGAGCTCTCTCTTCTTCCCTTCCTACAACAGGATGCACGATTTAAAATGCAAAATAATCCTACCTTTTAGCCTTGGTTAGTTCAGAAGTGGACACCTAACCCAAGCTAGACCACTCAATCAAAGTTCCTCACCAGAATTTTATATCTGAAATGAAATCATCTTTCTCTCTTGGTATAAAAAAATCAGAATACATATATTTAATAATTGCTGGTAATCAAGTTCTATATAAGAATTAAAGATTAAAGGGAGAGTAATGAGATAATAAGGAATAGAAAAGAAGAAATTATATAAATGAATTATTGTTGAAAGGCCAAAGTAACATTTCCTTTTTTTTTTTTTTTTTTTTTGCAAGTAGTGAATCCCACTCTTTTAAGTCATGACCCACATGAAGTGGTTTCCGTGAGGGAAAGGGGTGAAACTATGTTTCTGGCTGGTAGGTGCACCTGTAATCTGAGCACAGGTTGAGAAACGGTTCTACAATGCTCTCCATTGCTCTGGGAGAATGTATTTGTAATACATGCCTGGCTTCAGTTCTTCACCCATGCCTTCATCAGAGATGTCAGTTCCTCCACTACCTTCCTGAACTCCCTAGTTGCTGCTCCTGTTTGCTTCACTAGTATTCCAGCCCCTATCTGCAATTATCTAATTATCTACCTGTGCACTTTGGTGCATGCAAAAGCCCCAGGAGGATAGAAAGTGCATCTGTCTTTTCATCTTTATAGCTCCAGTGCCTCCAGTGGGATAAACATCTCCTGAAAGAAGGAATTATGCTCTCTCTGCCCACATAAAAAGAGTAACAAGGAAACTGTAATTGAAACAAGATCTCGTGTGTGAGTGTTCTTTCTAAAGAAGAAGACAGCTTTGAACAGGAGCCCTGGATAAGAAAGTGCAGAACTGTGGAGTTTTGGCACCATCTACCTCGTAATGTTGTCAGACAATCAAATCTTCCAGACTTGAAGGAGATGATGGCTTAGTACTCCTGTTAGAAGATAAGACTCAACTCATTTTCAGAGTAGCAAATTTCCTGTGAGAATAGATGCGTTAAAATCCCTGAGAATGAATATTGTTCTAACAGAATGAATAGGTTTTCACCTTTGTCCTCTCTGTCCAGCACTCTCTCCAGACTTGAGAGTAGGAAAAGAATTAAACACCTCCCTTATAGGATGAGGCTCTTTCCCGGCCTTCCGTTAGTGCTCTTCTCTTGGAGCCCTTCCTTCCTCCGCAGTGTAGCTCCTGCTGCACAGCTTCACCTCCCTAGTAAAGAACTCAAGCTATGACTTGGTGAAGCCACAACGTTGCTGCTCTGAGCCCCTGACCCAGTTTTAAGCACTTCAGATCTCCGCAAGTGTCTTTCGACTCCTTTGGCGCTCAGGGCCTGTCACTGTGGCTTATTGTTCTCCTAACACCCCAGCCTTTTGGAATTTTGGTCAAAATGGTTTGGTTTTGCTTTTTAAAGTAACTTTTCAGATTTTTTGATAATAAGGTTTCCTTTGTTGGTGCTCAGGTACACTTCCTTTTAATGGTTAGTTTGAAAGGCTGTTGGTGCCGTCTGCAGGGGCTTAGCCTACTTTCTTAGCGTACATTTATTCCCTTCCGCTTTTGTCCCTCTTGGTTATTGACAGTTTCTACACTTTTAGTCAGGTTATCAAGACTCCCCTATCCAGCCTTTTTCTCCCTTCTGGTTCTACTAATAGTTATATAGTCTTTACAAAAACATATGACGTAAGATGTGTCTTTTCTTTAATGGCTTAGCTCTAATTCTTCAAAAACCTGAGGAGAAATGGTCTATAATCAAGTTGTAATTGTTCATAAATTAAGTATTTAATGTTGTGCCAAATAAATTAGACTTGGGTGAAATTAGGTGTTTAGGAGGGAACTCATTTAAATAATACCAGAGTTAAAGTAAAAGCAAGTAGTGATAGTTACAGTAACTTCCTAGGAAACTGGACAAGAGTATCAGTGAGGCCTTCCTCTTCCTCGTACACCTTTGAACAGGTTCCTTGGCTGAACTTGACTTCCTTTAGTAAATTATTCTTCATCTTATGGTCCTCCTAAAATGCATATCTGAACACTTTGCTCCCTGATTACAAGGTGTCCTAACTTGCCCTGCCCTCAGGACAAAGTACAGAGTGATTTTTAAGGTCCCTAAGATCTACTTAGCCCCACCCTTCCAGGGCCTGAGCTCCTGCCACATGCAGCTTCCTGTTTCTCCTGCTGCAGCCAGGATGCCAGTTCTCAAACTCTCCTGGTACCCTTTTTCTCTTTCATTTGTAGATCTTTCACCTTGATGTTCCTTTGGGTAGGCCAGGCATCACATCCCCAGAAAACTTTTTCTCCATTAGCCAAGTTCGTTAGGGAGTCCCTTTATGCTCTGCCTTGGTTTCCCATACCTTTGGTATATTGTGGCACTTCAGTCTGGTTGCTTATCTCCACACCCACACTACTAGTCTGTCATCACTGTAAGAACGGAAACCAGAAATGTCTCTTACCGTTTTTATCTCTGAGAGCTAATGTGATGCAACTACTCAACAAACACCAATCAAATGGAGTAGTGATGGCGACAGTGGTGTAGAAAATGTGATGATGATGTAAAACTAGGCATTCATAGAACTAAAAAGATAGTCCCAAAGTAATTACAAAAACTGAATAAATGGTATAATGTGCATCATAAACCCCAAGCAGAAAGGAATATGTATTTGATGTTATTGCCACCATTGGTTGTTAATTTGAATAAAAAAAAACCTAGACATAAGTCTAATATAGTACCCCCAACAAAGGTTACTAGGGAAACAAAGGGTCAAATAAATCTTAAGACCATTAGTATGAATATTCATGGAGAAATATTCATATTAACAATGGATACTTTGTAAGGAATGTTCTAGGGAAGAGCCTTTCCTAAGCTTGTGTGTAAGCACAGACTCACCTACATTAAACTTTTAAAAGCACACTAGATTTCAGGAAATAGTTGCTGTAAATATAGAACTACATAAAACACAATAAAATATTATATTAAAAAACTGACTATCTTGATTAAATGTGAAGACCCTGTGACAAATGCACATACGCACACGAACAAAATGTTTATCACAGCAAACATGTGAATGGCTGGTTTTACTTTTATTAGATTCATAGAACTAAATAGTTTTTGCCCTTATTAGATTGGTAAAGAAATGTTTGTTTTTAAAGCCAGAGTTGTAAGAACATGGCAAGCAGGTGAGGAATACTTTCTCAGGCATTGTTGGACACTAGTGTCAGATGATAAGATTTTTGAAGCAGCCAAGCTTGGTCTGTAACAGTCTCAAGTAGTCACATAACTTCCATGACTCTACCCATCTGTGAATCTAGATGAAGGAAACAAGTTAATATAGGGAAAACTTTAGATTTTGGTCAAAAAAGTGTTAAATTATAGCCAGAATTTAGAAACTATCTGTATGTATAATTATAGGAGCATGACTAAGCAGTAGAATATGCCTAAGTGATGAACCATATTCTGAAAAAACATTGCATGTGTGTGTGTGTGTATTGGACAAAAGACTTAGCCAAAAGACTCATCAAATAAACAACATTAAAAGCAAAATTTCAAGCACTCTGAAACAAAGGTAACAAAAAAATCTATTACTGGAAGCAAGCCCACAGTATCTCTTGTACAGTTGTACAGTGATAAAAGGAATCTGTGTGGACATAATGTTTTCAATGCTGTGATGGAAACAGAGCAAATGTTATAGGTGCACAGAGGAGGAAGTGTGCACTTGCACAGGGAATTGGGAGCTCCACAGGGGAGGTCACATTTTAGTGGAGTATCGAAAGATGCACTAATGTATATTCCCAAAGCAGCTGGGCAGGGATTGACATGGGGGGGGGGGGAGGATGGAGCTATGTTTGATGTACCTGTCAGAATATATTTGGTACCACCCTGTGCTCTTGACAAAATTAAAAGAAGGGAATAGCATCTGCTTTGGAGAAGGTACCTCTAGCCCCAGAGTGTTAAGAGAAACTGAAGGAGGACATGGTGGTAGGGTGTAGTTAGGAGAATAGCATAGCTATTAGGGGTTAGTGATGAAAGCTGAACACTGGAGTGATGCAGTTAGAGCTGGACTCAAGAAGGTGTCAGATTGGTTGCTTAGTTCAGAAAAATATTTGGTGATAATTACCAGGATGCTGCCTTGGAGAGTAGGCTCTGCTGATCTTGGCTTTACCTACGGCCACCATGTGATCTTGGCAGGGGTGGGGTCAGGAAGTAGGACATCTCTGCTTAATGAGTACTGTGTCTACTTGCCCAGAACTATTTCCTAGTGACAGGAGTAATGTATGATTGGACAGTCTGCCATCTCTCTTGAAGTCCCTGTTAATTGCAATTCCTGGACTTCTGTCTGCTGCTTACTATTTATCAAATTCAGCATGATATCAAATATTGTTAAATTTTTGAGAAGTTTATTCATTTATTTATTCAGCAAACATCAGGTTTCACCCCTGTGCCAGGCTGAATCATTGGGAGTGAGGAGGGAGTTTATTGACATCAGGAAAGCTGAAAGGAAGATTTGGAGTTTTCTGTGCTAGAGAGTTTGAGCAGAGGCGTAGTATGATGTGATTTATATGTGAATCGAATCCCTCTGACTGCCATTCTGACAATATACTGACAGGGCGGAAGGAAAATGGTGTAAGAAGCTGTGTAGTAATATGATCATCATCAAAGTGAAAGACTGGGGAGATGGCTCATTGAAGAGCTTGTTATGCAAGCATGAAGACCTGAGTTCAGATACCCAAAGCACACATAAGAAAATGCTGGGTGTAGTGTGCTGTTCCTGTAACCCTAGTGCTAGGGAGAGAGAGATAAGAAGATTCTTGGGGCTCACTGGCCATCTAGCCTATCAATCACTGAGCTCCAGGTTCAGTAAGAGACTGTCTCAAAACATTAACGGAGAGGTGATTTCCACACAGACTCTTGCGCACACACAGGTACATGCACTCACATGCAAGCATATCCCACACATGAACATGTACTTACCACATATACATATATGAAAAATAATTCAAATGAGGTGATGGTAACAGAGCCTGTGAGAAATCCAATTCTGGATGTATTGTGAAGATAACTATTATTGGCAAAAATCAGAGCTGAAGGCTAGAGGTCAAGAATAGTTAAGCTGTGTGGTGGTAGTGCACGCATTTAATCCTAGCACTCCTGAGGCAGAGGCAAGCAGATCTCTGAGTTTGAGGCCAGCCTGATCTACAAGTTCCAGGACAGCTAGGGCTGTACAGAGAGACCCTGTGAATAGTTCTGAGGCAAGCTTAGGAACTCAGTTTGAATACTAGTGCAGTAATTGGGTTTATGACTGTGATTCAAGATGAAAGGCCATGCTGGAAATACAAACTTAATTCTGAGTGTGCTTGTTACTTTTTTTATGGTTTATAATTTAAACACCCAAGACTCAGGGGACTGTCATAAATACACCACCTTACATTTCTGTAATGATCCCACAGGGCAAATTGCAGATTGTTTTGCAGGCACAGAAGCCCTTTATAGATCATATACATTAAGGTGCTAAGAGTTACATGTGTTTTAAAGGGTTCCTAAACTGTGTACAGTGTAAGTTCTTTCCATTCAAGTTTTCCTTTAAGTTTAAAAAGTTTTTTTCTCAATTCAGTAAAAATGGTGAATTCGACTTCTTTAATACAGCTACCTTTACTCAGAGTATCCATTCACTTATTCTTTACTTACCATGATTTTCCCCCTCATTGCCGTATATTCAGACTGTGTGCTGGAGTTTAGTCACTATGGCCATCGAACAATTGAGAGAGCACAGGTGCAGTTGGCTCACAGCTTCAGAGGGCTCAGCGCCTAGTGAGCTTGCCAGTGGGGATGAGGTGGAGCTCTGCTGTTCCGGGGAGCAGGGAGTGGTAGGTACTGAATCCACAAGGCTTCCCTCTCCTCCTGCCTTTGTTTCATCCATGGTTGGACGGTGCCAGACATACTCAGCACAGATCTTTTCAACTAGTTTGGGTCCCACATGCCCATCATCTCTATAAGTGTTCTTATATCCTTACCCAGAAGTGTGCTTTTACTAATCCTAGCTGTCTCTCAGTTCAAAAAAGTGACAATGAAGATTTACTAGTACAGATTTAAGCTTTAACAAATACAAACTATACAGTTAGCAAGTAACACTAAATATCAGACAATTTTGACTAAAGAGTTATGAGAATATTGGGAGTCATAATTTGGCTACTTTTTATTGCCAGACACTTCAAAACCATAGCTTCTATTCTTCTGTTTAATAGACTATTACTTTGAAAACTCTGGATATTATTGACTTTGATAAAAAGTTTAGTAGAACACCCATTGTGATTATAAAGCTATGCAATGAGGATTTATTTCTTAGTTACTAAATCTTTTGTCCTTATTTTACTATTTAGCCTTGCACACATGTTTTATCACCATTTACTAAGTGTGTATTGAGGAGTGCATTTGACTATGGCTGCACCTGCGGTCGTTGCTGTTGAACTGTAGAAACACTTTCCCGCCAGGCTGAGCTGGGTGTCTGACTGTGCTCCTTCAGTGAATCCTTGAGCTGCACAGACGACCTCGTGTACACGTTCATACTCAAGGCTACAGATGCCTGGTGAGATGATCGTGGAAACACACTCATCATGGCTGAGCTACGTGAGAACCATGCCTATGTGATTCCAGTGCCAGTGCCATTACACCAACTTACCTGAGAGAGGTTAGGAGGGAGAAAGTGTGAATAACAAGTGTCACTCTGTGTGTAACAATGGCATCCTGGTTACCGGAAGAGGCCATTCAAATTCCAGGAAGAGAAACCAGCAGGTCCCCAGTGAACTTTAAATATTTGCTTAAGAGTAGTACATGAGCCCAGGTACAAATAACCCACATCAATTATTTTGAGGCATATAGAAAAGCAATACAATGCCATGAGGAAATGAGGGTTAATAAATACAGCATTTTCACTGCTATTTTCCTCTTCTTATTTGATGTCACATCATACTTATATTTTTGGTATTTTTAATTAATTTGTTTTTATTTTATGTGCATTGGTGTTTTGCCATGAGTGTCAGGTCTTCTGAAACTGGAATTACAGACAGTTGTGAACTGCTGTGTAGGTACTGGGACTTGAACCCGGTCCTCTGGAAGAGCAGCCAGTGCTCTTAACCACTGAGCCATTTCTCCGGCCCCCATACTTATATATTTTTAAACCAATTAATAAGATTGAGTTTATGTTACTCTTGTCAACAGTCGCAGACTATCATCCTAGAGCCAAATTAGTGACAGCAACACAACCGCATTCCTCTTTGGACAGATACTGGAACTGGACTAGGAAGTCTTTGGCTTCCCCAGTGTGCGGACTGCTCTAGCTGCTTCTGGGCTAAGCAGTGTTACTAAGAACGAACTTGAGTGAGTGCTGTCTGGGATGACAAAAGCCTAGGTAGCAGCAGAGAGGGAACTTTTCAGAGCTTTCCTTTGGTGAAAGAAATAAATTTTCTGTTTCTTTCAAGTATATATAATATGCTTCAAAATGTTATTCTCTTCCTCAGAAGAATTTAAAAAGTATTTTCTGATTAGCACTCTCATCAAATTGTTGCTGACTAACGTGCTGATTTCTATTTCCTTTTTTCTTTTGACACATTTTCTTAGATCATTTGTCACAAGTCACTAATATAAAAACTTCGTCTTTCCTTAGTATATACGTCATTTATTTTGTTGTCACAATGAAATACCTGACACAAGTAACATAAGAAGAAAAGGTATGGGGCTGGAGAGATGGCTCAGTGGTTAAGAGTATTGCCTGCTCTTCCAAAGGTCATGAGTTCAATTCCCAGCAACCACATGGTGGCTCACAACCATCTGTAATGCGATCTGGTGCCCTCTTCTGGCCTGCAGGCATACACACAGACAGACTATTGTATACATAATAAATAAATAAATAAATTTTTTTAAAAAAAAAAAAAAGAAGGAAAGGTGTTTTCTTGTCTCACAGTTGAGGCTACAGCCATGATGCTGGGAAGTCACTCTGGCAGGAGGTCACGCTGCATCTACAGTTAAGAAGCAGAGAGTATGGACCTGGAGGGATGGCTCAGTGGTTAAAGAATTGACTGTTCTTCCAGAGGACCCAGGTTCAATGTCCAACACCCATATGGCAGCTCATAACTCCCAGTTCCAGAGGATCTCACACCCTCTTCTAGCTTCTACAGGTACCAGGCACACATGTGGTGCACAGGCATACATGCAGGTAAAACACTCATACACATAAAATAACAAAACAGTTTTTAAAAAGAAACCAAGAAACTGGGCACGGTGGTGCACACCTTTAATCCCAGCACTCAGAAGGCAAAGGCAGGCTCTGAGTTTGAGGCCAGCCTGGTCTACGGACGGAGTTCCAGTACAGCCAAGGTTAAACAGAGAAACCCTGTTTTCTAAAAACAAACAAACAAAAATAACAGAACACTTGTGCTCTGCTTGCTTTCTCCCTTATTTTTTATTTTTGTTTTATTTGTGTGTATATGTGTATATGTGTATGCGCACATACACATGTGTGTGTAAGTACCTATGTGTGCAGATGTTGAGGCCGAAGACCAAAGGCCCTGCTTCTTCCTTTTTTCTTTCTTTCTTTCTTTCTTTCTTTCTTTCTTTCTTTCTTTCTCTCTCTCTCTCTCTCTCTCTCTCTCTCTTTCTTTCTTTCTTTCTTTCTTTCTTCCTTTCTTTTTTTATTCACTCCAGGACCCTAGCCTGTGAAATAGTACAGCCCACATTTAGGGCAGGGCAGGTCTTAGCGCCTCAAGTAACCTAATCTAGTAATTCCTCACAGACAGCCCAGAGATTGTTTCCATAGTGACTCTAAATCCCAGTCTAGATTGACCATCACCACCCCTTCCTGCTTGTATCTGTATCTTTTAAAACTTGCAAACAAACAAAAAACCCAGAAAATTAATATCAAATATAATTCTTCTATTTAGTGATAACAGATGAATGGATGCTTAGACAGATGGATGGACAGACAGACCAACCAACTGACCTTTTTAAAACTCAGTCTACTTAGAGATGGTTAGGTTAAATTCTCATATGCTTTTAAAAAAAATAGTTCACTCATAAGTGGATTCTAGTCATAATTAAAGGACATTGAGCCTGTAATTCGTGATCCTAGAGAAGCTAAATAAGAAGGTGAACCCAAAGAAAATCATATAGTTATCCTCCTGGATATTGGAAGTAGATAAGATTGCCAGGCAAAAGTTGGGTGCACGGGGGTGGGGGGTGGGGTGGGTGTAAGGGGAGATGGGTAGAGAGAAGGGAGAAGGGGAGGATTCAGGAGAGCTTGGGGGGATGGGATGGGTGGGATGGAGGAAGGGTGGATATGGGAGCAGGGAAGTAAATCTCTTAATTAAGGGAGCCATTTTAGGGTTTGCAAGAGACTTGACCCTAGAGGGGTTCCCTGGTCCAAGGAGATGTCCCCAGCTTATTCCTTTGGCAGCAGAGGAGAGGGTGCCCGAACTGGCCTTGTCCCATAGCCACACTGATGAATATCTTGCGTATCACCATAGAACCTTCATCTGGCGATGGGTGGAGATAGAAACAGAGACCCACATTGGAGCACTGGACTGAACTCCCCAAAATTAGTTCATATCTGAAATAGATACACCTATGTCTTTTAAAAAAATTTTTTCCTTTTCTATTTGTAGTGCTAGAATTTGAACCTGGACCTCATACATTATACTAGGCAAGTGCTCTACCACTGAGCTACATCCTTTGTCCTCTTTTTATTCTGAGACAGAGTCTCAGGAAGCATCCCTGGTGACCCCAGGTGACCCTGAACTTGCTCTGAGGCTCAGGTAAGCCTTGAGTTATTTTTCTTCTTGTGTTAATTGCCCAAGTAACTGGGACTGCAGATCTGGGCTGCTGGGCCCAGTGGTTATAATGCCTTTCTTATAGCTCAGCATAATTTTGTCACCATAATGCCCCTCTTGTCTCTGAGACATAGTTCTGCTGACCCTGCTTACAATCATCCTCCAGTGACAGCAGCTGGGGCACCATATATATCCACAGTATAAGTATTTCCTTGTACGTAGTCACAGGTTGGAAAATGCCATTTTCTACATCCTGCATGTTCTCATTGGAGAGAGAACTTTGCGTTCATGATGAATAGCTAGCTGAGTTTAATTTCACCACTTTCTTCACTTATCTCCATTATTCAGAGCACTGCTGTATTAGGGTGAAATTTGTTTCAGAAAAGCTAAAACAATATTGATAATTCACTTTGCTCATAGGAGACTGTCTGGACCTTGAGTTTTCCTGACTTATTTTGGTGATAAATTGATTAAAATAACTCTAAACTCATTGGATCAACTTTTTTCTTCTTTTACTTTTGAGATTTCTTTATTAATGTTATTTGTTGTTTTGAGACAAAGCCTCCATATGCAGCCCAAGCTGACTTTGTGTTTGAGATCCTCTTGTCTCAGCCTACCAAGTGCTAGATTCACTGGCTAGAATTATCCTTTCTGCTGTATAAATATCCCACAAAGTGAGTGTTCCATGGTTTCTGCCTCTCTTCACTTCTTATGTGCTGTGAGAACAGGGGAGTCTGATTCCATGTCCTAGACGGCATCAGCACATAGCCTTGTGACTGACTACACGACCCCCAGGATATCACAGACCTCTGTGAGTATAACTCAAAGTGGAAGAAATGACTTTTGAATTGAGCCCACAGTTTTTTTTTACATCCATTTGTGGATGAAGTATCTGATGGTCTAACCAAAATCTGGTGGAAGAGGAGCAATGAAAGCAGCCGTCATGGACAGAAATGGTCCTTTGCTGTCTGCTTCCCTGCTGCATGCCTGTCCAGCCCCTCCCTGTTAGGCCACTGGTTTTTGCTACTATTTCAAGATCTCATCAAAAAAGTAAATGTTTTGTAGTTTATTTTGGCACACGCTGTAGCATATTTTCTTTCCATCATTTCCATTTTCGTTCCCAGCTTATTTTCTCCCGTCAGTGTGCCTTTGTGGTGGTGCAGCCCGGATACTAAGTCCCCAGCACAGGAGTCAGACCCAAGCTTTGCCTCCAGACTATCATTTACTAATAGTGTGATTTTAGGGAAATATACCCAACTTGTGTGTGCCTCAGTTTCCATAGCAGCCAAATAGAAATGCAATAACACAGAAGCAAAACCTATTAGGTCTCAGAAATCCAGGACAAATGACTGAGGTGCCTATTAGCATATCAAAGCCGGCACTGGCCAGCTCCCCAAGACTCAGTCAGTACCTGTGTGTCCTTCCAGTGCTTCTCATCCCTCCCCTACACTAAACATCTCCCTCCCAGGGGCGGGGCTTTGCCTTACCTTTCTCCAGGCTGACAGTCAATCAATCAGCTATTGACTTGTCTCTTGGTCAGCCTCTCCTCACTTGCTTCCCCTCCCCCTGTCTCCTCTCATGGTCTGCTTTAGCCTGCTGGCCACGTTCAGCCTGGACTCTTCCCTCTGCCTGGTTTCTCCCTTTTATCTACAATAAAATCTTCTCCGTACATCAGGAGCTGTCATGTCCTCCTTTTATTTCATTTTCACTCACCTATAAAGCAGAACAAATGAGGAAATGCACATAGGGCCGCTCTGCCCCCTAGCACAAAGCAGGACGCAGAGTAGCTTAGCTTTTCTACCCCTCAAGACTCCTTTAAACAGTAAGAAAAGTCGATTATGACTGCTGTCCCCTTTTCTCTCCCACATGCATCTTCCCCACCCTTCATGTGAACACAGAATTAAAGAGAATGGAACATGGCTCAGCACTGCCAAGTGCCTCCTCCCTCATTCATTGCTTGGTATGTCCCTGCCTGCTAACTCCAAAGAATAGAAAGAATCCAATTTACTTACTCGGGCAACTACCTCTTACCCAGGACCTTTCTGGAAAATGGTGCCTGCTGTCGTTTGCTGACTCCCACGCTGACTGTCCACTCCGACACTGACTCAGACTTCAAGTGTTTTTCATCTTGCTTAGAGCCACTCCCATACTTAGGGCCTTGTTCTTTGCCAGTATAGTGGTTTATGATTCTGCGCTTTTGCTGACACTATGGCTCTAACTCAGTAAAAGTTTATTTTCTTTTGTCAGTTATTGCTTTTTTTTAAAAAAAAAATTCATATAGAAGTTGTGGACAAAGACCACAGAGTGCTGTTAATACCTCCCATCTACTGCTGCTCAAAAGACATTCCAGCCCTGTTGGGAAACAACAGAACACAGCAATGTGCTGTCATGCAGGTGGAGCTGGGGAACAGCAAAACAAGACAGAAACACAGGACACAACATCTCTGGACACTGATATAAGACTAGTCATGACCTTGAAGGAAAGCAGTCATGGTCAAGTCATTGTTGATGCTACCAGTCAAGGGCACTGGGCTCAGGACAGCTGTCTCATTGGCCATGGCTTCTGGGATCTTCTGCAGGAATTGGAGCTGCTTGTTTGAAAGTTGGATGAATCACAATGTTATTGTTTTATCCTTAGTAAAAATGCAGTTGATAAGTAAGGGCAGACATTTTACCTGTAGGACAGATTTCCAAAAAGTTTTGTGTGCTTAGAAGAAAGTTGTTTTCTTTTAAATTTCTATTTTGAGATTTTATTTTACATAAAATAAATGTATCCAGATGCTTGGCTGGATGTATGTCAGTACAGTGTGTGTGTGCAAGGTCTCTAGAGTCAAGAAGTGAGTACTGGATCTCCTGGGACTAGAGTTACAGACAGTTGTAAGCTGCCAGGTGGGTGCTAAGAATTGAACCTGAGTCCTCGGCAAGAGCAGTCAGTGTTCCTAACCACTAATCTATCTCTCCAGCCCTAAAAGTTGTTTTCTTAAGTTCCATTTCCATATTGATTTGGCATAGAATATACCTTCTGTATATGATCACAGATGATCTGTCTTGTGGACTATAAAAAAAAGACTACTTTGTCTTTAAATATACTAAGTTTCCTTCCCTCCCTACATGGTCTCCTGAGCCCAGGCTGGCCTGAAACTTACTCTGTAGACAAGAATGGATGACCTTGAATTTCTGATTCTCTTGTCTCTGCATCCTGAACGCCAGTGTTACACATATGCACCATCATCACACTTGTTCATGTAATGCTAAGATTCAAACTTGGGGCTTCATGTGTGCCAATCTTCCAATGAGTCACATTTCTACCCTCCCCTTTCTTTCCTATGCCGATTGGACAAATTGGAGATGTCAAAATATAGTTTTTCTTTATTTAATTTAAATTATCCTATTTATATTAAGAGAAAATTGTGGCTTTTGGGAGGAATACTTCATAAAATAAAATTTAATTACACAATTTCCTCTTTTCCTTTACTCGCTTCAATTCCTTCCATGCCTCCAACTCCATTTCAAATTCCTGGCCCCTTTTCTTTAATTGTCATTGTTACATACATATATAAAACACAAATATATACATATTTGTGTGTATAAGTATGAGTCTTCTGAGTCTGTTTTAAAAATGAAGCACTTCCTATTAGCTCTTCTCTTGTTGTAAACTATACATATCAAAATGTAACACATACAAAGTGTAGTACAGCTTAGTACTTAGCAGCACTTAGTACTTGTACGTTTTTGTGCAACCGTAACCACTATCCATCTCCAAACTGCATGCCTGTCCGTCACACTCCATTTCTTCCCTCCTTTCCTCCAGCCCTGGTAATCACCCTTCTTTCTGTCCCTATGAATTTGACCATTCTAGGTTCTTCATGTAGGTGGAATGATACTATTTATGTGCTTTTGTGTCTGGCCTGTTTCACTTAGCATAATGTTTCAGAGTTCATTTGTTTATAGCATGTTTCAGGATCACATTCATGATGGCTAAGTAATATGCCATTATGTGTGTATCTCTCTGTTTCTTCATTCATCGCTCTCTGACTGTGTGAATTGTCTCCACTGTTCAGATGTTGTGAACAATACTGCTGTGAATATTGATGTGCAGATATCTGCCCACATCCCCGGGGCCTTCAGTTCTTTTGGGTATGTAGCGCCAATCACCAGCTACTGGCTCATATGGTAATTTTATATTTATAATTTCGAGGCGCTGACATACTGTCTTCTACAGCTGGCCATACTACCTTGTATTCTCAAGGTTCCTAATATATGGTTATATCAGAATTTAGCAAAAACAAATGAAGCATTGTGAGAAATGCACAAGGCAACACCGTACTTTACCATGCTGTCCCAAGATAACTGATGTTGTCAGACTAGTTTACAGCTGCTACTAGTTGACTTCTGTTTAAATGGAAGTCTTTAACCCCAGCGCTCTCTGAGTCAGGCGTGTTACTAATTCAAGGCCAACCAGGACTACACAGTCAGACCCTGTCTCAAAAAAAATTATATTGTCATAAGAATGTGGGCATTCTAGTATGTGCTGTGTAATTTACTTGGTTGTCCAGTTTTACTAAATAAATTATTGAAGGGATGTGCATTTTTAACAATATAATTTATCAAGCTAAGAGATACTGAATTGAGACTCAGTCTTCAGGCTCCTGTTCTTCTTAAGGAAGTAGCTGGCTACTGCTGTAGTTGTGTGTTCCTGTACGTTTTCCCGCATATCTTAAAAGCATTTATTCATTCATGTCAACAAATTTCTATTGGCTTTCTGCCCTGGCTCTGCACTGGGGAGATGGGTATGCTGATTGCCGACAAGTGAAACGGGCAAGTCCTGTTGAGTCTGGCTAAGTTCCGTGAAAGCGGAAGTGCAGGGAGCTTGGGAGTAGATGGGAGTGTTGGTGATTGGTTTTCTCTTCACTGTTTGCTCTTTGGGGGCTCACCACCCAGCACTAAATAAATCACACGGAGGCTTATTACTAAAAAAAAGAAAGAAAAAAAAGTCCCTAGCCTTAGCTTGGCTTGTTTCTTGCCATCTTATTAACTTAAATTATCCCATCTATCTTTTGCCTCTGGGCTTTTACCTTTTTCTATTTCTGTATACCTGTTTTTTACTTCTTACTCTGTGGTTTGCTGTGTAGCTGAGTGGCTGGCCGCTAGAGTTCTCTCCTTCTCCTTCTTTTGCTCCTCGAACCTTCTTCCCAGATTTCTCCTCCTCTTTATTCTCTTTGCCTGCCAGCCCCACTTACCCTTTCTCCTGTCCAGCTACTGGCCATCCAGCTCTTTATTAGACCAATCAGGTGTTTTAGACAGCTAAGTGTAACACAGCTTCACAGAGTTAAACAAATGCAGCGCTTCAGAGAATGCAACTTTGTATCATTTTGTATCATTAAATAAATATTCCACAGTATAAACGAATGTAACCAATACATCTTAAATTAGTATTCCACAATATAGGAGAGGCAAGCTATCCTGGGTTTGTCAGAAAGGAAGTGTCTTAGGTAGATCTAAAGTACCTCCAAATTCTCCCCAGGCAGCCAGCTCCAGGAATAGAGAAATGACTGACACTCCCTTAGCACTTGAACACCCTCTCTCACCTGTCAATCAGTGTTGTGTTAAAGAAGCAGCCGTTAACTTCCATCTGCCTAGGAAATTAAAAATACTAGTGGTTTTAAAACTCTATGCATATCATGTAAGATCATGTGATCTTGCTTTAAGAAACTTTATCCCAAAACAAGAAATACCCAGAGTTATTAATATATTATGAACATTTTTTGCTTGAACACTAGTTAATTTGGGTCTGAAATTTTTCTGTATAAAGGCTGACAAGTTCAATAGCTTATTTTTGATTCCATAGTTTTCTTTCTTGGTGGAGTCCCTGCAGGTGTCACAGAGGGAAGCAAACTCCATGAGGAGATAAGAATGAAAACACAGTGCAGATTGACTTCATCAACCTGGATAAGACTTCTGGGAGTCTAATGCCAGGTGGTTCATTACCAGCATGTTTAAAACACAGTTCAATTTGGGGAAAGATTTCCAGGCAACAATCAGTCCAATGCCAGGTGCACAGTGAAGCTTAAGGTGTGACCACATAGAACGTCCTTTACAAAGCACATGTGACCACGAGGGTGGGTTCTATAGCTAGAAGGCCTAGTATCTAGTGTGGTCTCTGACCAATAGCATACATAGAGGTCAGCAGGCCATAGAGTATTTGTGACATCTACCCTAAGGATGGGTAAAAGTCTAGGGAGGGAAGAATCTAGAATAAATATTCTGGGGAATTAGTGTGAGGTCTGTTCCTTCAGATAGCGAAAATATTCTGGAGAATTAGGGTGAGGCCTGTTCCTTCAGATAGCGGAAAGGTCACCAGGTTGTTAGCAACCTCCACTCTCAGCTTTTTGGCTAGAATGCAGGTATTTGGTTTGTATCACCTCCACTGAGAAGGCACCCTGTGTGCTTAACACTCCTGGTTCTTAGTGCTTCTCTGTGAGGACAAGCACCTTTATGCCCACTACCCTTTCTTTTTTATTAAAGATTTTAAGTAAGTGCATATGGGTGTGCACGCCTGAGTGTGGTTCATACATGTGAATGCAGGTGCCTGCAGAGGCCAGAAGAGGAAGTCAGATTTGGGGGGCTGGAGTTATGCAACAGGTGATTGTGAGCCACTTAATGTGAGTGCTGGGAACCAAACTCAGGTCCTCTGGAAGAGCAGCAAGAGTTTTTAAGTGCTGAACTACCTCTCTAGCCCCACAACTTTCCCATAAGCCACAGCAGCTATAACAAAGATTTGCTGTTTTTTTAGATAAAACATTTTAGTTAAACCTTTTCCCATTTACTTTTATTTTGATTTATCACCTTTATTTTTCATAATTATGAAGAAAAGTGCCAATAACAATAATCAGAAGTGATATGAAACATGAACTATGCTCCCTCCCTTTTCTTTCCCTAACCTTACTCCATGAGAATAAGCACTGGATATTTGGTGTCTGTCTTCCCAGAGCATGCAGCCATAATGATCTACCAATCAAGCACTGGCATGTATATGTATGAGGGAGAAGAAGGTGAAAGGGAGAGAGCTAAAGGATAAGAGATTATTCCAAATAATATCTGTAGTGTGATTTCATTTTCCATTTACTGCAATATAGCCCTTTCTTCCATGTCTGTATTCTGAATTCTGCCCCATCTCTCCAGTGGCTGAATGTTTTCCATTTTGAATGTAATTGTTCTCCTGTTCAGGAATATTGTTAACATTTATGAGAATTTGTTGTTACGTGCTGCAGCAGATGGCCTTGCACGTGTGTCTTTGCATACGTGGTCAGTATTCCTGTAGTCTGACTACAGTGGAATCTTATCACGTGGATACCAAGTGGTTCTCTGAGGGGCTTGTATTGGATAATCTCTTAGTCAGTATTTAGTGGCATGGCCTCATCACCTCACCTATTACCCTTATGCCCTCGATCCTAGAGCAGATAATTGTAAGCATTATTCTGATCTAGTAGGTGAAGAATACAATGCCATTATTTTATTGTACAGTCCTGGGTTGTCCCCCCTTTCCAAGGTGCATTAGCTATTTAGATTTTCAGAATTTCCTCTTCTTAGCCATTTTATTAGAGGACTTGTTATATTCTTGTTGATTTCTAATAACCTTTTATAAGCAATTCCTTGATGTATAGATAGGATATATTTTTCTATTTTTCTCTTTCAAGTTTGTTTATAGTGATTTTTGCCAAATATAAATTTAAATTTTAAAATTTTTTAAATAGGCCAATTTTTCAGCTTTCCCTTTATTGGTTTTTGGTTTAGTATCATGATTATAAAAGAAAATGAAATTATTATGAAAATATTCACCTAAAACATTTTTGTTCTATTATTTCCATAGGCTTGTTTGCAAATTTAAATTGCTGATGCGTTTAGGATTTGTTTTTGTGTAGCCTATGGTGATGAAGATTTAGTTTTAGTAGAACAGTCCATCCTTTAGGCATTGTTTAAAAGTATGGTCTTCATTACCTGCTTCCCAAGTTTTATATGTTAGTTTATTGACATGACAGATACATTTGCGTAAGCTCTGTCTTAATTTATGTGAATTTTTCACCTTACTGCCTTTGAAGTGATTTTGCACTTGTTTAATGTGTTAGCTCTCTGCATTGTGCTGTTCTTATCATGTGAGGATGTACAGTTAGTTTGAAATGCTCCCCTCTAGTAAATTGCCTTGATACTTACAGCTTTACATCCCTTCTCTTACTTCCTCACCCAGGCTTTGGTAACTAGGTTGCTAATACTAGTCTTCCTAGTTATATTTCAGTAATACTGTGTTTGGTTTGAGGAGAGACATAGTGTCAATTTAATCAAATGGAGGCTTATTTTTCCCATTAAATGAACAGCACAGAGCTCAACAGTTGACCTGGTTCTATAGCTTCACAGTGTCTTTAGTGTCCTTGACTTAAGGTACCCTCTCAGAAGCTGTTCTTGGCTTGTGACTTCTTTATTCCTAGTTACCTCATGATCATGTGGTGGTTGCCTCATATCCAACTGCTCATCTGTGTTCTAGACAGGAAGGCAAGAAAAAGGAAAAGGAAAACAGGTCCCTTCATTGGAGAAGCAAAACTTTCTTAGAAACCCAAATTCATGGATCATTGAGCAGAACTGTCACAAGACTCCCTTTGCTGTTGTCACCCTAGCTGTGAGTTTTGTTAGACAGGAAGATAAAGGGCTATGGGCAAGGCAGTCGTCTCTGTGAGTCATGTGTTGTCTTATACCTTCAGATGGTAACACAGGCTGCTTAAGACCATGAGCTCTAACTATACCCTGTGACCCTATTTGGGAAGGAAAGAAGTTGGAATACTTCTTTTCTTTTACCTTTTCTTCTTCCTTCTCTTGTTGATTTGTTACTCTTGGTATTTTGGACATATGTTACCTCTTCCCCACAGCGCCATGTTCTCTCCTTCCATGGCTTCAGTGTTTGCCTCCAGTCTTTGTGCTTCAACTTCTGCATTCGTCCCTTCATTGTTTTGACTCATCCCTAAGCTTTTCAGGATGGCTCATGTAAAGAATTTTGTTTCCATCCTTGCATGGTTTCAAATCACTGCCTGATGTCTTCATCCAAAAATGATAGTTTGGGTGCAAAATTCACCACTGTAACTTGCTTTTTTTTTTCTTGGTAGTGTTGCCATGATGTTTTCTGCTGGTGGATTTTCATGATGTCTAAAGGGAATCTGATTATTCTTTCTTAGGTAGCCTGAGCTACTTATATTTTTAGCTTAGCTTTCAAGAAATTAGTTTGGTGTTCTGGTGTTTTTTTTTTCCCCTCAAAGGTCAGTTACCTTCCTAGCACAGGGCTTAGTGTTAATTAGTGTCTATTGGTTCACCCAAGGACTTCTTTGAACTGAACATTGATGATGTTTTTTTGCATATCTTGAATTGTGTCTTGGAATGTTTTTGCCTATGTGCTTTTTTCCCCCCAGAATTTTCAATCAGAGATATATTGTGTCTCTAGCCCTTGTATTATTATTTTCTCTTCCATTCATCTGTTTTGCATTTTATTTTTATTTTTCTCAAGCCCAACTCAGTTCTAGAGGTGTTGCAACAGGTTTTGTTCCTTTTGGTAGCTTCTGGGGTGACCTCTTCTCAAAGTGAGCATTGATCCTACTTTCCTAGGTCCTGTCAATGTGCTTTCTGCTGCTGTTGTGATAGATTTCTACAAGTTCAGTGGCTTTAATCAGAGTTGTTCTTTAGCAGTTAAGGTAAGAAGTCACTGAATATGAATGTTGACAGGGCTGCTTCCTTTCTAAGGGTTCTAAGGCAGACTTTCTCACCTTTTCCAAGGCCTGAGCTTGCTGACATTCCTTGGTTCAGGCCTCCTTAGCCATCTCCAAAGATACCTTGTTGGTCAGGTTTTTGTCTCTGATCATCCTAACGGTATCTTCCAGAAATTGTGAATTGTCTTGTGCCTCCATTTCCAATTTTAATGACCTTTGTGGTTATATTAGATCCACCAGGCAATCCAGGATCCTCTTCTTTGAGAATGAGTTGACTAGTTGGTTCGCTCAGCAGCCTGACTTGATCCCTTTGCCAGGTAAAGGACATACAGACTCCAGGGATTGGGGTGTGGCCATCCCAGCATAGGGAGCAGAATTCTGCCTACCACAATATTTAAGTTAGTGGTTTCAGCATGATTGTGCTACTTTTGACATGTTCATCCTCCCTCGCTCTTATTAACTCCCCTCCCCTTCTGTTTTCCATCTCCTTCTTTCTCCCTCTCTCTTATACTCCTTCCCTCTCTCCTTAGATTTGAACAAAATTCCTATTCTCATAAGAAAAAGAGTTTTTACATGTGTGCTATTATTGTAGGCTTTGGGTTGGGGAAATAAGGTCCCCAACCTTATTTTGTTTTGTTTGAACAAAGATGTCTGAAGTTAGATCTGCCTATGATGATTTAGTTCTGGGCCAAAACTAGATCTTCTGGGAGCCTCAGGAGAGCCCAGGGAGGAGTCTGAGTGTACATGTGTCTTTGCATGTGTGCATGCATGTATGTGGAAGTATGGGGATGTCCTAGTCTTGACTTTGTCTTTCTTCTTCCTCTTCAGCAGAAATGACACTTTAGTGACTGCTTGTGAAAATAAATTTCAAGTGTATTTCTCTACCATTTTGTTTATTACGTTTCTCTTGTAATTTTTCAAGCTGTTTTGTCTTTTAAAAGAAAAACAAGTTTTTATGTGTGAATCTATGCACCCATTTATGAATTTAGCTTGCTCATATTGGAATAGTTCTAGAATCCAAACATTAGAAGTTTTGTTTGTACTAGACTTGTGATAGTGCTTGCCCACTGGCTATATGATTTCCTTCCAGTTTTATTGAGGCACAGTATTTGTTAAAAATATCATTTTTAAAATTATACCTGTTGTACTTTGATATTCATATTGTGTGAAATGATCACCACTGTCAGATTAATTAGCATATTCATCACTACGCTTACCATCGTGTATGGTGAGAAATTTCATGACTTACTCTTAGCAAATTTCAAATATATAATACATTGTTACTAGCTAGGCGGTGGTAGTGCATGCCTTTAATCCCAGCACTTGGGAGGCAAAGGCAGGCAGATCTCTGAGTTCAAGGCCAGCCAGGTTTACAGAGTGAGTTCCAGGACAGCCAGAGATACACAGAGAAACCCTGTATCGACAAACAAACAAACAAAAAATATTGCTATTAAGTATTATAACTGTGCCACACATCAGGTCTCTAGAACTTCTTGATCCAGACCTTCCCTTCCCCCAATCCCAGGGCCATCATGGCCACCATCATCCTGTGCCTGTAAATTGGACTTAAAGACTCCACTTTTGTGTGTGTGTGTGAGAGAGAACATCCAGAATTTGATTTCTTTGGCTTATTTCACTTAGCTACTATCTTCTAGATTCAACCTCATTGTTGTAATTAAGAGGGTTTCTTTCATTTTTAGTATAGGTGTGTGTGTGTGTGTGTGTGTGTGTGTGTGTGTGTAAGACACATTATTTTTAATCTACACATTTAACCAACAGGCACCCAGGTTGTTTTCACAGTTGGTTATTGACATAATGGACAGAGGAATGCAGATGTTTTTTTCGAGTAGTGATTTAATTTCCTTAGGATATATACCCAGAAGTGGGGCTGCCCGATCATACAATAGAGCAAAGTTCTGAGGAAACTCCAGACTCCAGACTAGTTTCCATAATGGCTACCCCAGTTTACATTTGCAAAACAGTATGTGCAAGGGCTCCCTCTTAAAAAGAGACCACTTTACTGGTCTTGCTCAGCAGGAAATGTAGTGTGGTTCACCTGCTCCCGTGTTCGCCCAGCCTCCCCACCCCCATCTGGAAGAGGACTTGGTTCTGGGATAGCCAGTCTAGGGGCATCACAGCTACCAATGCCTGACTCCAAAGGAGTTCCACACGGCCCTTTGAAGTAGTAGGCGTATGTCTAGGTTCAGCCACTTAACAGTTTTTCATTATGAGCAGATTACTCAGGAGCCATTGTGCCTCAATTTATTCTCCGTAAATTTTGAGATTCTATATAATGTTCTTTTAAGATTAAAGATAGTGCAGTTAGTCCCTTTCAAGTCCTCAGAACAGTGACTCATACATAGTCACAGCTCCGCTTGTGCCTTGTTGTTATTCTGCTGGAAATGTGGACTCAGGAACTGGACGACTTCAAGACTTGCCAGCAAAAAATTAACAACAGAATGCCAATTGGAGCAGTGAATCTGTACGTGGATATGAGCGGGTAGCTTCTGAGGAAGTTCAAAGGCAATTTGGTGTAGAAATATTTTTGTTGTTGTTTTAAAGATAATATTCTATTTTTCTTTTCATAAAATCTTAACTAGTAATGTAAACATTTAAAATATTCAGTTTGTAGATGGCTTCAGCTTATGTGGCTAGTTCATATAATTCAGCATATACTCTAGGATTCAAAATAAAAAACAATAATCAAAAACAGTATATCTCTTCCTTTGGGGTCATTGGACTCTTGACAGATTTAAAAAGCACTTGGCCATCTACAGAACAGTATACATGGTCATGCAAACACACATGCATTCAAGATTGATTGTCCTTTGTTTAGAGAGCAATGGAAAGGGCTATGCTAAGTCAAACACACCTGCCGTTCCAATATGTAAAGAAGTGGAAATTGCTATCAAAGCAGAGGGAGCTATTCTATAAGGGAATAATAGAATTAGAAGAGAGAAATGAAAAAACTGTGACATGGCCTGTCACCTCTATGTCTGGCAGTTTCTCCCCAGGATTCCTGAGAGATCCTGTGTGTCTCTTCACAGCAAATATTCAAAGTCAGCATATCCTCCTGTTTTGTAAACAAACTAACCTAACCAATGAAGATGGAGCTGGCTTCTGTGTGGTGAAGAATTATTGCTGCGTCATTTCACATCGCTTTAGCCAGCACTGACAAACATCTTCACAATGAATGGTAACTGACTGCTGGTACTGTTCAGCTACCTCTGACTTTTCTTTATGTAGGTTGAATATTCGCCAAACATATCATTTAAAAAAATAAAACAAAATAGTCAAGGAAGAGGTGACATCAACTTCTCTGGTAGAATTTTGTTTGGCCTACTTTAAAAAATTTTTGATACTGAAAATGAGACAGAACTTCCTAAGATTTTAACCGGAAAGAATTTGAAAGTTTTTCTAGTCCACTACTCTCAGACACAGAGAGCTGGTCTCTAAGATTGTATTACCCAATTCAGTCTCATTTAGTGATCACAACATGCTTATAAGTAGGCTGTCCTCACTGCCAGGAAATGTGCTACCCAAGACCAAAGATGCAGCCACGCTGGACCAGGTCCTCTGGCTGCACAGCATGCATTAAAGTGCTTCTTTTGACTGGGACACTATTTTACCTTCTTTGTCTTTCTTTTAGTATCCGTTCGAAAAAGAAGGCTAGAAACTCAAGTTTCACATTTCGATCTTTGAACTGGATAAGGTTTTCCTTGTCTTCCACGGTGATGGAAGACATCTTTAACTGAGATGTCTTCCCACTGAACTGCTGTGGCTAGTGGTCTCCTACTTAGCCAACCCTCCTCCTATGAAGAGGCATTGTGTCGAGCCCCAAGTAGGTGGTACTGGGCAGAGGGCCAGGGGCTCCAGGACAGTGAGCTGCAGATGTGAGCATTAGCAGAATTCCCTCCTGCTTGCAGAGGCTCTGCAGGGCAAGGTGGAGGGAAGTTAAGAGCACTGGCTCCAGAAGTAGAGAGGCGATTTCCACTCTTCCTCTCACATGCCTGAACGACCTCGGGCGAGGACCTACACCTCTTGAAACCAGACATGTTTTATTAAGAAGTGTGTTGTGAGGACCCAGGTGATAACAGATGGAAGCCACTTAACACAATTCCCAACATGGTAACGCTGCTGGCTGCTAGACAAGTACTTGAACACAGTTTAGAGGAAAAGCTACTGGGGTAATGCTCCCCATTAAAAGTCTTTCATCTTAGCTATTCTTTGTAAGTTTTCAAATTGAAAATAAGGTGTGATTTGCCAGCTTTTTATCTCTGAGACTTGCAGATTACTTTCCTCGGAAGTGTGAGCTCTTCCTTCTGTTTTGCTGACAAGCCAGTCCTTAAACTTGTGTCATTTTCTCCGTGTAAAAGTAGTTTTGATGCCTAAAGTGTAGATGCATCTTCTGAGTGCAGTGGGGAGACTTTGGATTGCCCTCTGTGGAGCCATTGTTTCCCTGAGTCCCAGCAGAATTATCACTCCTCAGATCTTTTAGGATCAAAAAAATTGCAGGTTTAAAAACTGTATTTTTCTTCCATAAAATAGCTAGCAGATAAAATACTAGTTTTGCTGACCATAGTGTATTTTAGTACTTCATTAAATAGAAAATTAGGTCATAGTTACTTGCTTATGGTATATAGATGAATTATGAAAATTTTACCTAACCAAAAAGTTTTCTTTTAGATAGATAGATAGATAGATAGATAGATAGATGTTTTTCTTTTTTAGCTTTCTTTCTTTTCTTTAGTTTTAGTCTTTAAAAAAATTATATTATACTTAAAGGAAAAAGACAGAATTCTATTTTTTGTGTTGAAAATGAATTAGGATTCTGAATTTTAAACTCCTACTTGTTGTTATAGTCAGGAATGACCTCTGATGTCTCCAGTGACAGTGTTTGCTATATTTTGACTACTTCAACATAAATACCATGGAATTCATTATTCACTAATTGTAAATAAAGTTTGGTATTTTGAAAGAAAAATTTTATTAATTTTTTTCCACACATACTCACGCCCTACCATTTTAATCTGTTGGGCTATAAAGAAAAGAGGTTTATTTTTGCTCATAATTCTGGTTTAAGGTTGATGATGAACTTCTTGATGAAAGAGTCCTGAAGTGGCTCAGAGGATCTGGTGTGTTTATGTTTTCTGGCTTCTGGCTTCTTACCCTCCTCTTTTATTCTTGTTTATTTGCTTGCTTTTTTAGTTCTGGGTTTGAACCCAGGTTTTTGAGCATGCTAGGCACCCTTGAATAATTTTTTGAAATCTCTGTGTCTGTATGTGTTTACTTGTTCATGTTTATGTCTCGGTCCATATGTAAAGAAGTCAGGTGTCAGTCCTCAGCTTCCCCTTGTCTGAGACAGTGTCTCTTGTCCATTGCTATATATGGCAAGCCAACTGACTGGTGAACTTGGAGAATTCTCCTGTCTCCACCATCCATCTCATTGTAGGAGTGGTGGGATTACAGACGTGTTTGGCTTTTTGTGGGTCCTGGGGATCTGAACTCAGGTCTTCATACTTGCTAATCAAGGACTTTACTTGCTGAGTCGTTTGCCCAGTCCCTCTTATAAAACGACCAGGCTTCAGTCACAGGTATTTGCCTTGATCATCTAATCAAAACGGCTGCACACCATAGCCGGACTAAGTTTCCATCCTCCCAGTACCTCACAGTGGAGATTAAACACCAACATGAGTTTTAGGGTGGGCATATCATAGAACCTAATATTTAAAAGTAATACATAAAAGTTTCAGTCTGTTACAAACTTTGTTTAAATTTGGTTTTAATAGTCCTACAGCAATCAGGCATGGAGAAACTGAAAGAATTAGTAAGATGATTTCAAAGTTCAAAGGCAAGAATAATTATTAATACCGAAGTTCCCAGTTCTTACCACCGAAGCCTGTATTATTCCCATGGTCAGGAGCATTCTTAGCCTCCTGCCTCTCTGTCTAATCCTACCTTGTCTTTCCTTTTGTCTCTGTGAAATCTTCCCTATACTGCTTAGGTGTCATGTTTAGTACTGCTAGCAGTCTGCTCTGTCGGACATCTTGCCCTCAGAGTTTTACTGTCTGTACAAAGTGGCTGCTAAGTTGTTAGAGAAGGGGGCCACTTGTTCGTCCTGGCTGCCCAAAACCAAAATAATCACACA
The DNA here is from genome assembly GCF_982192425.1 of Myodes glareolus. Taxonomy (NCBI): domain Eukaryota; kingdom Metazoa; phylum Chordata; class Mammalia; order Rodentia; family Cricetidae; genus Myodes; species Myodes glareolus. The sequence continues at coordinate 42,520,964 of NC_142034.1, forward strand.
GAAACTGTATTAATTAAATCACTGCTTGACCCATTATCTCTAGGTTCTTATTGGCTAATCTTTTACATCTTAATTTAACCCATCTCCATTAATCTGTGCATCACCACGAGGTTGTGGCCTACCAGCAAAGTTTCAATATGTCTATCTCCGGCTGCAGATCCATGGCATCTCTCTGACTCTACCTTTCTTCCTGTCAGCATTCAGTTTAGTTTTCCCTGCCTGCCTAAGTTCTGCCCTATCAACAGGCCAAGGCAGTTTCTTTATTCATTAATCAGTAAAAGCAACACATAGAAGGAACTCCCACACCACTAACTAGATTATCAAAGTGTGTTTCATGTTCTTCCTGGACACACCTCCCTTGCAGCTTATGCCTGATTTCCCCATTTTCTGACCCTTTCTGCTGAATGGACATTGATACCCTAGAGGAAAACACATGTTGGATGTGGCAGAGTGTGTATCAGGCAAGTGGCCAAATGGTTGCATGATACAAAGGCCCAATCTTTTGTCCCAGAAGCATTTATATTGGAATACTTTGGGATTATGAATGAACTTCTTATGTTAAGCTAATGCAAAGCTTGGGATTTATTTGTTATTGCAATTAGCATTACACCAAGGTGACTTTTAATAGGCAATACAGTAATCCCAAAGTATTTAATTTCTAAGAGTGATTCATTATTCTTAATTTGTAATGCATCCCACTTGAAAGAAGCATGGCTTTATTTAAACGAGTCTGCTAATTCTTAGTCTGCTTTCATTATTCCAAATTACTTGACTCTTCTTTTAGCAGCCAACTAATAGTTACTCTGATTAAGTAGGTCCTGTGTTTATCCTCCTTCCTCCCACACCATTTTGTAAGGTAGCATTTCTGTGTTTACAAATCCAGAGAGTATTTGCTGTTATTTATAAATGCAGGAGGAATAAAATGAGAAGTAAATTTAAATTGTCAGTCCCAAAGTATTGTTTATAGTTCTGACTTGAATTGTGGCAATTACTTTACCAAAAGGTATTACTGTTTCAGGAAATTTACCAGGAAAAAAAAAAAAAAAGCTGTTGCCTAAAGCTACTACCTTCTACCTAATCAAAGCCAGAAATGCAGTCATTCTTCGTGCCCATTTCTCCGCAGCATTTTGTCTCTCCGTAACTCACAGATGAACACATATCTGCCTAAGCTCACAAAGCTGTAAATCTGATTACACAGTAATCAGTCTCAGTGAAGTCCCATGGGTGCAACCTTCTCTCAGTAAGTCCCACTGGCTTCAAGCTGAATATGTTCATGCTGAAGCCAGAATTAGCTTTCCAAAGTGCTAAACCCACATCTCAAAATCCTTCAGTGTCTGGACCTTCCTTTGGGGCTAGAACTTATTTTTGTAGCAGTGCGGGAATTAATTCCAAGGCCTTCACGTGCTGGGCAGCCGCCCTGCCCTCCCCAGTGCTGGGATTCCTGATTTACATCAGCCCACCAAACTCTAAACCTATGCTTTTAAATGGAGCTTCGAAGACCTGTGTCATCACCCATCCATTCTCCTGTCTTGTCTCTTGCTGCCTTCCTGCACCTTTCCCTGTACTGTCTTTTCCGCATACTGTGCCCCAGCCTTACTGGAATCAGTCTCTTCTTTAAAGGCACCTTAATCTTTCTCAGACCCTCATGCCACTGACCTGCTGTGATCTATGTTGAGCTCTATTCTTCCCACCATACTTTCCCTACCACCCCGCTTTGGTAATTCCCATCTATCCTTTCTTCTCAGCTTACATGTTATTTCTGGAATTGCCTTTTCAGAGCCTTGATGTCAAGATACAACGCCTTTCCTTTGTGGACTGACATCACCTTGCATTTTCTCTTCTTCTTCACTTCTTTCTCTTTGTTTTCCTTTCACTGACTTCTCTCCTCTCCTAGGCTGGCCATAATTATACTGATCACTATTGTATCTAACACCTGACATGTTGCCTAACACAGTAAATATTTGTAACATAAATGAGTAATAGGATCTGTTAGGACCCAGGCCTGTGCAGATTTATCTATGGGGTGATATTGGAAGATACACTAAAGGAGAGACAGTGCCCGAATATCTTGCCAAGTATTGGGAAATCCGCGGTGCTAATGACCTTTACAAGAGAAGCTGCTGAATGTGTTTTGAAAGTTGAGCTAATAAGGATGTGCTGTGGAAATGGATGATGGGTCTGAATGATTTCATATCTGTCCCATTTTCTTGACAAAACTATTCATAAAGAAATAATGTTGCAATTATGGTTAAGGTTACCATGATGATTAATGAAATAATAATACACACATGAAGTTTCTACCCAACCTAGCATATGACGTTTTGTAGTTACCTGAAAAATATTCTTTTTCCTCATTTGTAACTTAGTGTCAAGTTGAGGCTAGAGAGCAAAATTTGTTGCACATAGAATTATTATCCCTAAGCAAAACTTCTGCCCAGGCTCATTAGGCAGTCTTGGGCAGCTTCTCCTCTTGAACTAGTGTTCTGGTGGCTCTCCAGCTTCCTGGCTTAGAGAAACCTTTACTTTCTTGGTTGTCTACTTCTTTGCTGCTATGTTAGACTGCTTTTCCCCCTTGCTGTGACTAGTGCAGGGAGTCTAATACAAAGCCTTAAGTGCAGGTAAACTGGTGCAAGATTTTTAGGCTTTGCTTGCTCTCATTTTTCTCACATGTGAAATGGGAGTGGAAACTCTAAGATTGTGGGCACTGCATAGCGTTTAGCTGTCGTGAGCCACTGTCGCACCCGATGGCCACAACTGCTTTTGTGGGTCTCCATCACTTGTGCACCAATTATCAAGTCTTGACGTTCCCCTATTATCACCCATCCTTTGATCTCATTTCCACCAAAAAGTCCCACATGAAGTTCAAACTCAAAAATCAAAGCCAAATTTATCAACTTTTCTGGTAGTCAAACGTCTATAACCAACGTCCAGAGGTAGGATGGATTCAGCACTGGTGGGTGTGGCTTCTTGGCTTCATGTTCTCATGACTTTGGTCTTTGCCATGGTCTCGGTATTTTCACTTATTTTTTTTGTCTTCCTCTTGCTCCTCACAGTATATACCTATGTTTATATGTATATAATCCTTTTTAACAGATAATATCTGCCTTTGAGAGCACTGAAAAATTCCCCCTTGTCTTTACTCAGATCCTCATAGAATCACTAGCAAGAGGACTGGGATTCTAACTTGTAGCTGGCTTGGACAAAGTCTATGCTTCCGTAGACAGTATTCTTTAGCAGGGCAATGCAGGACTCAAGAACAGAGTCAAAGCTCTAGGCAAATGAGGAAGGTTGATAAGAGTGTGGGTAGAAATCTATATTATCTACTACACTGTTCAAAACATTTCATAATTGGAAGAAAACAAATCCAGTGATGCAGTAAAATAGAGTCAGGGAAGCTATTGGTATTGTCAAGTCAGGCTGAGTGTGAGGCAAGAGCAGAGGGGAAAGGAATGAGAGGCATAGGTAGCGTATTGGGGTATGGCAGGGGTAGAAAAGAAGAGCCTCCTTTGGCTTCCTGGTCCTAGTTGGCCAAGTAGACAGTCATGAACACTAACAAGAGTGCACACTGGGTGGAATGAGTCATTTCATTCTGTAGGGGTTCACTGAGTTTTAGACCCACAGCATGTGAAGAGCTGTGCGAGGCATGCCAATGGCAATGTTCCCACAGCCATGGAAGTGTCTGAACTGGGAGTGTCACTTTCAGAATGCTGTTTCCCTGTGTTTAGAGTCTCTGCTTCATCCCCTTCCCCAGGGTTTCTGATGCTTCAATCTCCCTCTTAACCTTCCTATTTCTTCGCTGCTTTTTGATGGCCATAATTTCTTCCTTTTCTTCTGAAGGAGTATACTTCCCTTTGGTGAACCAATTCCTTTACTCATGGTGCACCCAGTTGCCAAAGTCAATGTCATGGTGAGTCAGGAAACCATCCTGATTAAAATTAAATGAACTTGAAAATTTATTTAGTTGATCTACTTTGTAAAAGGCCTATAAATCATTAAATTATAAAAACAACTTCTGAACCAAAGTAAGTGGTAAGAAGACAGAATTATTTAAAAACATATTGGATGTTACAGATTTCTCTTATGATCATCTTTACCTAAAAGTACAGAAGTGGTCTGCATGACTGGCGAGAGTAAACAGCAAGGCAAAGCCAGAGTGTTGGTGTGCAGGAGGGTACAAGAGACACAAGCAGGAAGCAGCTGGCAGAGCAATACAGCTGGAAGGTGTATTCAGCTCTTAAGACGTGTGGAAGGATGAGAGGTGGCCTGACCCAGGAGCCTGTGACAATGGGTTGTGGACAAAGCTGTGGAGAAAAGTGCCCAGACAGACAAAAACACGAAGGAAGGAAGGAAGGAAGGAAGGGTGGGAAGCCGTTGGCAGGAGAAACAGAAGGGCAAACGCAGAGAGTTTTAAAGGAGACCCTGAAGTCAGACTGAGGAGGAATGTAGACATTGAAAGGCCCACATCAAGATATGCTGGCTGGTTTCTCATAGTTGTAAAGTTTAAAATGATTGAAAATGAATATTGTTGATTGTTTTGTGGTTATAGTTTTGAGGAATTATAAATGCTGGAATTTGTGGAGTAAGATGTGACAACATCTCTCCTCCATCCTATGCATTCCTTTCATACTTTTGATTTGGTGATTACCATATATATATTCTCATTTGGTGTTCGGGGGAGACAGGATGGCATGTAACACAAGATGCCCTCAAACTTATTATGTATCCGATCATGGTCTTGAACTCCTGATCTTCCTGCTTTCCAAGTGCTGGGATTACCATACCTACCTTAATTTTCTTTTAAATTTACTATTCTATGATCTATCAATTTTACTTCAAGGAATTTACAGTACAGAATTATTTATATGTGTTAGCAAAACTGAAGGCCAAAGGACATTAATAATGACATTATTTATAGAAATAATAACAAAACAGTCTAAAAGTACACCAGAAGGGGCAATACATCAGTTGTCTGTGCTGTTGTAAAGAAAAAAGAGAATATGCAAATATGCTAATATTGCCAGGGTTGCTGTGGCTGCACACTACTCTGAAGGTGCAGGCCTTCATGCACCTAAGGCAGTTTTCTCATTTACCTGTGCTCTTCTATGGATCTGGGAGCCTCACCAGGCTGTGACTGAGCATGTCCACTTCGGTCTTGTGGCTGACTCTGCATCTTAAACACAGCTTCCATAATCACCAAAGCATGTGAACAACAGCTTCTTTATGCCCTGGCCAGGTCTCTGTGTTCCACAGTGGCCTTTTAGCCAGAAATGATGCATGGCCCTGCATAACTGCAAGAAGAGAGGGGAAATACAACTACCTTTGCCATAGTGCTTAAGACATAGTAGTGGACAAGAACAGCATATAGATGCAATTATATGATATATATCATGCACTTCTATTTATACAGTGAAGCATGTTATATGATAAGCATTATATGATGTATCTTTTAAAACTAAGTATACTAATTATAGGCACATGAAGTTTCTGGAGTGATATACAAGGCATTATTCACTAGTATTCTAATAGAATTATATTAATTTTGTGGAGCTTTTTCCCATCTGATTTGAACTGACTGTAAAATATTCTGTGAAAGTAAATTCAACTTTGATAAATCTAAGTTTTGTGACTATTAATTTTCCTCAAATGAAATTAAATCTATAATCCTATGGTGTGAGTATGTGTGTAACATACAGGGAGAACTATAAAATCTACATATGTTTATCCTTCCTCATGTTAGCTAAGGCTTATTGTTACCAGATTTACAAAATAGGAAATGCCATTCACCATTTACTCTGCACCACTCCTTTCCTGAATACACTGAAACTAAAGGGCAGGCAAAGTAATAAGTAATCCATTCATAGTGAGCAAGTAAGGAGCTGACTAATATCACCATAGAAAGCCACGCCGTTGGCACTGTGAAAATACTCTAACAGATGATGTAATCTTTGCTCCCAAGAGAAACGTTTTTAAAATACATTCATCTCTTGTGGCTGGAGCGATGGCTCAGAGGTAAAGTACTTGCTGTGCAAACACGAGAGCCTGAGTTCAGATCCCAGCACCCATATAGAAGCTAGGTGTGGCAGCGTTTGGTGGAGTGGGCAGAGACGGGCAGATCCCAGAGGCTAACCGACTAGCCAGGCTTGCTAAAACAGGAACTCCAAACTCAGAAATAAGGTGGGGGAGCTGGGGAAATGACTGAGAGGGTAAAGGTGCTAGCTGCCCAAGCCTGACAACTTGGTTGGATTATCAGAACCCACATAGTGGGGCACAGTGGCATACATCTCTGCTCCTAGCACAACTACAGTGGAGTGATTTGTGAAGACAGAACTGCCCAGAATCCCAGGGAGAATGCAGCACAGCCACAGAAACAAGACAGTCCCCATCTCAACCCTGTGGAAGGCAAGGTCCAGCTCCAAGAGTTCTCCTCTAATGTTCTCACGTGCACTGTGGCGTATGTGCACACTGCACACTAATAATAACTAGATGGACAGCAATGGGGAAAGACTCCGGATGTTGACCTGTAGCTTCCACACATGTGTGCAGAGGCAAGCACACCCACAAAAGACACAGGTACACACCTATGTTAATCTCTTTGAGCATTCAAAATATGAAGATTCACTTTTCACAGATACAGCCAGACATTCTGATGATAAATGCCCTAGATGTATAAAAGAGTACACTTGGGCTTAAATTATAGAAAACAGCAAGGCACTGTAGGTATGGCGGGATAAAATTAATTTATAATCATGAATTCTTACATCTCATTAAACTCCAGAAGGTACTGTTGTGGGGGGGGCACCCAGGGAAGGCTAGGTGTTGAACCGAGGCTCTCACACATACTAAAGAAATGCCCTATAGTTTCAATCCTGGTATTTTCTATAGCTTTTATACATGTTTATGTAATGAACAAGTCCCCAGGAATGTGGTTTGAACTCCTGTGTCCATCAGTTTCTGGGATACCTGCAAAGAACACAGACCCTTACAGCAACTCTTTTAGAACTGTGTCCTCAAGCCTAAGGTCCCTGCAAGCTGTGCTAATAGACCCAGCGTATGAGGACGTTGTGGCTTATATTTGTCATCGTTTCTCTAGACCTACTTCCATCGTCATCATTTACTCCATTGTGACCACACATTCAAAACAGCTCTCTTTTACCTGGAAAGAAGAGTCTAGAAAGCATGTTTTGCAAAGGGTTAAGCATGCCATTAGGATTAAAAATAAATAATACCTTTTACTTCCTTAATATCTTTCTCTATTTGAGATACTACAACATAATACCCTAAATTGTTGGGGTTTGTTGTTGTTTGGAGTTTGTTTACTTGTTGTTTTGTTTTCGTTGGGTTTTTCAAGATTGGGTTTTTCTGTGTAACAGCCCTGGCTGTCCTGGAACAGACTTTGTAGACCAGGCTGGCCTCAAATTCACAGAGATCCACCTTCTGAGTGCTGGTGTTAAAGGTGAGCACCACCACCATCTAGCTAAACTGGATATTTTGTAAATTAACTAAAATTTACCCTTCAGGATTCTGGAGGTGGTAAGGTTAGAGACTCCTGCAGGCTCTGCACCCCATAAAGACCTGTCCTTCACATGGGCCTCACTTCCTCAGGGCTCTTTTCCTGTTAGCAGGTGGAACACTCATAGCCTACTGACCTCCCAAGGTGTAATGTCTTTGCACTGCAGATTGTGTTTTGACATTTGAATTTAGGGGTATATATTCAGTACAGGACATCAAATTTAGCTAGTAATATTACACTAAATTGCAGAAACAGCCTGATTAACAAAGTGGCTATAAACATAACAAGCAACGGACTACAGGTAGAATACTTATGCTTTGTCTGGTCTGTATATCTTTTTGAGTCAGAGTCACTACAGTGTCCTTAAATATTATTCTTTGTAACCTGGTGCCTGTCTGTGGCTAACTGCTGGGTCCACACCACTTCCTCATGCAACCTCAGCATGTGTTTGAGAGAATACAAACTGATCTGCACTTTGCTGAACAATGTAAGACCACTAACTCTCACTCTAGGCTTTCATGGTAATGTCAAATTGCCTAAAATTCTATAACCGCTGTCTTTCCCTAACATAGACCAAGCAACATCATTTTCATTAATATTCATTTTAAGAACGAATGTGGAACATACTGAAAGCATGTAGAAATACCTACTAGCTTAAAAGAGCAATGGAAGAGTTCCCCCAGACAACAGCAATTAATTGACACATAAGTTAGAGGTAGTAATTGTCCTGAAAGCCCAGTGGGAGGAGGGAAGTGACTTAAGGATAGCAGGAGCTAGAAAAACCTTGTGGAAAAGACTTTAAAGTGTTATGGTATAAAATATTTAAAAATATTGCCGGGCGGTGGTGGCGCATGTCTTTAATCCCAGCACTTGGGAGGCAGAAGCGGGTGGATCTCTATGACTTCAGCCTGACCTATAGAGTGAGTTCCAGAACAGACTCCAAAGCTACACAGATAAACCCTGTGTGTCAGGGAGAAAAATAAATAAATAAATAAATGTGCACACACACACACACACACACACACACACATATATATCCAATTGTATTTTTTGTAAGCTGAACAGTCGTCAGTAGTCAGTTATGCTATTACTACATAAATCTTACAGGTAGCCTTTGAATGCAAAGAAAATCCCTTTGTCTTCTGTTCTTAGATTTACGTTCATCTTAATTATATGCTTGTGTGTTGGTTGGGGTGGGTATGTGCGCATGAGAGTGCAGGTGCCTTCAGAGTCCAGAATAGGATCCCCTGGACCTATTCTGTAGAAGGTTGTGAGACCCAACGTGGGTGCTGAGAACTGAACTCAGGTCCTCTGCAAAAGCACAAAGTGCTCTTAACGACTGAGCCATCTCTCCAGTTCTTTATTTGTGTTATCTTAAAAAAAAAATTGGAACCAAAAGACTTTGTTCTTTTGAATCATCACAGGCTTCTTAGTAATTGCTGTGAAGCAGATCCTGTCTAAGTGGGAATACTCTGAACGGCTCCTTCTTAGTAATTGCTGTGAAGCAGATCCTGTCTAAGTGGGAATACTCCGGACGGCTCCTTTAAGAGCTCTGTTTTGCAGATGTTGTTTTGTGATGTGGACTCAGTCCCTGCCAGCAGAGTGTAGCTGGTGTTGCATCACTTCCCTTGCAAGAGAATTGACTCCAGGATCCTTGGGGCAGGGTCATTTTCTCATTGTTTTGCACACTGTGTATCACCTATTTACGTTAGAACTCTGGTGAGTCACAGCCACAAATTAAATGGGGACTGTTATTACACCTGTTAGCCGATGATGTGATAGGTTTTATGCAAGCTGTCGTTTCTTTTTCTTTTTCCTCCCCCAAGCCAGTTTTATATTCTTTAAACTTTAGCTTCAATTTCAGACAATACTATCCCTTTTTAAAAATCCATGTTTTCAGATTCCCTGAAAAATCAGAAGTTCTGACACACCTCATCTACATTTTCAGAACGGGTGCCTCTGCCATCTTGCTGCTTCCTTCCTACAGGGAGCACACTGGTCTAGCTCGCCACCATTTCCCACCTGGCATACTTCCTGTCTGTCACTTACCTGTCTGGCTCCCTGGTTTCTCCCTTAGATTTCTGACTCTTCTTGGTGTTTCTGCTTGATTATTAGATTAAAATGTATTCATGTGATATATATAACAATTGAAAAACAAGACAAAATTTGGGTTTTGCAATATCTGTTACCTTTTGAAACTTCAACTGTGCATCATTTAAAGAATATAATTATATATAAATTCTATGGTTGAAATCAATTGGTTAATCTTAGTAATGGATTTTGATAATGTTATAATTTTATGTGTGCTTATACACATTTGGTTGTAGACACAAATATATGTAAACAATGTTTATAAAAATACAAGGGGCAGGATCATCTGAGTGAAAAATATTTGGGAGTTTATTTCTTAATATTTTCCTTACAAATTTTAAGTTTGAGATTTCATAAATGTGAAAGCTGTTTTTTAAAACTCAGGCTAACTCCCAACACAGATCCAACAATGAGAAATGTTTTTCTTCTCAAAAAGATCTTTTTATATTTTAATTTGCAGAAAGGAAAAGCTTTCAATCTACTTGATTATCATGTTCTTCCCCAGGAGAAAAAGAATATTTTCCTAAAGCTTATACTAAGAATAAAGTTTAGGGACAATCAGGAAAAGCAGAGGATGAAGGAAGGGACCACAGCCCCAAGAATGCAGGCAACCTTTAGAAGTTAGGAAAGGCAGGAATGGTTTTCTTCTGAAGCCCCAGTGGGGGATACAGACACTGCGGACACCTTGTTTTTGAGCTTTTACCCCCATACTATAAGAATAAATTTGTATTACTCAGCCAAAAATATTTTTTTAGAACTATTTTTTGTATGAATTAACAACTGCCTCCATTTATTATTGTACTGTTCTAGTAAGGTGCTGGACGTACACAACCAAAGAAGGACTTTATTAACAGGATCTATATGGGCTCCTGCCGAGATACCGACATGTTAGATATTTTAACAAGTGACCACACTGTCCTCGGGGCATAAACCCTTTCTTTATGTGTGGTGGTCCATGTTGCAAGTTCATTCCCATTTAGTCTATCTCCCTTGTAGTCAGTGGTTATGTGTGTCCTTGAAGGCTAGTCAGGATAAAAGCTATAGATCACACTGTCAAGACTAGAGCAAAAATTAATAGGGCTGTACATGGGTGTAGCTGAGTGGGAATGAGAATCTGGTTGGCAGGTATGGTTGTTCCTGGCATGTCACCACCCTTATGCTCCTTAGCAAACAGAGCTGGAAAATGGGCAGGGTGCATTCATGCATGGTCAGCTCCTGTGGGTGGATTCCACATCTACAGATTCGACCAACTGCAGATGGAAAATATTTGAAAAAATAAAATGGTTCAGAAAGCTCCAAAATGCAAAACTTGAATTTACAGTGTATTACACCGAATCTATGCAATTGAAGTAGTATGTAGGCATTATATTAGGTTTTATAAGTAATATAGAGATGATTTAAGGTATATGGAAATATATGCATTGGTTATGTAAACATACACCATTTTATATAAGGGGCGTGAGCATCTTTGAATTTGGACATCCATAGTGTCTTTGAGGGTCTTCTGAATATCATGAGATGTTTCTTTCTCTATATTATACATGAACTCATATTAGTATCTCACATTTCATACACTCATGAATCTTTTCCTCTTTCTCATCTATAATTTCCTTCTGCAGTATGGAGAAACCTGGCTTCCATTATTCTCAGCATATTCTTTGCTTAGTCCTCCTATGGATAACTAATTTCCCCCAGCATGCATACAAACAGACCACAGCCTAGATCCTGGTCCTGCTGGACACCCCAGTGCACTGATATAGAATCCTTACTCTGGCCCCACCACACATGCAGTGAGCCAGCTGAATTCTTAGCCTGGCTCTGCCAGATATACTGGCCAAACCCTTGTTTTTAAACTTAGAGGGCTTATATAAGCAAAAACTTAAGACAGACTATTTTCTGAAATTTAAAAATAAGGATGCTAAAACTTTAGTTATTCAGACATTGTCTAGTTTCAGTTACTATTCACAGAGGCTGGTGGGATTTGTTTGAGTAAAGATTTGGAACTAATGCTACTTATAAGTAGTCTTAGTTTTTCCTTTGTGTAATGTCATGTTAATAGGCATTTAAAGAAACTGGTCATGGCCTCAGTGAGCAAGGCTGAGCTTGCCTCTCAGCCCAGAAAGCTCCTGTGCAGTGGCACTTCAACAAAAAGCAAATGTTACATAGTATTTGTCTTCAGCTGGCAGCTGGTCCACCTGCATAAATTCCTTTCTTAATTTAATTGAACAATAAAAAAATTGATTTCTGCTAGAAGAGCAGAAGGGGAAGAGCTAAGAGAAAAAGTGGGAGAAATTATTATTTGTTTTTTCCATTTCCTGGTGTATTTGATCTGTTTTTAGTTTGGTTTTTCTTTGCCACCACATTCTTACTCCCTTAGTTTGCTTCCTGATGTCTGCTATTCCTGAGTGTAGATAACTCTTGGTTATTTTCACAAGTGGAGATGGACCAGGTGGTAAAGTACTAGGTGCTGGTAAAGTACAGCAGAGTACTAGGTGGTCCAAATCATGTTTGTCTTTGTGTTGATTTTGATAGTCTGAATGCAGGCCCATTTAATATGTAAAGAATGTAGTAATGAGTCTCTCCGTGACTGCAGGTCTCTGCCTCTGTAAAAAACCCCCTTGGCTTCCAGTGCAGTGCACTAGGAAAAGTAAGACCATCCTATCTGGCTCTACCCGGCTCTAAGGAAGGGCTCTGACATAGGCGCAAAGCTGTATCATCTATTTCAAATAACATGTAAAGATGAAAACCCCTTGCACAATGGTAATGGTGATATCTTTTATCTTTTACATATTCTTTAGTTTTCTGTAAATTTAGCTCCTTTCTCCTTACCTGTCCCGCGCTACCATCTCGCCCGCAAGAACGACGCGGGACACTTAGGATCCTTCTGCAGAAAAGCTTTAATGCATCTTGAGAGGGAGAGCATAAGCTTACATTGCGGAGACCCAGAATGAGGGGAACCCAGCCCTTATAAAGGAAACAGTCCTCGCTTCTGACGTGTCACTCTTGGATTGGTCCGCTGCCCATTATCCCAGATGATGCCTCGGAAGTAGGCAGGGACGCAGCAGTAGAGAGTTACCAAGCACATGCACTGGGATTAAAGGCGTGTGCTACAACACCTTGAACTCACAGAGATCTGCCTGTCTCTGCCTCCCAGGCGTCAGGACTAAAGGCGTGTACCACCACACCTTGAGGTCACAGAGGTCAATCTCTACCTTTGTCCCTAGAAGCAATGGTAGAGAATGTGGTTGCGGCCCTCCACACTTACCCACAAAACTTTGTTCCCAAATGCCCAGCCATTATGCAGAGGTCCCCAAGGAGCAGCTCTTACTATTTCACCTGGGGGTACTACCTGACATTCTGATTTCCCAAGGGTTGCTGGCATCAAAGGAGTTGCATTGGCATGTAGTAAGCACTGTGAGAGTTCATGTATCCCATGGTTACTCCTAGCATGGGAGAACTTCCCTCTTTCAACTGAGGCTTACATCTTTAGCCCCCAAAGCAAAAATCTTGTAAATGATAGCCAAACACTGAGGATGACCTTGAAGTCTGTTGTTGGAAATTTTTAAAAAATTTTTTGACAGTTTCATGCATGCATATAATGAATTTTAGTTCCTCTCAACCTATTACCCTGTCTCATTCTCCCCTGCTGAAATCTTTCTTCCCAACAAGCCCCACCACACACACATTTTTATGCCTTTTGGTGCATATGACCCACGGAGTTTAATTATTGTTGCCTGCATGAGTATCAGCAAGAGATTGTTCACTAGAGTGTGGGCAACTTATCAATGACTACACCACTGAAGAAAGTAACACCTATTTTTCAGCGACCATTAACTGTCAGTAGCCATTTAGGGATAGAGCCTTACAGGCTCCCTGTTCCATGAGAAGATGTTGAAAAGCCTGATTTTGAGTAGGTCTTGTGTGGGTAACTGCAGCTGAAGTGTGTGAGCTATGTCATACCCAGAAGACACTGCTTCACGTCGCTCCTCCCCAACCTCTGCTCTTCATTCTTCCCCTCTTTTCAGTGTTCTCCGAGTCTGGGGTGATGGGTAATATAGACTCTGGTTTAAGGTGGAGCATTCCACAGTTACTTATTCTCTGAACTTTTAACCAGTTCCACCTTGATTTGTAAGACAGTTTGCACTGATTGGCTAGGCTGGCTGGCCAGTAAAACCTCTGCCCCAAGTTCTGGGATTACCACCACACTCTGCTTTTATGTTGATGCTGAGGATCTGAACACAGGTCCTTTCTAACAAGCACTTTGCTACTGAGCTGTCCCCCCAGCCCCATAGCCACCTCCTAAAATTTGTCTTTTCCTCTGCTGTAACCCTAACACCTCCATCTCCTTTCCTTTTGTAAACAGTACGTCATCCTGTTTGAGCAGTTCTGTCTTAAATCCCACTGTCTGAAGCTCCTTCATTCCTTAGACTATTGCAGTAGCCTCCTAGTGGTCAGTCAGCAGGCACTCGGGCCCTTGTACCAAAGGAGATAGGATCCACCGCACACTTCTGCTCCAGGTCCATTCCAGACACCTCGTCTGTGTCAGTCCCTCCTTTCCCAGCATCCTCCCTTGTTCTCTCTTCTGGGACATGGTCATCGCCTGTTCCACTCTGGATTCTTCAGAAACTTGGTCTCTCCTCTTACCAGTGCAGTATACATTTGGTTGCCTCTTCTGGAGCCCCTATTTAGTGTCTGTTCTTACTTGCAGTAAGGCAAAAATGGGTCAGCTGTCTATTACTCATAGCTCAGAAACCTTGGAACATGAATGCTGACCAATAGTAAGTTGGATGAACAGACACATGAATACAAATAAATGCAAAGACAGCAATAAGAATATTTAAAAGACTTACAGGAATGCTGATGATAAGAATAGTACTTAGTGTAATTATGCTCTTAGTTTGCACCAGTAGTGTATTGAGGACTTCATGTGGGGCATCTCATTTATGGTAACAGTCTTGTGAGGTGATTATATGCTGTAGTTTGGATGGTGTTTTGTCATTGCTTTTTAGGCAGGAGTCTATAGCCAGCAGGATTAACCTTGTCCTCACTATGTATAGCCCATGTGATCACAAACTTTTGATCTTTCTGCTTCAGCCTCCTGGGTGCTGGGATTACAGGTAATGCTCTGCCATGCCCAGCTAGTTTGTTTGTAAAGTGTCCCCAAAGGTCCTTGTGATAAAAGTAGGGTCCCTCCCTTATTGGAAGATGGTAGAAGCTTTAAGAGCTGGGATGTAATCTTTAGTGATCTTTAGATTATTGAAGCATAATTAAGGTTATTATGCCCTTGAGATTATGGAACGCCCAACTCTAAAAGATGATAAGAACCATCTTTTGCTCCCTGGCCCTTGAGATGTCAGGGTTTGCTCTGCCACATATCCCCACTATTGTATGCTTCTTATGAAGGGCCTGAGGCAATAAGGACTACCATTCTGAAAGCTCCAAAGTCTAAAGCCAAAATCACCTTTTATTTCTACTTAGAAATCATCGCTACATTTGTTAGAACACTAGAAACCCGACTAACTCAGCACTATTACTGTCCTATTTGGCTCAGAAGTGTGGTAACTTAACCATAATCACTGATCTAGTCAGTGCTAACCAGTGACCACATACAAAGGGCACTTAAGCTAGCGCCACTTTCCTGTGCTATCGATGGCCCAGCAGCATCCATGTGCTACACAGGTGACTGCGCTTAGCAAAAGAGTTCTCATACATGGTGTGAATTGCAAGCCTCTGTGTCAATAAAAGACAAATATAAACCTTCCAGTTCAAAGTGATTTTAAGACAGCTGAAATCAAGAAGTGCTTGGAACTGCCTGTAGCAACTGTATTACAATAACTCAAATGTCAGGCAACATGAGCCTTAGGAACTTCTTTGAGCTACCACTCTTAAAGCTGAGCTAGGTCTTCTTCTCTAAACTGTGGCATTCTTTCTATTTCTATTGGAAATTTCTGAAACCACGGGATTGAGGATATGTGGAGAGGAGAGTAAGAATAAAAGAATGGTTTTAAAAATAGCTAATTTTAAAATCCAATTATTGTGCTTACTATGTGACATTATCAGTTTATATAAAGCATGGAACAGTGTAATACAGTTCTTAGTTTCCTCTCAACTCAGGCTCCTGGGCACTTACTGACTACTCAGATATATATGAATGCATATAGTTAGTAATTAGGATTCAAGCCTCAGGCCCCAGTGCTGTGTGACTTGAAATCCCTTCTCTTTCCAACACATAGTCCTTGCTCATAGTCCTAAAAAGTAGGTAAACTAAATGATTCGAACCTCTCTAAAGTTGGCAGTCACCTTAGTGAGTAGTGCATGAGCAAGCAAACAAAGGTGTAAAGTTTTGTGTACTTTGCAGTATAGGATCTCCTTTCAAAATAGTCCAGGATCAGTGGTTAAAAAGCCCACACCCAGAACCGGAAACCGACACATAGTAAATACAATTATAAACTATATTATCTCACTGGAGAAGGATTTTGCAATAATTCAAAAATTTAAATTGCATATAGCCTTTCAATATTTTTAGATGTATTTAGTTTTAATACTGTATGAACATTTTGCCTGTATGTATGTATATGTACCATGTGCGTGTCTAGTGTCTATGGAGGTCAAAAGAAGGTATGGGATCATCTGGAACTGGAGTTAAAAAGAGTCATGAGCCAACATGTAGGTGCTGAGAACCGAACCCAGATCCTATGTAAGAATAGCAAGCCATCTTTCCAGCTCCTGCAAGTAGACTTTAAAGCAGCACTTGTCACCACAGAAGTGTGCTCTACAGGTGCACAAGCATATATGCCCAAAGGAAAATAAACACCGTATGTTTACACTTGCTTTATCCACTGTAACAAGTATTGATCAACAATGTGAATGCCCAGTGGGATGAACTCAATACTGTGCAGGCCTTTAAGCATGAGACTTATCTATCTGCTTATGTGAGGTTTTTGCCAAGATAAATATTTTAATTAGGAAAAAATGTGTTTATGTTAATAAAAAAGAAACATCAAAAAGTTATTACCAGGTGGTGAACTAGCTCAGCAGATACAAAGCACTAGCAGTCCCCTGCTCAAGCCTGACCGTTGAGTTCAATCCCAGAACCTATACAAGACAGCAGGAAAGAGCTGATGGCGTGTGTGCTGTGGCAGGCGTGCACCCACATGTTGTACATGTACACACGCATTAGTAATAATTTAAGACCTACATAGACACACTTGTATATACGTAAGAAGAGTATGTTCCAGAGGAATTCGCAGTGGTTACCTCCAGGAGGGAAAGTTGTGGGAAAGATGTGAGAGAAATACTTTCCACCGTCTGTCTTTTGTATCATCTGAGTCTTTTACTAGTTTATATCACCTTATCACAACTAATAAATCAGTAGATATTTAAACATACTATATAAAGAGGCTTGGAATTTAAACTTTTAATTAGCATCCTTTAATTTCATATTCATGGAAAACATGGTATAAAAAACAAATAGCTTTTATTCCTCACCAGTTTTGTGTTTTGCTCTGTTTCTGATCTCTCTCTTTATATTTTTATGTATGCATATAACTATTTTTACTTTTGGAGAGTATATTGGAGACATCATGATCCACTGAATAATTCAAGGCATGTTTCCTGAAAACAAGAATGCCC
Source organism: Myodes glareolus (assembly GCF_982192425.1). Lineage (NCBI taxonomy): Eukaryota > Metazoa > Chordata > Mammalia > Rodentia > Cricetidae > Myodes > Myodes glareolus. Next base: position 42,538,197 of record NC_142034.1, read on the forward strand.
CCTTCACCACAGCGCAGTGATCAAAATCAGGAAATGTGATTTTGTCACAATTCAGTGTCTGACTCTTAGCTGATGTTCATATTTTATCAGTTTTTCCAGTAATATCCTAAAAGCAATTTTCCCCCTACTCTTGATTCAAACTAGGAGTGTACTATGCATTTACTTGTCATGTCTCCTTAATGCCCTACAGTCTCGAATGTGCATTTCAGCCTTGCTTCATTTTCCTGAGCAGGCCCTTTGCAGTGATTTTTGTAGACGGTCTTCTAGTTTCCACCTTCATTCTCTGGATGGGGTTCAGGCTCTAAGCTTGGGCCGCTGCACTCATTGCTGTGCCTTCCTCCCTGCGTCTTAGCAGGAGGCGCTGCTGGCCTCTGGGTTCTCAGTCTTGGGGCTGCTCAGTGTCTCCTTCAGGCCACGTGTGCTGCTCTTCAGTTCACCTAAGATCCCTAAGCTCACCCTTTTCTCTCAGTACCTTGCCCGGCAATGTTAGGATCCACCAGCTAATGTCACATTTTCTGGATTTCGCAAAACGTTCCATGCCAAACACAAAGCCTTCCGGTTGCTTGCTTCTTATAAATGGCTGACAAAGTACGCGATGGTGTTTCACACATCTTACCTTCCCGACCGACTGTGAACTCTGTCTTTACCGTCTGAAGCAGAGCCTTCAATCAGGTTAGAAGACCTATTCTAGAAACTTCACAGCAGTTCAGAAAACTCTCACATTTTAGATTGTCCTCCAGAACTGCTCTTGTTTCCCGACCTAGATTTTCTGGTGAAAGAGAGCCTGTCAGATATGAAAGAGAGATTTGCTGTAAGGCATCTGTCCGCTTAAGCAGTTACAGAGGCTGGGAAGTCTGTGGTCTGCAACTAGCAGACAGGAGACCTGGGAAAGACAGTGGCATAGTTTTCAGTTTGAGTCTGAAGGTCCGAGGACCAAGAGAGCTGATGGTACGAAGTCCATTCTAAACCCAAAGACAGTAAATTTGGTGTCCCACCTCCAAGACAGACAAGAGAAAAACTGTGATTTTTGTTGTTTTGAATCGTTTATTTTCTTCAGATCTTTAACAGGATGGGGGAAGAAAATGCTTTAAGCAACTCACTAATTAGAAGGTTAATTTCACCTGGAAATGCTCATGCAGACATACCCAAAATATGCTTCTAGTTAAGCCTTTGGGTACCCTGTGGCCCAGTCACAAGTCGATAGTGAAGTTAACTGTCACAAGCGTGTATCGGTTTGCTCTAGTATTGGTGATTCTAGTTTTAATGACTTGATTTTAGTGTTCATAAACTTCCTCTGCTGTAAAGTTATTATCTTTCCCTTTAAAAGTACGAATCAGTTTGTGGGGAGGTACTCTGAGGCTATGTAAATAGCCTGTCCTTTATATTGTAACTACTGATAATATTCTAACGTCATCCCTATGTGTATGCCTTGACATTGTCCTGTAAAGAGAAGCACTTTCTGTCTTGTACATGTCTTTAGTTGCATCATGTTAGGTGTTTACTGTGTTCCATGAATTAGACTCTGTCAATGGCTTCATTTCTTTTTGCGCCACCTTCTCAGGTGGTCCCAGAGGGCCCATTCAAGCTGTCATTCTTTGAGCATTTCTCCACTCTCTGGTTCTACAAGAAACTCTGGATTCATCTTGTGAGTTCTTTTAGTCTGTGCTGACTTCAGTTCATTTCCATGGATCCTATTAGGTAATAATGGTATTTGCACTCCTACACCTGGGTGCTCTTCCTTCCTGGCATCTTGAGTGTACAGTTAAGAAATGCACACACATACTGTTACTTCCTCTCTCTTCTCTCTACTCCACAGTCCATCATTCCTCCAGTTCAAGTTCCAACCTGCTGTGTTTCCCTATGTCTCGTGTATATTTCATAATATCAAATATAACCCACTTTTAAAATCTCCCAAGCCTTAAGAAAATCATAATGCTTTAAAAGTTACAAGTCTCTTAACTGTAATCACATATAAATATCAAAACCAAGTTACATCTGTTCAAATATTATCGTCCCAAGTAGAGATTCTTATTCCACAGGAGAAAAGTCAAGACTATAGCAATGAACAGTCACACCGGAACAAAATCAAACCCAGAGTTGTAGCTCTGGTGGCTGGTGTCTAAGACTTGAACTGCACTCTTCTGGGCTCCTAAGAGTTTCGGCAGAAAAGTCCTCTCAGTAATGTTTAATCTTGGAATGTCCCTTAGCTTAAATATCATGATAAAGGTTTACCACACTTGACCTCTAGTATGATCTCAATCAGTGTTACGTAATAAAACATTCTATTTAGTGATAAAGAGAAAAAAGGTCACAAATTCCTATATAATATGTGAACAAGAATATTCTTAACAAATAGAACAGAAACAGTCATGTCTATTATAACCCTTCTTTCTGCTACTAATCACATGATCTTAAACTGGTATTTATAACCACCTTCTTCTACCCGTTCTGCATTTCCTCTGCTCCCATCAGGTGTTTCGGTGAGTCTTGGTTCTTTATCTGGAGGAGTGACCTTTGCTTTCATTCCTGAAGGGTCTGAGCTCTTTATCACCCTGCTTGGGTTGGGTTGTTGTAATTTCTTGTTAACTTTAGTCTTGGTATCAAGGTATGCAAAAAAAAAAATCTTCTGTATTTCAGATGTCCAGTTTCCCTTTGTTGAACTGGGTCAGTCACACCTCACCTATTGCTGTTACTCCTTTCCTAGCCATTTGACTCAAAGCCATTAGGAGCCCAAAATGTCAGGAAAAGTCCATGGGGTGTTTGTTGTGTCTCCTGACAAAAGCATTCTTCATGCTGGAACCAAAACTTTTAGGCCTCCTGAACACAAGATTCCAGAAACAGGAAGTGATCTAGAGAGTCACTAGGGGTAATAGTGAGTGACCCAGTGGGTCACTAGGAGTGACACTGAGTGGAACAATTTTTATTTTCACCTCTCAATCTCTAGACCTGTGAATGCTGATTATAAGAGGAAGAGTACCTTGTACTGGACTCTGATTTAAAGCTTTTACAGCCTTCTGGAGAACCCTACCCCAAACCTAAAGGCTATTGTCATCCAACTGGAACTCTAACTATATCTTTATTTTTATTTTTATATTATTTAATTTTATATTATTCTCTTCTTATTTAATATATTTTAATTAAAATACAATTATAGCAGTTCCCCCTTTCCTTTACTCCTTCCAAACCCTCCCATATGTCTCCCTCCCCTGCCCCATTCTCCATCTCAAGTTAATATCCTTTTTTCTTTATTATTGTGACAGATAGATAGATAGACACACTGATGGAGGAGGGTGATCTGTCTATTGTTACTTTCATTGGTTAATAAAGAGACTGCCTTGGCCTTTTTGATAGGTCAGCCCTTAGGTGGGTGGAGTAGACAGAACAGAATGCTGGGAAGAAGGCAATGAGGCAGTCACCATGACTCTCCTCTCTGAGACAGACCCAGGTTAGACTCTTCCCGGTAAGCCACAACCTCGTGGTGTTATACAGATTATTAAAAATGGGTTAATCAGGATGTGAGAGTTAGCCAGTAACTAACTCTCTAGAGATAATGGGCCAGGCAGTGTTTAAATGAATACAATTTGTGTTGTTATTTCCGGGGCTAAGCTAGCCGTGCGGGAGCCAGGAGGGACAAAAAGCAGGCCTGCCCTCCACTCCTTCTACAGATGGCGCCCAGTGGATTTAGTTACCACGTTGGGTGCCACTCTGTAAAAGGAACGAGCAGCAGGCCGCATTCCCGCCACTCAGCTCCTGGCTAACTTTACCCGAAATAATTACACGGAAACTGTATTCTTTTAAACATTGTTTGGCCCATTATCTGTAGCCTCTTATTGGCTAATTCTCACATCCTGATTAACCCATTTTTAATAATCTGTATATCACCACGAGGTTGTGGCTTACCGGGAAGAGTCTAACCTGGGTCTGTCTCAGAGAGGAGAGTCATGGCGACTGCCTCATTGCCTTCTTCCCAGCATTCTGTTCTGTCTACTCCACCCTACCCCAGTACACCTCTTACATTAGATACATCGCATGGCGTGATCTCTTAGCAGCTCACCTTGACCTGGCCTGCCAGAGGTACCATTTCTGCCGCTTTATCATTACACCTCCCCTTCACTTTTGAAATTTATAATCTGACATCCAGCAGAAGCTAGGATTAACCATATGAATAGGGGGAAATGATGTTAGACAATTGAAGGCTTTTCATATCATACCTGATAACCTGAATTTTGTCCATAAGCTGGGTACAAGACAATTCCTGAAAGAGATGTGCTAGAGATTTATCCACTCACTATTGATTTTATTCACTAAATGTCTAACCATTCCTTGCTAATACAGACTGTATTACCTGCTGATGGTAAGGCAGTAAACAGGGCAGTTATACTCTCTGTTCCCCTAAAAGCTATTTATCACAACTACTATGAGGGAAACAAATAGGTGTGAGCTTTAAGATGGAGAAAGAATTGGGTGTTCCAGCCAGACCATACAGTCATGGGGTACTGGTGTGACACTGTCTGGCTGTCACATTGGCAAGATTGTGACTTCCCGCTGAAATGATTAAAGACCAGGCCTTTCTAATAACTGTGTATTTTCAGGTCCTGTGTAGTGGTATGTGGGGAGCAGATCAGAAGGGGTGACGGTGGTCACGTCACAACAGCGCCTATGACAGGGATGGGCAATGCCCAGGACTTCAAGTTCTTATTCATACCGTTCACTGCTAAGTCCCTTGATCATAGGAGAGAAGGTATATCCTACTGATGTGATTTGAATTTCTTTTTGTAAGGAAGCTAAGACACATTTTCATGGAATTTATTATGATAAAACTTATTTCTAGGGTTGCTATGGAATTTATTGTCCACAGTCCTAAGACAAAAAAGGTCAAAATCAGAGTGTGAGCAGAACCAAACTCTGAACAGCCCTTTCTGGTCTCTTCTGGCTTCTGGTACTGGTAGATAGATTGTGGGGGCTAGATGGTATTTTTTTCCTTGACCTGTGCTGCCTCACATGGCTCTATCTGTGTCCACATGTGGTATTTCCTCTTCTTTAAAGTCCACCCTAATGAGTTCATCTTGATTACATCTACAGACGGCCTGTTTCCAAATACGGTCTTATCACAGGACGGTTCAGACTTCCTAGTATATTGTTTGGGGAACACAGTTCAGTTCCCCACACTAATGCCTTGTGATTTCTTTCATTTGTTTTTTTTCCAAAGCTACTATCTATTTTTCTAAAAGTTATTGATTTTTTCATTTTCACAGTTTATTGTTTACACATAAAAAGTGGGGAAACAGCTTATAGAAAAGGAATCTAACAATTGAACAATCCAGCTCTAAGTAGTGCCACCAATGTCCAGAGGCAGAGTTCACTCACAGTGGGTTCCTTCCCTTGTGGGAGAAGGACAGTGAGTGGATGCTAGCTCTGCAGCAGATGCTCCTAGAGCTGTACAGAGGCCTACTGGCCATGCCTCGGTTGTACTTAGCCAGGTCAGCCAGGATGCTGGACACTCAACAGTTGCCTGAGTCAGAGCTAGCCAGAGGCAGACCTTGGTAGATGTGGTCACTGGAAAGCTCCCTTGTTGCTAGAGTACCTAGTTCATGTACCTTGAGATACTTTAGAGAGCAGTGTCTGCAGTTACTGGGTTTTTGTTTTTTTGTAGCATACTTATTGTTCTTAAATATTACTATTATCAGATGGTGTCTGGGGCACCAAAATGCGATCTTCAATTATATTCTAGTCCCATAATTTTCTTTATTATACTTTCATTTTGTCTTTCTGTTTTTTTGTTATTGGTGTTGTTGGGGTTTTGTTTGCTTTTATGTTTTTTGAGGCAGGGTTTCTCTGTGTAGCCCTGGCTGTCCTGGAACTTATTCTATAGACCAAGCTGGTTTTGAATTCAGAGCTCCAACTACTTCTGCCTCTGCCGAAATTAAAGGTGTGTACCACCACTGCCCGCTTCCATTTCATTTATTTTATCTCAAATCTTTTTTTCTTATCCCTGTCTATTTGTCCAGTATTCATTCTCCCTTTTGTTTATTTTTAATAAAAATTTTTTTCTTTATTTGACCATTTTATATATGTATATAATGAGTTCCAGTCATTTTCTCCTCCCATTACCTGATTTCATTCCCCCTTGTCTTTAAAAGCTACATATCTACTTTATTTCTATTTTTAAAAAATCTGTACAAAATTTTGGCCTAATTTATTCTTTACCTCTACCATCCAACTAAAAACAGTTTTTATTATGTTCATTTAGCCCGTCCTTACAGCTGCTCAGAAGTATGTAATTAATGGGACTAATTTTGTTCTGAAGCCACCTGCATACTGTGACCCTGCCATTCTTAGCAAATCAGAGATATAGAAGAAAACCCAGCAAATGTGGGCTCACAGAAACCAAGGGAATATGGTGCTAGGGCAAGAGGACTCTGTGTCAGATGCTGGGAGAAACTGATAAAGGTGCTCAAACAGTGAAGTTAGAGTTCATGGGAAGTGACTTCAGAGACTCGGATAGCACATTGAGATACAGAAGTGGTACCCAGATTGGAGTTGGCTGAGGATATAAGAATGGAATATATATGCATATATCTCAGGAGACTACTGCAGAAGATTAAAAGTTTGAGGCCTGCCTGGGTTACTAGTGAATTCTAAGCTAGCTTGGGCTATAGAGTAAGTGTGTCTGAAAAGTCAAGAAGGAGAAAAGGAGTTAGGGAGGATATGACCTGAAGTAACTCCTTTTTAGTCTTATATTTAGTTTAAAGTTAATTTAAAAAATTATCCTTTATATTTGGTAAGTTTTTATATTATGTTCATTTTTCTCTTAAAATAAGTGAGATTTCTCTATTCCTAATTTCTATTGCCACACCCTTCTTTAAGCATCTTATTGGTCCCTTTGACTATAAAGCATGTTGCTCATTCCTGGCATCCAGACACATCAAAGTTAAACTTACTCCATCCACAGGCTTCCAAAGACTGTCAGGCGACATCATCTGCTCTGTGAATACAGTAACATGGTGTTCTGCTCTGCTTAGGCCGCCACCTTCCTCTTCCGCAGGCACGTGTATGCCTGTCACACCTCGTCTGTAGGCTGTGTACATACATGCTCTGCTGTGGCTGGTCTGAAGGACCTGCTGCATCCTGACTGCCGCAGATGGTTCTGTATGCAGGTGATGTGAGTGAGTGAGTTAGAATACTTTTAACAACAACATGTTTCAGAGCTCATGGGTATCTTGCATGTCTTCCAACAGTATTGCCTTTATGTCTTCTCTCTATTGCTACACATTAATTAAAAACGTTTTAAAACGTTTGATTCATTTAGAAGCAAATAAAAATATCTAGTTGTTTCAATAACTATTTTTATTTAAGTTTTAAATACTATGACAGTTAAGCTAGTTTTGATTGGTTGACTTTGTTATTTCACATAACCCAGGCTGTCCTCAAACTCTCTATGACCAGGAACTCCAGATATTCCTGTTTCAACTCTCCAAGACCTGGGATTACAGGGCTGTGCCTTGTCCAGTTAATTTTATGTATGTATGTATGTATAACTGATGTATAATCCAGGATGGCCTCACATTCCCAACACTATTCCTGTCTCAGCCTCCTGAACGCTGGGATTAAAGGCATGTGCTGCCATGCCCTGTCTTATTAAGCTGTTTTAATGATTAGTAGAGTTCTGGGTTGCGGAGGGTAAATGTTAGCAAAGATCATAATACTGGTGTGGAGACTGAGTATCAAGTAGGACTCCACAGAGAAACTGGTTTTCGGACTTTTGAAAAATGAGGGGAAATTTGTTGAGTGTGGGGCAGGAAGGAGACCAAGATGAAGGGATTCCAGGCAGTGAAACCCAGGGGAAAAACCATGAAGGCAAAGACCTATATATGGGAGAGGTGCTCATGAACAGAAGTGGTATTGGTTGTTAGGAGTCAAGTAAAGGGGGCCAGACCTTGTGTGCCTAGTAAAGGAGTTTGTCTGTGACTTGATAGTTCCTCATTGGAAGAAATTTTTTGTAATAATCTTTGCTACTATAGCACATAATTTTTTTATCTTTCTTATTATACTCTGTCGTTATGATTTATTTACAGTATTTTCTTGATTTTGCCACTTTTAATTTCCAGGGTTAGACCCCTTGTGGTTTACAAAGTAGACACTTGGTCATAACAGGTTTACACACAAAGATCATAGGAATACTTTCATTATCCTTTTGGAGCAGGGTGTCACAGGGTGTCTTCTAGTGTAATTACTACAGATCCTCCCCAGGGAAAACCTGAAAGGACCTACTTCATTGCTTTTCTGTTGACCTCCACCCTCAGGCTCCAAAGCCTTGTAAATTCCGAGTTGGTGTTAGAGTGTATAGTGGCACCACTTAGTGGTGATTTTTGAGATCTAACCAAGTTTAAAGTCATTTGATAACTTAGTTTAGAATTTCAAAAGTAACTTTCTATCATTGTTGCAAATTGCTGAAGCATTTGTTTAATATTATATTTTGTTTAGCCTCTAAGACAGTTTTCAAGTCAACAGATAGGGTAAATATTGTGACTTATAAATAGCATGATTTATAAACAAATGATTTATGCATTTTATACCTTTTTGAAACAAGCTGCCCTTGATCTCTTGCTTTCCTGACTATGCCTCCCAAATACTGGGGCCATTGCCGTAAGCCTCCACACCTGCTACTGTGCATTTATTCTAGTTACATCTTGAAATATGATGCCTAGAGATTTAATCAAACAAAATAATTAATTTGAACTAATACAGAATTTCAGAGACTATTCCATTTGTGGCCCTAAGAACTATTCAGTGAGAAGATGCCTTATTAAACACACTGGAGATGGTACAACACTCTGTCACATACAGCATTGCTTATGCCTCTGAGGCAGAGTATCAAGTTTGTGAAGTAACTTTTTCCTTACCAGCCTGTGGCTCCTTTTCATTTTTTTTTTTTTCAATCTGGACAGTTTTGAAAACTAAACAACCCTGTCCTTCCTTGGTGATGCCTGCTAAGCATGTCTTGAATATTTCCAGATCCAACCAGAGAGACTTGAGTGCTGAATCCTACCTTTTATTTCTCTGTAGTTTTTTTTAAATGTATGTTCTTGTGAGGAGGGTTTGTGCAGTTGCTCTTGGAGACCAAAGGGGAGGGTATTGGAGTCCTTGGATTGAGAGTTACAGTCTCCTGTGAGCCACTTGTCATGGGTGCTGAAAACTGAACTCTGATTGTACACAATCTTAACCACTGAGCCCATCTCCCTAGCTTCATGTTTGTGGGTCTTTTCATTTTGTTTTGCTTTGTAGACCAGGCTGACCTTGAACTCACAGAGATCTGCCTGCCTCTGCCCCCGAGTGATTAAAGGCATGCACCACCACCGCCCGGCAACATTTGTGGGTCTTTAAATGTAAGCTGTATAGATAGATATCTTGTTGGTGACTTACAGTTGATTGACAAATATTGACATTTTGATCATTTAGTCTATTCCTCATCTATAGAGGCTATTGAATAGGGGCAGTGTTAATAAAACATTTGGTAAAGAAAATAAATAAAAACATTTGGTAAAGACTCTATACTCACTTGCAATCCCAGTACTACTCAGAAGCAGGAGGATCAGGAACTGAAGGCCAACATTGGCAACATAGTTCAAGACCAGCCTGGGCTGCTAGAGACTCTGTCTTAAAATATGCAAACAAACATCACTTTCACGCATAACATAATAGAGGATAAAATTAATTGCCACTTTTTGAAAAAAGGGGAAAGCACTTATTCACTGCCACAGGGATAGAGGGGTCTAATTATTACCGTTGAACAGCTGGAGAGGCTGAAGCGTGGGGAGGGTAAACAAGTTTTACAAAGTCTCACCTCTGTTAAGTTAGTAATGTGAGCATTCATGCCCAGGTGTGAAGGACCCCAGAGTCAGTGCTTTTACCGTCAGTGGGAAACCCACAATAGAAAAATGCACTTAAAACCTCACTGGTTGATAACTCTTATTTAAATACCTGCCGACTACTTGGTAAAAATCGTGGTTCTAACTTATTGTTCACAACATCTGTACTTGTTTGTTTCCGCTCTTAATTATAGCTGGTAACTTCCATGTTAAAGGAGGTTTTTAAAACTTGCTTTTCAGGCCCAAACACTTAATTCTTCTTATCCATTGGCTATAAACAGCAGGGTACTAAGAGACAAACTACCCGTGGGCCAGCATTTTGCCTGTGTGAGCACTCTTCATTCAGCTTTGGGAGTGAGACACAGTCTCTCCCCCATATTCACAGATGTGGTATCCTTACAACCAGCCAACTGCAGATTAAAAATGTAAGGGCTACTTAGATAGCATATAACTTGTATGGAGAATTATTATAGCCCACAGATTGTTTAAAATATGGAGAAGGCGATACATAGACTTTACACAAATCTAGGACATTCTGCATAAGCTACTCAAGCATCCATGAACTTTGTTATTTGTGAGGACTCCTGGAACCAATATCTAATGGATGCTGAAAGATGACTGTATTTGCCTGTGCCTCTAGCAGATGGAGCGTATTGGTAGCAATCACTTGAGCAGTAACGGTTAAGCTCTGATTTGTACACTTATAGGTATGGGTTATTGTGTAAATAGTATGTGTGGGGTTTCTGTGTTTTTTAACGTTTTTATATTATTTTTAAAAAAAGAAAATAAACTATCTTTTTTCATTTTACATACCAATCTCAGTTCCCACTCCCTCCCCTCCTCCCATCCCCTCCACCCTTCCCCATCCCTTGCTCATCCACTCCTCAGAGAGGGTAAGACACATTGCTCCGAGGAAGGACCAAGGCCCTCCCCACTATATTCAGGTGGTTTCTATGTTTTTATATTAAATTTTTGTGCAGATTTTTCATCCCTATTTACCATTTCAATTATAGGGCTTTTGCTAATTTTGCTTTGTTCCCATGACTTCTCCTGACCTGCCTCCTCATTCCCCCATCCATATCACCCCACTGTATGTATATAAAGAATAAGCATGCCATGTGTTGTATAATACCTTGCCGTGCATACATATACTCATTTATCAAGGGTACATATAGATAGACAGACAGACATAAATGTGTTCCCATACAAAAATGGGATCATATTACATATACCTAACACATATAGACACTTTTAACCAGCTGTCCCATTCCTGAGAGTCCTTCCCACTAATTTGTAAGCTATGTGTCAGCGTGTTTTCTGCTGTGTTGCTCGTAGCAGCTGGAGGGAAGGGAGATCACTGAATAAATCGTGCTGTATCTACACCGCAGGATTCTAGGCAGTCATTACAAAAACCAATTTGATTTAGACCAGAAGTGTGTCCTCTACCATTCTCTGTTGGGGATTTTACTATGTTTATTTCTTTACTGACAGTTTAGTGAGACTTCTCGAGAGAGATGAAATAAATGTGAACAGGCCTCTTTGTAATTGAAAATCCAGTGAAGTAAATTCGAAGACCTGATTTAGCGTCTATTTCTTTTCCTACTAGAGCTGTGAGGGTTTCTCCAACATTTTTTCCTCCTCTTACTTGACCTTTGTATTGGAAACAGGAAATCCACAGCCTTCTAAGTGTCAAGTTCTTCTTGCCTGAATTTTAAACCCTTGGCCTTTTTCACTAGTGGCATCCAAAGGGTACCACATCAAGATATGGTCTCTACTGTTAGTTGGATGGGTTTTGTTTTCATTTTTTGTTTGTTTTGTTTTTAACTTCACTACATAGCTTAGGTTGGCCTCCAACTCACAACAGTCCTCCTGCCTCAGCCTCTTAGGAAATGGGATTACAGACACAAGCCATCACACCCAACTGTAATGTGATCTTTAACAGTAAACTGAGAACTGACAATTTGTCAGTTCAGATACAGTTCCTGGAACATTTGGAACTATTTGGTAATAAATTAAGAGGAAACAATTCACCCCAGCTACCTTTTGTTCTTGCTTCTGCGCAGATTTGAGAAAGGACGCATCTACACATTCATTGGAGAAGTGGTCGTTTCTGTGAACCCCTACAAGGCGCTGAACATCTATGGGAGGGACACAATTGAGCAGTATAAAGGTCGTGAGCTATATGAGAGACCTCCTCATCTTTTTGCTATTGCTGATGCTGCTTACAAGGCTATGAAGAGGCGATCAAAAGACACCTGTATTATGATATCAGGTATTTGGAGGGGGCCCTGGTTCCAATGTCTAAAGGTATTTAATTTTTTTGTACTCAAGAATTCACTTAATTGATGAGTTGGTTTTTGTTTTTGTGTTGGTTTTTGTTTTTGTTTTTTAAAGCTTAGAAACCTAAGGTATTTTATAGGGCCCAGAAAAGTACTGAACACTTAAATACCAAAGTATTTCTACCCTGTTTGATCATCCTCTAGTCTTGGTTTTAGAGGCTGAGGCAAGAGGATTGCTTGAACTCTAAGAAGTTTAAGACCACCCTGGACAACATAACAAGACCTCATCTCATAAAAAGAGATTATACTTGCATGCCTTTTGGTCATTTGTTGTAGACCGAGCCAGCATGGAATATGATTCCTCTTACCTGAAACACACAAAAAATACCAAGTAAAATATAACAAAAATAGTTCAGATGTTAAAAGAATGAAACAAAGAAAACAATGCACTTCCATGCCAAGCCTGGAGTTTGGAAGTTGGCACTGTGGCACAGACAGAGGTGGGAATGGGCTTCCCAAGCTTGGACTTGAGCCTTCTCAAGAGGAGGCATTGCAGCCCACATGCTCAGAACGGGAGCCTAGCCATGCACACAGTGCTGAGTGCTTTGCAGCATCTCCCTTGGGAAAATGAGGACAAGGAAAATACCTTTTCCCTGTCCCAGAATGGCCTCTCAACTGTGGGAATCTCTCTTGGTGCTAATAATACTTCCCCTTTACTTTAGTGACTTTGTGCTTTTCAAAATATTTTTTGATCATTATTTTATTTTGGTTATCAAAATAACTTTAAGTGGTATGTAGCATAGTTATTTTTTTACTTTACAGATAAGAATATTAAGGGTCAGAAGATTAAATAACTTAGTGTTGGAATTAGAGAATTATAGCCCAGGACTAAACTGTTTTTTTAAATAATGAAAACATTTTAAAAATTTAAAAAGTTAACCAGTTACACAAATTTATGAATGAAAACAAAAAGTGCTTTCTCTTTTCTCATACAGTATATTTTTATCATTCATCATTGTGTTTTATTGTCACCCCAAGTCCCTCCCTTCCGGTTCTCACCACCACCATTTTCTCCTCCAAATTTCATGTCTTCTTTTTGTTTATAACCCACCCACATCTAGATGATAGACACCATTATACACATTTGTGTAGGGCCATCCCCTGGAGGATTCCAGTCAACCTACCAGGATCAGACGCCTGAAAAAACTGAAGCTCCTTCCCCCAAGCAGCTAACAACTAGGAATGGGCCTTGGGAGCTCCTTTCCCATCCGTACTAGGTTGACAGGCATGAATCTCATGCAGGGTCTGGTGCGGGCTACTTACTGTGAGTTATGAGTATGGGGCCCGGGCATGTTTTAAAGACACAGTTTCACAGCAATCATCCCCAGTTTCTGGCTCTTAAACTCTTCCCAGCTCCTTCTGCCGAGTCCCTTGAGCTTTGTGGTATAGATACACTATTTATGGTTAAGCCCTGCACAGACCTTTTCCTCTGCCCTTGGCCAGTTGTGAGTCTCTGCTTTAACCACTGTCACTGCAGAAAGGATTTTCTCTGGTGAAAACTGAGAGCTGCATTAATCTATGGGTATAAAGATGAGTCTTTAGAGGCAGTTTGAGACTTTGCCCCTTTATAAAGTAATACTAGCAGATTCCCCTAAGGCTGTGACCTCCCCAGATACAGGTTCTTGGCTAACTTTACAGTACCAGGCATGAGTTTCCTCTTCTGGTGTGGGCCTTAAGTCCAATCAGATAGTAGCTCTTTACCCCCATAACATCATGCCATTATTGTAGCTCACAGAGTAAGAGTGTTGGTGAACACCAAGTATCAGCAGCCTGCATAGTACTTCCTGGGTACTCTGAAAGCAAGCAAGCAGAGAGAAAGCTTCCAGGTCAACACCAGCTCGATTTCTACTTCTCCAGTGACTGAAGTATATAGTATCTTCAACATTAGAGTCTCTTACTCACAAGTCCTGGTGAGCAACCGTGAACAAATTCAAGAGCTGTATATTTTGTCAGGAGAGGTTCCTCTGGAACCTGTTTGACACGGGGAAACATTCACTTGTTCTTCAACATCTTGTCCCCCAACATTCTAGAAGTAGCAGATGGTTAGTGTTTGTCCTTCTACATATTTCTCTCTATGTGTATATAGATATATAGAGTCACACATTTGTATAAATAAGTAAAATACAGAATTGTAAGCATTTACTGCTATTGCAAAGTTAGTTTTTCCCACTCAGCAGTGTATAGTGAACATATTTTCTTAGGGTTTCTATAGAACTAGCACCTTCTCTTTAGCAATCCCATTATGTAATTGACTATTTTTATGCAATTCTTTATCAATCTATTAGTCCAATTTTAGCCATAACACAGAGTATAGTCTATAAAAAGATAGTTTTAAAGTCTTGGAAGATTGATACATTTGGTTATACTACATTTAAAAGTATTCCCTTGGAAGAAAGTTAAGTAAGTGAAGTTTTGGTGTTGAATGAGTAGATGGAACTTTTAAGTCTGTTCCTTCACTACTACCAGTTCTACCCATTATCACACTTTTCCATGATGCCTTGAGTCTCAGACATGGGGATTTCTTTTTTTCACTAAAATTATTGTAATTTTTTGATTTAAGTGTTAGTTTTTCTTTCTTTTTTATACAAGAGACTGGATCTAACTGATTTTATAAATCCCTGTATGCAGGCTACCTTTCTTGGTCTTTTGAGTCTCTGGACCTGTGAGCACCTGACTGTACTTTTCATAACCAATTGCTTTATTCCCATTAAATCTAAAATAATTTTTCTGTAGAAGATAAGGTTATATGAATGTAGCTGTAGCTAATGTTTGGATCAGCACCTTAGTTAGTTTCGGCTATACTTAGGAGTAATTGCTTAGTCTTAGGAGCTAGTTTACCATGATTTACTCCTTGATATATTTCCCTAATTAAATATTGATTTGTAATTTATAATTTTGCTTCTGTCATCTTTTAAGACATGTTCATACCTATTAGAAGCAGCTGAAAACAAAATAACTTAATAAGAAAGTGGGAAGGGTGAGGAGGGAGGATGGAAGGAAATGCAACACGTGGAATGTTAAATGAATAACCATCAAAGGTTTACATTTTTCTGTTGACAATGAGCTTACCTTATGGTGTTAATCCCTTCATAATTCTTCCCTCCAGGGGAAAGTGGAGCTGGTAAAACAGAAGCCAGTAAGTACATCATGCAGTATATCGCCGCCATCACCAACCCCAGCCAGAGGGCAGAGATAGAAAGGTAAGCGCTCAGGAACACAGGCTGGCCGGGCTGAGCTTCACATAGTGTGCAGACTGGGGTGGGCCTAACCTGACAGTCATCAAACATTTTCTTGATGTGTAAATTACTTCGATTTTCACATTGCATACTGTCTTTCTGCTTTTACTTCTATTACTATGTCAATTTCCAGCTTTACCAAGTTAAAAAAAATTAAAACTACTTTGAAATAGTTGGAAGTATCCTGGTTCCAGTTCCAGCCAGTTTTCAACCTCAGCAGCAGAGCTGCTGGAATTTGCACAGCTTGGCTTTATTGGTCAAGCCTCTGCAGGTACCTTGCTCTGTGTTTTTAAAAATTGTACTCTGAGTGAAATGAGGCCCTGGAAAGTAGACCCACGACTTTCCATCACTGTCACAACCATAACCCACTGATGCTGGGAGCCAAAGGTTCTTGTGTAAAAGGACCTCATACTGCACTGTGCTGGGCTCACAGTCGATGAGAGCAAAGCTGTTCTGTGCTGTGTGGGGCACCCGTGTTTAGAACAGAGCCTGGCATACAGGGTTTGCTTAATAAATATGTAAGGAGTAAATGGGTGGTTATTTTGTTTGTTTTTTAATGAAGTGGTATGTGTAGCTTTCTTATGTGCTGCAGCCATTACTAAGAGGGAAAAGAGTACTTTCCTGGTTGACAGCTTTGAAGCTGAGTGGTAGTTGACTGAGCAGTCAACAACTCATCTATGCACCGCAGGTAGCTCGACAGGCTGGAATCCAGGGTGCTGCATGATGTCAAGGGAGAGGATTTAGATTTGATGATACTCTGTGGACTTTGCATTCTCACCATAACTGGATTACCCAGTCAAAAGAAGCCTTTTAAAAATGTGTGACATATTCCCACTTCTGGCTTTTCACTTTGCAGTCTAATTTGAAGTGAACATTTGATCAAATTTTTGTAATTTCTTTTGGACCCCAGGAGAATAGCTCGCTAGCTGAGAACTAAATTACTTTCATTTCTATTTGGCGGATAAGGCTTATGTAAATTTCCTGTCTCTCTGGAGCACATCAGGCCATCATCTATGGTTTCCTTTGTAAGCAAGCGGTCCCTACACACGTGCCTTTGTAAATCATACAGTCATTTATGGTCAGCAGTTTGAAGGGTCCGTTGCAGGATTTGTGGGAGGGACAGGGGTCCACTAATGAAGTTGTGTCAGAGGCTAGGTTATTCCTACAGGTGTGACTGTGTAAGAAGAGTCTGTCAGCAAAAAGGAAACAAAGAGACGTGACTAGAATGAAGTTAAGGCTTACCCAGTTTAAGTGTCTTCATCTCTGAAATTTTTTATAATAACTTTGATATATTTTTGTTAAAGAGTGAAGAATATGTTGCTGAAGTCGAACTGTGTTTTGGAAGCTTTTGGAAATGCCAAAACCAACCGTAATGACAATTCAAGCAGGTTTGGGAAATACATGGATATCAACTTTGACTTCAAGGGAGACCCCATTGGGGGGCATATCAATAACTACTTGCTGGAAAAGGTAAGTGTGCTAGATTTCTAGGGTGATGCTTGTGATAACTGAATGTTTAAAAATGATATATGTGAAATTTTATTGATTGTTTTAAGTAGTATTTAATCCTATTATCCCTCTTCAAGTTTGCCTTCCAAAGTTAAAATTGTTCTCTTTGTTCTCTTATGAGCACTTAGGCCCATACTTCTCAACCTTCCTAATGCTGCAACACTTTAGTACAGTTCCTCATGTTATGGTGACCCCCTCCAACGATAAAATTATTTTATTACTACTTGATAACTGTAATTTGCTACTGTTATGAATCATAATGTAAATATCTGGTATGCAACCCCTGTGATAGGGTCGTTCAACCCCCAGAAGGGTCACGACCCACAGGTTGAGAACCACTGACTTATCAACTTAGAGAATGTTGGACTTTGTCGGCACAGAATTGGGATCTGTATGGGACAGGAAGAATGTGTGACAACTTCTGAGTAAGATTTAATGCAAACCAATCAAATCTCTCTCCCTCCCACCCTCCTTTCCCCCATGTAGCTAAGACTGACCCACCATACTTACACCTCAGCTTTCGAAGAGTTGAGCTTACAGGACTGTGTACTATCACGCCCAGCTTCCAGACCTAGACTTTTATGTTACCATCCTCCATCCAGTTTACTTTTAACTAAATTGAAATTTTCCTTCCTTTAGTTCTGCTATATAATATATATATAACTGGCTACAGCTGGACGCAGGCGTTCTTTCTCCAGTGAAGCCATGCTGTACAGTCACCCCCACCTTGAACGATGCTCTGATGCTTCTCAGTCAAGGGTTCCCTATCCCAGTGACCCCACAGCATCTTATGGCACTGTAATTTCTATTATCTGTTCTATCAAGGCAGACTATTAAGGAAATAAGTGCTCTGTCAGAGTTGGTTGAAAAAAAAACAGGAAATATCAAGTATTACCTATCTTTCCTCTATAATGTTTTGTGATTCCACTGTGTGTACGTATTAAATCAAAAAGAATACTTTGAATAAGCACACATGCTGCAGTCTTTTTGGAGAGTCTAAGCAGAGTCCCTAGGGCCTGATCATGTTGACTGGTTTTATTATAGGATATGAGGCATTGCTCTTTGAAATGCCAGCAGACTCTGGACAAGGGAATGTTGAGAATGTTCCTCCCTAGCATTCCTTCCCGTTCTCCCCCCTCAGATTCCTACCACTTGCACATACTATCTTTAGACTCCAGGTTGCAAAAACATGGCTTCATTCCTCATGAATGTTAAGACACCCCCATTTTAAGCAGTATAAAGAATTACCAAAATACTGCCAGAAAAACCATAGTGAGCACCCGTCCCTGATGAGCTTTGGCCACAGATTTTTTTAAAAAATGCGCTATGAATATAAGATTCTCTTAGAAAGTTGATTCTGTTTCATTTATACCTATATTTTCAGATTAACAATTTTCTAAAAATATTTCTTTTCTTAGTCTCGTGTGATTGTGCAACAGCCAGGAGAACGCAGCTTCCATTCTTTCTACCAGGTTAGTAATCAGTCTTATGCAGAGAATGTCATTTGCCTAGTGGTGCTGAGAATCTTTCTGCTGCGCTCTCATCTGTCCGGCACCTCTCTGACTTGCCTTGTCTCCACTCCACAGCAGATCACATGTCCGTACAGGCATGGACACATCCTACCCCACCTAGGAGGCTGAGCTCTGTGAGCACTGTGCGAGCTGGGAGGTGGTCAGCCAACTGACAGCTGCCAGGCTGAGCGTCACCTGCGTTTCCTCACAGTGGAGGGAGCAGTGTAATGGCCATGAAAGCTTTTGCTGCGGCACCTTCTAGATGTGTTGATTTCATTTTCTTTAGATTTGAGTTGCTACTCCTGCGCTTGAGAGTTCCAGAGATAGGAATGTAAATTTGGTTTGTCTTGCTCTTCATAGGGGTAGGGCAGTATGATTACTTTAAAAACAAAAGCAGGATTTAAAACAAAAGCAGGATTTATAAATCCAAGGGAGAAGAAATATCTATGCTGTCAACACTCAGAAAAAAAATGAGTCATCTTTTGGGAATGTTATTAGAGCTTGAAACAAACTCTTAAATAATCCTCCTTTGCACATCTGCTCTCACAGAGCAAGGTGATGTTAATATGATCTTTGAAACTCAAAGTGATATAAACCAAGACTGCTGTTAAAAGTTGTTGGCCTAATTAAGTAATATTTGGGGTTTTAAAGACCAGATGGTAAAATGCTTGCTGAACCTGTGGTTGGTTAAAAAAAAAAAAAAAAAAAAAAAAAAAGGCAGATTGGTGGTGTCCATAGTCCATATACAGTCCTAGTGCTGAGTAGGCAGCGACAGTCTGGCTCCAGGCCAATTTAGAAAACACATGCCCAAAGCTGACCTCCGTGCACACACCAACAGGAACACACATGTAATCACACATTTAAAACTATGAGTTAAAAAGATTGGTTTCTGTGTGTCTTTGAAGGTGGTTAACGGTGACAGTACAGTCGAATACAACATTGTTTGATTAAAACTAACTGCTTTCTCAATGCCATTCAAGTTCTGGTATGTTTGGTTTTTTAAAAAATGAATCATCCTTTAAGGTCTGATAACTGCACATTTGAAGTAAACCAAAACTTACCGTTCAGTGCAGCGCCCTCCTGGAGGCCTGCTCTATAGCACGAAAGGGTAACGGCTTTGTTTTGCGTTTCTCTTAACAGTTTGCTAGATTTCGGATAAACTGTTTCTTTATAAAATATAAGAACTGTTTATTTCAAGAACTTACAGCTTTTGCCCGTGATTTTCCCAGCTGGGTGAAGTTATTGAGAAGTACCATCATCACTCTGTGTGAGAGTCCCAGCCGTCAGTCACACTCCTTTCTGACTGACAGTTGAGGAAAAGCTGTTCAGCATGTGGGACTCCATGTGTTGGCGGATGGCTCTTCCCCAGCAACGCTGACTTCTTCCCAATTCGGCAGTGACACTGCTAAGCAGCCAGCACCTCAGGCAGGGACCCGTCTTACAGATGATGACATTCTAAGCAAGGACCTTTTAGACCAACTCACTGTGAATGAGCTGAGACACTTTCATATTCCTCGTGACTGTATAACATTCTGCCTATCTTAATAAATAGAAGCCACTGACCTATAAGTAATAACAACAGCAACAAAACAAAATCCAAACATTTCCTCAAAGCATGTAACAGAAGGACCTAAATGTGTAAAGATCAGAAAATGAGTAGGAACTAGATCACCACTGGGTTAGAATGTTTGACATTTGGGAGATCAGTATTTGCTTTGACTGTTGAATTAGTCAGGAAGAACCCCAGAGGGACAGAACCAAAAGAATGAATATTTGCTAAAACAGTATTTTTTAGGTTGGCTCACACAATACTATCTGGATAGTTCAGCGATTCATGCTGGAGCCTGGAGAGGCTAAGAACCCAGTAGCTGCTCAGCCCCTGAGGCTGGGTGCCTCAGCAGTCCTGGTCTGGTGCTGAAGGCTTGAAAATTCCTGGAACTGCAGGTCTTCCTTAGAAGCTTGAAGAAACTGAGTTCTGGTGTCAGCAAAGGAATGTAGCAGTGGTTGTGGCTACAGCAGCAACAAAGTGGCTGAGTTGACCGGCAAGATACAAATATGAAAAGCAAAGCTTTACCCTTGGACCTCCTTTTATCTAGACTGCCGCTGAAAGGTCCTGCCCACACTTGGGATGGTCTTCTCAGTTCAAATAGCCTGATCAAGAAGATCTCTCACAGGGTACCCAGCAGCTTATCTTTTAGTTGATTCCAGATGCAGTCAAGTTGACAACTCCTATTAGCCATCACAGCAATTTGATTTAAATTGAATATTTTCCAGCTGCTCCAGGGAGGTTCCGAGCAGATGCTGCGCTCTCTACACCTGCAGAAATCCCTTTCATCCTACAGCTACATCCGCGTGGGGGCACAGCTGAAGGTGAGCTTCTTCTTGGAGAGTGGAGAGGTAGCAGAAGGAATGCAAGCGGTTTATCCAGTCCCTCTGCTGCCCTCAGGCAGATGAATGTCCTCTGTTCTGCTTTTAAAAATCTCGGTCTGAAATTTATTTAAATTTAAGATTTATTTAAACTTAAATTTAAAAACACCACTGAACTGAACACCTAGCTAAATAACCTTGCCTGGCTGTATTGTCCTCTTCTAACAGAAAAGTTCCTCTCCCTCTTTTCAGGGTTTTCTCTTACTATTTAATCTGACTTCATTTATCTGAAACCATGAGAACACTGAGGACAAGGAAGCCTTCCTCACAAAAGTTGGTGTGATTTGGCCAAAGGCATGTTGCTATGACAAAACAAAATTACAAAGCATTTTGATTTTTCTCCCCACTTTTCTTTCTTTATATTTATTTATTTATTTATGTTTTTTCAAGTCAGGGTTTCTCTGTGTAGCTCTGGCTGTCCTGAAATTCACTCTGTAGACCAGGCTGGCCTCAACCTCAGAGCTCCACCTGTCTCTGCCTCCCTAATGTTCAGATTAAAGGCGTTATGCCACCATCACCCAGATTCCCACTTTTTTAAAATATTGATTGCGATTATCCTAGAAATAGTTCTGTGGCCCTCAGGTTTCCTTTGTATTCATCTTTCAAAGGGACCCATGATTTCCCTTGCCTTGTGTGCAAGCTCTTGCATACACATCTGCAGGCCCTTCCTGGCTCCTGTTTAGTTTTTTCCCAGTCTGACAGTCAGGCTAAGAATGTGCCAGCTGATGAGAGCGCATAAAGAAGTAAACGTGCTGTCCTAGTCCCTGGAAGTGAGGTGTAGACATGCAGAAGCTGTGCAAGGCTTGGGTCGCAGTTTTAATTGTTGCTTCCAGAGGGGTAAGAGTATACATGTTTGGACCCCATATTCTGTAGTAAAAAATGCACTGCTAGCAGGGTACAGTGGTACATGCATGTAACCTCAGTACCCAAAGGGCTGAGACAAGAAGATGCTGAATCCACCTGGGCCACACAGCCAGACCCAGCTCAAACAAGAGAAAGCACTCTTGATTTTAGCTGGATGAAGCATAAAAAGATCTCAGTCAGAAAAGGATGTGGGAGGTATTTTTATTTAAATTATTATTTCACTTAAGCTAGTTATACCCTTATTACTGGCTTAGCTATATTTTTATTGCTGTCCCTAGAAATAAATGATACTTAGGTTTTATAGTTAATTTTCTATTATTTGGCATTTAGGTTATGCCACCTTTTTAGATGTTTCTAATAGCGGAAATGTTTGACTGAAAATGAATTGAAAATAAAACAGTAAAAGGCAATGGTCCAACCTTCTCAGCATTGCCAGAAATACTATGTAGAGAGGATTGTGAAATCAACACTTACAGATAGTGGCTGAGCTATTCCTTTGCAATCAGACCATCTTATTACCAAAATTACTTTGGTCTAGGTCATGTCTCTTAATACTAAGTTAATATTTGAACTTATTTTTCTAAATAAAATTTATCTTTGGTACTGTTTTTATTGGTTTTCCATTTGGACTTTTTCCCTCTTCTTTTCTGACAAAAACAAAGAATATGTACTCTTAGTCAGAACCTAAGAAAGAGGCTGGCTCAGTGGCTGGAGAGGTGACTCAGCAGTTAGGAGCATTGCAGAGTCTTACAGAGAACCCTCATTTGATTCCCAGCACCCACATGGTAGTTCAAAACCATCTATAACTCCAGCTCCAGGAGAGCCTATATTCCCTTCTGGCCTCCATGGACACCAGGCACACACATGGTACACAGACATACATGAAGGCAAAACACCCATACACTTAATTCAAAACAAAACAAAACAAAACAAAAAAGTACCAAAAAACCCTAAGATACTTGCTTAAATTCTACCATGTAGAGATGATAGCTAGTAATGGCTTGTATGTATATTGATTAACAAAATCATTAACAACAAACCCTGCTTAAACCTATGTTTATTATATTACAATATAATCACTTCCCCCATACAAATATAAATATGATTTTAATGTTCATAAAGTGTTACATGTATTTTAATTAATCATATACGGTTAAGATACCATTGGTCACAGGTAAGAGAAGAGTTTCCCAAAATGGCAAGGAATTCGCTAGCTCTGTATGACAGCAAGTGCTGGAATGCTCATAGCCAGGGCCTCAGCAACATTGCTAGAGACCCGGTGGGGGTTGTGGTTTTCGGACTTACAGCTCTGCTTCCCTCAGTAAACTGGCTTGGCCTCATGGTCTGTTTTTGTTGTGGTTGCAAAATGTCATCAGCAGTCCCAGTATTCACTGGCAGAAGAAATGCTGTCTTTGCCACCTTACATACATGTGTCTCCCTAGAGCCCCTCCCCTTACACAGACCCTCATATGCTTTTCCTCATGCCTCCTTGATCACAGCAGGATCACATGCCCGTGGCTGACCACTCAGTTGGTAAGGGGAAGAAAATGTGTATCTCAGGGTTTCTGCTGCTGAGGTAAACACCATGACCAAAAGCAGCTTGAGCAGGTAAAGGGTTTATTTTCTCTTCCAGCTTGTAGTCCGTCACCCAGGAAAGTCAGAGTAGAAACTCAAGGCAGTGCACAAGCCATGGAGGAGTGCTGCCTACAGACTTGCTCTCCATGGCTTGCTCAGCCTGGTTCTCTTAAGACGCCTCAGGATCACCTGGCCAGAGGTGGTGCCACCACAATGGTCTTTGCCTCCAAATCAATCATTTGCTAAGAAAATGCCCCACAGGCTCACCTGCAGGTCATTGCTTCTCAACTGCAGTTCCCTTTTCTCAGGTAACTCTAGTTTGTGTCAAGTTGACCATAAACTATCCAGGATAATGGCCATGATCAGTTTAGAACTGTGAAGCCTCCAGAGGCTGGGAGCCAGCCAATCAGGGATGAGCTTGCAGAGGACTAAACAAATCTTATGTTAGCAATAATGAAGTAGTAGAGGAGTGGCTGTCAGGGAGACAGACAGCAATTTCCTTTTATGGGACAGAACTACAATCTCAACATGTAATTTCTAATGGCAATATCTGATATTTTAGTATTTTTTGGTATGGTAGAGACTAGAAAACAATCTGTAAGAAATGAAGAAATGTGTTACTTGGGAAATAGAAAAAGACAAGATCTCCTGAGTAAATTGGGAGCATGGGGACCTTGGGAGAGGGTTGAAGGGGAGGGGAGAGGCAGGGAGGGGAGCAGAGAAAAATATAGAGCTCAATGAAAATCAATAAAAAAAACATAAAAAAGAAATGTGTTACTCTCTCTGTCTGTAATTTATGAGGAAATTGAGGCTCTTCTCATAGTGAGAAAACACTGACAGGGTTAGGAGCTTGTCTGATTGTGCCTGGGACACAGACAGACTTGTGTTCCTCATGCAGTCAAGGTTTGCTTTGTACGTCCTTCCTTAGGAAGCAATCATCAGGTGAGAGCACCATCCTAGTAAGAGGAGCAGCTTGTTGAGAAAAGAGTTAGTCCAGAGCTGCTTCCAGGAAGACTTGTAATATAGACAGTGGCCACTTTTTACAGTGGAATCTGTTGGCACACTGGTATATCCAGTCCGGTGGCCATGTCTCCCAGGGCTGCAGATTCATCATGGAGCTCCTCCGCTCTGGTTATATGCTGTAACTTACCAGACTCTTCTAACATGAGAAGAAATAAAGGAATATAGACCTAGACTATTTAGCTGCTTGGTAAGTGGCTGCAGCTGGTGGCTTTGCTCTGGGTGCTGCTTTCCCTCACCTGAAAAACAAGAAGCCAGATTATACAGTGTGAGAACTGTTGCCAGCCTGCTCAAGAGGAAGGAGCTATGGGAGAGCTGCAAATGCAGTGACCAACCATGCACTTTACAAGTTCCCACATGCAACATTTTCTTGTGTGACTTCAGTCCCATGCTGTTGCCCCTGTGGGACATAGAGCTGTGGTATTCTGTGAGCCAACTCAGAACAGACGCTTCCAGAAAAGTGCTTGGTGCTTATTTAAGTGACAGCTCTCAAACACAAATGGGCCTCATACATCTAAACAATGTTTCTACCACAAATTAATTTTGATACTTACTTCCCTCAAAGTGACTTACTACAAAGGCATCAAGACTTTGGCTGAATACTTCTGTTTTATAATCAGTGCTCATGTGTAATGTCTGTGACTTAAGATTTTGATGTTCATGTCTAGTCCTCCATCAATGATGCTGCAGAGTTCAAAGTCGTAGCCGAAGCCATGAAAGTAATTGGATTCAAACCTGAGGAGATT
Source organism: Myodes glareolus (assembly GCF_982192425.1). Classification (NCBI taxonomy): domain Eukaryota; kingdom Metazoa; phylum Chordata; class Mammalia; order Rodentia; family Cricetidae; genus Myodes; species Myodes glareolus. Next base: position 42,563,293 of record NC_142034.1, read on the forward strand.
CAAACAGTGTATAAAATTCTGGCTGCTATTCTTCACTTGGTGAGTAAGGGCTCTCAAAGTACATTGCATCCTTGTGGATGCAGGATACTCTTCCAGAAGATTTTGTTCCTTGTTGTGAAAATTTTGCTTGTGTTCTGAAAAACGTACTCTGATTTTCTTCATCATTTTATATTTTGAGAGGTTTTCCAAACCACTGTAGAGGCTATGTTCGTTTCATTGTGCTGTGATATCCTCACACCTTGGCTTCAGCACCAAGCCTAAGGGTGATGGCCCCTGAAACAGACAGCTGCAAGTGACCTCCAAGGCCCAGCCAGCCTATCTGAGGCCAGAACATAGACCAGAATGGCAAAAAGTATTTGTAAATATGACTACTTAAAAATACAGACCCTCTATCAAAAATGTATGCTAAGATGGAAGAATAGGCATGCGTATGGAAAAGAGAGTGTTGGGCCTTCACATATGAATGTGTGTTTAGGAAGGTAGGTACAAGCAAGGTCACTCTAATTCATATGTCAGAAGCTCACTGGAAATGGTGTCTTTTGTTTTTATTTTTGATATAGGGAAATGTAAAATTTATAGTAGATGGTGACACGCCACTCATTGAGAATGGCAAGATTGTGTCTGTCCTAGCAGAACTGCTCTCTACTAAGACAGACATGGTGGAGAAAGCCCTTCTTTACCGGACGGTGGCCACAGGCCGTGACATCATCGACAAACAACACACAGAACAGGAAGCTAGCTACGGCAGAGATGCCTTTGCCAAGGTGAGACTGAACTTGATCTGTGGGTTGCAGCCTAAGTGACATCCTGTGAGGGTGTGTTCAGACCTCAAAACAGTGGGCTAAGGGTTTTTAGAAACTGAGACTTTCTGGCCATCAGTGTCTCAGTAAAGCTCCTGGCTGTGAGTATCACTGCTGGAAAAGGAAATAGACCAACTATGGGCATGAGGGAGTCGGTGTTGCTACCTCAGCAAGGCCTGGCGCCACTTTGCCTCCCCTGCCTCACTTTCTGCTGTCGTCAGCCACTTTTATGTATTCCAGAATGCTCATCTTTTCTTAAGCCTCCTGAGTTCTTCTCCCCTTTCTGCTTCTAACCACAGGGGCTGCACACCCTGTTGCCTGAACACAGAGTAAAGTCACTTCAGGGGGCTGGGGGGATAGTTCTGCAGTCAAGCACACACACTACTCATGCATGGGACTCCTGTTCAATTCCCACCACCCATCTGGGCAGTTTAACAAGCTACCTGTAATTCCAGCATCAGGAAAACCAACACCTCAAAGAGCACCTCCGTGCACCCACATACAGACACACAGTAATTTTTAAAAATCACCTCAGAGAGTGTACGTGTGCTCCTTCACGCTGACCCTCCACTCCTCGGAGACTGTGGCTTTCTGTGAACTTAGAGCCATGTTTCCAACAGACTGTGTGTCTAAGCGCTCAGCGAATCTTTGGTGAAGGAACAAATAAATCCCTAAGTACCCAAGGCCATTTGTTCATAGCTCAGTGTTGGTAGAGTAGTTTCCAGAGGTGAGAAGAGCAGATGTGCCACTGGCGTAGAAAGGCACGGGCACACATGCCAGGAGAATAGTCTTTTTCGAGACAGAGATTCTCTAGCTTTGGAGTTTGTCCTGGAGCTAGCTCTTGTAGACCAGGCTGGTCTCGAACTCACAGAGATCCGCCTGCCTCTGCCTCCTGAGTGCTGGGATTAAAGGCGTGCGCCACCACCACCCACCTGAGAATAGTCTTAAAATACAAAAAGTAACCAATAACCTCTGTAAAAATCCTGATTGCTTGCTTCAGTTCAGCATACGTCGTGTAGCTGTTTCTGTAATAGGGGACAGACCTTTCTCATTGTTCCACTTAGGTGATAATATGTGTGCTGAAGAGTAAGAAGGGGGAATCGAAGACATCCCAAGTTCATCAGAGGGACTCATTCCCAAACAGACAAGAATTTATGGTGTCCTTTCTCTCACAGGCAATATACGAACGTCTTTTTTGTTGGATTGTAACTCGCATCAATGACATCATTGAGGTCAAGAACTATGACACCACGATTCATGGGAAAAACACTGTTATTGGTGTACTGGATATCTACGGCTTTGAAATCTTTGACAACAACAGGTAAACTGGGTAAGATACTTAAAACCCTATTGCATATTTTTTCGGTACTTAAGCCTAACATGTTCCATCTCATGTAGTTTCGAACAGTTCTGCATTAACTACTGCAACGAGAAGCTGCAGCAGCTGTTTATCCAGCTGGTTCTGAAGCAGGAGCAAGAAGAGTACCAGCGGGAAGGCATCCCTTGGAAACACGTGAGTGCCCTCGTGGGGACTGTCTCCCTAGGCTGCCCACCTTGATTCCTCCTCACCTTCTTGGGGTCTTGAGCCACCTGGACCCTAGCCTTCCTCCTTGAGATGTGCTAATCCAGCCGTGCTCCTCCAGTGGGTGGGATTCCTCTAATCTGAGAGCCTGCCGTGTTGGTGTTCAGTGCAGCCTGAAGCCTCATGTCAGCTGTGTAGCTGATGCCACATGACTTCCTGGTTGTTTTTTGTTAGTTAGAGTCTAGCATCACTCAAAGTTCACTCTTTTGACTTAGATTCGATGAATTTGCTCCCAGACCTCCCGTTGTTTTCTCCTCCGCCCTGCCGACTAAGTGGCGGTGGACAGCTCTCAGCTGTCGGTGTTCTTGTTCTCGGAAGCCTGGGCGCTGGAATGCTGGAACGCTTGTGCTCCTGTCCAGGTCCACACTCTTCCTTCTGCTGTCACCTCTCTTCCCATGGCTCTCTGGGAATGTTTGTAATGTTCAGAGGCGAACTGTTCCAGTGAGATATGGATAGAAAGTGACACTGGTCCGAGCGGGGCTCACGGCTGAAACACTGGCTCCCCGGGCTTCCTCTGCTCTGCCATTGGACCCCCTGCTCCTCATAGACGTGAGGCTTAGTCATTCTTCTGAGACATCCGTATTTTTAAAACAATTTTGGGAGTAGGCTTTTAAAAACTGATTTTCTGTAACTTTCTGGTATTTTCTTATAGTTGTTTATTTTTGTGAGATTTTGTAATTTGTTTGTTTTGGGTTTTTTTTTTTTTGAGGGATAGTCTGATATTTCCCAGGCTGGGCTTGCACCTGCTGTGAAACCAAGGATGATCTTGTGCTCCTAATTCTACCTCCACCTTATGAGTACTGGGATTACAGGTTTCACCACCATGTCTGGTTGCTGAGTTTAAAAACTGTTTGTATTCTCATTGAACAATAAAATCAAGGCAGTATTTGTTCTTTGATATCAAACAGAGTAGCAATAAAAAGCTACTTGAAATGTCATATTAGAGTTATTTTCATATCCATACCTTCCTAATTTTTATTTTTATGTATTCATTTTAAAAGAGAGAGTGGTATAATAAATAGCATATCTGCCTCAAATTACACCTTTGCCTTCCATCATGTGTTAAATATTAGAATGCCATAAAATTTTATTTACTTTATTAGCTTAAATTTTAAATATTTAAAATAAACCAGAGTTGTCAGTTTTATTATAAAAGAGAGATGTCTGTTGTTTGATTTAAACAACGACCTCTCATAACTTTTTAAAGTGTAACTCAAGTCAAGCCACACGACTTTAATCCCAGCACTGGGGAGACGGGCATACAGATATCTTGAGTTTGAGGCCAGCCTGGTCTACAGAGAAAATTCCAGGACAGCCAGGGATACACAGAGAATGGATGAATGAATGAATGAATGAATGAAAGATAGATAGATAGATAGATAGATAGATAGATAGATAGATAGATAGATAGATGGATAATATAACTCGATTAAAGTTATGTGAAGTTTTTTTTAAAGAATAAACCTGTTGTTTAATATACAATATAACTGAAAGTGAAGGCTTTTTTTTTTTTAACCATGAATCTCATCTTAAAACCTGTCATTCAGATGTGATTTGGAGATACTCATCCAAAATATCCTTTGAAGCTGATTGTGGTGGCACATGTGTAATTTCATGTGTAATTTCAGCACTTCAGAGGCTGAGATATGAAGATCCCAAGTTTGAGACCAGTTAAAGCCATGTAGTAAGACCAGGTCTTTAAGACAAAATCAAATCAAACAAACAATCAGAATACAATCAGAATACCTCTAGCAATCAGAATACCAAGCTCCACAGGCTTAGTTGACAGGGGGACAAGTAACAGCTGCAGTAGTGTCTAATTCAGACACCTCGGAAAGCTCAGTAACCCTGGAGATGATGGTCTTTGGAAGAACTGAAACAGACCGTACCATGAAGGGAGCAGAAGCCAGCTCCCAGGTGACAGAGCAGCATGTTGATGTGCACCAGCACTGCACCATGTTTCCCTCGGATCCCCAGACTTCTAAGCATTGTGATTCATCGCTATAGAACATTTCAAAGGTGTAGGAGGAAAACATAAGCTATGTGCACCATCAACCCAGTCTTGGCATTTCTGCTGCGTTGCCCTCCTCCTGCCACTGTGCCTTCCTCGCCTGTGCCAGGTCACATTGAAGTTACTCAGATGTCACGTTACTTCATCTCTGATTTCCAGTGTATCTCTCTAAGAAATAAATACTCCTACAACGACTGTAACCATAGTTCTGTGATCCCACCCCAAAAATTAATAACAATTTCTTTAATATTACCTCCTATTTCTTAAGTTGTTATATTGCTGTTGATGGTAACCGATTGCTTGATTGGATCCAGATAAGGATTTTATATTAAGATTGATTGATTGATTGACAGGTTTCTCACATAGGTCTGGGCTCATTCCTTCTCTCCCCATCCCTTTGTAATCTTTTCTTTTTTTAATATTTATTTATTATGTGTACAATATTCTTTCTGTTGTATGACTGCAGGCCAGAAGAGGGCACCAGAACCCATTACAGATGGTTGTGAGCCACCATGTGGTTGCTGGGAATTGAACTCAGGACCTTTGGAAGAGCAGGCAGTGCTCCTAACCTGTGTGCCAGCTCCCCAGCCCCTGTAATCTTTTCTTGAAAAGGGGGAGCACTTTGGCTGTAGTGAGCATGTTTTCTGGAAGGTTTCCTAGTCCAGATTATGCTAATCTAGTTCCTGAAGTGTTGTTAACACATGTCTGTGCACGTGTGTGTTCCATGTACTGGAGAGTAGATCTAGTGTGTTGATGGGTTCAGGGTTAGTTTTTCTCCACAACCTGTTTCATGGCCTGTGTGTGGATGCCTATCAGGAGCTCATAAAGTCTAATTATCCCTCTGATTCATTTTCTTCTAAAAGTTTAAGATTTTTTAATTTCTATTTTTATTTATGCATATGAGCACCATATGGTTACAGGTGCTGTGGAGGCCAGAGGAGGGCATTGGAACCCCTGGAGCTGTAGTTACAGGTTGTTGTGAGCCATCTGTTGTGGGTGCTGGGAACTAAATTAGGTGTCTCTGCAGAGCAGTAAGTGCTCTTAAGCACTGAGCCGTCTCTGTAGTTTCCACAAATCATTTTAACTATTGAAAACTTGACATTCTAGTGAACTCTCCTAAAGTTAAAATGCAATTCAATTGTTTATGTGATGCTTTCTAAAAATGTACTGTATACATTATATGTTTTATGTAGACATAATATAGCTGAAATTTAGATTTTTATAACAAATTTGATTATAAAGTTTGTTTTGAGATTCCACAGGCATAGGCAAGAAAACTGCTTTTAGAAGTGTCTGTATTTGGAATGAGGATGTGACACAGGACATCCATACTCATAAGCCATCCTGTCACGTCTCTCCTGTCTGCTTCTATGTCTTATAAAAAAAACTCATGGGCATTCCAGATTACCAGAAGAACCTGATTTTGGAAAGCATGCTTTAAGCACTGTTAAATTTAAAACCAAAAGTTACTAGAATCTTCAGCAAAAATCAGTGGCTTCTAGGAATACAGTTGAAATTTTACTCCATTAGAACTTACTTTTATACTCCTGATGTCTGAAATGTCAGCTGGTGATAGATTCCTGCATTTGTGTATTTTAGGATGTTTCCCTAAAGGTGGAAATAACTTTTCTCCATAACTGAAAACACAATAACTCCTCACAATCAGTATCACTATTTAAAAGCAGATCTCTCCAACCAATTGAAGTTGCGGGCTAGGTAATTTTTGCAGTAGAGCATTCTATGCATTGGAGGGTTTAGCAGCATCCTGACCTTCATCCCTTGACACCTGTAGCATTCCCCAGGATGACAATCAAAACTACCTTCTGACATTACTAAATGTTCATACAGACAAAATTAACCTCAGTTGAGAATCAATGATTCAGACAAACCAGAGAAGTGGGTTTTTTTTAAAAAAAAAAAAAAGGAAGGAAGAAAGAAAGGAAGGAAGGAAGAAGGAAGGAAGAAAAAGAAAAGCTGGGAGGTGGGAATGGGATGACACTCAGTTTTCAGGCTATCATCCCAAAGAACACAAAAGACTAGAAATGGAGCTGAAAGCCACAGCAAATAAGTGGCATAGGCCTGTAGATATGAAAGCCCGGAACCGGGGTCCACAGACCCCTTTGTGTTCTGCTGTGAGTCTGTAGAGCTTTCAAGAGGTAATGGAGACGATACTTAGTTAGGTGCCTCTGATAGGAGATGGGACATATCACCACACAGTACTGAAATGTTTGCACATGAGTGGCTCACCTCCATGACATACAGCTTGCCTGAGATAGACCCATGAAGGCAGTTTCTGTGCAGTCCATCAGAGCAGGAAGGTGGTAGCAGATTTCTGTCTACATCTTGTATACACTGAAGTTGCTAAAAAGCCCAAAGTTCTTAACTTCATTTGCTTCATGGAGGCAAGTGGAAAGCTTATTTTTGTCTTTTACATGTAATTATGTCTTAATTAAGTTTTTAAAATTATTATTCCCAGAAAAGTTTCAAAAGTGTTAGGTTCCTATGCTTTCTAACTTTGGGAAATCTCGAGGAGATTCTCTTTTGGATTTTTGTCAGTACGTGTCCCGTGAGCAGAACTGCAGATTCTGTGGAGTACTTTGACTTCATTGTCAGAAGAACACCAAATGATATTGTCAGGTCCTCTGCTGGCACTTAGTGGAAACTGTTTCATGGTTAGTGGCAAACAGGTTGGGGGCTGGCAGAATGAAGGAGTGGGATTGGGTATAGGGCTGGGAGACAGGAAGGAGCAGGACAAGAATTAATCACATTTGCCTTAGTCCACAGTCATCCCTGGTGTTTCCTTCATGTCTTAAGGACAGTAGGTCAGAAACCTGTTAAAATGTGTGCTCATTTTAGTGCTTGGCCTCACTAGTACTGTCTGCCCTTTTGACATTGGAGTGTTGCACAAGTCTGTGAAACAAAAGGAGACACCTGTGTGTCTTGCCCATCGGGGTTCTCATTCTCTTGGACATTGCTTTCTTGTTGTCCTGCAGATTGATTACTTCAACAACCAGATCATTGTGGACCTTGTGGAGCAGCAACACAAAGGCATCATTGCAATCCTGGATGACGCATGTATGAATGTTGGCAAAGTCACCGACGGAATGTTCCTTGAGGCTCTTAACAGTAAACTGGGCAAACATGGTCATTTCTCCAGCCGAAAGGTAATAATGAGCTATAAAACTTCTGTTCATTATTTGACAGGGCAACATTGCTTTACATTAAGTTAAAAGAATGTACGCCCAAATAAGGGGGAAAGGCATGAATGTCTGGTAAATGTTGTATTGCTATGGTTGAGTTCTGCTCTGATACAATGATGAGACTGACAGAAATTGTAGCATCCAGGAGAGGGAGCTAAAAGACCGTGAATTTGCTAGATGCAGGGAAAATGATCACGATTCTTTAGAAAGCATGATGTCATTTATAACCAATAGGTGCTGAGTCCTTGTTCATGTGCTAGAATTTTATGCCTGCATCTGATGATTCTGGCATAAGAAATTGCTTTTGTCCTTGACTTTTCACCGTAATCCTCATTTACAAAATACGGAGTGTGCTCTGCATTCTTTAGACCCCATGACTTGCCTAAAAGTGAGACATTCTAGCTGCAGCCCCTCTGATTATGGAGAAATGCATTCTTTCAGTGTATTGGGTATGCTTCCAACTCTCCACTTTTATAATCTAAACGTGTCACAAATAAACCACATGTGTGTAATAATTGGTGGCAGTTGTGGTTATCAGATGTTTGTTCTAGACCTTATGTGCAGTGTGTTTGTCATTCACGTTTGTATCACCACCCCAGTCTTCCCCACAAATGCAAGCTTGTCTAGTTACCAGACGCTGCCAGGAAAGAAGGCCCTGTTCCTTCACATCCTGAAAGAAATAGGCAGGCACTTCTGTTCCTCTGTAAATCTGTGGCACATTGCCACTGTCTCATGAATAAATCTACTTCCTAACTACGTCCCTTTTAGAGTTATGTAAGCTGAACAGAGAAATTCCACAATTAACTAGAGAAGGTGTAAATCATCTTAAATTGTTTGACTGACACTTGTCTCAGGCCAGTTATTTGTGACTATGACTTGGTCTTCAGCTCCTGCAGACTGATCTTTGACATTAAGGGCCTCAGTCCCTTCTACCAGGTCTCATTTATACCCAAAAGGTTAATTAAATGCCTCTCGTTTGACAGGTCTAGTCCTTGGTGCTGGGCACAAAACTGCACAAAGTAAAAAGAAACCTAAGTCACAGGGAGATGTTTCAAGGGCACCTTTATCCAGGCAAATTCCTGTCTGTGAGGGAGTTTAGAGATGCCTGTTGTCATCACACCTCTGAGTTGAGTTCTGGAGACTCATCTACTCCTGAACCCTCTAGATACTAGACAGTCAGAGTTAGCAAAGTTACATTGAACTGGTCACAATCATACTAAATAAATCTTACTTAAATTGTTTTTATTTAAATGGGTGTCTATAAGTCTCAAAAACAACACCCCAAATCTTTATTCTTTTTTTCACCCTGGCCATTTATATAACTGAATTAAGTAAGTTGGTCAGGCAAAATAAATGTTTCTATGTGAGCATGTGGAGGTCAGAAGTCAATGCCCTATACCTTCTCTATTGCTCTTCAACTTAAAGAAATTACCTTTATTTATTTATGTATTCATATGTGTGCATGTACATGCATGCCTTGGCACACATGGAAGTCAGAGGACAACTTGCAGGAGTTGGTTCTCTCCACCGTGTAGCCTCCAAGAATCAAACTCAGACATTGTGTCAAGCACCTTTACCCACTGAGCCATCCCACTGACCTTCTAGTTTATGTTTGAGACAAGGTCTTTCACTGAGCCTGGACTCCCCTGACTGAGCTTACTGGCTGACCAGCAAGCTTCAGGTACCTTATGTCTCTGCCCTATCAGCACTGGGGTTACAGACATCACTGTACCCAACTTTATGTGATCGTTGGGGAGGCAAATCAAGTCCTCATGTTTCTGTGACAAGCACTTCAGCAACCGAGTCATCTCCACAGCTCCATCTTTTAAGGATTTTTGCCTAATAAAGGAAAGAAATTACACAGCCAAGCTGTCGGGATATCTAAGTCACTGCACACCTTTTTGTTAGATAATGTTATTGGGGTATGTGGTGAGTCAGGTATCATTTGCTACTGCTAACTGATCAAGTAGATTTACTGTCTTATTAAATAAGAGATTGCTGGCTTTTATTTGGGGATAAAAATCTTCCTTTTGCATTAAAGGTACCATGGAGATTCAGTCACATGATCCAAATGATTGTAAAATATTTTCAAATAAAAACTAAATGATAACTATATAGCAAAATAGAATTTTTGTGTGTTGAGGAAAATCACAATTTTACAGTTTATCCAAATATAAGAATGGCCTATGATTTGAGTCTTTTTCCTTCAAGAATTTTGCAAATTAAAGGATTTTTCCAAAGGGCGGTGAGGGAACAGGCTAAATAGAGGACTCAACAGTTAAGAGTGTGTACTAGTCTTTCAGAGAACCAGAGTTCAGTTCTTAGCACCCATGTCAGGCAGCTCACAACTGCTTTAACTCCAGAAGCCCTCTCCTGGCCTCTAATGGCACCCATACTCATAATGCACAACCCTCGTGCTCACAGTTAAAAGTAAAGCACGTCTTCCAGAGAGCGGGGCGTGATCTATTTTGGCGAGTCCTCTCTAGTAAATGCTTTGGTTTCATACATAGTTCATTTAACTCTCCACTTTCTCGGATGAGTAATTATTAAAAGATGCAGAGTAAACCTCCAATTTCCTGTAATTCTTTATTCATGAAACTCCTGGGCATTGTTCCTTTAGTATCTGAAGCCTGTTGTCCTGGATGGATTGTGTGCTGTATGACATGTGGGTTGTGTACTGTACCGCATACTAGATGGTATTGTGTAGATCTTTACTCGTCTGCCTGTCTGGGTGCTACTGTAGCAAAGAAAATTGGAGGAAGTCATGAAGAAATCCAAGGCCACATAAAACCTGCATTTCTTAGAGTATTGCCCTTCAATAAGAAAGATATTCCAGTTTACTCTTCTATGAAGAACACCTAAACTGGAGTCCAGCTCAGCAGGCAGATGAGCCAAGTCACTGTGTACACGAAGACATGTTCCTTTCTGCTTCCTGGAGCCTTTCCAGAACTACCACTTACTAGCAACATCATGTGCCAACCGACTACCTCACTGAGTCTGTCTCCATGTATGTGAGGAAGACATTTTGTTCTTTAACAGTAGATTGTGAGGGCTGTGAGTTGTATGTGCCTTACAGATAGGAAGCCCTCGGTGTGGTCCTCCCAAGTAGAGCATGGAGGAAAGGATTTAAGTGTCAGAAGACTTTGCATATCTGTTTATCAGGGTACCATACTTTTTCCATTGCCTGGTTGCCCTACCTAGGGGCCATCCTTTATATCCAACTAAATAAACGGCATCCTTCGTCAACCTCTGACCACACTGGGCATGGAATAGCCACATTTCACATTCATTGTCCAGACCTGGCCTCTTGGCCATGTCTACTGCTAAAGCAGCCAGAAAATGGAGGCCAGCTGTATACTATGTGCTGTGTGGGTTTCTGTCAGAAGCCTTCACCTTGTCGGCCATGTATTTAAACAGACCTGAATCAAGGGACTGTGATTTCATCTAGATATCGTGATTTGTGATGTTTGGTCATATTAATTTGAAATGTATTTTTAGGCATAGAAAATGTCATTTTTTTCAAGTTTATGTCCTTTTTATCTCTTAGACCTGTGCCTCAGACAAAAGCCTGGAGTTTGACCGGGACTTCCGAATCCGGCACTACGCAGGTGATGTGGTGTGAGTATCTTACTCCGGCGCCTAGCCCAGCATGATGATTTGCATGCAGCCTTACTTCGGAAAATGCTGAGACACTGCTGAATGTTTTCCTTTTCATGTGTGTGGGGCTTTATTTGGGAGGGGTCATTGTGGAGATCAGTATAATTGTATAATTTAGCCTCTTGATTTGAAGAAGTCCATAGCTTCATTTCTTTCTTGTTTCTCAGACATTTGGTTTGAGCATATGTTGTGTAACCAGGTATACTACCCCGTGTGGTTGGAACCACTGTATTAATAGACCTTGGAAATATGTTAGAGTCTAGCGTAGACATGTGGATAAGATGGATTCTGCCCAATAGATAATATATTTTAAACATATTCCCCGTTTCCTGTGCCTCTACTCACTTGCCCTTCTATCTTTCTGTTAGCTCCCTTTGTCCCCCTGGACACTCCCACCTCTACTTTCATACCATCTGTACATGAAAGCTGGGTCCCACAAATGATAGCAAATATGATATTTGTCTTTCTGAGACTGGCATAATTCACTTAATATGGTTATCTCCAGTTGTATTCATTTTCTTGTATATGACAAAATTTAATCCTCTTTATGACTGAAAAAATTCATCATATGCACAAACCATATTTTCTGTATTCATTCTTCTGTTGATGGACTGGTTCTATAACTTAGCTAGTGTGAATAGTTCTGCAGCAAATATTGATATTTATCTCTATGAAAAGAAAGAAAAGATGGGTCTGCCCATAAGAAGCCAGCAGGTTAGTGAATACAAGTAGATACATCTAAGTTCACAGGAAGGGAGGAGGAAAGGACTCAGCTGGGGAGGCACACTGCATTATGGAAGCAATGAGAAGTCTGAAGAAGTCTTGCTGCAGGAAGAAGTATGCAAACAAGTTTAGCACCATAAATGAAAGCCTGGAGACAAGAGAGGAGAGAGAGTATGGAGAGGGAACTGCAGGACACCCGGTGTGTGCAGGACTACAGGGAGCAACACAAGCTAAAGAAGTTTTACTATATTATTGTCAAAGAGTGTTTGAGAAGTAGAATCCTTACAAGCTGCATTTTTTTATTGCCTTACAATAAAAATAGCAGTTGACATGAAAATACCAATCGGTGTGAAAACTACCTTGGTTTGTTAGGTACCAGGTTCTTCTGTAACAAGCTATCACAAACCAGTGACTTAACACAACAGCCGCACTGGGGGTGCTGGTGCACACCTTTAGTCCCAGCACTCGGGAGGCAGAGCAGATGAATCTCTGTGATTTCGAGGCCAGCCTGGTCTTCAGCACTAGTTCAGGACAGCTAGGGCTGTTACACAGGGAAACCCTGCCTCAAAACAAACAAGCAAACAGCCGCATGGGCTATGGGTGTAGCTTAGAGTAAAATGCTCATCTGGCATAAAATAGGCTCCCAACATCACAGAAACAAATACAGAAGCAGAAGTTTGTGCTTTCAGTAGTATAATTTGGTAAGCAGGAAGTTCAAAATCAGGTGATGGCAGGGCTTTCCTGGAGGCTTCCCTCAGGGAGAATCTGCCCTTTTTTCATGTTTTGATGCTATGGGCATTCCTTGGCTGTGGCTTTACCTCCTATGGCTGCCTCCTGGGTACATTGCTCCATCCTGAGGGTTAACCACCTGCCACTGTGTTAAAAGAATCTGGTCACTTTTCTGCCCACCCTACCCCCAGTCTTCTATTGGATTATTTTCTTCTCTCAAGATCCTTAGCATCATCATATCCCTGTACCACAGAAGACAGCGTCCCTGAGTTCCAGGAAGGCTGATGTGACTGTCAATTGTTGTGGGTCATTTTTCAGCTGTACTATTTGTTATGCATTCACTCCTCACTAAGCCCTGTTCCTTCTCTTATTGTTTAAAGAATGCTACCTTTTTTTTATTTATTATGCTAGGAATTCTTTCCATGTAACCCATTACAAAAAGAGATTAATCGAGACGAAAGCAAATGATTGTCTTTATAAATGCTGAAAAGACATTTAAAGAAACTTTAATGTCTATTTCTGACTAAACTAAAATTCTAGAATCTTAAAATAATGTGGCTCAAAATTATTACCCTCTGTCAAATTAGCCATCATTGCAAGATGCCACAGTTACCCACCACTCCAGTCCTGGGCTAGAATACTCAATAGAAAAGACAAGTATCACTCAGATAAGCCCGTGCCTTACTTACAGACTGCTGTCTGGCAATCAGGGTGGTATGAATGTAGAGATGGGCAGAGGCCTGTGCCCCCAGGTCTACCTGTTTTACAGAGGACTCAGCATCTACAGAGTAAGTAGACATCTGACCCAAAGTCTCATCCCATGTATATGGAAGAACTGAGGCAGCAGCTAGGTTTCCAGGTTCCTGGTCCAGAGTTCCAACTGCCTCAGACTTCTCCTTTAGCCTTCAGTCCTCTTCAGGGTTTTAATAGGTTATTTTCTATATGCACAATACTTTACAGGGCATGGTATCTGACCACAAGGAGCTTTCCATACAAGATACACACATGCACACACACACACACACACACACACACACACACACACACACACACACACACATACACATACGTGTGTGTGTGGTTAAATGTATGTTTAAGCATATATATATATATATATATATATATATATATATATAAGTACATGCACATCTACATATGTGTGTATAAGAAAAGATGGCTTTAATAACCACCATATGAATCATAGCAAGTGTTGTGACAAACTCCGAATAAGAAAACACTATAATATTTTTAGGTGTTGTGGTAAGCCCCAGGAGGCTGATGCTGCTAGGCTCGGGTGCTAGGAATTATTTTTATAGGAAGAAGTGGGAAGAGTGGTGAAAAAATATTCAGGAAGTAGCAGGGATGTATCCTTTCTATGGTACAGATTAGAAACGCCTGGAAAAGTAGACTGAGATCAAATCACAGTGAGACTTGAACATTATTCTGTGGTCTTTGAAATTCAGTCTGTGTGGGTTTAACAATAGATTAAGAGTAGGGTGGTTTCAAATATTCAGTTAAAAATGACAGGATGGGATTGAGAAGACCCGTGTTAGGCAGGCAACAGAATAATTTTAGATGTAGTGACCTTAAAGTCCCTGTGGAGAGCACATCTGGATTAATATTTTTTGTTTTGCAAAATTAAATGTGTAAAGTAAAAGGTTAGGGTTGGAAGCCTGAGAGGTGTTGATGAGATTGTCGCAAAGAAAAGGTAGACAACAAGAGCGCAGAGCTGCGAAGAGAAACTGCATGCAGTGACTGTTGGCACAGTCACCCAGAACCCCCGTAACTCTTTTACCCCAACACAGGGTAGCTTCCCCTAGAGGCCTCTCTGGTCACTGCAGCAGTATAATTCCCCTGCCTTATGCCCACCTCCCCAGCTGCCATCTTAGCTGGAGTTTCAAAGCCTTACTTTCTGCCTCCCTCTAGACTGTGAACAGTGGGCTCCTTTCCCTGTGATGCCCCTGCATGTGCCTGCTTCCAGCCCTTCATTCTGCCTGTTGCCCCACGTGATCCGCCAGTCCTTTTCTCCTCTGCTTATCCAGTTCTTACCATCCTTTGCAGTTCTCCTTGGACTCTTTCATACCCTGCACACTGAGTGGTACTTAGACAAGCCACTTGACCTCCCCACGGATGAGACAATTTGTTCCTGTATGGTGCTGTTTTGGTTTTATCTTAGGCATGCTGGATGATAAATTGAACTATCTATTTTGAAGTCATCTTCTTGAGGTAAGCAATAGCCAGTAGAGAATGATGCTCTTACTCAGAGTGATGGACACCAGTCCACTTTCCTTCTGAAGGAGAGAAGCAGAGTCCCTTTTATTTAGCGTGTGAAGTCTGTGACCTTTACTTCAGAGCTAAGTAGACCAGCTTTTAGAAGTTCGGTTGCACAGCAGAAAGGCCTGTGCACTTTTAGAAGAGCTCAAACGTGGCTTACATGGTGATGATACATGTGTTCTGTTTTCTCTCTAGCTATTCTGCCATTGGTTTTATTGACAAAAATAAAGATACTTTATTTCAAGATTTCAAACGTCTCATGTATAACAGGTATGATTGTTTATTACCTTTACCTTAAATTTTTAACATAGATTGCATAATATACGTATGTACACATGATTACTTTTGTGTGACAATTCTAAGAGTTTTTTTTAAGCAGACTTTTCTGCTTTGTTATGCTTAATGTGTGTGACCTCGGGACTATAAAATCTGTAGATTTGGAGTAGATACTAATTTTTACCAGTAAGATTTGCCTAAATTCTCCTTGAGTTGTCTCTATTTCTCTGTTCACTGACACCATCCTTCTGGTATCCTGTACCAATATACTCAGTGGTCCCCAAGCAGGCCAGAGGTGACAAGTACCAAGTAGCCTCTAGTCCACCTAAAACTATTACATACACAGATTCCCACCACAGGATCTTTTTCTCCAGGTATGAGGCACTCTGTTGTCAGACTGGCACCTGGCATCAATGAGCCCCAGTCCTCGCTGAGCTGGAGAATTTCCTCATAAACCACCTAAAGACAAAAGCTACACAGAACAAATATAGGCAAGGTTGAAACTTCAAACCCAGTATGGAGAGAAGGTTCAGGAAGACAGAAGCTTCTTGGCCATCATTCTGTAGATTGGAGAGCTTGTTCACGCATTTAGGTCTAAGTAGTTCCTCAATAGATTACAAATTTATCTTATATACTCTTGAGGCACATATCCTTCTGTGCTCTTGAGATACAACTGATAAAATAGATTAGAAACTGCTCTTTTTCTCGTGATAAATAAACAAGTAACTTCCAGAAAAAGTAGGTGAGAGATTAAGAGTAGATGTGCAAGGGAGGCATCAAAAACAGGATGGCCAGAAAAGAACCCATACCAGAGACAGCATCCAAGAGATGCTTACATAAGGTAAGGGAGGGAACCACATTGCTGTCTGGAGGAAGAGCAGTTCAGGCAGAGAGAACAGCTGGTCCAGTGCTCCAAGGGAGGAATCAGCTTGAGAGTATTGGCAGCAGGAAGAACAGCAAGAAATTTGTGTGCTAAAAACAGAGGGAGATGGGGAGAATGGTAAGGAGTGAATTTAGAGAAATGGCCAGGATCAGAACCATAGTTTGTGAGCCAACATGAGAACCGAAATATAAAGAGGGGAAACCATTAATCCGGTATGATTTGTACTAAAGACATCACTAGTGCCACTGTATAAAAACAAAACAAAACAAAAGAAACATAGTCATGAGCAAGAGTGAAACTAGGGAAATCAATTGTGGCTGTCTTAGCAGTGACAGAGAGGGTTAAAGGGCTCACACTAGGTAATATTGAGAAAGGAGAGTTAAGATATGAGTTGAGCCAGGCAATGGTGGCACATGCCTTTAACCCCAGTACGTGGGAGGCAAAGGTAGGAGGATCTCTGTGAGTTTGAGGCCAACCTGGTCTACAAAACAAGTTCCAGGACAGGCTCCAAAGCTACACAGAGAAACCCCGTCTTGAGGAAATAAAACAAACAAACAAAAGACATGAACTGATAGACAGCCAAAACCCAGATATGATGCTGGAGCCTTATGTGGGAAGACAAGGTATGTTTTGAATGTTGTAGGCTGGAGTACAAACTGCACCCAAGTGAAAATTCCAAATAGGCTATTGCACAATTGCAATTGTATCCCCAGAAAAATGGGACTAAGGGTACCTATTTATAATGTCAGTGTATTGTTTGTATATTAGACCATGAGACTAGAAGTGTTATCCAATGTAACATGAGGGGGCCTGCTTGTTGGGGTTTCTGTCCTGCCCAGTTCCCCACAGCCGACAAGCCCCAAAGAAAATCACACAGAGATCTCCATAAGTTGTAAAACTGATTGGCCCATTAGCTCAGGTTACTTATTAGCTCTTATAGCTTATATTAACCCATTGTTCTTATCTATGCTAGCCACATGGCTCAGTACCTTTCTCAGCCAGAGAGGCAGGTTACATCTTGCTTCTCAGTGGTCTAGCAGGAATGGGAGGAATGGGCTTCCTCCTTTCCAGCATTCTCCTGTTCTCATCTCCCTGCCTCTACTTCCTGTCTGGTTGACCCACCTATACTTCCTACCTGGTCAATCAGCATTTTATTAAAATCCATGATTGACAGAATACAGACAATTCTCCCGCACCAATTCAAGAAGTGAGTAGAGTTAAAAAAAAAAAAAAAAAAAAAAAAACAGCAGTAATGGAAAGAACAGGATAATTGATCTCTAAATGACCCAGCTTTTAGTTAAAAGCAGAACCTAGTAAAGAAACGCTAAGGGCACCGTATGAGATCGAAGGAAAGCAAGAAATCCAGTGACACAGAGACCCAACTAGGAGAGGTGGGTACTTTAAGGTTAAAAAAAAAAAAGTGGGGCTTAAGAGACAGCTCATTTGTTAAGAGCACTTGCTCTTACAAAGAACCCACATCAGGCAGCTCATAACTGCTTATAACTCCAATTCCAAGGGATCCAGTGCCCTCTCTGAACCTACACAAGCACTGAATACATTAGATGTACATACATTCAGGCATATACATATGAAATAAATCTTTTTTAAAAACAGAAGAAAACAGTGATAAACTATATCAAATAAAAAGTGTGAATGGTGCCAAGATTGACCAATCCTGTTTTCTCAGAGATAATTCATGGGACTCTTGAAAAATACTGATTTCTGGGCCGTGAGCAAAGCAAATGTCTGATTGACATGGGCTTAAGAGAGAAGAGAAAAAGAAAAGATGGACCCAAAATGTTTAAATAATTCTCTCAAGAACTTTTGCTCTAAAATGGCTTGTCTATTGGATGCTGACACCACCAAGAATGAGGATGGAGCTGTCAGCAGTAGAAAGTTATAGAGACATCAAAATAGGAAAGGAAATCCATGCAAGAGCTGGGGCATGGGAGAAAGTGGCTTTCAGAAAAGAGATTCAGTGTTCAGTTTATCGGGTAATACATACCCATTTGAAGAACAAATGGCAGAGTCTAACATTTTCACTCTTTGTAAAAATGTTAAATGGGAAAAAGTAACCACATTTAACCAGTGGTGATGTCATAGTGTTTTGCCAAACTTGTGTCCAAAAATGAACATATAGTGGCATTTGCTACCTTTGTGCATTTATCATGGCCCAGAGGATCAGTTGACGGAGCACTACCTCGCAGAAGTAGACTAATGTAGGCTAGGAGCATGGGACCAAGTAAAAATGGAGTTAAGACATAGAGTGCACTACTTGCATTGGTATGACAGGCTGTTTTCTCTATTGGAAAAAACCTGCATTAGAAGGCAAACAGCAGCGGAAACTTGCTTACTAATTGACAATGAAAAATATTACCCATAGAAGCCAATGCGCTTGGTGCTTGGTAAGCACAGTGTTAGAACAAAGGAATTTAGATAAAACTAACAGTTAATGGTACTGGGTTGGGGCAGGGTGAATCCACTTTATCATTTCCAAAGCAGTAAAAAGATTAAATGTCTGCTCACTATTGCTTATTGCGCATATCTTTGTAATGGGAAAGACCTTCCAGTGAGATGGCATTTAAGCGCGATACCTTTACTGATGAACACTATTTGATGTTTCTGTGGCTGACCATCCTCCCAAAGCCTGAATGCCTCCTTTATTGGTATAGGTTAACGTGACTCTTGACCTCTAGTTCTTTAGATCCCAACCATTGCGCATGCACACAGGAATATGTGTGTGTTCACGTATTGCACACCGTCTGTAAATGGAAGAAAGGGGCAAGTGGGTGGCCTTCCAAGTGCATGAACTTTTACTCATTCTCTTGTTGCTCAGCCAAGATCTGCCTTACCTTTTATAGGTGCTGGGCCTCTGGTTTTGTTCCTCTTTTAAAGAAAAAAATAGATTCTAGGGGCCGGAGAGCTGGCTGCTCTTCCAGAGGACCCAAGTTCAGTTCCCAGCAGCCATATCAGGTAGCACACAACTGCCTGTAACTCCAGTTCCAGAATACCTCACACCCTCGTCTGACCTCTACTGACATACATCTGCACACATGTGACATATACTCTCACACAGACACACACATAGTCACATAAATAAAAGTAAATCTAAAAGAGAAATTAAGACTATCCAGGTATTTACGATCTCTAAAAAGTGGTTTTGATATTGTATTCATGACTTTCTGGCCTTAAAATTCTCTCTTAAAATGACTCTGGATTCTTTTAATATCAATCCTAATGTGATATATAATTATATTTTTAGTCTTCCTCCTTCCCTTCACTTACAACATGAGAGTAGTTTCCAGTTACTGTCATCAGTAAATAGGATAGAGGAAGAATTTGGGTTAGAAACTGCACAGATACAAGCGACAGTGATCCTCATTCTTCTGGCATATGTAAGAGTTCTCAGAGTACACACAGCACAGCTTCCTACCTCCGGAAATTCTGTTCAGTAGGTGTTTGAAAGGCATTGTAGGAACCCTGTACACCAGAAGTGAAGGACCATCACTTGAATTACTTCTTTGCTGAAAGAAAGGAAAAACAGTGTGCTTTTATGTGGTCATTTTTATAAGGGTGTGACTGGAAATGATGGAATATAATTGTTCAGTGGTCAAATTGTCTATGAACCAAAGAGCCTCATGTTGGTTTTTTGTTTTTGTTTGTTGTACTGGTGATGTTGCCCTGTCTGGGTTCAAAGATCCATCTCGCCACCTCACGCCCTCTAGCAGAATCCATTTCTCCACATCACAGTGATTGTGTTGAGCAAATGTGAAACAGAAATTTATTGCATGCTTCAGGGAACCAGCTCAGTTATCCTCACGGGAAAGGAAGATGGGCATAATGATGGATGGATTAGCACAATTAGCAGTGAATTCCTGTGTTAATTATTGTCATTTTCTAACCCCTAATTTGTAAGAGAAAATTCTGACAAGGGAAAAGTTCCACCAGTGAAGCAGCATGTCCAGTCCCAGCTACGATAAAGTGCAAAACACCCAAATGGAACAGGAAGAAAATCACAGCCGAGGCACTACACACTTTTTTATGAGAAAAAAAAATCTCCGCAGAGGCAACAAATCTGCAGTTTGAACATGGAGTTGGCCTGAAGTGCATTTTTAGAATTGGATCATGGTGGCCCTAGTGTGATGCGAATATAGTGCAGGAACCACTAGCACTGCCTGCGAATGTGTTCGTAAATCCAGCTCTAGGAGACAGCTCTGCGAGGAGACTGACAGAACAGTCACGTTTATGTCCCTAGCTGTGTATTCTCACCTATTAGATGTTTTCACTTTCCTGTTATGCGCCATGACACCAAGAACTGTTTTCCTGCTAGTGATTTGTCTTCACATTTTAGCCATTATAAAATCTGCATTTTTACAGACATGTAAAATGTATGTGTTTATATGTATGTGTTTATACAAAATAAGATATATATGTATGTGTGCATATTGTAAGAACCACATTAACTGTGCAAGAGATCTACATGGATGTCACTTTAAAGAAGTCCTTTTTTTTTATTTTTCGAGACAGAGTTTCTCTGTATAGCTCCGGCTGTCCTGGAACTCTCTATATAGACCAGGCTGGCCTCAAACTCAGAGCTCCACCTGCCTCTGCCTCCCTGAGTGCTGGGATTAAAGGCGTGCACCACCACCATCTTGTTTAAACGAGTTTTTAAAGTGCTACAGTTTGGACGTTTTCTGTGGTGCACTGTTGGTCATTATATAATCATAGTTTTTTTGGATGAAACAATTTTTCCAGTTAGGCTTTGTGAATTCCATCTGCAGTGCAGTGATTCCCAGGACACAGCTTGGCAGGACTAATTGGCCTTTTATTTTCCACCTTATTTAATGCAACCTTTGAATTATTCTTTCTGTGTTTCTCAGTTCAAATCCTGTGCTGAAGAATATGTGGCCCGAAGGCAAGCTGAGCATTACAGAGGTGACCAAGCGACCTCTGACCGCTGCTACCTTGTTTAAGAATTCTATGATTGCATTAGTAGACAACCTTGCTTCAAAGGTAATTATTTTCTTTTCTAAATGTCCTTTATAATTCATAGATTCTCTCTTGACATACTTTGTGGAGAATTCGTGTATGACTTACTTTTTAGGTAATTAATTAAGTTGAACAGTATATATTCAAATTGAACAATAGAATTTTTATTCCCGCTTAAAAAAAAAAAAAACCGAGTGAAATAATTATTTGTATCCCAGATGAGTTCCTTTCTTAAATTTGAACTTTTTTTCTACCGTTAAGGTTGAGGGGGGACTGCCAAGGGTTTCAACTGTATGTGTGGTATAGCGTGCCTAGAAAATAAACTGAATCCTGTGCCAGAAGGCGGAGCATGGCCAAAGGGGGGAGGGAATGGAGTCAGAAACAGTTGAATGGAGCTATAGTCTTATACCATCCGTCCATGTGTTATGTTTGAATAGCAAATGGCCAGAAGGAGTCTAAACAAGAGTTTAGCTTAAATTTTATTTTTACATTGCTTTAAATGGTTGAACTATACTGATAATTAATGACAGTGATTCCTAACGTTTGCTGTTGCTTTGATTCTAATGCTGTCTGATAACTTGAATCTGGCTATTTTTCCATTTTATTTTTAAGTATGGGTTTTGTTTTCCTCCCCTTAAAGAACAGATTTCTGCTCCTAACTGCTCTGTTGACAGGTTTGATAAATTAGAGCAGCATTCTGGGGCTTGTTATTTTTAGCTCTTTTCTTTATATCTTCCTCTTCTGGTAATTTTATTGTATGTTTTTTTTCTCTGTTATTATCTTTTTTAAAAAAATCTATTTTCCTTCTAAAAGAATTAATTTGCATCTGTACTTCACCATGGTTACAGAAGGCTGTAAGTGCACATCTATTCGATAGCGTTCTGTCTCTTCCCTTCATCATTCCTTAGCCTCAGCTGGCAGCACATAAGCACAGTCCATCCTCTTGCATAATTGCGTTTCCAGAAACGTGAACTAGCATCTAGGATGCCGTTAGCAGACCTGGTTCTCTCATCTCTGCTTCTCTCCTTATGTCATCCCTGACCTGCTGCATCCAGTAGGAAGAGAGTGAACCCAGGAGGAAGGTGTGTGAAACAGGAAAGAGCTGACAATGGTGGAGGCTCTTTAGTCAGGTAACTAGTGAAAGAATCATTGTTTTCAAAACCTTATAACTATATATCTGTAGTCTTGGGAGGACTGCCACTGTGAGGCCTGCTAAGGATCCACAGCTAGTTCCAGGTCAGACTTGGCTACAAAGAGAAACCCTGCCTCAAACCCAGGAACTGTGAAAACCAAATACCAACCTTTTCTAATACATCAAAACAATTCTGTACCCAAGGAATAGGAAATATCTAATCCTTTCAAGTGTAAATGGGACACTTTGCAAGAACTGACCACATGCTAGGTCATAATGATGCAACTACAGACACATTCTCCATCCTCAAAGCAAGTCATTTTAATATGCTTTAAAACCCTAAAACTAAAGTGCTTTCCTAAATAAGTCACAGATCTAAAAAGATATCACAGTGAAAGTTATAAAATATTTGGGACTGTTGACAAAGAATTTCTCAACATTTATAGAATGCTATTAAAGTGAGCCATTTGCTACATCTTTATAAAACAACAAAGTTGACTAAAAGTTGGTAAGTTCAACTCAAAGAGCCAGAAGAGAAACTCAAAAGAAAACCTAAAGAGAGAAGAAAATAATATAATAGCAGAAATTAACCATAACAGAGAAACAAAAAAACCTAGTAAATAGACAAAGCTTCTAATAAAACTGATTTAAAAAAAACAGAACGATGAATGAAAGGTTGTTATATATGACCTCTAATTCCAGAGGTCAGTGTGTTAGAAATAACTGGCTGCTAGCACAGTTTAAACTTTAGCTTGCTAGGAACATGTTAAAATTGATTCAAAGTGAAATAGAAGTAATTTTTTATTTTTTTTAAAATCAACTCTCTGAATGCAACAGAAACTAATGACATTAAGAAATGGATAAGCCAGGGACTGTGTAAATCAACTGAGTGGAAGCACCACCTTAAAACTGATTTTTTTTCAACTGGGAAGTTTGCTGAAATACTGGTTAGTGGGCATTCTGGTCTGAGTCCTTGAACTGAAATCTTGGGCATACCCAAAGTAGAGTAATAATCTATAACACACACACACATACACACACACACACACACACACACACACACACACACACACTCCCTTTCAAAGATTTATATCCCCAAAAGACCAGATCTAGATCTAGAATGAATGAACCCTCTATTGTCTGTTAGGAAACTTTGACACTTAGCCAAAGGATATCAAGTATTGGAAGGCAGTGAATCTTTCTTGAGAATATGTAATTATAAGCCAGCTTTGATGAGGTTTTCAGCCCACGTTCATATTGCCTAAATGGACTGAAAAAGCTTCAATCCAGCAGTTTAAGGGAGTCCAGGTCTTGTTTTGCCCCAAACTTCTGGAAGAAGCAAATACAATTCTTTACTTGAGAATATCACATTGATATCAGACCTTAAAGACTTTCCATTAAAAAAATTTTTTTCAATGAAAATAGGAGCTGTAGGGGCAGGGGAGTCATCTGGAGAGATGGTCCAATGATTTAGAGCATCTGTTGCTCTTCTAAAGGACCTAGGTTCAATTCTCAGCATCCACATGGTGACTTATAACCATGGGTAATTCCAGTTTCAGAGAATTTGACTCTCTTTTCTGAGCCCTGTGAGCACCAGGCACACATGTACACATACATACATTCCAGCAAAACACTCATATTACATAAAATAAAATAATCTTTTAAAAAATAAAAAATAATGAAGTTTTTTTAGGTGACTTCAAGATGTCATATGCTAGAGTAAGTTTAAACAACAGGCCCAGATTAAATTTTCTGATACTAGAACAATCACAAATAGAATCGACAGCTTGGGAGATGGCTCACTGGAGTCAAGCATGAGGATCTGAGTTCAGAACCCAATACCCATGTAAGAGCTGAGTATGGTGGAGCATCTCTGTATCCCAGTGATGGAGCACAGAGACAGACAGCTCCCAGGGACTCACTGGCCAACCGTTCTTACTGAAACAATAAAATCCAGGCTCAGTGAAAGATGCTCTCACAAAAGAACATGGGGATGTTAATGAGGAAGATACCCTATGGCAATCTTTACATGACTACTTGCATGTGTGTGTAAGTGCATGCACATGGGCACACATGCACACATGTACAAAATACAAAATGTTTAACATACCTCGTGAAGGGTCTTGAAATATTAGAAAGAACAAATGACTAGACAAGCTACAGAAATAAAACTGAACAAAAAATAGTAATGAAAATAATTTTTAAATATCTAGAATTACACTTAGAGAGAGCTATGGAAGATTAAGGTAAATAGAGATAATGAAAACACCTAACACGCATGTACTCAAGTGTCCTGGAGAGGACTACCAGAGCAACACTGGAAGAAATTTGCCCAAGATTCTAAGACTGTTGTAAGACACTACAGGCCAGGCAATCCGGAAGCCGAGCAGACCCCAAGCTGGGAAAATGAAAGGACATCTGATGTGACACCCAGTGACAGAATGTCAAAGAGAAAGCATCTTTGTGCTTGGTTTTGTTGGTTGGATGGCAGGGTCTTACTATGCAGCCTGTGCTGTCCTGGAGCTCTTGACAGCTGAGAATAATGTTGGACCCCAG
The DNA here is from genome assembly GCF_982192425.1 of Myodes glareolus. Lineage (NCBI taxonomy): Eukaryota > Metazoa > Chordata > Mammalia > Rodentia > Cricetidae > Myodes > Myodes glareolus. The sequence continues at coordinate 42,588,105 of NC_142034.1, forward strand.
GTTTTCCTGTCACCAGCTCCCAAGTGCAGGGATTACATGTGAGTACCACCATACCTGGTTCAAGACAAGTCCCTAAAAAGCAGTCAGAAAAAGATAGATTAGCTTCAAAGAGTGAAAATGACATAATCAAATTTCAGTAGCCAGAGAATGTCTTTTCTAAGAACCTAGACATGTTAAAGACTTTCTGAAAAAGAGAAGCTGAGTGTTTATGGCCTTTCAGAGCTCACTAACAGCAGCTGAAGGTCTGCACCAGGGTCCAGAAGCAGGCCCGCAGCTGCACTCATTCTTAGACTGATGTCTTCTGATCTTTGCCAGAGGCCTTTCCCCCGTATTTTCTCTAGCATTCGCCTTGCAGATCTCCTCAAGGAGGCTAGGCTGATGAGTACTACCTAGGCATTTCCCCAAAGTGGAACCCCATGGGACATGTCTCCACAGTGTTTCAGGTGTGCTGTCTTCTCTCTTCACCTGAAGAGACTAGGTTCTACTTTCTGTACTTCTTGATAACTTTGTAAAATGCTACCAACAAATAGATGGTCAGTAAGTTATTAAATGAATTTGAATATACCTTGACTATCAACGTGCAAAACAGATCAAATAGATGTATACTTATTATAGAAGGTAAATGCATTACCTTCTAGCTAATGTGTGCACCATTTGGCATACTTTTACAAATTTTTTTTTTTTTTTTTTTTGCATAAAACCTAAGGAGAGACAGGTTAAGAGAATGAGATCACTATGAACTCTGGCAGTTTAGCCTTTATACAACACCAAATTTGTCAGATTTAGGATTGCTTAGGCTGAGTCAGTCTTGGTATTTATAAGTGAGAGAGGAGGTGGCATTTATAAACTGAGACAGAACGCTGATTAAATATAGAGAAAGTATTTCCACTAGATTCCTTATTCAATGACTTACATCACCAAGCGAACTGAAAGGGCTTTCCCACTTGCTGCTTGGTAGTTAGTGTCTCATGGTGTTTCTGCTTCCTGTGTGCAATTGCTCAGTGCTTGGTGAAATTCCACTTTTGTGTACAGTACCGGCTCAGGCGCTGCCTCAGGCGATGCCTTGACTGGACTGCTCTGTCACGTCACTGCAGGAGTATTCACTTCAAAGTACTTCCTAACTCACCACATAACTCTGACCTCTGACTCACTTCGAAGTATGTTTCTCAATTTTCAAGCATGAAGGTTTCCTAGTTGTCTCTGTTGCTCTTGATGTCTAACTTCACTATTTCACAGGAGGACGTCCACAGTGTGATGCTGATTCTTAGAAATTTGTTAAATTTACCTTACATGTATGTTTTGCTTGTATTAAAGACAGTTTATATTCAGTGTTCTATGTAAGATCAAGTTTGACCTCCATATTATCCAACTTTCAGCATCTTTATTAATAACTTCTTTGTTGATTGAAAGGTGAATTCAAAGCCATATTGACTCTAACCTTATCTACCTCTCCTCATGGACTTTCAGTCTTTGCTTTAAATGTTTTGGGAATTTATTCATTCATGTTAGAACTATCACATCTTTCTCTTATTGTTCCAACTGTCAGTTTGAAACACCCCTTTTTTTCTTTGTTTTTATCTTTAAATCAGCTTTGCATGAATAATACAACTTTGCAGACTTCTCCTTTGTATGGTTTCTTTTTAGTTCTTGAATATTTATTTCTTTATTTCATTGTCTGTAAGTCCCTGAATGTATATGTGTATGAATATATATACATACATGTGTGTATATGTATATGAACATATACGTGTGTGTATGTGAACTATTATGCAGTACCAAGCCTTCCCCACCAAGATGGACTAAATCTTTAAAATCAATGAGCCCAAATAATTCTTGTTTGGACAATATAATGGCCAAACTTGACATGCTTGACTTGTCTCCTTAGCACTGGGATTAAAGTTCTGTGCCACCAAGCCTGTCATCAGTTATCTCTCTTTTTTTTTTTCTTTTTTGGTTTTTCAAGACAGGGTTTATTTGTGTAGCCTTGGCTGTCATAGAGCCTGCTCTGTAGACCATGTTGGCCTCGAACTCACAAAGATCCACCCGCCTCTGCCTCCCAAGTGCTGGGATTAAAGGTGTGCACCACCACCTCCCAGTCATCGGTTATCTCTTGATACATAACAAATTACTCTGAAATATAGTACTGAAGAAAACCACAGCTTATTCCTCATGATTCAGTGGGTTGGCTGGACAATTCTGCTGGGCCCAACAAGCAGAGATCAGTAAGCCAGGGCTGGGCAGTCTGAGATGATCTCACTTAAATGGCATGGCTAGATGGTTGGATATCTTTGTTCATGTAGTGTTCGGCTTGTTTTCATGCTAAAGAGGCAATGTGTCTCATGGATACCTTTCCAGATGTCACTTAGTATTATTTCTGCGGTCTTGTATTTGTAAAGCAAGTCAGCCCTGATTCAGACACTCCTACCTCTTAGTGTCATTTGCTACAAATATCATGATCATGTTTTTCCACTCTCCCATAGATGGCAAGATTAAAATAAAGACAGGCATACTAGGCAGAATAATGGCCCTACCTGGTAGCACCAACCCCAATACCTGCTAGGCCTCTTGTAATTAAATTCCCTTCTGACACTACTAGCCAAAGTTGTCATCACAAAGTTAAAGGGCAAAGTTGCTAGTAAGACTGATTTTTATTTCAAATGCCATCTTTAAGTGAGGTGTCTGGGACACATTTCTATATGACGTAAACGTAAATACAGTTTTTGGAGTTCCCTTAACCCTTATTTACATTTAATAATTTGTTAGAATAAGTCACTGAACTTAGAAATGCTATCCTATGATAATAGTTTTGTTATGAAGGATACAAACAACCAGATGAAAAGATAAATAGGCTGGCAAAGGCTGGAAGTAAGGTCCAAGCACAGTGGCTTTCTGTCCTCAAGGGGTAAGGCTGTACCATTCACCCAATACATCAATACATCCTCCAAGTTGTGATCCCAACTGTTGTGAGTTTTTAATCAGGATTTCACTGATTTAATCATTGGCTGCATAATTTACTCTCCATGCATTTTATTATGTGATATTTGCCTTATTTTTGTTATTCCATGGATTTCCCCCGCAGGATGTCCATGGCCTAACTTAGGAACCCGTGTGGCTGTGTTACACAGAAAAGGTGAAATTAAGGTCTTATTAGCAGTCCTTAAAGTTAGGGATTATCCAAGGACATCCAAGTGGGCTCAGTATATAACCACTGAGCCCTCTGGTAGGGAAAAGGGAGGCAAAAGAGTGAGAAGAAGAGAGCTGACAGTGAGCCGTTGCTATCCAGGAAATGGAGGGGAGGCCCAGGCAGGTGGACCTTTAAGAGCTGGATATGTTGATCACCTCTCATTGTTGTGACGGAGTAACCCACTTAACAACCTGAAAAGAGGCAAGCTTTATTTTGGCCCTTGGCTTTCAGTCCATTATGATAAGAAGGGCATGGTAGAGCAGAGCAGCTCATGTCACGGCAGCTGGGAAGTAGAGCGCTGAGGGTGGTCTGCTTTCCCTTGATTCCAGTCAAACCCCCGCTGCCCCCATTTCCCCTTTGCTAATCCTCCCCCTGAACACCCTCACAGATAGTGAAGAAACAAGCTCTGTAGTCTCCTACATCTCATTTTAATCAATTAACAGTCGAGATTTACCATCACACCAGAAAAGATGAGCAAGCTATCTCCAAGGTCTCTGGAACTAATAACTCCATAATACCCTCATGTTAGCCCATTGAAAACCATTTTAGACTTCTGACCTCCACAGCTGTGAGGTGATAAAATTATTTAAGCCACTAAATTTGTTATAATCTGCTATAACAATAGGAAACTAATACAGCAGGATTTGCAAAAAGAAAGAAACAACTTTGTTTTTTGTGGTGTAGAGAACATGATAAACATATAATTATAGCTTTCTATTTAAAACTTATTTAAGTCTGAATCAATTCACATCAAACTTTCCTATATCTTAAATCATTTGCAACCCTTTACCATCTCAAGCCCTCCCACAGTGCTCAAAACTACCTGATGTAACTATGTAGGACTCTCTTAATTAAGGTGCATCTGTGCGTCTGATGGATCATGGATTCAGAGAAAAGAAAGACACTCGCTATTCTTACAAGTGGGATATATTTGGCCTCTTCGATTCATCCAGTGATGATCTATTCATTATCCACAGTGTACCAGATCTATGCCAAGCATGGCTTTATATTTAACAGGAGTTGTAATCTAACACCTGGTATAAAATGTAATTAGCATCGAAGGGAGAATTTCTAGTGGGGCTTTTTCATAGATTTACTGATGCCTATAGATGGTTTTATAAGATTTCTGTTACCCATAAAGTTTAATCTCTTAACTTTAAGAAGAACAATAATAAGAAGAAGCACAAATAATGCAATAACAGCAATGATGATGATGATGATGATGATGATATTAGGGCAATGACTGACAATTAGGGAGCATTTGCACTCTCTGGCCCCCTGACCTTAATTCACAAGGTTCTCTGTCACAGTTGATCTTTACCACAGCTACTACTTTCTTTTTTTTTTTGAGTTATTCCTTCAGTTATTTGTAAATATACAAAACTCAGGGTTTACACATCTTAATTATTTGCTCCTTAGTTTAACCCCTTTCTACTATTTCTGATAAGTCTTTTTTTCTATTTTTTTAAATTTTATTGATTTTTATTGAGCTCTACCTATTTCTCTGCTCCCCTCCCTGCTTTTCCCCTTCCCTTCAACCCTCCCCCAAAGTCTCCATGCTCCCAATTTACTCCGGTGATCTTGTCTTTTTCTACTTCCCATGTAGATTAAATCTATATATGTTTCTCTTAGGGTCCTCATTGTTGTCTAGGTTCTCTGGAATTATGATTTGTATGCTGGTTTTCTTTGCTTTATTTTTAAAAACTACTTATGAGTGAGTACATGTGATAATTGTCTTTCTGGGTCTGAGTTACTTCACTCAAAATGATGTTTTCTAGCTCCATTCACTTGCCTGCAAAATTCAAAATGTCATTAGTTTTTTCTGCTGTGTAGTACTCAATTGTGTAAATGTACCACATTTTCCTTATCCATTCTTCGGTCGAAGGGCATTTAGGTTGTTTCCAGGTTCTGGCTATGACAAACAAAGCTGCTATGAACACAGTTGAGCACAACCTCTGATGAGTCTTAAACAGTAAAACAGAAACTGGTGGTTACATGAGAGCTGCTTTGAACTGGGGCAGAATGGAAGACTGCTTCATTCACAGATACACCCAGGTGATCCAAGGCACTGATCTTAATTTGATACAGTGGACACTGAAGACATGCTAGCATCCCTTGTCTGTCCACAGTGAATTCTGTCATTGCTTATTTATTCCTTTAGGAACCATACTATGTGCGTTGCATCAAACCCAATGACAAGAAGTCTCCGCAGATATTTGATGATGAGCGCTGCCGTCATCAGGTGGAATACCTAGGATTACTGGAGAATGTGAGAGTGCGCCGGGCAGGGTTTGCCTTCCGCCAGGCCTATGAGAAGTTTCTTCACAGGTAAGGATAGAGTACGCTCGGAATTATGATGATACAGCAGGCATGTTAGGCCATCTGCAAACATCTATTAAGTGAACAGAAAAGTCAAGGAAACTGCACATATGAGGAACTTCTCCAAAATCTACAGAGTCCCTGAGTTTGTAGCTTATAGACCCTGGAAGGGAGTTCAGACATTTTGATGGAAGTGCAATGAGGAACATGGATTTGGAGTCTTATGTAGAACCCTGCTGCAATACTTATTTCCCACTTTGTTCCTAAACCGGATGTTTCCCCTCTTTGATCTTATTTCTGCATCTATAAAATGAATATAAAAACTTCATTAAATGGTCGTTGTGAGAATTAAGCAAAAGTCCAAGTCCCTGGCATGTAATAGATACTCAGTACTCATATCACTACTGATAACTGTAATTATCATCATTATAATAAGTTAAGCGTGGAAGCTCTGAAATTAATCTAACTGGTTTGAATCTTGGATTAGGCGCTTTCTAGTTGTATGGCTCTTTACATGACTCAGCTTCCTTGTGTGTGAAATGAGGATGAAGTAGTGACTACCTTGAAGGGTTCTTGATGACTGGGATGAAGGCTACAGGCACTTAGGATACAACCCAGCTGTAGGAGTCATTCAGTGTGAAATGCTGCTGCTGCTGGGGTAGGGCTGGTAATGACCTGGCACTTGGCAGCTGGGAGTTAGGACAATGTTTTCAGTTCCATCAGTTTAATTATTTTGAATGTCTATTAAACATTCCTAACATTCTGGACTATAGATTACACACACACACACACAAAAGTGAGTAAATATATAAAACTTAAACCAGAGCCTGGAAAGGTGGCTCAGTGGTTAAGAGCACTTGCTGTTCTCCCACAGAACCTCAGTTCTATTTCTAGCACCTATGTGGGTGTGGTGTTTTGAATAAGAATGGCCTCCATAGGCTCATATATTTGAATGCTTAGGAAGTGTGGCTTTATTGAGATAGGTGTGACCTTGTTGGAGGAAGTGTGTCACTAGGGGTGGTCTTTGAGGTTTCAAAAGCTTATGCCAGGCCCAGTGTCGTTCTCTCTTTTATGGTGCCTGTGGATCTAGTTGTAGAACTCCTAGTTACTCCTTCAGCACCGTGTTTACCTGTGTACAAGCCCCAATTAAACTATCTCTCTTATTTATAAGAGTTGCTGTGGTTATCGTATCTCTTTACAACAATAGAGTACTGACTAAGACAGTGGAATAATACCCAACCTCCTGTAACTCCAGCTCCAGGAATCCAGCATCCTCTTCAACCTTCTCTGGTACCTAAGCTTATATAGCACACACACAGACACACATAAACACAAATAAAAATAAAAACTTAAATCAGAAATTTCTGATTCAAGTCAGAGGAGTCTCTAAGGACATTTTCCAGGGAGGACTCAAAGGTCAGAGAAGAGAAAAGATCAGACAGAGGGAACAGCAGCAGAAAGGCTCTACTATGTAGTGAGTATGGCACTTTAAGAATCGCATATTTAGTACAGTTTAAGGATGCTAAGTGCCAGGCACAGTGTTAGATAGCAGAGGAGCAGACAGGCCTGACTCTTGTTGAACTTGGTAATTAGACCAAAACATTGAGGTTTTGAAATTGATGAGTTTTAAGCATGGAGTAATAGTCTTATGGATATTTTCAAGGCATCACCATGGTGACCCTGTGCCCATTCTTCTACTGCAGGAGTCTAGAAAAGATAGCTTACAAAGAGTGTCTTCAGCAGTGTGTTTCTGTAGATGTAAGAGTAGTGGGCACATTCAGGATGTATTTGGAGCTAGACAACAAAGCTGGCTTGTACACGAATGGCCTGTGATGAGTCAGGACTAGAACAGAATGAAAATGACAGTTAAATGTTTGGTTTGAGCATCCGGGTGAACCTTAAGCTGACTAAAAGGCATTTGAAGTGGCTGGAGCGATGGCTTGGTTGGTACAGTGCTCATACACAGCACTGTACTATGTGCAGATTCCCAGCACCCACATAGAAAGCCAGGCACAGGCACACACCTAGAACCATAGTGTTGGGGAAATGGAAATAGGAGTATCCTAGGGGTTTACTGACCAGTCAGTCTATCCAAACCAGTGAGTCCAGGTTCAGTGAGAGACTGTTTCTCCAAAAATAAGGTGGGAAGAGGAGACAAATGGGGTGAGGAGATAGGGGACTGGAGAGATGGCTTAGGACTAAGAGCACTTGCTCTTCCAGAGGACCTGGGTTCAATTCCCAGCACCCACATGGTAGCTCCCAACTGCCTGTAACTCCACCTCCAGGGAATCCGACAACTTCACACAGACATGTGTACAGACAAAACACCAATGCACATAAAATAAAAATAAACCATTAAGAAAAGTTTAAAAAAGAAAAGAAGGGTTGGAGAGAAGGCTTTAGTGGTTAAAAGCACTGGCTGCTCTTCCAGAGGTCATGAGTTCAACTCCCAGGAACCACATGGTGGCTCACAACCATCTGTAATGAGATCTGGTGCTCTCTTCTGGCATTCAGACATGGATGCATGCAGAACACTGTATACATAATAAATAAATAAATCTTAAGAAAAAAGAAAGAAAAGAAAAACACGAGGTGGAGAGAGATTGAAGAAGACACTTGATGACCAGTTCCCACACATACCTGCTCACCACGTATGTGTGCATCTGCACACACACACACATACACACTTACATATGAACATGAATACACATGTAACCACAGGGAAACAAGTTTTAAGAGGAAAGCACAGAACAAGGCAACGACAGAAATCAAGATTATTCACTTGGGCTGGGTGAAAAGTTGGTAAAGTGCTTGCAAGGAGGGCTTGAGTTTGATCTCCAGAAGCACATAAAAAAGCCATGCATGGTGGAACATGCTTGTAATCCCAGTGCTAGAAAGGCACACGCAGGCAGATTTTTGGGCTCACTGGCCTGCCAGGCTAGCCTGTGTGGCAAGTTCCAAGCAAGAAAGAAACCTGTGTCAGAATAAAGTAGACAACATTGCTGAGGAATGATACCCAAGATTGTCCTCTGGCCTCTACACATGCGCACATATGTGACCTCACACCTCCATATACATGCATCAGCATACATAAACATACAGAGAGATCATTTTCTTGCTATGTTAACTTTGAAATGTCTTCTAAACATGTAAGTGGAAATATGCATATTTGGAGCTCTGGGAGGAAGCTAGACTGCAGATAAGAGAGATTGGAGTCTTTAGGATGCAGATAACATATAGCCCCAGGACTGAGTAGAGAAGAGGAGGAGGTCTGTAGTATTACTTCAATTTGTGGTCTAGCAGGAAGGAACCAACAAAGAGAAGAAAAGGAGCAACTCCTGAGGCAGAAGGAAAACTAGAAAGGGATTGTGTCACAGAGGCCCACCTACCAGCATATAAAAAACAAACAAACAAACAAAAAACCCAGAAGTGGGGTTGGAGAGATGACCCAGTGGTTAAGAGCACTGGCTGTTCTTCCAGAGAACCTGGGTTCAATTCTCAGCACCCATATGGCAACTCACAACTGTCTGTAACTCCAGTTCCAGGGGATCCAACACCCTCACACAGACACACATGCAGGCAAAACACCAATGCAAATTAAATAAAGATAAATAAGTATTTTAAAAAAACAGAAGCTTAGCAATAAGATTTACCAACACAAAAGTCAAAGAAGCAAGTGGGCATTAGCCTGATTTGAACAGGATAGAAAAGGAAGTTGAGTCAGGCACATTCCTCTAACAGTTCAGGAGTGTTTGTTGTACATAGAGACAGAGGAAAATGGACCCAGCAGCTATAAAAGGCAATGTGGTCTCCTGAGAGAGTATAAGGTGCAGGGAGGGGTAGGGGTAATTAAGAACAGGGGAAATCCCATGGCACATGAGAGAGGGATATAAAAGTAGCAAAAGCATCCTTGAGGTGGCAAGGCAGGATACAATCCCAAACCCAAGTGGAAGGTCTGTCAACTCAAGATGGGAGCAGAAGCCTTTTGCCTGTGACAATGGGACACAGTCAGAAGATAATGGAATGTCAGGTTCAGCTTGAAGCTTCACTGGTAGCAAAGTGGTACTTCTGCTTTCTCAGTGGCATGTGAGGCAGTCTTGGGCAAAAAAAAGTGATAGAGGAGGGTAGAGGGGAAGTTTTTAGATCACTGGGTCTCAACCTCCCTAGTGCTACAACCTATTAATGCAGTTCCTCGTGTTGTGATGACACACAACCAAAAAATTATTTCATTGCCACTTCATAACTAACTTTGCTACTGTTATGAATCATAATGTAAATATCTGATATGCGGTAGATCTGAGGTGGGGACTCTAGGATTCTTAACACAGAGGTTGAGAACCACTGTTTTAGATGGTGAAAACAAGTGGGTTTGTTCCATAGGTTTGTCATCAGAAAGGAAAGAGGGCCTGTTGGAGATACGAGATTATAAAAAGGAGAAACCTAGTGTTGATGAGTTTTCTCCACAGCACTAGTATTCAGCAATATGTGTGCAAGGGAGATCACACTGAAGAGATGCTTTTGGCTGGAATGATTAAATCTTTAAAGAATAATAGCCTGGAAAACTGGAATTCAGTTTTATAGTAATCACAAAGTTATGCTTAAAACTGATCCACTGTTCCTGTTGAAATCACAGAAATCTATAGGCTGTATGGCAAAAGTGTTTTCAAGAGTGGATGTGTGTTCATTCTGAGTCTTGATTTCAGTGTCTAGCTCTTTCATTAGAAAGAGTTATAATCCATCTTCATTACACAGAAAATTTTAACAATTTATCAGTTCCAGTGTTGTCATGTGCAGGAAGTCAGCAGAAGTTAAGCATTAGAGGGAACATCTTGAGAACGGCAGCTGTCGAAGGGTCCCGTGCTGGGAGTGTGCTGCCTGAGATACAGTGGAAGCCATGAGAGTGGTTGGAGGAACCAAGCAATAAGCAAGCTTGCTAAGAGGAAAAAGGCATATTGTGAGTTGGGACCTTTACCTACCCTTTGTCTCCTTTTGGACTTTTTACTTTTCAACTCAGAAGGTGTTTATGTGTTTATTTGAGCCTTAGGGGAAAAAATGCCAAGCATTAGAATACGATTTCTAATACTCATATAAAAATAGAAAGATTAAAAAGAACCTGAGGGGCTGAGGAGGTAGATGAGGCATAAAGTGTTTGCCATGCAAATGTAAGGCCCTGAGTTCAGATCCCCTGCACCCGTGCAAAAGTGGGTACAATGCATACATGTTTATCCCCAGTCCTGGGTGAAGGGTCAAAGGTAGATCCCAGGGGCTCAATGGCCAGACAGTCTAGATTGTCTGGGCAAGCCCCAGGTTCAGTAAAAGAGATCCTGTCTCATAAAATTAGCGAGTGATAAAGGGTGACACTCAGTCACCCCTTGGCCTACATGCACATACACACATGCATACACATACACACTTCTACCTCACCCCCCATGAAAGTATAAATTTCCAGTACAGTAATCTCAGTGACTCAAGATTAAACACCCCATTCCTACCCCCCAAACATCCTTAAATAGTGCAAAAACATATATATGTATGTGCTGGTTGATTTTCATGTCAACTTGCTACAACCTAGAGTTACCGGGCAAGAAGGACCCTCGATTGAGGAATTATCAGATTGGCCAGTTGTCACATCTATGGGAGATGATTCCTTCATGGTTCTTCTTTCCAGGTTTTTGCCTTGAGTCCTTGCCTGGGAGTATAAACTGAAATAAATCTTTTTCTCTGCTAAATTGCTTTCATCCACAGTGTTTATCACAGCAATAGAAAGCAAACTAAACAATTTTAAAATAGCAAATGCACAGCCAAGATAGAGAAAAAAAACAGAGCTACTCAGTGAACCTTGAAAATGTGTCTTACTCATAATCATGATATGAAGATGCAGAGGCAATCTAGTGAGGTTTGAGCTGCCTTTTAAAACGCCATCCCAGGCAAGATGTGGAGATATATATTTGTTATCCCAGCATTGGGAGGCTGAAGCATCAGGAATGTCTATGCCTAGCCTATATAGTGAGTTAGAGACCACTCTGAGCTACATAAGGAGGCCTAGAGTGAATGAGAAGAATGAATTCCAACTGGGTAGGCATAGCTACACGGTTAGAAGATTGGCATAATGACCAATACAAGGAGCCACATCTCCAGCTGCTGTAAGGAAAGTAAGGCCCATTTAAGGTCAGTACAAGAAGAAAAGACAGAATAGAGAAGCATTATTCAAACAAACTGAAGAAATGGCCAAATGTTGATGAGATTTAGGGTATTTAAACTTCTCAAGAGAACTATAACAATAGTTAATGACTTTTTAAAATGCTTATTCTGTGTATCAGGTCCATTTTTTATGCATTTTATATGTTTGTTTTAAGTTACTGAAACTGGCAGCCACAGAAGTCAGTGTCTTACCTCATTCTGTGCAGCTGAGGAGACAAAGGTGCCACAAACATTGTCTTCAACAAATGGTGCTGGGGAAACTGGATATCCACTGGTAGGAGACTGCCTCCATCCTATACAAATCAATTCAGAGTGGATCAAAGACCTTTAAATAAGAGCCAAATCTTTGAAATTAGGCAACAGACTACAAGATCTGAGGCTAAGGAGATGGTTCACTGGCAAAGTGAAGACAGAGCTTGATCCCCAGCACCAACTTAAGGCTGATTGTGGCAGTGCACACCTGTAATCCCAATGCTTCCAGTCAGGATTGGACAGGAAGGTTCCTGGGAGTTGACTGGAGAGCCATTCTGGATAGAATAGCAAACTCCAGGTTTATAAACTTCATTTTATTATTTTTTTAAAAATTTAGATTTATTTTTATTATTCTTAATTGTGTGTGTATGTTTCTGTGTATGAATCTGTGTACCTAAATGCAGGTGCATGAAGAGGCTAGAGGCATCAGATTCCCTAGAACTGGAGTTACAGATAGTTGTGAGCAACAATATAGGTACTAGGTATTGAACTCTGGTTCTCTGGAAGAATAGTGCATACTTTTAACTACTGGACCAACTTTTAACTACTCTCCAACCCTTGATAATGTTTTGGTGTGTGTGTGTGTGTATGTGTGTGTATACATATATATATATATATATATATATATATATATATATATATATATAATGTGGATGTTTTGTCCCCTGGTATGTCTGTGCACCACTTGCATGCCTGCTCCCCATGATGGGCAGGTGATGGCATTGAATTACCTAAAACTGAAGTTGCAGATGGTTGTGAGCTTCCATGTGGGTACTGGAAATTGAATCTGGACCCTGTAGAAGAGGAGCACTCTTATTCACTAAACCATCTCTCTAGTCCCCAAGACACCTTAATTTTAAAAGTAAAAATATCATAGAAAGCAATAAAATAAGATACCCAACTTCAACCTCTGACTCCCACATAAACACACACTGGTATGTGCACCACAGATCAGAAAAGGAAAACACTTATGACATGGTCATAGGCAATGATGTTCTAAACATGAATCTAATAATAGCCTTAGGAAATAATAACAAAAATTGACAAAGAATAAGACATAAAACTAAAAAGATTATATGAAGCAAAAGAAACAGCAGAGAAGAAATAGCCTATAGAATGAAAGAAAATATTTGCTAACTCTTCATCAGGCAGATCAATATCCAGAATATATTTTAAAAACCAAAATATCTAAATAATACAGAATAAAATCACTCCATCCCACCCCAGTCTGATAGTTATCCTCAAACGACTAATAGTGAGGTTGTGGAAGAGGGGGAGAACCCAGACATTGTGGTGGGAGTATAAATTAGTACCAATGTTAAGGGATCAGAAAGGACTTTTCCCAAGAAACAAAATACAAGTACCATATGATTCAACTACATAGTTCAGACATATATACTCTGAGGAATCAGCAATATTCACAGAGAAAAGGGCTAGAGAACCAGCCTAGGTGCCCATCAGCAGGTGAATATATACAGATCTGGGTTAATATTCAGCAACAAAGAAGAGCCCACACCTTGTCATTTCTGGGAAATTGGATGGAAGATGATTCTGTTGAGTAAACTAACCCAGACTCATAAAGAGAAGTGTTTCCTGTTTCACTCATCTGTGGAGACTTAGGATGAGAAAAGATATGAAAGCAAAGGGAAAACTAAAAGGAGATGAGGAAGGGGCTTAAGGAAAGCAGTGGGAGGGCGAACTGATCAAAGTATGCTGTATGCAATATGAAAGCTTCTCAGTGAAACCCTTTGTTTTGTACTACTAATATATATATTAATTTAAATGTTTAAAAATAAGAAAATGTGATTACTAAAAGGAGCATCAGTTAATAACTCTGTAACCTGAATGAGAAGAAAATCTCAAATTACTATAAAATTTAGGTTCAGTATCAGAGAAAAATGAATTAATTTAGCTCCATGTTAGTGCTGCCTAGGATATGGGGGAAACCCCTGTGGTGGGCAGTATTTTAGATGCTCTACCTCCTGCCTCTTGGTACTCATGCCCTGTGTGGCCCCTTAAATGTCTGCTGTAACTCTTGACTGCTTCCAACAAAACAGATTGTGTTAGAAGTGGCGGAATGTCACTTTCAGGTTTTGACATGTGACTTTTGTCTTATGCTTGCGTTAGAGTTGCTCTGTAACAGACTCAAATGGCAAGGAGCTGTTTAGACATAGAAATGCAAAATCATTCTCATGTGTTGACCTAACACTGCTTAATTTTCTCCTAGTTTTAAGGGTTCATCCACAGACCCATTTTACTTCCTTTGAAGAGAGTCATATTATTCATAAGCATAGTCAGTTTTGGTCTTCCTCACTGTGCTAATTAGACCTCCAGAGCAGTGTGTTGAGAACCTATGCTATAAGCATCCTTGTCTTGTGTCTGTAAAGTGAATGCTTCCAAGGTCACCTGCTTGCAGATGATAATTACTATTAAATTTTTGGTGAGTAGCCTTCCAAAGATTAAGGCAGTCCCCTTTATTCCCAGTTTAGTAAAAATTATTATCAGGAAGGAATGTTATAATAAAGAGATTCTCATCTCATCAGGCTAAAGAAATTTGCTTCTCTTAACAGCTAAAGTTTCCATGAGAAGTTTTCTGTTAAGATGACCACACAGTTTGCCCCTCCTTTGATTTTTGCCCTGTTCTTCCTTCATCCAGGTACAAGATGATTTCTGAATTCACCTGGCCTAGCCATGACCTTCCTTCAGACAAAGAGGCTGTCAAGAAGCTCATAGAACAATGTGGATTTCAGGATGATGTAGCTTATGGGAAGACCAAAATTTTCATTCGAACACCTCGCACTTTGTTCACTTTGGAAGAACTCCGTGCCCAGATGCTTGTGAGGATTGTCCTCTTCCTACAAAAGGTAGCTTCATGTTTTATATGCAAGAAGGTCTTTGTATATTCAAAACTTTACTAAATGTTTTTCTTAATTCAAGAAATGTGTGGGGATGGTCTAGTTTGTGGGTCTTTACACGCCTCATCTTGTTCCCTCCACACATGCAGAACGTATTTGGCCATGCAACTTCAGAACTCAAAAAGCATTTTGTCTTCTGGTGTTTAAAGTGAGGCATCTAAAAATTGGTCCACTTTTATAATTAAACATCTTTTTCTCTCAGCTTAAATGCTTAAAGGACCTTTCAAAAATCTTGTATTTTACCCCCTTGGCAGAGACCTTGGTGGTGGTGGTGGTGGTGGTGGTGGTGGTGGTGGTGGTGGTGGTGGTGTTCTTAGTCGGGCAGAGCAGATGACAGTCCTTTGTTCATCCTAGCTTGATGCCTGGCTTGGTGGCCAAAGCTGTTTCATGCCTAGGGCACATGAAAAATCCTACATTTCAAAATTGTACCAATATGTTTGTGGCCATGCCGTAAGCAATCCTTACACTACACTACCTCAGATATGGATTCCGACTCATTCCTCATTGACTGTAGCTGCCATCATTGATCTGCTCAAGGCAACCTTCTCATTGCATGCATGTGTTCAGTCTTTCTGCCCAGCCTTTTCATCGTAGCCTCCACTTAAAAAGTTATATGTGTGAGCAAGGCTCACACTTGTAATCTTAGCACTCAGGAAACTGAGACAAGAGGATCACAAGTTTGAAACCAGCCTAGACTACTTAGACTACATAGTGAGTTCTAGGTCAGCCTGAACCACAAAAAAAGTCCTTGTCTCAAAAATAAAAAATAAATATATGTGTGTGTATATATATATATGTATATATACATATGTATATTACATGTATATGTGTTTTTAATTACATACTTCTATGAAAGAGTTCAGGGTCATAGCATACCTCTCTATGTAATTATTATAAGTACTGTCAGGTTCCTATTCAGAGCAGCTACCTATTTGCACAACTACTACCAGCTGGTTATCTCTGTGAGGTGACCGTGTGCCTATATCCCTACCAGTATGATATTGCTCCCTACACTTTATCAGACTAATCAGTACAGTGACACTTCATTGTTGGTTTGGGTTCCATTTACCTGATTACTATCGAACTTGAGCATTTCACTAATTGGTTGATTGATTGGGGTCCTGTAAATTGCCTATTTATAGCTTTTGTAATATTTTTATTCTTTGAGAATTTCATACAATGCAATTTCAGTAAACACTCTTCTTCTTCTTCTTCCTCTTCTTCTTCTTCTTTTTCTTCTTCTTCTTCTTCCTCTTCCTCTTCCCCTTCCCCTTCTCCTCCTCTTCATCCTCTTCATCCTCCTCCTGCTGTTCCTCCTTCCTTTTCCTTTTTCCTTTCTTCTTCCTTCTTCCTTCCTTATTTCTTCTTCCTTCTTCTTCACCACCTTTTCTACCCCTTCACAACCTTTGCCTTTGAACTTCCCCTATTGAGTCCAGTTTGTGTTGCCTAGGGAGTCTTAGCCTACATTGGTGTGTGGTTAGTCTGTTAGGTCACATCATTGAAGGAAACTGACTCTCCTCCTGCTAGCTACCAAATGCCAATAACTCTTCAGCTAGTGGTAAGATTGTGTATCTCCCTTCCTTCCTTGGTGCTAAAATTTTGTTTGGGTGGAGCTTGTAAAGGTCTTCTGCGTGCTGTCACATCTTTTAAGTTCATATGTACATCTACCCTGTTTGGAAAACATTATTTCCTTGATATTATCAACAACCTTTGGCTCTCACAGTCTTTCAGCCACCTCTTTCTACAAAGATCCTGAGCTTTGGTGGGAGTGGTCTGATTTAGAGTTAAGTACCCCACAGTCTTTTGTTTTCTATATGTTAACCAGTTAAGAGACTCTGTGTTAATTTCCATCTATTGCAAGGAGTTTTTATGATGAGGGTTGAGAGATATTTTGTGTATGGATATAATAATAAGTCATGATAGGGGTCAGTTTAATACTGTGTCTGTTTAGCAGAATAATATAATGGGGATTTTACTAAAGCCTGTGGCCTATGTATCCACAGGTTCTTGGTCCCTTAATAGTGCCAAACACAAGTTCCATCTCATAGAGAAGGCCTTTGATCCAATCAGAACGTTGTTGATTATCTCCATAACATTCATAACTATTGCACCAGTGGGCATATACTGTCAGGCTGGGAATTATTATAACTTGCAGGGTTCACACCTTGGTGAGATTGATGCTTACTCTTCTCTGGCATCATGCAAGCACCTTACAGCACTGTGAACACTATCCTGTAGAGATGAAGCTTCCAACTTAGTACCAGCGTGATGTCTCCTTGTTCTGTGACTCAAGTATGTAGTGCGTTCCACAATAGGGTCTTACAGTTCGGTTCTGGGGGATAACTAGGAGTACTGGCAGTAGCTTGTAGTGCTTCGGGGTCTATGTGACCCCAATGGCAAACTCAAAAAGAGTTAGCTTGTTCCTGGTACTGAGGTTTTTATTTGCTAGCATGAGATGCTATATTTGGAGCATTATCCCCCTATTGTGGGGTAATTCCAATAAACCTCTTTATATATGTATAATTATACATCTTATGAAGTGTCTATTGTAGGTCTTTTGTTAATTTTCTCCAAGTTGGTGTCTTCTTGATAATAAGACTTCTTGAATATTAATATTACCTTATCATTATAAATATATCCTCCTACTTTATAGACATGCAAATAAAATGTATCAATAATGTGCTTTGCTGAACAAAATCAACTTTGACACAGTCAGATTCTTTGGTTCTGCTTTATACTATGGGCTTTTGAGTTTCATTTGAGAAGAATTCCTTTGTTTCTAGGTCACAAAAATATTATCTTATATTTTCTCTCAAGAATTAGATGGATTTTTTCTTACATTTAGGTCTTTAATCCTTTTGGAATCTATCTAGTACGTGGTTTCATATAGGAATCAGTTTGGTTTTCCTTCATATGGCTAGCCAGTCTTCTTGTTGTGAGGTCAGCCCACCAGAGACCACCCCGCAGACACTCTAGTCTTTATTGCTGGCTGGTGGCTATCTGGAGACCTTGCCCACATCATGCAGCCCTGAGCCTTATAGCCCTCTGTCTTTTATGCACTAAAACTACATCTTGGTTGTCACACTTCAGTTAGTGAGAAGCAGAACTATGGAAGCTAAAAGGCAAGGTGAGTGCACTTAGGAACTTTCCCAGAACACTGGGCTAGGTGTTTAATGGAATAGGTCTTTGTTCCTCAGCTGGCAGATCTGCATCCTGGTTATAAGGTCAGAATGGCATCTCTAACATGGCATCCGTTGTGCTAAGGTCTGCAGGCCTGTTACGTTCTCACACCACCTTCTGCAAAGTCTACTCCTTCCCTTTGACTTGGGGGCCTACTTTTATCTCATGTTGACAAGTGTTCTCCCTGGTGCTCTACTCTGTCCCAGTTTTTCTATTTGTCTATTTTTGTGTTAATGCCACACAGATTTCACTGATATATGTCTTAATACCAAACTTCTTAAGTTGTGGACAATAACCTATACATGATTAAGTAACTGAATATAGGGGATACAAAAACTTTAGTATCAGTAAAAGGTTTCTGAACATGCAGTGACCAAAAATTAACTCAGAGTTAAATATATAATAAATCCAAGGTGTTCGAGGCAGGGCTCACTCATGTTACATTGTGCACTTTACTGCAGCCTTGATTCTGACACATGGCACACCCACTTTGTACTGTACAAGCCATCACAACACCAACCAATGCTGCCTGAAACACCTTAGGTCAGATTTGAAGTCACCATATGCAGTGTTAAAATGCATACAAGTTTGCTGCTCTGACATAAACACAGTTGAATTGCAGAAAACAAGGAATATTTTTCATACTTTCACTCTTTAGCATGTATCAAATTAGTGTATCCTTAAATTGTATTATGTTAGAATGTTTGATCTTAAAAATTGTTCTTTGAATGGTTGACTTGAGTTTCCTTTTAAAAGGCACATGCCTTTAATCCCAGCACTCAGGAGGCAGAGGCAAGGGGATCTCTTAAGCTCCAGAATAGCCAGGGCTACACACAGAAACCTTGTCTCAAAAAAAAAAAAACAAAAAAAAAACAAAAATTGATAAATGAACTTTTGGCTCCTATGTCCATTTCATTAGTATACAAATTTCCTTTTATCTTTAATAAACAGTAAAACTGTACTTACTCCAAAGAGTTGTTTTAAAATAAATCTCATCATGGTTTATTATTATTAAATGTTTCATTTGTAAACCTATTTTACATATACCTATTTTACATATATACCTGAGAGTTATCTAAAACTTTCTTGGGTGAGCAGCAGGAAATGTTGACGAAATGCTGTCTGGGTGCATGGTAGTATAAACTCACCTTCTGTGCATTTCTTTCCTAAGATGGAGAGGACCACATATAGACCTTTATCCCACAATATAAATTTTGATGTGTGTAATTAGGATTGCACTGAATTTACAGGATCATTTAAAAGGATTAACAATTGTGCAGTATGAAATCACCTCATTATGAGTACAAAATATGTTTATTCAAGTCATCTTCATTAACCTTGAGACCAAAAGAAAACTTAGCATCAATGATTAATTCATGTATACTTTACTATTTTTGTTGCTAGTATGGATTTCTTATATTTTCTACTATGTTGGTTTTTCTGCATCCAGAGTGAAACATTTCTTAATTCATATTTGTTGACTAGTTTTCTTGGGTAAATGATTGCATCAAATGCAGACATAAAAATTATCTCTTCCCTTACAGTTGCCAAGGTGTTTCTAAGTGTTGGTCTCCATTTATTTTGCCTGGAATGGAAAATAACTTTTAAACTAGACTACAAATTTCTGTTTAATGCTCCAGCACTTTCCTTGTACCAGTTCTGTTTTCTTTCTTATGAATGTTTATGAGTTTGGATCTTTGTTTTTCCGAAACGCTGACTATTTTCATATAGCTGTCACGGATATTCATGTCATTTCTCTTGATCCTCGATGCTCATCTTTGATGGAGTTCGTGATGATTGGGCTGATTGGTTAGTTGTCTTGTTGGTTGGTATCTTTGGATCAGGACCTGACTGTGTAGCTCAGGCTTGAATTCATGATCATTCTGCTTCCGTCTTCCTAATGTTGGGGAAAGTGTATACCCATGCTCAATTATCTCTTATGACTTTGCTGTTAATTTTTTGTTGTATTGTTTTAGATCTAATACTGTTTTTGCTTGGTCTTGTGAAACGGGCTAACTGGCATTGAAGGTAGTCTGTTCAGATCCACTTTCTTAGGAAGCCATCTGGAAGGGGCATTTGTGTGAACATAACGATTTTGTTGAAGCTTTGTGTTTTCTTTTGTTTATTTTTGTGTCTGTGTTTTGCTTGACGGGTTTAGTGTGTAGGCCAAGCTAACCTGATACTCAGCTTTGCAGTGTATTGGGATTATAGACCTGTGTCACCTTGGCAGCTAGCTTTTTTTGCTGCTTTTTATGGTGATTTGTTTTTATTTTGTGTATGTTATAGAATCAGTCTCAGTAAGTTTTCCCCTAGAAAATCACCCAGGTTCTGCAATCATTCCCTCTTATGCTCACTTTCTTTTTTGTTGTCAGCTTTAGTGATGCATTTTATTATGTTTTCCCATAATAATGTGTCTCCAGTTTATTTATACTGTAATTTTCTTACTTTTAATTTACCAATTGTGTTTATGTAAAACTAAAGAAGAACAGAAGTGAGATTATCTTCTCCCAATTACTTTCACGTTTGTTAATAACAGACAATGGAATTTGTTCTGGGATTTACTTTTGGTATATATGGGACTAGCTACTCTCACATTTAATTATGTGTGTGTGTGTGTTTGTGTGCGTGTGTGTTAGATTCCTTTTGTCTCCAGTAGTTTTTTTGTTTTGTTTTGTTTTTTAAGATAATCTTTTCAGCATGGGAGCATATAGTTGTAATCTTAGCACTTGGAAGACAGAGGCAGGAGGATCACAAGTTTGAGGCAAGCTGGCTACATAATGAGTTTCAGGCAAAGCTGAGCTATGTAAGAAGACCCATGTCAAAAAAAAATCAAGAGCTAGGGATGTAGCTCAGTGCTTACCTTGTCTGTACAAGGCTCTAGATTCAACCTCCAACATACAACACACAAAAAAATTGGGGGCCAGTGAAATGGCTCATGATATTGAGCTTGACTATCTGAGTTCAAATCAGGGGTTCACATGATAGAAAAAGATAAACAATTCCTATGGATTATCCTTTAACCTCCATTCATGTGCCATGGTATGTGTATTCACACACGTGTACAAACAACAAAACATGTAATCTTGTTTGTCTTTTGTTTTTTGGTTTTTCGAGCAGAGTTTGTAACTTTGGAACCTGTCCTGGAACTCACTCTGTAGAAATCATTTGAAATCTTTGAAATCATTTTTTATTTTTAAAATCAATTCCAGGCAATGTATGTTTTAGGTATATGTTATTTTACCTTCTGCTGTTGTGATTTTTACTTCTGCTGCTCAAGATCACACTAAGGATTTGATGGCATTTATCATATTAAATTAATAATGGTTGTCATCATCTGATACTTGGTAAGCAGGCCATCTCCAATTGGCTGAAACACGTGACTTTACAGATGGTCAGAGACAGCCTAAGCTTGCTGAGAGCAGAGCACACTACTATACATCAAAACACAGTCCACATACTGTGGACAGTTCCTGGCAGCCTTTCACATACCTGCTGTCAGTTTAGAACTGTGTTCAAGTATATTTTAAAAACTTGATATAATGTATTGATTATAAGTGTTTTTACAGAATAGTTTCAAAGGTGGCCCGTGTATCACCAAGACTGCTCTGTTGGTCTGTCTTGGTGAACAATTTTACTTTAACTGTACGCTTTTGCATTTATGTGTTAATTTGTGTTATGTTTTGCATTTTTCCAGTTAGGTTATATAATAAAGCCCCCATCCCAAGAACTGCCGCACACCGCACACACATACACACACACACACACACACACACACACACACACACACACACACACCGTCTGCGCTCTATGAGCTAGAACCCAGTTCGCGAGCTTCGAGCAAGGGGCTGGAGGTTGAGAATACACACGCAGAGACAGACCGACACACAGACCTTCCAACACTGGTACCAAAAAGCTCCTCTTTAATAGCACCTTGGAAGCTTAAATACCCTGCAGTCAATGGCCAACAGGTGAAAATTCCATCCTCTGATCCTCTAAGGCAAAGCACAGCTTTTAGTAACTTCCATTAGAAGCCTCTAGACAGGGAAGAGCAGCTGAAGGCCAGGACTCAATTAGTTCCAACAAAGAACGATCTTGAGAAGAGTTAAGGGTGGCTCATTAACACTTAAGCTTACAAAGAAGATTGTAAATTCAGGAACTGAGAATAACATGCTGTTAATTATAAGTGGTTTCTGAGATCTGTAGACAGGACTGAGCAAAATAACCACAAGACAGACTGAACAGAATCATTTCCTAAGCGGGACTTTGCTGGTTTTGCAGTCCATTCGCCCCCTCCTCACAGGAATTTACTGTGAGGTAAATACCTCTGTGAAGCTTTGCCAAGTGAGAGAGGAAGCCACGTGGAGTTTACAGGCTTCTAAACAAAGCCTTCTCCCTTCTATGTGAAACCAACCACATGCTTTGTTATTTCTCAGACTAAAAGCAAAATCATTATTTCTCTTTAAAAAATTACTTTTTCCCTTAAAGAAATAAACCAAAAAAGCTTCCTAAAATGGTATCTGACTGATGGCTGTTCTTCCGGTTACTTTACATAATACCTACGTCTTTTGAGGACCTTTTAGACAAGTCCACTTAGTAACTAAGGAAACTCAAACCACGGAGTGGCTAAGTAACTAGATGGAGTCACGCAGACGATGAATGCTGGGACTGGAATTTGAACCCAGTAGCCTGCCTCCCACCCACACACTACACTTGCCCAATAGTGATGTCCTTCAGGATTCCCTGCTGCGAGGAAAAACAGGTGCGACTCACTAGCCTTTTGTGAAACTAGCCACAAAGGCGATGATGAGAGAGCCAATAAAGTCAGCAGAGTTCCTTGTTAAATAGCCTTCGTAGACATCTAGCAGTGTCTGAATCACTCACTGTAAAACATGGGGACTGAGGTGTGCTTTTAGTACAAGTGGAGGAAAATGCTGATGTTGGGAACCTGAGTCAGCTCCTGACACGACAGTAATGAAACATGGTCAATGAGTGCTGTTTCCTGGTGGGTTCTCCGGAAGGAGAGATCCATGAGCCATGGGTGGGATAGGAAAGATGTGGCTGCTGACAGAGCAGAAGTGGGTGCGTTACTGTGCAGACCTGTTGCCTGTCTACTCTGCTGTGTTCACAAAGTACATGCTCACAAATATGTGCTTGACCTTGCCTGAACGTTGACAGAGGTACAGTGTACCTTTGACCGGATGGTAGCTTCTAGCTCTATCTTTGTAGTATTTTTTAATGAATAATAAACATGTATTTGTTCATTATTTCTGAATGGGGATGTGAAAATGAGCGAGACCAGGTTCCACCCACAAGAAAACCCAACACAAAAGAAAAGTGTTAGCACTCAGACCAGTAAGATAGAGAAATTGTGATGCTCTGGAGTAGGTAGTGACTGCCAGAGGGACTCAGGAAAGGATCCTGGCTAAGCTAAGGAAAAAGGCTTGGGTGGGAGAACCAAAAGTTTGCCAAAATCTTAGCTTTTCTAGGTCTGTGTTTTACATGAAACTATATGTCTGCAAATAAAGTAGGAAAGAGACCATGAGAGGGGAGGAATAGATCTTAAGGGAGCCAGGGGATGCATGCAACATGAAAGCAAGGGGAAGATTGTCTAGGAAGAGGAAGGGAAAAGCAAGAAGGGAACGGAAAGGGGTTAAGAAAAGAGAATAAGAACAAAGCATATATAATACCATATATGAATGAAAATGCCATAGTAAAGCCTGTCGCTTTATTGGGGAGGGGGTTTCATTTGTTTAAGACAGGGATCTTGTATAGCCAAGACTGGTCTCAAACTCACTAGGATTGTTCTGAACTGCTGATCCTTCTGCCTGCACCTCCTGAGTTCTGGGGTTATAGGCATACATAATAACACCCAGAAAAATCCATTATTTTGTTTGCTAACTGTCTCAGTTACTTTTCTATTGCTATGAAGAGACACCATGACCAATTAAACATATAAAAGAAAGCATTTAATTTAGGGACGCGTGATTTCAGAGGGTTAGAGTTCATGATCATCGTGGGGGCTGAGGGAGCACAGCAACAGGCAGGCAGGCATAGTGTTGGAGGGCTACCTGAGAGCTTATCTCCTGATCCATAGGCATGAGGCAGAGATGGGGAGAGGGTATCTGAGTATGGTGTGGGCTTTTAAACCTCAGAGCCCAATGGCACATTCCCTATGGCAAGGCCATAGTTCTTTCCAAACAGTGCCACCAACTGGGTACCAAGTATTCAAATATATGAGCCTATAGGGGTCATTCTTATTCAAACCACCACAGTAACCTTTTTTTTAAAAAAAAAAAGAATAATCTATTTAAAAAAGGAAATACATTTATAGTAAGGATAGATCTTAATCTCTAGTAGACTAACAATTTGTACAGTTGAAGTTTATTAGAGCTAGACTATTGATACTAAAGTAAATTAACTGACTCTAAGGTTCATGGGTAAAATAAACCTCTTATGACAAATATAGATACAAGGTCTTGTACAAAAATATTCAAATTTGTTTTGCTTATTACAAATACAGACTAGCTCTTAGAATGATTGAAATAGCCCTCCCCGTGTTGCAAGAAATCTCTTGCCCTTCATTCGGATATCCAGATGTGTAACTAGCCAGCACAGCAGCCACGTGGACATAGCCTTCCCCTCAGTCTTACAGCCAGCATGCAAGTGTTGACTAACAAGAGCTGGCTCAGGACTTTCTTCTCAAAGCACCTGAACTCAACAAACTCCCATCCTGCTAAGGTTGCTCATTCATAACTGCTAGTTGTGGCTGGCAACCTGATTTACACATTTTGGGAAGTTGAGGGGGATTTGCTTTGCTTTGTTTTGTTTTTGTCATGGCTTAAAATGTTTGTTTCTTACATTCTCCTGTGCATAGTTTCCAGCTCTTGATTTGATTTTGGGTGTTTTGTTTGACTTTGTTTGGGAAGTAGCTTTGGCTTTCTATCTAGCATAATCACATTGTGTTCTTTTGGGTTTGATGTGGGTTGTTTGTTTGTTTGTTTGTTTTTTGCTGTTTTTGTTTTTGTTTTTAAAGACAGTAGTACTATGTAGCCCAGGCGCCAGTTCTCATAATTGTCCTGCATTATTTCCCCAGGGTGGGGATTGCAGACATGCACCACTATGCTGCCTTAGTGTGTCATTTAAAGATTTTTCTTCAGGGTAGTACAGCGACTGTTTACTTAGCCTGCATACTTCTTATGTTTTTATTATTTAAAAGTTTCCATATAGCTGGGAATGGTGGCACACACCTTTAATCCCCAGCACTCAAGAGGCAGAGACAGATGGATCTCTATGACTCTCCATGTAACCAGCCATACCTCTGCTCACACTAATAGTGTCCATCTGGCTGGCACTGGTACTGCAAGGTACCAGGTGGGCCTGTGTTTTCTTTTTGGAGCCTGTTGTGGATAGTCCCAGACGTGCGTGTAGGTCTCTTTGTCCCATTCAGGTCACCCTGGTGGCGTGCTGGGCCGTGCCTCCTTATCACAAACATCATTACAGTGCCCTCCTGTCCATATCATCTGGCAGTCCCTTGTTTGGTGTGTTTAGCAGTATGGTGTGGAGTTGGGGGTTTCTCTGAAGTCTGGTCAGGGGCCATGGATTTAGAATCCCCCTGGCCAGTGGTGAGGCATGCACATTTTTAAGTACATTGAAAATTACTCAGTTGCTTTTCTTTGTTGTTTTCTGCTGCATATGTCAGGCTAGGGGGCGGGGCCATGAGCTTCTAGGAATGCTTCTGCCTTCACCTCCCATTACTTTCTTGCAAGCTCAACTGTAGCTCTTACATGTTTATGTATCAGTAGAGCTATCAGCTAGTGCCTTGCCATATTCCATGGAAATATTAAGAGGAAAATACTGTGGTCAGTTTGGGGGTTTTAAATAAATCTGTATTAAAAGGGAAACAGAGTAGCCAATTAAAGCCTGTTGTTATACTCTGAATAAAAGTAATGAGGGCCTCAGTCACATTAGTGGTAGCTGAGATGAGAGGAAATTACCAGACCATGAGAGTTGTTGGGATGGGAAGCTGATACGAGGCAGAAATGAGGGATTCCTATTCTTCCAGGTTGGGGTCCTAGATAACTAATATCATGAATTACTAAGATAGAGAATGTGTAGCCACTGGCATATATTTTCAGGATATTAGTAGTGTGGGCATGATGTGTTTTAGGTATGTATGAGACATTTGATTGGAAATGGCTGGCAAGCAGGTAGGAATGGAAGGGAGGAAAGGAAATAGCAAGTTTTAAATATGGAGTGACCGTGCTAAAGTCAACTAGGATGAGCACAGGGTACAGAATAACATCCAGGGAGCAGAGGCCTTCAGCAAGAACGTGTACTGGGCGTCTGTTAATAATCCTTGTTTCTCTTCTGTAACATCTAGACTTCAGCTACTGAATTTGAAACCTTCTCTTGCATATTCCTAAACAGTGCTATTAATATCACTATGTACAAATCATTGATCTTACTATTCTAAAAATTTATGATATTTATGATATAATCCAACAACTGATCCAATTAAATATGTGTGCACATCTGCACCTTGACAAATGACAGCCTTTTAGAAAAATAAAAACGCTTCAGCAAAAATTTAGCCCTGAAACCACAAGGCATTCTTCCCCTGCCACTCTCAGCACCCGTCCTCTCCCACCTAGCTGATGAATAAAATGATAAAAAGCTTATTTGGAAACTAATGATGACTTGTCAAAATCAATTTGTCCCTTCCTTATCTTCTCACAGATACGGCAAGTATCTTCTACTGCCCTTCCCCGGCCCACTCCCCCCACTGCCAGTAAGCGTCCTCTGCCTCCCTTCCCCAGCCCATTCCCTCACATCAGATGCAGATGATTTGCTCTTCAGAAAGAGCAGCAAACCCGTTGCCTGGGTGATAGCTCATTACTACGGCAACCAATTTGGTGCATCAGTATGAATCCCAATTTTAAAATGTAATTATGCCAAGATGTGTACATATGCTTCAGATTTACTTAAAAGAAATATGTTCCCCGTTGGAAAGAAAATGTTTCCTGTGTTAGATGAAAGAAGGGGGGGGGGAACACTTCATTTTCTTCCCTCTTAGACTAAATACACCTTTCAATTGAGTCTCCACTGTGTCAGGAAAACAGCTTGCTTCAGTTTTTCCCTCACCACTTTTGTTTTAACTTGAGATGTTCCCTCTCTCAGACACTTCTCTCTTGAGACCTGTCTCTCACAGCCCAACAGATGTTGTCTCCATGACAACACTGTCTGGTCCCTATAGGTGGTATCACGGAAAAGGGGGAGGGGTGGAAACATGGCTACATTTTCATTGCTCTTTTCTTTTTTAATTGCTACAAGCTTGAGAGATTGACTCTTTGTAAAGCATTCATTAGGAAAAGGAAAGGGATTTAGTGAATAGATGTTTATACTAAATCACAATATTCATACTACCCCACACTCAGAGGAGCAGGCTCATGAATAAGAAACATACAATCACCAATGTAGCTGGAGATGTTCACAGACACGCCAAACAAAAGCCATCGAGTTGCTGCTGAGCCGTTCATTTTTGCTCTTTCCCTAACAGAAACGATTGTTTAATGATACAAAGGGCATATTTGAGTGCAAGGAGTATTTATTTTAGTTACCTCTCTTATTAAACATAACTAATAAATCATGTAATCCTTGCAACTCATTAAATTTCCCCTTTATTGAAACTGCCAGGAAGCACAGGGCTTTATACTCACCGCCAGAAGCCATCTTCAGTTTGGGCTTTCTAACATACTTGTTTGCTTCTCCTGCCTACACCTCTGTCCCACTGCTTGGCTGGCCTTTTCTGATTTTTGTGAAGATCCAAATATTTTATTGTAATGGCTATTCACCACTTAGTAAAAAAAAAAAAAACAAAAAACAGCTGCTATTTAAAGTATAGAATTTTTAGTTTGGGGGTTTTGATTTTTTTGTTTTATTGGTTTTTTTTTTTGGTGGGGGGGTTCTGTGTATGGTGTGCTGGGGATGGACCCATGACCTCAACATCATTGAACTGTATCCCTACCTAGCACAAGTTAAAAAAAAAATACTCTCTAGCATACATAATTTTTTCACATATTTCATTAACCTAAAAAATCTGTTTAGCAAAATGAATATATAATAAGATATATGTAGTTTAAGTATGAGCACTGTAGTGTTGTTGTGGGTTGTTTTCTTCCTCTTGCTTAGCAAGTATATGAGACTACTACCAAGTGACATATGAGAGTCAGAAATTTCCAGTGTAGATGAATTGATGAGCTCCAGGTTCAGTTACACTCTCAAAAAAAAAAAAAAGTCAGAAAGCTACAGACAGCTGCCAGTGTCAGCTGTTAGCCTTCACATGTGTGAGCACACCTATGCTTGCCCACTCAGAGGCATGTATACATGCACACATCGTACGCATGTTAAGTCGTGAGAACTTTCCAGGGGGTAATTTAGCAGTATTTTTTTAAAAAAATCTAAAACTGTGTTTGCCTTTATTCTAGCTGCTATACTCATCGTAATTAATATTAAAGAAATTATTTAAAATGTATATAAAATTTATTTATAAGAAAGTATAGCATTTCTAATGAAAGTAGAAAACTATGGAATATCTTAAATGTTGGCATTAATTGTATATCTATGCAACAGAAAGCTATGCAACTATTAACAGTAACTATGTAAAAAATAACAACATCAAAATGTTCATGATCAATGGTAAGTACAAACAAATAGTGTACACTAAGATGTTAAGTATGACGTCCTCTTAACCCTGCAGTTCGTTCTGGAATTGTCTGCTCCCATGCTCATCATGAAGTGGAGCTGATGACTCATTTGGGGGCAGGACTTTATTCATAAAGAAAGAAAATTTAGGACATTTTATTTAGTAGTTTTGTCGGAATATCTTAATGTTGCCAAACATCATGGTCTATTCAAATTTGGTAATGAGAGTCTGTATTTTTTTTAAGAAAATCTAATAACTTTGGATATGGTGGTGTATGCCTTTAGTACCAAAACTTAGTGGGCAGAAGCAGGTTGATCTCTGTAAGTTTAAGACTAGCCTGTTCTTCATATTAAGTTCCAGGCCAACTAGGGCTACATGGTGAGACTTTGTCTAAAAGAGAGGAGGGAGAGAGAGAAAGAGAAAGAGAAATCTAATTGTATAATAAGATATTTACTTAGGATATTTTATTTAAATTAGGATATTGAATATAGAGTTGTAAACTGATATATTAACTTGGATAGTCAACTATCTTAAATGGTTTTATTTTGTATTTGTATGGATAGGAAATGAACCAGTTTTAGAAAATAAGTTGATGATGAATATTCTTGGAGAACTAAGATACAATCAAGCATTTATCGGTTAATTCACTTTTACAGGCTAAGTACTTTGTGAGTTTATTGGGCTTTAAATGAATAGGTTATAAATAGAAACAACATATAACTATAATCTCATTATTTCAAACTAATTTTTTTTATTTTGCTTTTTTGTTTTGTTTCTCTGTAGCTTTGGGGCCTATACTGGAACTCACTCTGTAGAACAGGCTGGCCTTGAACTCACAGAGACACCTGTCTCTGCCTCCCAAGTGCTGGGATTAAAAATGTGTGCCACCACTGCCTGGCTCAACCTAAATTTTTAATTAATGGTTTTTATTAAAAATAATAAATTTTGAATTTTTGTTAAAGATAATGTCAACCCAGTCATTGTCCAACTCTTTTAAGCAGTTTTAAAACTCAAAGTCATGGTTCGTGTACCATGCATGGGTATTCTCATATGAAAATTAGCTACAGCATGGAGATTCCCCAGCCCACTGTGAGTGGCCTTCCAAGCTTCCTTTCCTTTTCTTAACTTCACAACATCATAATCTGAGTCAGTGATGTTGTTCATCTATTCATAAACCCTTCAGTCTCCTACAAAATTTAAAGCAGACTCTTCCAGCATCCCATTCAACTGCATCTCCTCTCGTACCATGGGATGACATCATTGTTTCACTTTCCTGAATCTGCTGATGTATCTGTATCTCACCACCATGCTTTTATGTGTGTGGCCTGCCTTGTCAGTGTTCTTCAGATGATAGTGTCTCCCACTGTAGTCCTTCCAGTGGAGCCATCTGCATACCCATCTTTACTTCTCTCCACTGGTTGTCATTTGGGGGCTAAGTTAGTGGATTCAGTGGGAGGCAGAACCCATGAGCTTGATGTTGTTACAGGATTTAGGATTGTAGGCTTTGGGTCGTCCTCACTTTTATCTGTAAACTTATAGAGTTGATGAGGCGTGTCTGTCATAGGCATGAGACAATGTGGGAAATCTGTTACTGATAAGCTATGCAGATAAGCAAAGCATTTTGAGTTATAAATAGGACTGATTCAAGGTCATTTCTTCAAAGCTGATTCTTGAGTGAGCAGAAAGTCCAATCATAGGGACTATAGGACCCCTGGATTGAGCTGCAGGTGTGGATGTCCCTCATATATGCCATGAGGCATCAGGCAGAGAATCTCTCCGCTCCTAATTTATAAGAATGTAGCTCAAAAACAACAACAAAAAATGGAGAGGAATGTTTGTTTTGTTCTATAAGTTTCTGTACTCTTTACCCAGTATCTAAATCTTAAACTATCTCTAACTTTGCATGTCTGTCTCATCTTTGCAACTAGGTTAGCAGTAGTTGAGGGAATGGCATTCTGATATGTGAATGATTGTGTTCCACACAAGGCCACCAGCATAGTGCCTGGTGCAATCTGTTTCTTACTAACTAGCGAGTTATGTATGGAAGCACAGATACTCGTGAGTACTTGAGAGCTATTTGTGTACATTCGAATGAGACCCCTTAACAATACCAAGCAAATGGAGTAATTAGTATTGCGAGAATTATTCTCAACTGGGAGAAAGTCTCAAAGATTTCATTCTTCCCAAGTTGAAGAATCACTAACTTCTTGCTGATTTCTAACCTCCACTGGGCTTCTTCCTAGCCACAGATAGTTTTTCACTTTAGTTAACCATAGGCATTGGGTTCCAATCTAGGCTCCAGAAGACAACATGTTTCGATCATGTGTGACTCAATTTTCTCATCTATGAAGTGGAAATGAAGCTGTGCTTAGGAGTGTAGTTACAAGTATTGATATGGTTTGAGTACTCTATAAGGAATGTACTTTCTGTTAATACTAATATTGCTAATTTGGATTTTCATCAAGTTATTGCCACAATTCTGCTGTATAACCACATTATTAGTGCCTAGAACTACTGGAAACAATGGTTACAAATGAGGTGCCTTAAAACAACAGAAATGCCTTCTTTTACAGTTCTAGAGGGATGCTTTAATTCAGTACACTGAACCAAAACAAGCTGTTAGCAAGGCAGAGTTCTCTCCAGGTGATGAAGGAAATCAGTCCCCTATCTCTTCCAGCTTCTGGTAGATGCTTCCATTCTGTAGCTTGTGGGTGCATTATTCCAGTCTCTGTCCTTGCCATCTACCTTCATGGAAGCATTGCTATCTATTCTTGCATCTTCAATTCTCCCACCACCACATCCTTGTGAATTATATGACTTCATTTAGGGTCCAGCCACATAATCCAGGATAGTCAACCTGTGTCAAAATCCTTAATCATATAAACACTTAAGACTGTTTATTGTCTTATAAAATATTTACAGCATTAATAGCAATCATCTCTTTAAAATTCAACCTATAAATATTGTTGTG
The DNA here is from genome assembly GCF_982192425.1 of Myodes glareolus. NCBI lineage: Eukaryota > Metazoa > Chordata > Mammalia > Rodentia > Cricetidae > Myodes > Myodes glareolus. The sequence goes on from NC_142034.1 coordinate 42,619,829, forward strand.
TGATTCCTTTGGTCAGAAACATCTGGACTAAGTCATGTCACCTGAGTTCTTCAGTGCCGTTTAGCAAGCAAGCAGTCTGCTACCTAGCAAGGAATCGACAGAACAGTTTTCCCTTGTAAATTCACACGTGGGGTTCTTCACTATTCTTCTGAAACCTACTCTAGCAAACTTAGAGGGAAAGACCTAAGGAAATTTATTTCTCTTAAAAGTGAGTTGAACCTACTAGATAAATAGTGTCTGCCCTCTCAGCCCTCTGCAGTGTGGAGACTGTGCTTATCTGTGGAACTGTTGGATAAAATTTAATTTCACAGGTAAAAAACAGAAAGTAAGTCATTGTGAATTGACTAAGAGAACCGTAGAAAACATCCTCAATGGGGACGTTTTGTAAAGAAATGGCATTTTCCCTCTAAGCATGTGCTGTCTGATTTCCTGTCAGCCACAATATATGAAGAAAAAAATATGTGTGAGAGAAATGATTGTTGCACACACTGATTTCCTTTGCATGGTCTCATTTGAGTTTCTCTCATTTGAACTAGTGGGAGGATCTTGATTTTGCATTTGGGAACATCCAGTAAAAATAGAAACAGGGTGGGGGTGCAGAAGCCATCAGGTCGTCAAATTTTCTTCCCAACTGATTGTTGGGTTTCCACGATTGGAAAGAAGACATCTTTTAGAACCCATTACTCAGCCTACCGCACTCCCTAGAACTTAGGGAAAGGAGCAGCCTGTGTGCCTCGCTTGTTTCTGGAGTGGCCAGTCTTATCTACATATAAGTTGGTGCCATATGTGGCTTATTTTTCTGATGTAGGGTCATATTCTTTACATAGAGAAGTCAAGGCTAACATAAGCTTATTTCAAGCTCTTTGGGTCATGTCCATGTGCATCCCATTGACCAAAAGCAGGTCACATTAATAGGGTCATCCATGAAGAACAGGAAGGAAGGTCAGTGCTTGTTGGGCCATAACATAACCAATCACGTAAGTCTAAGTCAGCAACAGACATATGTGAGAAAACAAATTCTTTAGTGGAAGTATAGTTTTCTCTGGCTCTTTTTAGGAGGTTATATTTCTCATGGTCTTAGTCTAACCAAATATATTCCCAAATGAAAAGAATCTTGAAAACACTGTTTCATGATTTTTAAAGTTTAGAGATTAAATCTTCACAAGCATGGAAACTCTTAAGATTCCCTGGGCCACCTGTTTCTGCAATGTCATGACTCTCAAGATTTCATAGCCTGCTGGGTCAACTCTCCAGAGGAAATTCCCAAGCAGCTGCAGTGAAGCCAGGGCTTTGCTCATGGCTGTGTCTTCTGTCACCTCTACATAAAGTGCTGGGGAGCTAGCTAACCCAGCCTAGCATAAAGATGTCTTCTCTTTGGGGATGAGAATTTTTAAAAAAAGTATAATTTCATATTATTTTTTAAAAACTTGGAAATAAAATACCATACAATCCTTACTATAGAAGTTCATTGAGTCATATAAACTTTAGGTCAATAATTTTGATATGCGATATGATATTTTGTTTATAGATTTTTGTTAATTTCAGGACCAGTTTCGAACTAGTCAATAATTTTTGTTTATTTTGGTTTTTATAGAATTCTCAGTCTTCCCTCCCCATTTCTCTTCATTCAAGTGTTAAAAGAAATTGTTTTCTCATAGGCCAGTGAAGATAGAATCAATACTCAGTAGAGCTCATGGGCTTTTCCTCAGTCACTTCACTTCCAAAGAAAGAATAGCAGTGTGCATCGTCCTTAGTCACTTAATGACTCTTGGGTGTTGAATTTTGTCAAAAAAAAAAAAGAAGAAGAAGAAGAATTTTTCATTAGAATCCTAAAACTGAAATGAACGGGGAAGTAAGCACTTAATTTATAATGTCTGCATTTTATACTAGGAACCAGCTTAAGATGAAGATTTTACATTTTTAATGAAATCCTTTTGCTGTGTGAGGAATGCTCACCGAAACGCAGACTTTTCCATTTGTCAGCTCTCTCAGTGGCCAGTTGTGTTTCATGTCAATGTTTACTCATGCCAGACTGCTCTAGAACCATGGCCATCAACATTGCACTTGAAGTTCTCTACTGCTTACGAAGAACATTCCTACAGCAGAACATGACCGCTGCCAAGTCTCTACTGTCATGAACATTTCAGAGTGGCTTGGCCCTTCCTCACGGATGTGTGCTAGGATGAAGTCTTCCTCCCAAGCTCCGCTAACCCCTCAGTTACCAAGCCCTACTTGCAGGTCTTACTCCCATATGACCTTCTCTCAGACAAGCAACTCTCATGCATAATAAATACACTTGGTTTATTCAGGTCAATAATGATTAATTTAACACATGTATTTACCTCCAGGCACTCCTTGGAAATATAGTCCTGAGTGAAGCAAGAATAGACCTTGTCTTTGTGAGCATACATTCTAGGCAAGTAGTAAAACAAAACATGTGAACCAAGAAATAACTACAAAGTGTGTAATCATGTGGAAGAAGGTCCCTCAGGACCAGGCTGCATGCCGCCAGGGTGGTCTGTGAAGACCTCTCTGAGGAGGCTTAAAGAATGGCAAGGATTAGATCAAAGAGAAAGAGGACTAAAGCCAGAGAAATACACAGGCAAAGATCCTGCAAAGAAAAGGTTTGATCGTTTGAAGGCCTTCGCTGCAGCACCCTGGCTGTGCCTGCGCTCCCACCAGCTCGCACATGTCTGTTTCTTCAAGGCTCAGTGCAACAGGGTTTATCTCTGGGCAAGGTGTCAGCTGGAGCTTGGGTTTGGATTTAGTTTTCTATAAGGACACCTGAGGGCAGCTATGGGAGAGGAGAGTTCCATGAAATATTCATCACAAGCAGTCAAGGGGTGGGGGAAGACCAAAAAAGAAGGTAGATTTTGATGATCCTAAAATAATTCCTTGGATCATATACAGAAATAACTATAGGCGATTTAGTGCTGGTGTTTATTGGAAAGGCTGTCTGAAGTTGAGGTAGGTGTTCCTGACTTTTCATGAAACTACTGGCTTAACTGGTTAGTGTGGTTGACTCTCCACTATAATCAAATAATTGTGTTGTGTGGATACACACAGCTGTGTGTCTGTCTGTATCTGCTCATCTCCCCAACTTATTTCCCAGTGACTTTTTTTTTCTCGATGACTTTTTGCACCTTTTCAGAGATATTTCTCATGAAAATTTGGTATTAACCCTTCTTAGTGCCTGACCAGAAGGAAGCTGATTAACACCCTGCCGACTCACATAGAAGTGGGTCCACCATTGTTAAGGCTGTCAGCTGTAGCTAGCAACTAATTCACGTTCCAAAGAATCTAGAGCTCTTATGGGCATTCCACGTTTTTAAATTATGGCTGATCTTTAGAATGTACACTACCAATTGCCATCCATGGGGTGATTATGAGATAAAAGCCAAACCGGGTGGTGGTGTCTCACACCCTTAATCCCAGCAGGAGGATCTCTGTGAATTCAAGGCCAACCTGGTCTACAGAGTAAGTTCTAGGACAGGCTCCAAAAGCTACAGAGAAACCCTGTTTCATAAAACCCAGAGAGAGAGGTGGGAGAGAGAAAGAGAGAGAGAAGGTCTGGCCATGAGTCCTCCCATCCCCATGTAGCTTATGTTTTAAGAAAAGGATAAAAGCATAAAATCATTTTATGGACCCATACTTGATTTTAGATGAGGGGCAGCATTTCTAAACATAGCAACAACCAAAGAATTGAGAAAGCCAGATGTTGACAGCTGTTCCTGCCTAGACACTTACAGTTCTTAATTCTCAAAGCATATCACAACACCATTCCGGTTGAGTTGCAGAAACGGAAAATTGCTGCCCAGTCTGGCATAGAAAATACCACCTTCTTGCTTGATCTCGCGCCCCCTGGTGTTTGCAAGATTGTAGTTAGTAATTTCAGCAACCCAGTTTACTGTTCAGGAGAGAGGCACTACTAAATCCTTGGACAGTTTCAGAAGACATGGGAGTAGTGGAGCTTTTGTTTTGTTTTGATTTTCACAAGAAACACTGAGTAAAATTCTTGTCCTGTTTTATTGTCATGACCTAATAATTATATCAAAAATGTGATAAAAGACAACTGCAGTCCTAGTAAATATGAAAGAAGGCCAGCTTATTTCACATACAAAAAGTCTTACAGTTGCTATATAACATTGTCATCATGCAATGGTCTTTTTAAAAAAATGAGGAAACCATTTCCAAAAGAAAAATTTCAAGTCAGGCATGGTGGTGCAAACCTGTAATATCAACCCTCTAGAAACTGAGGCAGGATGATCCTGAACTTAAGGCCAGCCTGGATTACACAGTGAGACCCTGCCTAAAAATATTTGGTGGAGAAGGGTGGATAGGGAGATTGCTTAGTGGTTAAAGTGCTTTGTGAGGACCAGAGTTTAGATCTCCAGAACCCATGTAAAATGCTAGATGACTGTGGTGGTCCACCTGTAATTCCGGCATCTAAATGCACAGAGATAAGAGATCCCAAGAGCAAGCTCACAGGGAGACAAGCCTTATCAATAAGCTCTGGGTTTTATTGAGAGACTTTACTTCAATGAATTAAGTGGAAGAACAATTAAGGATGACTTCCTGCTTGAACTGGCATCTACACATACGTACCCCCTCTGAAAATGGTAAAAAAAAAAAAAATTCAAATGAATAGTGAGATTTTTAATTGAATAACACTATATTAAAGTAGTTTAATCATTGTAATAATATCAGTTTAACTAGTTCTCTGTAACTGTTTATTGGCAGAACACTGTTGCTCAAGCTAAGCATTCATGATAGAGATGTATTGATGTATGCCTTAAACATACCCCGCATGTATCTCCTGCTTTTTTATTTGGAAATGAGTACTGCTGAAAACTCAATTCCAGTTCTAGAAACCTTGTTATGAACCATTTGTGCACATGAATTTATATATGAGGACAATGCTATTTATAACTGCAAGAAAGAAAACACCAGTAATAGCTCCCAACAGGGTGTTGGTTAGGTGTTCCATTGGACCATCCAGAGCCACAATGTAGGATATTAGGTCACATGAACAAGCAAAAACCATTACAGACCATGTGATAATTGTTAGATGACCTCATTTTTATGTGAAATTATATGTAAATATAAAAGAAAAACAAATATACTTGATTTTGTTTCTTAAAATGTAATGGCTTCCATAAGTTAGCATGACATAAATAGTCCCAACATACTTACTGGAAAAATATTTAAAACATGACTAACAAGAATATGATCTTCATTTGTAAAGACCCTACACAAATGAAGAGATAATTGAAAGCTAAGAGAAACTGATGTGGGAAGTCCTTTGTATATGTCTTGCTTATTGAAGTGCAGAATAGGACAAAACGGGCGAGAAACATGGGGGGTGTTCTGCTAAGCATGGACTTGGTACCATGTTGAGTGCCAGAAGAAGGAGGAAACACGTCAAATGGGGGGAACATAAATTAAAAACAATCCCACACTAGCTCCTAATATGGTTTAATAAGGGGTTATTTATTTTTAAAAACCTCACAAATCACAACAAAAAACAAAATCCAGCATCTAGGTGTGACTAGTGAGGAGCAAGAGAGCTAGTGGGCGATCCCATGGGCTTTTTGGTAGCCAAAGTCATGCCCAACCTGGTCCAGCCTCTCAAAGGCCATTAGCTAAAAGAGGCTCCCCCCTCAAGAAACAAATAAAAGAGGTGTAAAGATTAAAAAATGCAAATGATGGATGAAATATGAGTTTATGTGTAAAGTGATAGATGGCAACAGTAATAGAAGTTAGTTGAAATATCAACCATTCCTGTTAGCATTATTTTATGTTCTCAATAACTAGGAACCTTAAATTTCAAAAATACATTTCTTTGGAAAGAAATAGATAATAGGATTTTTCAAAATTATAAGTATAAGGTCATATTTTCATAGAATTTTCTGTATTTTTTGTTTTATTTTACTTTGTATTTTGTTTTAGTTTTGAGATGGAGTCTAATGTAGTCCAGGATGGCCTCCAACTCACAATGTTTAAAAAAAAAAAGATGACCTTGAATTTCTGATCATGCTGCCTCTACCCCCACCCCCATACACTCACATACACAGAGAGAGAGAGAGAGAGAGAGAGAGAGAGAGAGAGAGAGAGAGAGAGAGAGAAAGCTGAGAATACAGGCATATAAACACACACACACACACATACACACATGGGAACTGAGAATACAGGCACACAGTACCATGTATGTTCTATGCAGGGTTAGAGATCAAACCCAGGGACCTTATGCACGCTGGACAAGCACTCTATCAGCTGAGCTACTTCCTTAGCCCAGGATTTTCATTAATAAAGACAGTTAACATCTTTGTGCAGATATAACACTTGGATATCACTGAGCAAGTTCAGTATTTCCCTTTAACTGTATTTGTCAAGTATAGTGGCATTTCTTTGTAGCAGCACAGTGGTCTAGCATGAAGTGCTTGATGCACTGACTATGTCCTTGGCTGTGTGATAAGCCATGTGCCCAGACAGCCCAGCAGTAGTCCCAGAGCAGTATCTTGTTGTAATTTACTGGTGACTAGAATCGGGCCTCTTATTTGGCCTTTTTATGTTCAACTTGTTTGTATGTGCTTGCACTGTTGAAAGGTTCCTGTCCATAATGAGTTCTTTTACCTGCCATTCCTCCCTTAACATCAGTTACAATCTAAGAAAGGAAGTAATAAAGATCAAGTATATTTAACTTCTAGCTTAAGTAAATAAGAGATCATTCCCTTTCCCCGGGATCTGGAATCCTCTCTCAAAAAGTGTATTCATCCAGTTTCATTATCATAGTGGTTAGTGGTGCTATGTTGGGATGCCAAACTACGTTCAGGAACTCTGGTTTCTCAACAAACCACTTTCTGGCACAGTTGCCTACTCCAGAGCCAAGCTACTAGCAAGAGCTCTGAATATCATTTGAACTTCTCTGCAAACCAAGCATTTAAGAATGAAAGTGTATTAATGTATGCCCAGAATTATCCAAAGTTTATTTCCTACTTTTATGATGAATTATTAATAAGAGAAATGAAACAACACATTTACAATCAAGTCAAGACTAAGTCTTCTTAAAATACCTGTCCTTAATTTGCTAGGCATGCACAAGAGGAGTACTAGTGCACTGTGTTCCCTCGCCCCCTGGGCCATGGCAGAAGAGACCTTTGAGGAGGCATGTACTCATGATCAGGAGCTGTTATGTCTGGGAAATTCCCTTCTTAGCGTTAAGTGTTAAGTTGGTCAGTTTCCATGGGTAGAACCAGTCAGGGAGCTGTCCACCTGAGCAGTGCTGGACTTCCAAGCAGCAATCTTGCTCTGAGGTGCTGAACACTTTATATCACCGGAGCCTTTTACTGGTTTTTTTATCTCAATTTTTTTAATTTAAATTTTTTTCATTTTACATACCAACCCCAGTTCCCCCTCCCTACCCTTCTCCCATCTCTCTACCTTCCCCCCCCATCCACTCCTCAGAGGGGTAAGGCCTCCCTTGGGGAGTCAATGAAGTCTGGCATACCAAGTTGAGACAATATCATGCCCCTTTCCCCCTGAGCTGAGCAAGGTATCCCACCATAGCAAATGGGCTCCAAAAAGCCAGCTCATGTACCCAGGATAAATCTTGGACCCACTGCCAAGGCCTCCCCCACAACAGATCAAGCCACTTAACTGTCACCCACATTCAGAGGGTTTAGTTCGATCCCATGCAGGTTACCCAGCTGTCAGTCCAGAGTCCATGAGCTCTCACTAACTCGGGTCAGCTGTTTCTGTGGTTTTCCCCATTATGATCTTGATCCCTCCCCCCTTGATCATGTGATCTCTCCTTCCTCTCTTCAGCTAAATTCCAGGAGCTCAGCCCAGTTACCACATCTGCTTCCATCAGTTACTGGATGTAGGTTCTATGGTGACAATTAGGGTAGTCATTAATCTGATTATAGGGGAAGGTCTTTTCAGGTACCCTCTCCACTATCCACAGCCCCAGAGAAGCTAGGTAAAAAGGAGGACCCTAAGAGGGACACCACACATGGAGAGGGCCCCAGAAATGTGAAATAGTTAAGATCTCCTGGGTAAACTGGGAGGTGGGTGTAGAAGGGAGGCAATGGGGGATGGGAACATGAAAAATGGAGAAGGTTGAATTGAGTGAGGGACAGAGGGGGAGAGCAATGAAAGAGATATCTTGATAGAGGGAGCCATTATGGGGCTAGGGAGAAATTTCCAGGAATCCACAAGAATAACCCAGTTAAAGAGGTTTTTAATAAAAAGCAATAATAATGAAAGGGCAGGCATAGCAATTAATTGCAATACTCAGGAGGCAGAGGCAAGCAGACTCTGTGAGTTCTAGGACAACCAGAGCTACATAGTGAGACCCTGTCTTGAAAAAGAGGTAGAATTGGAAAGTGGGCTTCTAATAACAGTTAATCAAATATATTGTGTGTTTGGCCACACTCACCATTTCCCCCTTCTATCCTCCTCCCTACTAATTTTCCTCCCCTTCTCAAGTAGATCCTTTCTACATTCATAGTGTGTGTGTGTGTGTGTGTGTGTGTGAGAGAGAGAGAGAGAGAGAGAGAGAGAGAGAGAGAGAGAGAGAGAATCCTCATATGAGAAAGACATGGTATTATTTCATTTAGCGTGTGATCTCCAGTTCCATCAGCTTTCCTACCAATGTGATTGTCTTATTCTCCATGACTGAAGAAAATTCCATGGTGTGTATACACTGCATTTTCTGTGGATGTTCCTCTGTTATAGACACTGGCCTGATTTTATGTCCCTATTACTGAGGATAATGCCTTACTTAGTAAACATGACCAGGCACTGCCGTAGCCTGCTGGCTTCGATCTTACTTTTTTTAAGGAGTTGGTTGTTTCTAGTATCCTCAGGAATACAGGAATGCACAGGTGTCTCATCTTCCCTTTCTGGTCCCTCAAGAAGTTACCTGTACCACAGGCATTTGACAATGGCTTATAGAATGAAAGAGACATCCATAGGTTTTAGGAGCATCTCTAGGTACCATAATTATTTTACAAGTCAAAAAAAATGAAGGAGAAAATAATCTAAATGCCAGTGTTTTATAATGATACAAAGTATTTTCCAACTAATACAGCAATAGAAATATAACTGATATTTAGATGTGGAAACTTAAGTTGCCTGAAAGATAATTAGTATTATTGCTGGAGTCTAACACTCATGCCTTTAGGCATATAGTAAATGTTGTTTGTTCTTTTTCCCATTAAAATAAATTATTGTTTATGAATGTTTAGTATCTCAATTGGACCGATATGCTAAGAAGTAAAATAATTACCAATTTCAAATACCATGTTTTTCTCCCATGATGTTCATGGTTAATTTTTAGTTAACTTTTTTTATGAGTGCTAAGTGAAAATAGCTCAGCTATCATTTAGTCTACTCTCTTTATATTGCCAAAATTTAAATCATATATTTTCATCCATCAGAGCCATTTGCCAAAGAGCAATTTCACTCTCTTATGAAATCCTGACTCTAATTCTTCACAGTCCATCGGAGCACAGTGGAGAGAGCCATAAGTCACAACATTTCCCTTCATAGCCATGAGATAAGTCAAAATACTTGAGGTATATAGCTTGTCTCCAAGCCGTGCTCTACTTTTTGGTAAGTGCCTTAGCTGTGGTGTGTAGATTCCTTTCCGTCTCTCTTTATCACAGCCCTGTACCTCTTCTCATGAAAGCTGCACACGAAAGTTCTGTTAGTGCCATAGAAAGACTGGATTTGAGGATTGTCTGCCTTCACAGGAAGAATGCAGATTGGGCTGTATTTGTTGATTGTTGCAGAAAGCTCAGAGCTCCTTCTCAGAGAGAAAATGAAATGCTAAGCACTGCTCTATGTGCATTGCACCTGCTTCCAGTGTGGCTCCTTCGGGAGACGCTATGATACAGCTTCAGGATTTGCTGTGAGATCCGGTGCACATCACTCCAAACATTTATCTATTTAGACCATTAAGAGAATTAAACGAGAGAGCATGTGTAAATCAGCACATGCCTGGCACTCTCCCCTTCCCCGTCTGCCAGCTGATGAACCCAGTTAGTTGTTATAGAAAGGATTCTGGTTCGATGAGTAAGATGCTCCACTGATGTAAAATTTAAGGTCACTCTCTTCCCGCTGCTCTTCAGAAGAGGCAAGCAGGTTTTTGTGCCCCCCCCACTCTGTGTGTGTGTGTGTGTGTGTGTGTGTGTGTGTGTGTGTGTGTGTGTGTGTAAAACATACACACATGTAAAGACCATTTTCACTTATGGAAATTTTGTTAGAATATATCCTGTTTCTCCTCTATCACTTAAAAATCTTAATTTCTTTTATTTTGAGGTGATTATAGATTTATAGAAAACTTACAAGGTTAATATAAAGAATTTCTGTGCATATACCTTTTACCTAACTGCCCCAAATGTTAAAAAAAAATTATATTGGGGCTGGAGAGATGGCTCAGTGGTTAAGTGCAGTGGCTGCTTTTCCAGAGGACCTGGGTTCAATTCCCAGCACCCACATGGCAGCTCACAACTGTCTGAAGATCCAGTTGCAGGGGATCTGACACCTTCACACCAATGTACATGAAATAAAGTTACCATAAAAAAGTATTTAAAAAAATTTATATTTACTTTGTCATGCTTGTTCTTAGGTCTCTTTGTGTATATCTATGAAGCATGCTCACAGAGGCATAGCTATATTCAGATTTTTTGTGTACATACACACTTGACACATAATAATCCACATATTATGTGTCATTGACTTAATACTTCATCATGTTTTCTAAAAACAAAGACATTCTCTTCTATAACTATAATACAGCTATAAAAATTGGAAAATGTTGGTATAGTTTTGTAAGCATTTACCCAATTAGAGAAAGTATGTCTTTTTTAGTATGCTTGGTCCATTTTCTGATATAACTAGCCTTTATTTCATTATTTGAATAATTGTCTTTGTTTTAATTCAGTGTTTTCTGAAAAGGTAAATAAATAAATAAAATATATGATCCTTTGGAAATTGTAAAGGAGGGATAACTTTTCGCCTCCACCATCGTAGTCTAACAGCTGGGGCCTGTAAGATCAATGGGCAAATTAGCAGAAGAAAAAGCACATAATTTTTAGTGATACTAATATTTTATATGCATGGGCACTTCAAAGAAAAAAAGTAATGAAAAACCTAAATTGAGAAGTGATTCAATGAGGAGGTGGCACCGCCTCAGCAAAGGGCAATACAGATGTGCACTAGGCAAGAGAAGGGGGCCTTGGGGTCGTAGGGCAGTGCCTGGGCAGGCAGTGAGGAAGCGAGAGCTAGAGGAGGGAGCGAATGGAAGATAAGGGCCTTTGCAGAAAAGTCCTGATGCAAGCCCTTCGGAGTATAGAGCCTTTCTTGCTGAGCCAAGTATTCTTGTCTTCCTGGAAGAAGGAGGGTCTCTTTCTCATTGGAAAAACTTAGGACCTACTTTCAAGCAGGTGGTGGAGGGCAGAGAGCCTTCCCGAATTTGCTTTTCTTGGTTTCTTTCTCTGTGCCAAAGTACCATGTTTTAGAGAGGCACATCCTGATTGTGTTAAAAATGAGCTGTCTATATATACAGAAATATCTGTAGTCAATATATGTTAAAAATACAAATGTTATATAATGTATGTGAGAGGCTTATGTATCTAGAACATCTCAGGGTATCTAATATGCTAATGTGAGTTGTAAATTTCCAAAAAAATAAGGAGTTCCGGTATCCAGCTTTTCCAAACTTAATGAATATTAAATCCTGTTTTAAAGGAACACTGCAAAAAGCCTGTTTCAGATTTCCCTATGGGGACTCTACAAAAGATAGATGTACCTTTGACTGGTCCTGGGTTTTTAAGTATCTAGGGAACGATTCAAAACTGAGAATATTTGTAAGAATCTGACCCAAAGGTGTAGTGGGTATTTTTTTTTTAAGGAAGACAAAATTGAAACATCCCACAACACCACTTTGGATCATCTCAGATTCGTAAGACTTGACCAAAACATCATTGTTCCCTATCAGAAAGCAGGGTAGAGGTAGGTGGTCTTGACCCGAAAGATTGTAAAGGTGAGCAAGCTATCATCAGTTTTGCACCTTAGCTTTAAAGAAACTAAACCAAACAAAAGCAAGCAGTCACTCCAATACAGCTCCACAGAGTATTTCCTTTTGAACAAGATTGAGGCCTGATATCAGTTCCTCAGAATTACTAAGCCTGTTAACTGAGGCAATTTTGTTTCTTTTGTCTGCAAAATAAGCGCAGTTCAGGATTAATGGGGCTAATGTTGAGATATACCCCTAGTAGTGACTGACCATAAGGTCATAAGGTCAGTGCTTCCTCAAGTTAGAATTGCAAGGAAATTGTCAGATCCTGTCGCTGCCATGCTGAAGTCATTAGTGAGCAGCCCTGGTCTGCACACGAGTGTCAGCTAAGAGGTCTGAGCAAGGTTGTACTTGAAATATACAAGTCCAAAACAGAGGTTCCTGCCTCCGATAGTGTTCCAGACAATTACAACGACTCAAAGACAGATTTTTTTTTTAAATCTCTCAGTGTATGTTCAGAGAGAGAGAGAGAGAGAGAGAGAGAGAGAGAGAGAGAGAGAGAGCAGATACCATACCACATATGTGGAAGTCATAGAATAACCTCATCTTTGCCTTTCACCTTGTTTGAAACTTCTCTCTCTCTCTCTCTCTCTCTCTCTCTCTCTCTCTCTCTCTCTCTTTCTCTCTCTCTCTCTCTTTCATTTCTTCTCTGTACCAAGCTAGCTAGTTTGCAAATGCCCAGGATTCCCCTATATCTGCCTTTCATGCTCTGTAGCAGCACTGGTGTTACAGATGTCTCTGCTTCTGGCTTCACGAGGGTTGCAGGGATTCACACCTGTGTCCTCATGCTTGAATGTCAAGCACTTAGCCCACTGAAACATCTCTATCTCCAGCCCAAGATGGTTATTTCTTTTTTTAAAAAAGAAATACCTCTTTTTATTTCACATGCATTGGTGTTTTGCTTGCATGTATTATGTCTGGAGTTAGAGACAGCTGTGATCTGCTGTGTGGGTGCTGGGAGTTGAACCAAGGTCCTCTGGAAGAGCAGCCCATGATGTTAACCATTGAGCTGTCTCTCCAGCTCCAATCATTTCTAATTTATGTTCTACCAGGCAGACCGCCCACCCCACCCTACCCCGCGACAAGAGTTTGGTTCATCAGGACAACTTATAATGATAGCCATTCACATGTGCTTCTCTGTGTGTCCTTTTTCAAAATTGTTTTATATTTGTTTATTGACTGAAGATCTAGTTAACTCATTGCTTTTTAGATTTCCCATCAGTTATCTTGGAATATTATTAGTTTATATATAATGCTGAGGTACTTTGTTTCAGGAATTATACTAAAAACATAAATTATACCCACTAAATTTTATTTTAATACATACTAACCTGCCAATCTGATAAAAAAATGTCTTAAAATAGCACACTGGGTCTTTATTAATTTTGATCCTCAAAGAGATATTTTAGGAAAAGGAGAATATTTTTTCTGCCTTTGAGCCTTGCTTTAAAATAACTCCTGAGAGAACAATAGCATATATGTGTCATGAAAGTAGGAAAGGGGTCTACCAAGGGGAGGTGGGGATCCGTGAAGGAGCTAGAGGAAGGCAGTGGAGGAGGGGCAGGAACGAGGCATAACTCTGTTATGTGTGTGAAAATACCACTGTGAAACCCACTTCCTCCTGTGACAAGCAGACATTCATTTTGAAAGTCCTTCCTAGGGCTGGAAAGATGGCTCGGAGGAGCATTGGCTGCCCTTCCAGAGGTCCTAAGTTCAATTCCCAGTAACCACACGGTGACTCACAACCATCTGTAATGAGATCTGGTGCCCTCTTCTGGCATGCAGGCAGAACAGTGTATTCATAATAAATAAAATAAGTCTTCTTTTTTTTAAAAAAAAATCCTTTCTAAATAACTTAGAAGAGGCCAAAATGGACACAACTGTCACACTCTAAGTTGGGTGGAGTATATGATATCAGTGATGAATTATATGTGTCTTACAGTTTGCTCAAATTCAACCTGGTACTTGAATATACCCTCTAACCACTACCACTACCATTCTTTAACAGATATAACCTGTCAAAGGAACTAAATGGGCATTTGAGTTTAGAAATGGAGAAAGGCCCTCAAAAATTGTCCCTAAGTATGGATGGCCTAGGAAGTTTAATTTTGAAGAATTCTAGTTGTGGAAACCAAGAGAATACCCACTTCAGAGAACACTAGAAAAGTCTGAGGTAGTGATTTGTACTAACCATAAGACAGAAAGGCCCAGTGCCCGTGACAGCTAGAATAAAAATAAAAACAGAACGCATGAGGAAAGCTGGCCTCTTCTGAAACCAAAGCAAAGGTTCATAATTGACCTGTAATGAGTACCAGATGTTGCTTTGAGATGCCTGACTACTGAGGGAGTGTGAGCCAAAGGAAAATGCAGAATCCACATGGTGCTGTGAAACCCTGGCTAAAGGTAGAGGTCGCACTTATGTCTGCTGTCCACTCTCCTGAACGGCAGGGTAGTTCCGAACCTTAAATAAAGTCACAGAGACAAGCAGAGCCATAGTGCCCGTGACAACATACAAGAGGCAGGAATAGCCTTGGGAAGTAAACAAACAAGTGGTAACTCTTTCAAGAAGGTGAAGAAACTCAAGAGTCTGCAGATGACCAAAGCTGGCATTTCATCTCCTGAAGCTGTGGGAGGAGGGACAGGTGTCCCCTCTGCAGAAGGGTGAGAGAGACAAATGAAGAAAGAGACTAGGAAAAAGCTGAGTAAAGAAAGGACCACCAGGGCTCCTTTCAGACACCAAAAAACTGGTGACTCCCTCAGTCTCATCTCACAGATAGCACCCAGTATACTGTCTGAAGAGAATGACTCAGACATGTCCTGGGCTTGGGGACACCAGACTCAGGAGAAAGACACAATACTGCATTCAAGGGTATTGAATGAAAGGGTAGACAGTGAAGACAAACTCACACCTTCCCTAGCTCTCCCTCACTCAGGCAAACCTAGAAGCAAAGAGAAAAGCGCTTTGCTGTATTTACATTCCAGAATCCCTCACAAATGGCTAGTCCTCAGCCACTGTAGGGAAGTTTACCATCCACAAAGCTCATAAACAGAACTTCCAATTGGGCTGTCTTTGGCATAGATAACCAAAATTCCCAAACACCCAGGGAATGCTCTGGCACCAAACACTGAGTTCCAAGAAAATGGAAGAAAGGGTATACATATAAACATAGCAAATACAATATAGGAGCAGGGTGAATAATAGCCCTGAAAGTCATATGGTAAGGAAAAGTGAGATGCTGTGTGTGAAACAGGAACAATGTGCCTCAATGGAATCTTCTACTAGCAAGGATGAGCTCCTTCCCGAGTGACTGCAGCATCCTTGGAATTGCCGTAGCAGTGAGAGACAACCACAAACAAAGACAAAGATCTCCTGTCTGGTAGAGCCTGGCTTCTAGAGGAGAAGAGCCTAAGCAGCGCTCCAGCAGGTCGGTGTGCTGGACAGTGATGAGAGGAGAGAAGAAATTGAACGTAGGAAGAAAGGAGTCAAGGAGAGGAGACTGGGGACAAGTCAAACTCGTCAGCAAGATGGTGACATCTGAACAAATACGCAGAGTAAAAAGTCACCCATATGGCATCTGGGAGAAGATCTTATCAGACAGGAAATAGCTAGCATGAAGGACCTGGAATGGATAGTTCAGGGTGCAGCCCAAGACTAGTGCGGCTCGGACAAGCCAGGGAGAAGGAGGACAGCAGGAGATAGGGACAGGCAGGGAGCAGTACCAGGTAGGGCGTTGAAGGACTGTAGCTTATGTCATAAGGGACATGGAGAGGCACATCTTGAGGCAAAGATGTGATGCGATCTGGCAAATTTTAAAGGATCGCTGGCTGCTGTGGGAGATTTGACACCTAAGTAGGTAGGGTGTCCCCTGGGTGTCGCTGTGGGACACTCCCGCTTCCCTCTGGCCTAAAAGGCTGTTGGCCCTTTCCTGTGGCTCTGCTCTCCACATTCTTCCTTCTACTTAACCACACATGCCCTCTAGTATCTGGCTAGTCCTACTTAGATCTTTCTATGCACTTTTCTTCTGATGAACCAGCCTGACTCCATCTTACAGTCAGTTGTCATTTTTGTTACGAGTTTAAAATAAGTTCATTTCTATGTACTATAAAATATTTAACTGTGCCTTGACCCATTTTCTGGAACTTGACATGTTCCGTACGTAATATCCTGACCGTCACTCTGCTAAAATGTTCTGCCAAGTTCCTATGTAATCACAATTCTCTTGGAAATCCCCTAGTCTTGCAGTTTGGGGACTATAAAAACCCCACTTCTCCTATGTTCTCAAATCCCATATTTAGGGAGAATCAGTTGCCTGACCAGCTATATTGTACACATATAATAAAGCTTGCTATAAATTTAGCTAATTTGGGTGATGGTCTTTACTCTATTTCCAGGGGATTAAAACTTCCTTCTTAACACTTCTTGGTTTTTTTCTTTTTGATTGTTTGTTTGTTTTGTTTTGAGGTAGGATCTCATTTTTAAAATATTAATATGCAGCTGGGCATAACACCACCACCTGTTAAAATGCTTTTAACTGGGCATGTAGTAGTCCTTATCTGTAATCCCAATGCTTGGAAGGTAGAAGTCCATCCTTGGTTGCATAGGGGGTTTGAGACCAGCCTGAGACCAGCCTGGACTACATGAGACCCCGTCAACAGGATAAACAAAGAATGCTTTCAGTGTGGTTCCCTTTGGGTTCTCTTGTTGTTTGAACCTTTCAGGCATGTGCAAACAAGTAGTAAGCATTTGATTATGGAATTTAACATTTAATCTTCTGCTTTCTAAATTCTGTCATCAAGTATAGTCCTCTACAGAGATAAACTTCATGTGACACTTAAGCAAACCCACAGTAGAACTGGAGAAGTGGCTCAGCAGTAAAGAACACTTCTTGCTCTTGCAGAGGACCCAGGTTCAGTTCCCAACACCCACGTGGTGGTTTACAATGTCTGTCACTTCAGTTCTGGGGCACCTGACACCCTCTTCTGACCTCCAAGGGTACCAAGCACACATGTGGTGTACACACTTGCAGGTCAAATGCAGGCAAACTCATAAAATGAATAAATCTAATTTCTTTTCTAAAATTAATAAAAAAGTTTGTACAACTTTAAACAGAGATGAAAAATGGAAAACTATTATACCTTAATCTTCTTTTTTGTTGTTTTTTGGTTGTTTGTTTGTTTTGATACGGAATTTCTCTGTGTAACCCTGACTGTCCTGGAGCTTATTCTGTAGAGCACCTCAAAAGCAGAGATTCGCCTGCCTCTGCCTCCAAAGGTACTGAGAATAAAGGTGTGCACCACCACATCTGGCCTACACTACAATTTTCATACTGCTAACTCTTAGAGGGAAAGTCAGCAGCAACCCCTCTACACAGACACATGAGCATTCATGGGACAGTCTTTTTCCCCCATGGGACAGTCTTAATGAGATGTTGTGTTTGCAAAGCAGGAACAATACACTTTCCAAGTAAATGTCATACTATAATTATGAGGGAAAATGCATGAGCTACTTTCTCCAAGGAGTCCTAAAAAATGTGTCTTCAATTTTGAAGCCAAACAGATACAACTTCATATTATAAACTTGCAGAAGTGTCATCCAGAAAAAAAGAAAAATTGGACCCAACTAGAAAAGGGCACCAAAAAAATCAATATATTCTTCAAAGAGAAAAATGAAGCATGGAGAAGTGCAGAGGGTCTTCTGAAAAGTCACGGCTGCTTTCAAAGGGTCAGCATTCACTATTAAAACAGAGCCAAGGAGAGCTTAGAACACCCAGCCCTCTACTGAGAGCCTTTCTTCCCAGTCGAGAAGAGTTGGCAGGACTTTCTGTCTTCCCTGCCTCTGGTATATCCAGAAGTGGGGTCTACTAGCAGTTATTGTTACTGAACCAAGAAATGCTCTCCAGATATGGAAAATGAATATCAAGCCTCGAGCCACATATCTCCCGACTTAGTAAAGTGTTTATTTCTGAAAGGTTACGAAAGACTATACCAACAGTGACCCAAAACCAAGACTCCCTTCCTGTCCTTGCTGGGCAGCTAGAAGACTGAGTACAGAATGCAAACTCTGGGTGCAGACTGCCTTGTAAATGGAAGCATGAAACCCAATAGCGCAGCACTATTTGAGTGTGGACAAAGGAATGTCTTACATTCGCTAAAGAGTTTTCAGGTCACATTGACATGTGACAGAAACAAAAATATCTGCATTTATAAGGAAAAAAAGTTGTGCAGCCCGCCAGTGACAGAATAGACTTTGAAGCAATCCTAGCAGCTATGCTTAGCAAACTCCGACAGTGACCAGGCACTGTCTCCCTGTCTCTATTCACCCTCACAGTACTGAGGAGGTAAACACCATTGCCACCTGCTCTTACAGATAAGAAGTCTATGTGCAGAAGAGACTTGCCCATGTCTGCTCAGCCGTTGTGAGTGCCCAGGCTTTGGACATGGTCAGTCTGTGCCCAGAGTGCACTGCCAGCTACTCTGCCCCTGCACCCCAAGAAGTAGACATTTTAAGCAACTGTTTTATACTTCCAAGGATAATAAAGAGAAACCTAGCAGCCACGTGGAAACTACTGCAGAGAAGGGAGCCAAGACAGAGAAAGAGAGAAGCTCAAGCATCAGTAAGCCAGTATGAAGAGTGGTTTGTAAAGCCACAGGACCGGAGCTGTGCAACAGCCAAAGGAGCGGGTCACGGGGAATACCCCAAGAAAAAGATTCTGTGGGTGAGCCTACCAGTCGGAAAAGACCATCACTGGTCATTTGATGGGCCTTTGATAGCATTTGGTAAAAGTTAACACAAGATGCACTAAAAAGGTTAAATCAGAGGTTTTAGAAATTTTACCCATAGTTCTAAACTATGAATAAAAGCAAATTCATGAGGTACTGGGAGAATAACCATACTCCCTTGTCTATTTTATAAGTCCATTTTATATATGTCATACATAATATAATGCAATACATGTCTGTGAATTATTCAGTGGGTAGTATATGTAGAAAAACTGATATGACAGCTGTTGAGATGCCAGAAGTATGAGTGGTGCTGAGAGAGTTTTCACAACTGGAACAGGACAGTATGTGTATATGATCTGCAGATATGACAATGGGTCCCAGAAGCAGCAGTTAAAATAGTTTATGGAGAATGAGCATGCAAGGTAGAGAAGCAAGGGCAGGTGTCAGGGAAAGGGCTACTGTCTTTTATTCTAAGCATTCTTATACTATTTTTTTTTCGACAATCCAAACCCTAGATAAACCAACAACACAAATGACCTTAAAGACTTGTTCTTAAAAAGAGCACCCCTGGAATGGTTTTAAAGAACCTAACCAAAATTGTTTAATAAAAAGCTTTATAAAATGCTTCTTGGAAATTAAAAGATTGGCTTTGTATGGAGAATGGGCACCAGGGAATCTTAATTTCTCCCCTCTGTAAAGCAAAGCCACAAACGGTATGAAACTTTAGTTTTGTCTAAGAAATTGAATCACACTCTTCCACCCTCTAATTGTGTTCCTTTGGTTTCTCAAGATACCAAAGAAGGGGCCTTTATTTTAGCACTTGGGTGGGGGCGGAGCACAGCCATCTGTACAGCACATTCAGCTACAGGAAGGAGCCGCAGGGACTAAAAAGGGCTGCTGCGCCGACGCCACGTGAGAGAACGAGATGGTTTTTATCGCCTCGTTGTCTTCCAGTGCTGTTGATACACGAACTCTAGATTCCCATCTCACGTTCACACACCCTGTTTCCCCTATGCGTTGCGGTTTTTCTTGACCCGTCAGGCTCCTTTGATAACCTCCTCCCATGTGGTATGCAAACGAATCTGCGTGCGCACACAGTGCCGCGGGCTGCAGAGGGAGAACACTGCCAGCGCACGAAGAACACTGGCAAACACTGAGTCTGCAGGAAGATGGACTCAAAACAACTAAATAAAAAAAAACAGTGCAAAGGTGTCTTAGGAGAATTTGGGGAGCACAGATGGGGATTCAAGAAGAAATACAGGAAACCTGAGAGAGACTGGAGAACACACTTGCAGGTTTTGGATTCAGGGTCGAAATCATTGTCCCTTTCAGGTCAGGGACGTGAAGGGGAATAAGACAAGTAGCCCAAGGACGGGACTGGGTGGTAAAGCAGAGCAGTGACTAGCAAGGGAGTTCCGGGGGTAGCATGTAGCAGAAAAAGTGGGTAGTCATTTGAGATCACAAAGACTCTGTAGCAGACAAGACCAGAAAAGGGAAACAGTGGAGAAGAAAGCAGACTTGGTGGTTGAGAGACTGTATAGGGCAAAAGCCCTTGGTCAAAGATTACATCAAATTCAGCTTTGCTCAAGAGATTATATTTGCTCAAGACAAAATAGGAATACCTGGATACAGGATCTTGAAAAAAAATAAGTATCTCTGATTTGATGCTTGGGCAAATTTGGCTTTTATATATTGCCTGATTAACTTCCGAGTTGCTGAAATATACAGTAAAACTTCATATGATGTTGATGATCTCTCTGGCCATTTCCCCCTAGAATATA